>NC_142019.1:11429488-12101988 GCF_049901735.1 Notechis scutatus
AATGTGCTGACAACAAAATCACACAAAAATTATCAATGGAAATCAAATTTAGTAACCCGTGGAGGTCTGGATTTGGAGTTACACTGAAAATTAAAGTGGAAAAAACCACTACAGGCTGATCCAACTTTGATGTAATGTCCTAAAAAAAAAGTCAAAATGAGGCTCAGTAGTGTGTGTGGCCTCCACGTGCCTGTATGACCTCCCAACAATGCCTGGGCATGCTCCTGATGAGGTGGTGGATGGTCTCCTGAGGGATCTCCTCCCACACCTGGACTAAAGCATCCCCCAACTCCTGGACAGTCTGTGGTGCAACGTGGTGTTGGTGGATGGAGCAAGACTTAATGTCCCAGATGTGCTCAATTGGATTCAGGTCTGGGGAACAGGCGGGCCAGTCCATAGCATCAATGCCTTCGTCTTGCAGGAACTGCTGACACACTCCAGCCACATGAGGTCCAGCATTGTCATGCATTAGGAGGAACAAAACCCTGGGCCAACTGCACCAGCATATGGTCTCACAAGGGGTCTGAGGATCTCATCTCAGTACCTAACGGCAGTCAAGCTACCTCTGGCGAGCACATGGAGGGCTGTACGGCCCCCTAAAGAAATGCCACCCCACACCATTACTGACCCACTGCCAAATTGGTCATGCTGGAGGATGTTGCAGGCAGCAGAACATTCTCCACGGCGTCTCCAGACCCTGTCACATCTGTCACATGTGCTCAGTGTGAACCTGCTTTCATCTGTGAAGAGCACAGGGCGCCAGTGGTGAATTTGCCAATCTTGGTGTTCTCTGGCAAATGCCAAACGCCCTGCACGGTGTTGGGCTGCAAGCACAACCCCCACCTGTGGACGTCGGGCCCTCATACCACCCTCATGGAATCTGTTTCTGACCATTTGAGCAGCCACATGAACATTTGTGGCCCACTGGAAGTCATTTTGCAGGGCTCTGGTAGTGCGCCTCCTGTCCCTCCTTGCACAAAGGTGGAGGTAGCGGTCCTGATGCTGGGTTGTTGCCCTCCTACGGCCTCCTCCATGTCTCCTGATGTACTGGCCTGTCTCCTGGTAGTACCTCCATGCTCTGGACACTACAGACACAGCATACCTTCTTGCCAGCTTGCATTGATGTGCCATCCTGGATGAGCTGCACTACCTGAGCCACTTGTGTGGGTTTTAGACTCCATCTCATGCTACCACTAGAGTGAAAGCATCGCCAGCATTCAAAAATGACCAAACCATCAGCCAAAAAGCATAGGAACTGTGGTCACTACCTGCCACTCCTTCATTGGGGATGTCTATGCTTTCCACCTGTTGTCTATTCCATTTGCACAACAGCATGTGAAATTGATTGTCAGTCAGTGTTGCTACCTAAGTGGACAGTTTGATTTCACAGAAGTGTGATTGACTTGGAGTTACATTGTGTTGTTTAAGTGTTCCCTTTATTTTTTTGAGCAGTGTATATACCTAACCCATGCCCACAAACAAAGGAACAAAAGCAGAATGTTGTAATTTTCTAATAATTTCACTAATGTATGCCTGATTACACTTTGTGCTACCTCCACACAATAATTTCAGTTCCCATTATGTGCCAAGCAGAGGTATAACTAGCATTAAATCAGCAGGGTCTCCATGGAGATTCCCTTATGGTAGCATTGAACACTCTTCCTAATTTAAAAAAAATAAATTTTTCAATACAGGGAAAATAACTACAAAACTTCACTGATGGAAATGAAGGAATATGTATTTTTTGTTGTTCACAAGTTGTTCACTGATTAATTGTTCTCATTGTTCTCACTGTCAGGAAAATTCTGCTCAATTCTAGGCTGCTTCTCTCCTTGATTCCTTTACTCATCAAAGTGCATGAAAGGATTTGGGGCAGTGAAAAAGAAGGGGCACTCATGAGTAAGAGTGGAAAAGGAAAATATAGGCTTGTGATTTACCATCAGGAAGATTGATGAAGGAAAAGCATTCTTCAATTGGAGACAAAGCTTTATTAAATTCTGATAATAAATGCCCAAGTTGTTTTGGGATGTGAGGAAGAGACACAGGGTGATATAACACTGGCTTCGGGAACATTCATTCTTTGTGCAGGATTGTGCAAGGGCCTGTTTTTTCATTTAGTAGATACTTTAAACCCTGCATAAATAAGGTTGCAGTTGAGTGTCACCATAACTTAGCAATGTTCAGTGATTCTCCAAAGCTTTCCTTCTCTGCCACCAGGAACATTACTTCATCCACACACACACACACAAAAATACAGATATACACAAGCTGGTAAGCTAATATCCTGGTTTCCAGAATGTCATTTCATCTCTTCTTGAAGTCACAAAGATCCCATTGGGATAGTGATGGCAGCAGTGTCGTAAAAGTCCATGACTCCCTCTTTTTAATGGGTCTGGTACATCAAATACTGGAGTACATCAACACCGTTGCTGATATATATCAACCCTGAGAGCTTATGTGTTGGAAACATTCATTGTGTGTCCAATCACACTTGGCCAATAAAGAATTCTCTATTCTACTCTGCTCTTCTCTGCTCCACTCCCAACTCCATTCCATTCTATTTTATTATTTAGGGCTAGAGGCTGAACCATCCTTAGCAAATTCATATTAAATATTGGAATGGTTTTTGGAGAAGAACCATTCCAATATTTCTAGCCTTGCACCTCAAATTATTTGTGGACAAATAATATTCCCAATGTCAAGGATTACTGGGGAAAAGGTTCTCCAGGAATTAAGTTAGAAGCCTTATTGAAAGATGCTAAAGAAAAACATTTCACAGAATTTACAATTCAAGTATGATTCAAACTAGAAATCTGTTCAAAATAGACAATATATTGCTGTTGCTTACACAACTCTCTGCTGTAGATTAATTATTCTAACAGCATCCTTCTTACTTATCATCATCCCTACTTACGAAAATGCCCCCGAGCCCTCATATGTCCTATAGGCATTCTTGCAAAATAAAACAAGGGTGATAAATCTTAGTCCTTGAGTTGGAATAAGAAAACAAGACATTTGTAAGTAGAGAAACTCTTGGCAGAAAGGAAAGAGCTAAACCAAGAATTAACCTTAATTTGACTTCTGTCACAAATGACTAATCACAACCACCATTTTGCGACAGCACCCACATTGGGCTGTCTAAATCCTAAGCATTTCTCCTGCCCTAAATTGTTCTCTGAATTCAGCAGAAAACAATACGGTAGACGTGAGAAACAACTACACTATAAATTCTGTCCTTTTAGAGGCGGCATTGGCAACTTTCTTCTTTTTTATATCTCATGTACTGTACCCTAAAGAAAGGTAAATATAGTGTGACATGTTCAAAGTATCCCATGCCTTCTGCACTGCATTTTTGCAGTTTCGGTGTCCTGTTGCAGTTTCAGAGGAGTGATCCTAATTAGAATGAAGGAGGGAAGAGATGGAGAAACTTTATAGAAATGAGAGCATTTCTATGTAGACAGACAGCACAGGAAACAGTGTGTAGGGAGAAAAATATATGAGAAAGGTAGAAACACTTACTTGATTTCAGCAAAGCTGCCAAAGCTTCAACTGCTGCCCTAAATAGAGAAGAGGGGAAGGGAAAAAGAGAGAAATATCATTTCTTCCATAATTTCAGTAACCTTTGGCTTTCTAATGTCTCCTGTGGTTCCCCTCCTAGCAATTGCAAACTGATAGAAGAGTTCCAAAGAAAAGGTTTTATTCTTGCATTCTTGTGGACTTGGAAGGCTACATCTTTAATGCTTGGTTCCATGAGACAATTAGACCCAGAGCCTTTACATTAGCTGATCTGCGCTGAGCAGTTGGTACAAATGTCCAAGTAATTGGGGCAATATTTTATTATTAAGAGTGTCTTATATCTTATCTCTCTCTAATACTTGCCATCTTTTACTGCTGGTTTGGCATTAGTTGTCAGATCAAATCTAGGCTTAGCTATTAACAGAATAACAGAGTTGGAAGGGACCTTGGAGGTCCTTCTAGTCCAGCCCACTGCTCAAGCAGGAAACCTATACTATTTCAGATAAGTGACTGTCCAGTCTCTTCTTAAAAGCCTTCAGTAATGGAGCACCTTGTTCTTGCCATTAGGAAGTTTGTCCTTAGTTCTAGGTTGCTTCTCTCCTTGATTAGTTTCCATCCATTGTTTCTTGTCTTACCCTCAGGTGCTTTGGAAAATAGGCTGAACCCCTTTCCTTTGTGATAGCCCCTCAAATACAGCAACCCTGCTATCATAACTAATTCAAATTAACTAGTGTTCTGATGTTTCAGCCAGTTGCTCCATTCATCAATAACATTAAATTGTTTTTGAAATGGCCATTTTTTTAAAAGGTATCCGAGTAGTGAAAATGGGATCTCAGCAGTTCAACACCATTCATCTCTCATTCATCCCTTTTCCCTTCCCCATTCTTCATAAAGAAAGGCTGCAAAGTGCTATAAGACAGTGATCCCCAACCTTTTTTATGCCGCGGCTCAGTACCGGCATCAGCTGGGCGCCGCCATTTTTTTTTTATGAAAAAGTGCTTCCGGTGAGCTTTCTACCCGGAAAAGCTCACCGGAAGCACTTTTTCATCAAAAAAAGATGGCGGCGCCCAGCAAACCAGCGGCCCGGTAGGACTTGTTCCACGGACCGGTACCAGTCCACGGACCGGTGGTTGGGGACCCCTGCTATAAGAGCTGTATTTGTTGTGATGGTTATCTGTCAAGTGAACCCCGACTTCTAGTAATCAGATCTATGCAGTTTTCTTGGCAAAATTTAAGAAATGGATTACCATTACCTTGTTCCTAGAACTGAGAGTGTATGAGTGGCCCAAAGTTACCCAGCTGGCTTTTGTTCGTAATTTAAGATTAGACTTCCGGTTTGCAGGTTTCGGTAGCGGCAGGGATTTGCGATACTGCGCGATCCCTGCTGCGTTCGCCGTCAAGGTTCCCCCGATCCGTTTGGATCTGGGAGATATAGCTGCCCCGGAGAGGCAGCTGAAGATAGGGGGGATCCGGACAGGGGTTTGGGGGTGTCGCAGACCCCCTCCCCAGCCGGCAAAACCCCTTTTTCCCAAGATGGACGAGCGGCGGTCAGTAATGGCCGCCACGAAGAAATCTACAGCCGGACAAGCAGGTGCAGGAGGGAGAAAGCTGGAAGAGTAATGAAAGTTGCTTTCAACTGGGACAAGGCAAGAGAAAGTGCCCTGAATCTTGAAGGCTGCTAAGGATACATTGTTCCTAGTAAGAGTTACAAGCTGCGAACATTTTAAAAGGGAAAGTTTTTTTTTTCTTTCGTTTCACTCTCCTTCCTAACGTGACAGCAGATGGGAAAAATCTTTTTGGCTGTGAGTGGCAAGGGAGAGGGGGAAAAAAATTGAAGCAATTGAAAATAAGGAGAAGATTGCCTAGATTTTTAAAGAGTTACTAAACACCAATAAGACTTCTAAAAGAGATATTTTAAAGGAAATTCTGTGACTAAACTTTAACCCCAGAAAGAGAAAGTGAAGAAGGAGAAAGTATTTAAAAGAAACAGCCTGTTTGAATTGTTTGGTGATTTTGGAACTTCTGAGAATTATTTCTGATTAAAAGCACTTGGGTGGTTGTTTGGGAAAACTTTTTCTCTGCACAATGGCATCACTTCTGGATGGACTGAAACTTGTATACCAAAAATATGAAAAAGAAAAGCAAGAAGGGAAAGATGTCCTTGGCACTCTTTTTCAATTTTTAGAAATGGCGGTTTGTACTTATGTAAAGCTGAATGAGCAACAGGATGATGGGGACAAAGAAGAAGCCATCTTTGATGAACAAATAACTTTGGTCGGAAAAGGGAAAAAGAAAGAGAAAAAGGAAAAGAAGACTTTAAGATCTGGAAAAGCAACCCAAGAAGAGAAGAATAAGGTGAAAAGGGGACATTATGTTAGGAAACAACAGAAAGGGGGAAAGCAGAATAAAAGGGAGGTGGAGAGACAAGGGGGTAAAGAGGACAAGGAGAAGAAGAAGCAAGGGAGAAAGGAAGGGATGAGAAGCCTTAATGGTGGGGAGCAAGTTGTAAAGAAGCAAAAGTTTTTTAGAGATAATGGATAAATTTTATTGAAAAAGGGATTCTAGAAAGGTACATAAGATTGCATTTCTATATTTGTATTTGGAAATAACCATAGAAAATTAGAAATAATATGTAATTTAAAATGCGATAAAATATTTAGTATAATCTAGTGAAATTTTTGTTAAGAGAAGGGGAGTACTGTAATGGAACAATGATTTAAGATATGTGATGTGGGGGAATAATTTTGGAAAGCATAAGTGTTCCCACAAAGGCATGATATTTAACTGAAATGGGTAAAATGTTTAAGATATAAATAATTGTTAATATTAATGATTAGACTATGTTATTCTAGTGAAACTTTTTGTGAAATGAGAGATTTGAAGTAGGAGAAAGGGGAACATTGTAATGAAATAATGATTTATAATATGTGACGGGGGGGAATAACTATGGAAAATAGGTGCTCCCATAAAAGTATGTGATTTAACTGAAAAATAATGTGTTAAATGTTTAAGACATAAATGAATATCAATATTAATGAATATATTTGTATTGGTTTTGATAATACTGTATAATTTTAGAACGTACCAGACAGAATCCCAATGTAAGTTATGTGTTTTATATTAAGTATTATAAATATAGGGGAAAGAGATAAAGGCATCATACTCCATTTAGTGTACAGGAGAAGTTTTTTTCAAAGAAGAAAGATAAATGGATAGCTGGAAATAGAACAGACAAAGAATAATAAATATTATGATTCGAATTGAGAGGAGATAAATAAAATAAAATTGAGAAAATTTAAAAGAGAGGAGAAGTTATATAGAAAATTGAAAATGTTAACAAGATATGGAATGGTATATAAAATGAATATGAATTTGAATTTTTGTCTGTATCAAGAGTTTTAACCCGGGACTAAGCAACTTTCAGAAAAGAGATTTTTTTATGCTTTTATGTTTGTGTTTCTGTGTATTTATGTTTTGTATGTCTTTAAAAATTAATAAAATTTGTTCAAAAAAAAAAAGATTAGAATTTGGGGTTTCAGTGCCTTTAACCACTCCAGCAAACATGCTTCATTTGGGCTCAAAAGATAGGCAAGATTGTGCCTAACAAGAATGTGGATGGTAACTACAAAAAAAATTCAACATCTCACGAAACTGCATCTCACTTGCTTTGGCCATGTCATGCAGGGAAGTTCATTGGAGGAAGCAATTATGCTAGGAAGAGTTAGTGGTAAAAGAAACCTGGCCATCAAAGAACACACAGTTACTGGATACCATCAACCCTGACACCAGGCAGAGCATGGAATGGCTCAAAAAAGTAGTGCAAGATTGGAAAATGTGGGGCCCACAGAATCACCAAGAATCGAACATGACTGACTGGATAACATCATCATCACATTAGACTGGTTAATGGAAACAAATTAATGGGGGATGTTGGGTACTTTGTGTTAGCTGAGCTTGGTTTTCTCCTTGCAAGTGTTTTCTTACCAAAATAGATAATAACATCAGAGCTGGCTTTGCTGGTAGTTTATGTGGGGCAGTTTTTCCCACATGTCATCATTTGTGGACCTGTTTCTGATTTGGCTTGATTGGCTATATTGTTTCATCTTAAGAGTGTTCTTGATTGCGTACCTAGCAATCAACATATGAATAAGGGAGAACCAACGTAAGAGGCAAACAAATGTTTGCAAGATACCAAAATCACAACGATGGATAAGATGGATAAGATATTTTTGGATATCCCAGAAATAGCTGGTAACAAGCTAAGAGAACTATGTCCCCATGTCCATGAAGTCACTTGGAATCAATCTCAGCATGAAACTGATATACCTTTAAAATCTCTTTATAAACAAAATCTGTACTGATTCACGTTAACTTTGGCACCAGCCCAAGTATTGAGCTGCAGCCAAAAATAAATATTTCATTTCCATTCAATTATTTCTCATTGCAAGTCCACTCTACAGCCAAGAAGAACTGAGATTCTAGCATTTCCTACCAACATCTACTGTTCCAAGGCTACTGCTCCTTCCATGTTTTATACACACAAATATTTTGGAGCCCTAGAAGCAAATGAATAACATATAAGAGCCAGTTGGGCTGATGCTTTAGTTTTAGCAATTTGCTGGAACTTTGCTGGTTGAAAAACAGGGGTGTGATCACTGTCATTGGAGGAAGAGATAACAACCATATTGTTATTGAGAGTTGGCCAATGCAATATTATTGGGCATTGGGATGCCACCTACTGGCACATCTATTACCACAATCAACATGTGGTAAAGACTGACATCCTTGTGCCCAATGGAGATTATAAATGAGGAACAAGATATAGGCAGCTTTAGCAAAGAAGGGAGAAGAACATTAGTGCTTCACCATCACTCAGTCCAAAAGCCACTTCACATTCACTGGAAGAAAACAAAAGCATTAGATGTGGTGATGTTATTGCTGTTTACCGTGTTTCATTGGTTCTGGATGCTTGACCAAATAAAACCTACATTGTAAGAAAAGTAGCAACATTGCTGTCCAAAATCCAACCACTGGATTAGTGGAATAGTATCCAATTCTCTGATGTTACAATAGCAAAATTAGTCTTAAAAGAGCAGGGCTAATCTCCACTGATAATATAATTTAAGAACCTCCATTCACCAAGAAATGATGAGTCATTCTCAGTCCTCCTCCTTCATAGTCTCTTTTTAACATTATTATACCACATGAACAGCCCTCTGTGAACTGACTTCCCTTCAGAATAAGAGTAGATAAGAGTAGATCTAAGGGAACTAGGCAGGAAAGGAGCAAGAAAGAAGACTCCAAACGAGTTCCAAGTTTTCCTTAATTATATCACATACAGTCTTGGCAACACTCTAAAGCTAACTAAAACTTAATCACAAGTTCTTGAGGAATGATCTAAACATTTAAATGTCCCTTCCAGATTTTCTAATCTCAGATGCTTACCAAGTTGGAGATTTTGGGAGTTTATTATTCTTTGACCTGAGGAATGATTTTAAAGCTCCGGTATCTTCTCTGACTTGAGGAGCTCCCAATATGAAGCTGTCTTCCTCTAAAGACATGTCCTTCTTCTTGAAATAAGGCAGCCCAAGGACAGTATAGCTCCATACTGAGGCCATTTCCATTCTAGAGATGTTTCTACGTAACATATGCTCAGCAGGGTGATATCTTCCTGCTTTCCAAGTCACAAGTCTGTTTCATGATTCTAGATTCCAAGGGAAAAACAATTTGAATGTTGATTTAACACTACTGGCTAAGTGGGAGGAGGTGATGGAAGGATAATTGAGTAAAGTATGAGGAAGTTTGTTGAAAAAGAGAAAACAAAGCTCTAAAGCATTAGGGAAAGAGACCATATGCTAAAGGAACAGCCTTAATCTTTTATATGAGGAAAGATACTTGGCAAAACCTACACCAAATTTTGATTCATGGACTTTATTAATGGCCTTCACATCAGTATTCTGTATAAAATAACCAAGTTTCCAGCAAGTATTTATTTTATAAATCTATTTGAAAAAGAGGTATAGGAAGAGTGACAGAACTTGAGGGCAGAGTTAAAAGAGAGATCAGCCTGGAATCCTTACCTACCTAGCAACAAGTGAACTAGTCCAACCTCCCTGTGAATTCCATTGACCTTTATCTAACTCCTAACAAGCATTAACCATTAGTTGAGAAGAATACTTGTGCATAGGCATGATTAGCAATAAATCAGTTTAATTTAACCTTCAGATGTGGACTTGATCTTTCATTACTGACAGGAGGGGAGGGGTGCAAACATAGAAGTAAAAGTATATGTCAGTGGAGACAATATGCAAATACTATTGCCTAATATTCTCAAAACTGGCAGCTTTTTCATACATTGAATTACATCCCCTCCGGGATAAATTTGAGTCATTGAGGCATTGAGTATGTTACTGATGGGATTAGAATATATTTCACAAACATAGAATGAATGATTCTAGGTATTAAATTGCAATTTATCAAACTGAAAATTACAAGAAACTGGGGCCAAAAAAGGGTAAGATGCAAGCATATTAACAGAAAGCTCATTCCCAGTCTAAATCTATTATTTATTGGCTTGAAATCTTCATGATGGAGAGCCAAATCCTGGGTCAATTCCATTCTAATGTCACAGTCTATCCTGAATGAACTCTTACTCTGCATGCCTGCATGCCAGGTAGTCTGGTCCATCCTATTAAGACTTTGTCGATTAGCTTGGTTTTGGTCTATTATCTTGTGGCACAAAGAGCCAATGAAAGATACATGCTCAACATTACAAGGCAAGTTGAAAGACCTGCAAATGGAACAAACAAAAACAAAAGTATTCGATTATCATCAAGACAGTAGAAGAATTGAAATGGAAATGGGCTGGTCACATAGCAAGAAGAACGGATGGCAGGTGGACCAATCATAGAATGGATCCCACTTGATGAAAAGCATCCATGAAGAAGACCTAAAACAAGATGGATTGACAACATTAACAAGTATTGTGGGTCCAATTGGCGAAAGAAAACTCAGGACCGTATGGGTTGGAAACATGCAGAAGAGGCTTTCATCCTGCAGTGGATAGACCATGACTAAAATGATATCATGTAATCATGAATCATTGAAATATGTGAATTCAGCTAACTTTAGCATACTTGGAAAAAAAACAAAGTTTACCAAAACACTGGATTTTGTTCTGTATTTTCCCCCCAATAATTATCTCATTTGAGGATCATTCCAAAATCTCAAAAGAATATATTATTTTTGTCTATACATTCAGTTGGTTGGCTAATCAATAAATTAATTAGTGAAAAGGCAGATGATGACTACAAATTCTTTAACAGATTGACTGCTCATTTTCTCTGACAGAATGATACAAGATTCTTCATAATCTAAAAACCATTGGAGCAAGGAAAACCTATAGCAATCTGGCCACAGAGCTCTGAATGACAAAAGACTTTTGAAGCCTCTCCAAATTACAGACTGAATTATACACAATGAAGCAGGCTGACAAACGCTGCTAGCAAATTAAATACACTCAAACTCTGAACAAGAATGGGTAGGGGAATCCACCATTGTTCTCCATGCCAAATGAATTATTCTGTTCCAATGATTTGCAGAAGTCCCATAAGATGTCAAACGACTAGGTGAAGAAGAATGCCTGCCATATCTGATGCCAGCCAGCTTTCTCTCATGTAACATATTCTATTGTTTAGATGGGGGGAATAAATTCGTGCAAAGAAACATCTTAATTTCCCAGATTTATGCAGTATGCTAAATAAAGACTTTTTTATATTGTTGGAGTAAGAATCAGAGTAGCTCACTTTGTGCAACTGCAGGTTGTACACCAGTTACGCCCTTTCCTGGATGTGCCCTGGTCGTTTGTGTGTGCCCTTTCCTGGATGTGCCCTGGTCATTTCCCATCTTGATTATTGCAACACACTCTACATAGGGCTGCCCTTGAACAGCATCCAGAAGCTCCAGTTGGTGCAAAATGCAGTGGCCTGCATGGTTTTGTGCAGACTCCAGTGTGCACATGTGCCACCTCTCCTGCAGGAGTTGCATTGAATACCGATTTTGCTTCCCAGTGCAATTCAGTGTGCTGGTTGTCCCCTTTAAAGCCCTTCATGGCTTGGGACTAGGTTATCTGAGAGAACATTTCTTGCTGGTCACATTTACCTGACCCATTAGAGTGGAAAGGCAGGGAATGCTGCGGGTCCCATCCCCAAGGCAGATAAACCTGGTGGGACCCAGAAGAAGGGCCTTCTCCATAGTGGCTCCCTCCCTCTGGAATATCATTCCCCCAGAGATTATAATGGGCCTCATTCTAACTTTCTTTCAAAAGGCACTGAAGACCTGGTTTTGCCAATGGGCCTGGGGAACCCAGTGTGGGATGGAGTCCATCAAATGGCTAGTGTGATCTGCTGTCGTTGGGGCGAGGGGTGGGGTTGGGGGATGATTTTTAATTTTTTTCATTTTTTCCAGATTTTGTTCTATTGTACTTTATTAATTTATTTGATTCTTTTTGTTAGTTTTTATTGTTTTTTATTTTTATTTTTTGTTTTAAATATGGTTTTACATTGTGTAAGCCGCCTTGTGTCACCAATAGGCAGCAATATAAATTAAATAGATAAATAAATAAATAAATAAAAATAACATTTGGACAGAAAGGAAGATTCTGTCTTGAATTAAGACCTACCATTATACCCTGGCTGTTGAACCCTAATCTCCTCTATAAACTTCTGTATTCTCCAGACAATTTGAAGGCACTTTGTAGATAAAAAATATTCCCATCAATAGAGAGCCTAATGCAAAGTGTTCTCAAGCCACTGGGTTGCTGATGTACAAGAGATAAGAGACCTCATTTTTAGGCTTATCTGAGAGGAGATAGCATGCAGCAAAATTAATTTGAAAACAGAGGAATGAATGTAGAGAGCTGGAGACAAACTTTAAAAAAAAAAAGAAGAGATCAGCTTACATAGCAAGAAAAGAAGAAACTGCAGGAGACTATTTCATGGATAATGAATTCCTGACCAAAGAATTGGATTAAATGACAACAGGGAGGATCACCAGAAGATCACAATAGCATCATCAAATTCCTGCCTATCCACAGTCCTTGATGAAAGCAGGGGAGTAAGATGAAAAAATGGTTCTTTCCTTCCAAGAGTTTAAAAGTACTGACATTAAATGCATTTCATCCATTAGGGCAGAAGGTAGAGAATGAGGGGAGCAGAGGCATCTTCCCCATCTCCATATAAGGGGCAGCACACCAGGAGATGTACCAGATAGGATGCCAATAGCAATAGCACTTACTTCATGGTGCTTTAATACAGCCCTCTCTAAGCTGTTTACAGAGTCAGCATTTTTCCCTCAACAATCTGGGTCCTCGTTTTGATGGGAGGCTGAGTCAACCTTGAACCAGGGAGCATCAAACTGCTGGCAGCCATCGGTCAACAGAAGTAGCCTGCAGTATTGCCTACTAACCACTGCACCACCACAGCTCCATATGATTGCTTGATTCTAGTTTTTTGGGACATCCTGAAGACTCCAGCACTAAAGCTGGTTAACAATCATGTAAGCTGTGATCTATCACATCTGGAGCCCAGCAGCTGTGAGAAAATAGTTGTATCAACTGCTGTTATGAATGAAGGCTGTGGAGAGAGGCAACTTATGGCCTTGAATATCACTTGGTAGGGAGGCAGGCACAAAATTAGCAAGGGTTTCTCAGCTATGGGCTGCTGACCACACTTTTGGCTTGTCCTCTTCTATTCATATCATTTACTCTTTAGTTCCAACTGCAAGGACTGGCTAAAGGTTGTCAGCAGTTGTCTTCATTTACCCAGGGACCAAAGTGGGGCTGAAACACCCCACCCCTTTTCCCAATCCCAGAAAGTATGACAATATTAAAAAGATGGGTTAGCATTTTATCACCAACGTTTTGCAAGGTTTCTCATTTATTTTCATACTATCCTGCCTGTAAGTCATTTTATAGGCCTTATTTTAATGCATTTTGATTTTATAAGCTTGCGCTCAGCTGACATTGTGATGTTGCAAATTGCCTTGAAAGGCCCAAAGAAATATTTCTTTTACTTAAACAAACCCATCCAATTTACACAGTCAGGGAACAACCTTTCACAAAAGCATTTTTGCTGTGA
This sequence comes from Notechis scutatus, assembly GCF_049901735.1. Classification (NCBI taxonomy): domain Eukaryota; kingdom Metazoa; phylum Chordata; class Lepidosauria; order Squamata; family Elapidae; genus Notechis; species Notechis scutatus. Next base: position 11,443,141 of record NC_142019.1, read on the forward strand.
CTTCCTTTTGGGTTGACATTTTTAGGAATGTCTCTTCCAAACCAGCAAAGATTTCAACTTCTACCTGGAATCAAACCAAAGAAAACTCAGTTCTAGTATTTTATTGACAGATCTCTGACTTGACACTGCCAACCTTGATACCAACCCAAGAAGTAGGAGTGATGTGAAGAGCCTTGACAAGTTTATCATAGTAGGTACCTATGCATTGTTTCTGTCACAAGTTGGCCATCCCTTACCAAACTATTAAACATGGCCTTGGGTACAACCCTGGAAATGGCAAGGATTTCAGAAGAGACTGTGATAAATTGTCTTGGAAAATCACATAAAATACATTTACATACCCTAACCCAGTGGTCGCTAACCAGTGGGCCAGGGACCACTGGTGGTCAATGAGAAAATTTTGGTGGTCCAACAGAGAAATGTCAACCCCCAAAGCACCCTACAAAGCAATTAATCCAGGCTATGTGGGAACACAAGGCTTGCGTCACATTGCAAACAGCACGAGGTGGTGAGGGGAGGGGGGAAAGGGCAGAGGGGGAAAACTTGCCCCACTCGTCCCACGCGCCTCACCTGGCCACCTGCTTCTTTCCGCCTCTTTCTTCTGCATGCAAGGAAAGCAGCAAAAGTCTTCATTTCCCTCCCCCAAATTCTGCCAGAAATTAGTCTTTGGGACTCTGCAGTCCTGCTCCAAGAGGCTGCGCCAGCAAAGATTCATTTCTGGCAGAGTTTGGGGAAGAGAAAGGTATCTGCTGCTTCTGCTGCTTTCTTTGTATGAAGCCAAAAGTCTCTCTCTCCCCCTGAGAACGGAGCTGGAGATGGTATCCTGCAATCCCAAATAAAGAATGATCGATCAGTAGGAAAACGGGGTGGGAAATTTTCCTGCAGACTTTTTTGGGGATTTTCCCAGGGTCTCTGGTCTGTGGTTTAAAATTATGGGTTTGGTGGTCCCTGAGGTTCAAAAGGTTGGCGACTCCTGCCCAACCCTAACCTGGACTCATTTTGTGGCTATCTGACAAGCAAAGTCAATGGGGAAACCATATTCATTTAACAACCATGTTACTAACAACTGCAGTGATTCATTTAACAAGTTGGCAAGAAAAGTCATAAAATAGTGCAAAATTCACTTAACAACCATCTTGCTTATAAACAGAAATGTTGGACTCAATTGTAGTTATAAGTTGAGTATTTGGTGTCTTCAGCTAACCAATTGCCTTTGACGGACATGCAATCTATGAAAATTTACACCACAGAGTTTTCTCTTTCCCAAACCAAACCATTTTCACTCTTTCATGCTATAATCAATACAGAATCTGCCAGGGGTCTCCACCAGCATATCCTCGCACCCATATTCTTTGTCTCTTTCACCTTTGCTTCTAGCTCATTATCTCTGTTTCCAAAAAACTCATCCAAAACATCTATTTTTCCACCATAACTTGTCCTTCTACTTCTCCAATTCCTCTGCTTTTTCTGCTACACAGCCACAGCATCAGTAATACAAAATTTGGCAGGGCAATCATGTCAACTCGAAGGAGCATTTCTATGTAATAGTGCTTTATTGCTTATTACAAGTTGAGCCTGGGTGTTCAAAGAAAGAAATGATGCGGACAGAAAAACAGAGATGCATCAGGAAGTGTGTTAATGAAAATGCTTCCATCATCAGGGCTCACTGGTGCATTCAGACAGCCCAAGGTACACAGCTCAAATCCAATGCTGTATGCACTTATCTTGCTGATGTTACCTCCCTGTGTGCCAAGCCATCCAGGTTAACAAGTTAACAACTATTGGCAAAGTAATGAGTACAGATCTTCCATCCAACTTTTAGCATGATTACCATCTTTAGCATTATCAGCAGGGGAAGCACTGAGCCAAATGTAGGCTGCATTTCATACTAAGTCATGGTCTGTGGGACCATCGCTCACTGAATGAAACAAGCTTGTCCATGCACTAAGATGGGGATAGGTAAAACATGTCCCAGCTTCATATACAAATGTATCCCCTTCCTATATCTCTAAGGGCATGGTCTGACTTTGTAGTCAATGTTAATTTCTCATCATAATGAAGTAGGAAAACTTGCTAACTCTACTGCAAGCTAAAATAGGCTTACTATACCTTTAAAAAAAGTAGAAAGGCAACCCTCACTCCAACACTCATGCACGCGCACACACACACACACACACACACACACAATCTGAAACTCCCAGCAACAAACACACTGACTTTGTAAAGGTGAAGGTTTCCCTGTCCAGATGTCAGGCAGGGATGATACTCATCTCCATTTCTTAGCATGCCGCGGGAACTGGTATTGTCCGAAGACATTTTCGTGGTCATGTAGCCAGCATGACTATACATGAAGAACGCAGTTACTTTCCCGCTGAATCAAATCAAATGGAATAACAGAGTTGGAAGGGACCTTGGAGGTCTTCTAGTCCAACCCCCTGCCTAGGCAGGAAACACTACACCACTGCAGACAAATGGTTATCCAATCTTTAAAACTTCCAGTGTTGGAGAATTCACAACTTCTGGAGGCAAGTTGTTCCACTGATTAATTGTTCTCACTGTTAGGAAGTTTCTCCTTAATTCTAGGTTGCTTCTCTCCTTGATTAGTTGATCCACTGTTTCTTGTCCTGCTTTTAGCTGCTTTGGAGAATAGCTTGACTTCCTCTTCTTTGTGGCATCCCCTGAGATATTGGAACACTGCTATCATGTCTCCCCTAGTCCTTCTTTTCATTAAACTAGACATACCCAGTTCCTGAAACCATTCTTCATATGTTTTAGCCTCCACTGAAGTGGTACCTATTTATCTACTCGCATTTGCATATTTTCGAAGTGCGATGTAGATAGGAATTGGAGCAGAGAAATGGAAATTCATCCTATTGGTGCTCAGGTCTCAAACCCAGGCTTTATCAGCTTTCTGGTTGACAATTGCTTTAACTGCTGAGCCATCATACCCCTTTATTGACTTTGTAGTATAACACAAACACACATAGCAATTGTGAGCCTCCTAGAAATACATTAACTGCAGTCCAAAGCCATCAAGAGTACTCGAGATTATGGGGATCCATTAGCATTCACAGGGAACAGGTAGGTTCTGGGGCAAATGACATAGCATGCGCCATGTCCCCATACAAATACAAATGATGTGCTTTCATCAAATACAAAATGAGGCAAGTATTGACAAGGCTTGCTATACCTTTAAAAAAATTAGAAAGGAAACCCTCACCCCAACACTCTCTCACACACACACATTCTAACAAATGCCATGGGCTATATTTTTCCACATAGGATCCCAGAGAAGTTTCATTAAGACTTTTGGGTGTGAGGCCAACCTAATTATAGCAGCAAATATAGTATCCACCCCACCAGAGATATAAAACAAACTGCACAACCTATAAATCTAAAACCATTCTTTGGCACCAAACTTTAACTTGGGATGTAACAAAAGGGAAAAAATAAAATTCAACATATTGTACATCATCATGAAATGTGTGGATTTAATTTAATTTAATTTTTGTTAGAATTTAAATCATTTTAGCATCATCCTGCATCATTCAGTTTTGGGATCTAATTGCCCACTTTTTCAGAGGCCACTCCCAAAACCACGTTTCCTCATCTTAAAAAGGGGGGCAGAACCTGGTATCAGGAAAACAGGAAAGTTTAAAGTGGGAAAGTAGAACTTGTTGGCAGGCTTGTCTCTGTATGCAGTCATGCTTTTCAAGAAAGCAAGTCCTTTCCTATTTTGTTTTAAAAGCAGGATGTTCTGTTCTAAACCCTGTATGCAGGATTGGAAAGGGGCTTGCAAAACTGCCAGCAACTAGGCAAACTAGGCTAATTTTAGAACTTGGTTTTTGCTGGGATCCATGCACAATACATTCACGATCCTTTCCAATGCTATCAGGACCTGGATATCTTGGAGTGTTAAATCTGTGCACTTGGTAAGATCTTGAGGAGAAAAATGACAGTTTGGTGCAGTGGTTAAGGTGCTGATCCAGAAACCAGAAAACCGACTTCTAGTCTCGCCTTATGCATGAAACCCAGCTGGGTGGTTTTGGGCCATTCACTAGGAGAAAGTGAATTCTAGTCCCACCTTAGACATGAAGTCTATCATCTGCACCTCTATAACTGTCTGGTTTGGTTCTGCAACCCAACAGGACATAGACTTCAGAGGATAATTAGGACTGTAGAAAAAACAATTACTACCAACCTGCCTTCAATCGAGGACCTGTATACTGCACGAGTCAAAAAGAATGAAGCTGTTCTATTTATTGCTGAATTTTGACTCAAAGCAATTGAAAATTGTAGATAAACTAAACACTACTTTATGTAGGAAAGGAGAACAGTTTCCACACTTGTGACAATTACCACCAACCTCCCTTCCATTGAGGACCTGTATACTGCATGAGTCAAAAAGTGAGCTGTGAAAGTATTTACAGACCCCTCACATCCTGGACCTAAATTGTTTCAACTCCTCCCCTCAAAACGACGCTGTAGAGCACTGCACACCAGAACAACTAGACACAAGGACATTTTTTTCCCAAACGCATCACTCTGCTAAACCAGGGGTCCTCAACCACCGGGCCGCGGACCGGTCCCGGTCCGTGGAGCACTCTGTACCGGGCCGCAAAGAAAATAAAAATAAAATAAAAATGGCAGCTTTCTTCGCCTTCGGTGAATGCTGCTGGGATCGGGGATCAAGGACACAAATGAGAGAAGGGGAGGGAGGAAGCAACCAAAGCCTGTCCTGCTCTCTGGCTCAGCGGCTTCGGGTTTCCTCCTGCCTCGTTCCTCTCTCAGTTGCTCTCTCGCTGCTCCACCAGCCCAGGAAGAAACTGCTTCAAAGAAGCCGGGGGTGGCTTTTCCTGTCGCCGCAGCACCTCCGAAGTGCCCGTTTACCCCACCGCCCGCCGCGCGCGTTCAATCCACAGTGCTCCGTTCTGCCTGCCTGCCTGCCTTCTTCGTTTCTGGTGAGAATAATAACTATTCACCTCTTTTTATCAGCCGAAGCTGCTCCGAAATGAAGAAGGCAGGCAGGCAGGCAGAACAGAGCACTGTGGATTGAACTGCGCGCGGGCGGGTGGGATGGGGCTAAACGGGCGCTTCGGAGGAGCTGCGGCCACAGGAAAAGCCACCACCACCCCCGGCTTCTTTGAAGCAGTTTCTTCCTGGGATGGTGGAGCAGCGAGAGAGCGACTGAGAGAGGAACGAGGCAGACACCTGAGGGAGGGAGGGAGACACCTGAGGGATGGGGCTGAGGGAGGCAGGGCCGAGGCGCTCCTTGACCAGGGTTTGCTTGCAGACGTTTTATTACCCGACTAGGTAACAACATCAGATGTTACCTAGTCAGGTAATGAAACGTCTGCAAGCAAACCACCAAACTCGGATTCTTCCCCCCCACCCCCGGTCCTTGAAAAAGTGTTTGTGCTTGAAACTGGTCCCTGGTACAAAAAAGGTTGGGGACCACTGTGCTAAACAACTAATTCCCTCAATACTGTCCAACTATTTACAAAGTCTGCACTACTATTACTATTAATCTTCTCATCACTCCTTACCCCTCCCACTTATGACTGTATGACTGCAACTTTGTGGCTTGTATCCTTAGATTTATATTGTTTCCTAGCATGATTTGATTGCTTATTGTACCCTATGACTATCACTAAGTGATAGAGATCACCTTATGATTCTTGACTCTTGATGAATGTATCTTTTCTTTTATGTATACTGAGGACAAATTCCTTGTGTGTCCAATCACACTTGGCCAATAAAGAATTATATTCTATTTTGTTCCGTTCCATTTCGTTCCATTCCGTTCCATTCCATTCCATTCTATTTGATTCTACGAAAGCCAGCAGGATGACCTCACAGAGTTGTTGTTGAGGAGGAAGGAATTTTAGATATGTTCATCACCTTGAGTTGCTAATAAAAGAATAATAAAAGCAGAATAAAAACATTCTCCTGAGGATCCTAAATCTGAGGGAATTACAAGGGCTCCATGCTCAAGATTTATCACTGATGTCTCCCATCTCCAAAACAGCTTGCCAACCAGCTGCTTGGATCATCCCCTCCCTTGTATTTTCAAAGAGCTGTAAAAACATAGTTCTTCATTAAGGTATTTAAGGATGCTTGAAAATTCTGCTGCTTGAAGTGTGACCCATTAGGGCCGTGTTGTTGTTTATGTTATTGACTTTTTATGCTTTTATTTGAAAACGGCTCGGAATCTTTATAAATGGAACAGGCAGGCAGGCAGGAATAACCACCAGCAAGCTGGAATTAATGTTTGCTTGCCTCCCACTTTATCTCCGAAGCAGTTTAAATATATCAAGTGGTCTCCACAGAATATTTCTCAAAACAGACCAGCAATACAATCTGTTGCCAAAAAATAAATAAATAAATAGTGTCAGTGATTTCCTTTCTCAGGTGCAAAATATAGGCTAGTGTGGAGTAAAGAAACATGGATGCTTCCCAACCTTTGTTCAAACCAAGCACTGTCAAACACTCAGAAAAGCAGAATTGCATTTGAATACCTGGTGGAGTCCACTGGTAGAAACATTTCACAGCTTGAATCAACTGTGTTGCCCTCAACATGCTTGTTCTGTTTTTCACTTACACTTATTTCCTAATATATCTTTTCCTGCTTTTCCCTTCTCCTAACTTCAGCACTTCCATTCATCTGAAGAGTCGCCTTTAAGAGTTTCTTGCATACACGAGGAATGACTCCTGGGTGGAATTCTACCAGTTTGGACCAGTTGTTATGATTCTGTGCAGTTCAGAGAACCGGCAAATCACACCACTGGCTGGCACCTCCCCTCCCCACCCGCCCCACCCAGGAGGCTTCCCTGAGGCCCAATCAAGGGTGGTATTCAGGGGGTTGGGGGAGGGAGAAGTGGCCTGAGAGCAGAGCTGAACCTTCCTTAGGATTGAAGCTTCTATTTTTCAGTGCAGACTCAGGCAGCAGATTGCAGAAAAGTAGATCTGGAAGTGAAGCTGTGATTCTGCAAGCAGCTCAATTTGCCTGCCTGCTTTGCCTGATTTTGGGTAAAAGTTGCTCTTTTTAAAAAATAAAAAATTCAATCTTTACATATATATTTACAATATTTACATACAAGCCATGCCCAGCCAGTCACATGACCACCAAGCCACACCCATAAATTAGGCCATGCCCACAGAGCCAGTTGTTAAGAAATTTGAATCCCACTCCTGAATGAGTCCCACTCGTGTTTGAAACCAAGAGGCACATCTGGAATTTTAAAGCATGCCACAGAAGGCACGTCCACTCAAAGGACACCAGTTTCTAACAAATCAAATGGAAGAGAGGTTTTGCTGCTCCTCCTCTTTAGCAACCCAGGATACTTTCCACCAAGCCAACATACTTTTACAGGGGGGTTGTGAATCAATTAAAAAAAACAACCAAGCAGTGGTTTGCAACTGTTCACCACTTTTACCCTGTCATGAATGTTTCTGAAGGTTCGGGAATACAAAGAATTCAAAGAATACAAAGCTGAAAAGGACCTTGGAGGTCTTCTAGTCCACCCCCCCTGCTTAAGCAGGAGACCTTATACTATTTGAGACAAATGGCTGTCCAATTTCTTCTTAAAATCCCACAGACACAATAGTGGAAAGGTAAACATAAAGACACCTAGATGTTATGTTCTTGACAGCAATACAGAAATAATTTGCTCTTGTCTTTTTGCAAACTATTTTTTTTCCCATTTTCTAGTCAACTCTCCAGCTTTGGGATTTCTTGAAAGGCATATGAGCCCTGATTTCTGTCAGCATTCTTGAAATCAACCAAGGTCAGCTCAGCGCTATTCACCTGCTGTGATTTCATTTACATCCCAGTTTGAAAATACAAGGAAGTGTGGCACTTCCAAAATTTTATTTTCCTATTTTTGGTTTTCTCTTTCTGCCACAAATCCCCTTCTGTCAAAGTGACCCTTGGCATTCCGCCTGTTATACTTACTAAGGTGTTCAGCAAAGATGAATAGTGACACAGGAGCTTCTGTCAGCCCTAAGATAGCCTCTGTTGCTTTGATTCATGAAGGAACGAGAACTGCTAGAATCTTTTGAGACTAAGCAGAAGTGACAATAACCTATGCTTATCATAAATTATCAAGGGAAGCATAGATGCTGTTCAGTGTCTGGGATTTGAAAGCAAAAAAACAAAAAGAAAATACATGGGGTCAAGCACATTGCACTCGTCTGTAGTTTATTAAAGCAGCTGGGTCTTCTTCTCCCAGGGTCATGCAATTCCCGTGTGATCCTGGGTAAATATAATTGGCTTAAGGAGTTACAGCTATTATATGCATGAGTATATGTGCCCTGAAGCACCTTTATTCCATCAAATTCAAAGCAGTGCGCAATCCTGTTAAGCAGCCCTAGGACCAGAAACTCTTGTCACTCACTCCCCTTATTAAATTTGAGAGGACCTTCTAACTAGATTGACAGTTCTTTGAAGTTGTTTTTATTCATTAATGATTATATTTTTGTTAAAAGTGGCAGAAAAGTTTATGTCCCAGATCAGAAAAGATAGACAAGTCCAGTTTCTGATGGAGAATCATTTGGCATTCTTCCCAAATAAGATCAGCTGGGACATTTGATGAACTTTCATCTGAATAACCCAAGTGCTGGCACTAAGTGAAATAAATAGCAACATGTATCTTGCTACTACATGGTAGCTGGCTTAGTAAATAGTTGAAATCCTAACAATTAAAGGAGCTGATTTTCAAAATGACCTTGATTTAATGGGGCAAAGACAGATAAGCTGCATGCACTAGGCAATGAGTAACTAGAAAAAAGGATGAATTGCCAATACTATTTCCTTGGCAGCTAAGTAAGTCATGTCAGCCCTGAAAATCAGCTCCTTCTTCTCAATAGGAAGAGGAATTGCTGCAGACCTTGAGATGACAATTTGGAATTTGATGTGGATAGAAGTCTACAAAGGCTGAGCCAAGGAATACCTAGTCAGAATTTAAATGGCAGGTCATCAACAGGATTGTAGTTTTGATTTGAGAAATCAACAAGCATCTCAGAAGGACTTCTGCATTGACTTCTGCATTGTTGCTAAAATATCACATGGGGTCATCTAGAGTCAGTCAACTTGACTCAAGGAATCACTGTGATATATGTAACAGAGAGGAGGTGTATATCTTGAAGTGACTGCATTGTATTTTGAATGCCAGATTCTATTTTGCCTTGACAATGTTTAAGTCACACACATCTCTTACAATTGCCTACTTCAGTGTTGTGAAAACAATTCATTGGCTACTTGAGAATCTCCAGCAAAAATTTCTATGCATTCCCAACAATCTATTCTATTATGGAGCTGAGTTGGTAATCAAGAAATGTCTCCAAATGTTCAACTAAAACTAACCTCCTTTTAACTGAACTTTGATAATTCTAGGCTTATACCTATCTTGTAGTCAAGGGATCAATGAAGAAAAGCATTAATCTTCTCCAACAAAAATCTCTGCACCATTTATTAGAAGATCTTGGGTTATCTATGGCAAAGGAGTCAGAGCCAGGAGACAAACTGGGTTGGCTATTGTTCACTGTCTTCCTATCTGACATAACTGCCACTGTTATCTTTCCCTGTCATCTTTGAAAAAATAAGACAGAACTGCTTCAAAATAGTCTTTTGAGACAGCATGTCTACCAAAAGAGATATATTTATCAATGAAGACAATGTGATTTGTTTCTGTTTGTGAGACTATTAACACTGCAATGAAAGGAACAGGAGAGGAAGAAAGAAAGAGAAGGAAAACTGATTGCCCTTAGTTTTCAACATTTTTTAAAAAAATAAATGAGTCATACCCAAATCATATGGTTAACCAAAACTGGTTCTTGTTTCATTTCATAGCATTTCCTTCCATGTCATTAGCTTGAAAATATCAGACTTTCACTCTGATTCTTATTCAGAAATACATGTATTGTATTTCATCTAACCAACAATAGATTTCCATTGAAATTTATGGGATATTATATAACAATTCTCTTCTAGTTTAAGCACCACAGAAGGCAGCAAGGCTTGTTCAGTAAATTCAGAAAGTCCTTTCTAGCTTATTCTATTCTAATATCTAGAATAGGAACAATGTGTTTGCATCTCAACATCCTTCTGTGAGCAAAATGCAACAATCCAAAATGCCAACAGCTCAAACTGCTCAACCATGTTCTGCATTATCACTAGTCAATCAAATACATTCAAGAATTTTACCCATACAGTTCAGAGAATGTTTGCCTTCTTCTAATGCCTGTCATAGATAACATTTAAACAATGCTGCCCTTTAGGAAGTAGCATACTAATGCAATGATGAACTGTTAGCTATTGATGATCTCATCCTCCATAAATTTATTCAGTCCCCCTTTACAGCTGACATGGTATGGTTGTCACTGTATGGCTGCTGTCACTGTACAGTATGTGGTAGCTGTGACTTTCATGTATTGAATAAGTGTTCTTCTATCAGCCCTTGCTTGCCATTTAACATAAAAAGATGGCATTCTGTAGCAATTTATTTATTTATTTATTTATTTGATTTGCCAATTGTTTACAAGATAATAACTATAAGTGTATACATAGTTGTGAATACATGAAATGGGTACATATAAGAAAAATAAAAGAAGAATAAGAGAAACAATAGGACAGGGACGGTAGGCACGTTGGTGCGCTTTATGCACGCCCCCTACAGACCTCTTAGGAAAGGGGTGAGGTCAATAGTAGACAGTCTAAGGTTAAAGTTTTTGGGGTTTGGGGAAGAAACTACAGAGTCGGGTAGAGTATTCCAGACATTGACCACTCTATTGCTGAAGTCGTATTTCCTGCAATCAAGTTTGGTGCGGTTAACTTTGAGTTTGTATCTATTGTGTGCTCTTGTGTTGTTATGGTTGAAGCTGAAGTATTCATTGACAGGTAGGACATTGCAATGTATGATTTTATATACCATGCTTAAATCAGACCGAAGACGGCGTAATTCAAGGTTTTCTAGTTCTAGAATTTCAAGTCTGGTGGCATAAGGTATTCTACAACAAGTAGAGGAGTGGAGAACTCTTCTTGTGAAATATTTCTGGACTTTCTCAATTGTGCTAATATCAGATACGTAATGTGGGTTCCAGACTGATGAACTGTATTCGAGTATTGGTCTAGCAAATGTTTTGTATGCTCTGGTTAGTAGTGTGATATTACCAGAGAAAAGCTACGTAGGATTAGGTTAACAACTCTTAATGCCTTTTTGGCTATGTAGTTGCAGTGGGCTCTAGCACTTAGATCATTAGAGGTGAGTATTCCAAGGTCCTTTACAGAGCTTGGGTCATCAACAAGATCTTGACTATTCAGCTTGTATTTTATTTTCTGATTTTTTTTGCCAATATGTAAGACAGAGCATTTATTTGTTATATATATACAATTTATATATAAACAATTTATTTGTTATATATATACATATATACAATTGCATATGAGCAATAGATACTTTTTTCCCAGACCACTCTTCATTTTATACAGCTCCCCCCTCTTCTGTCCTTCTTAATGGCTTTCTTTTGAAGCCAAATAGCCCCAAACATTGCAGTTATTCATTTCAGAGAACTTGAATCATTTATTTACTTCTTTCTCACTTGTTCAAACCAAGGTACATGATGTTGCATCCCAGAGTTTGCAATGAACACTCCTAAGTTAAGTTGGGCATCAAAAGAGCTTGCCACTAGAACACTTTCTCTAGCTCTGTTTGGATTGTTCTTTGGTGGCATCTGAAGAGCTATGAGTCCTGTCATCTGCTAGCCACTCTATTATCTGGTATGACTGGTATCTTGTCATCCCTTGGTTACAGTGGTGCATGTCCCATTCTCTGCATATCCTCGGAAGTTATAATATGCTTTGCTAGCTAATCTTTCTTCAACAATACAGAAAAAAAAGAAAGGAAATAGTGCAAACAGGATTTAGCTTGCTCAGTTAAGTGTAACTAGGATGTATCAATCATTTTTCCAATAGCTACCTTGTCTGAGACCTTATGGCTTGGGAGCCAAGAAAATCTTGAGCTTTGTACCTGTCCTCCCTTGTTTTTCCCAGATACCCAGTTCTTAAAAATAAGAGGACATAAATAGACATTTCCTTTAAAAGCTTCAGATACCAAAGGCATGCATAGGCATTGTTTATTGAATTGGCTGCTGCTATGCCTTAAATGTTGCTTGAACCCAGTTGAAGCAAGTTGTTCCATCAGGTGCAAAATGCACCTTTGATTTTTGAATAATGGATCATTAATATTCTTCCATCAAGAAACTATGGATTGAAAACACACTAACATACATGTTCGATCATAACTGCTGAGACAATTGAGTCATCATGATCTTATTTGTCCCCCAAGTACATCCTTTGAGACTAGACCACTTCAGAAGAGGTTCTGATTCCTAATCATGACATCTCCACTTCTATGTAATTTCTTGCGTTCCATATAGACTCAAAAGGAAGGAAGAGCCACTTTATGGGGAAATGGGTAGCATAAAAATATTTTAATAAATAAAAGATTAAAAGATGGCTTAATTAAACACAAAATGGGTCAAATAGAAAAAGAAGAATTAGCACAGAAAATTGGAAGTGTTAAACAGAACTACTTTGAAGATGCAAACAAACCAGGTAGATGGTTAGCATACAAACTGAGAAAGGAGAAAGAATCAAGGAAAAGATTGCAGTTAATAGATGATCAAGGTCAGGTTTGCTATGGCAATAAAGAGAAAAAGAAAATTATTCGAGACTTTTATGGGCAACTATGTAAGCAAAAGAATATTGATGAGGAAAGAGTCAAACAGTACTTACAGAATGCTAATCTACCTAAGATACCTAAAGAGACTGAAAAAATGTTAGAAAGCAATATAACAATGATGGAATTAACTGAAGCACTTAAGAAGCAAAATAATGGAAAGGCACCAGGTCCAGATGGGCTTCCGACAGAATTTTATAAAACATTACAAGAATCGCTGAGCCTTCCATTGCTAGAAGTCATGAATAAAGTTATGTCAAAGAAGAAGATACCTAAAGCATGGTCAGAAGCCTATATTACACTTATTCCAAAAGAAGAGGCTGATCCACTGCAAATCAAGAATTATAGACCTATTTCTTTACTAAATGCAGACTATAAAATTTTCGCTTCAATTTTGGCAGAAAGACTTAAAAAATACTTAAATAATTTTATTCATCCTGATCAAAATGGATTTCTGCCAAAGATGTTTTTATGTTTTGTTTGTTTTTGTTTGTCTTTAAAAACTAATAAAACTTGTTTTTTAAAAAAAGGCAGACGGTGCCATCTCTTGGATATTGAGAATGTTGGACTCCATGAAGTTACTATTAAACTGCATATATCATGACATCATGCCAATCATACAGACTACATACATTGTGTGTCATTAGCACAACAGTGTAATAATGCAATGCCTCTAAGTAAAGACCAGATGGACTTGTCTATTGACAACACAAATAAGGCCTTTCCTCAACATGCATTGATGATACACACATTTGCCTGCCATATGAATTGGATTTTTGCTCTTTTATTTTCTTATTTAAAATTACACTTCCAGAAACTAGAGGTCCTTGATACTCTCCAAGTTTGGTTGTTGGCTTGCAGATGTTTCATGATCCAAATTAAGTAACATCATCTCTAGTCATCATCATCATCATGAGTAGCACTGATGTTGTTATTGCTATAGTTTGGGTCATAAAAACTCTGCAAGAAAACAACTAAGCTCAGCACACACTAAGGATACCTCATTTCAACTCTGAGCTAAATATTATTCTTTATTGGTATTGGCCATGATGGCACAGTGGTTAGAATGTAGTAGTGCAAGCTAACTTACTGCTCACTGCCAGGTGTTTGATCCTGACCTGCTTAAGATTGACAGCCTTCCATCTTTCTGAGGTTGATAAAAAGAGGATCCAGATTATTGGGAGCAATGTGTTGACCGTAAAGCATTATGAAGTGGTATATAAGTCTATTGCTACTTCTGGAAACTCCAAGCAATTTACAAAGTTTCATTGAAACAGGGTTAAAAACCAAAACCATTAATAACAATTATAATTCAATTAGAGGAAGAAACATGATCTTCATTTGTCCCTGAAAAAGCACATCTTCCAAAAAAAAAACCTATGAACAGGAAGATTTGGAAATAGAGGGGGATGCTGTTCCAAAAGGAAAGGGTGGTATAACCAAAAATAAACAATCAAGGCGCAATTAATTCTTAAACATTTTGGAAGCAACTCATGGAGCTGAAAGAATAAGTTCTAAGGCAGAAACAAAGAACTGCCTCCAAGATTTTTATCTTTTTTTTTTTTTTGGAAATTTTATTTGGGTTTTCACACAAAAAAACCATAATACAAATAAAACATCTTTTTTTGAAAATAGCATGGTCCTGGGTTATCACTTCTTCATACAGACACAAACTCAATTTCATGCTCATTTTTGTGTTCTATTCCATATCTTATTACTGTTTTACATTTTCTACATAGGTTTTCCCCTCTTTTAATTTTTTCAACTTTATTTTGATTATCTCATCTCAATTCAAATCATTATATTTATACTTTTGTCTGTCCTGTTTCAATTTCATTTTCTCATTAAACAAATTTTCCCCTGTAGTTACTAATTGGAGTATGACACCTTTATATCTTTTAATTTTATCCATTCAACTCTTATTTAAGCTTCAATGCATACCTTTAAGATTATAACATTCGATATAATACATAACTTCTGCTTGGTACATTCTTAAAATACACACTATATTCTTTAAAAAAGATTATATATATATATATATATATATATATATATATATATATATATATATATATATATATAAAGCACTCATTCCATTCCAATTCAATCCTACCATTAATATTCATTAAAATCTTAACATCTTTAACATTTCTTTTCAATTAAATATCGTACTTCCTTGGGAACACTTATAAATTTTCCATAATTAATTCTTTTTTTCCCCATATTTCTCTTTACTTATATTTTATAAATCATTAATAATAATTAAAATGTTCCCATCCTTTCCTAATTTAATTCTCTTATTCACTTGATTTCATTTATTTATTAACAAACATTCCACTAGATTATGATAAATATTTTATCCATCATTTTAATCATATTTTCTAAAATTATTTCTATTTGTAATATAACAATACTATATTATGTACCTTTGCAGAATCCCTTTTACAATTAAGTTTTCACCCATTATCTCTAAACAGGCTTATACTTTCAATTCTTATACCTTTTCCCTGTTTCTCTATATCTTGTTTCTGTCCTTTATAACTTCTTTTCCTTTCCTTCTTCTTCTCCCTCCCCTTTTTACCCCATTATCTCTCTACTTCTAATTCTCTCTTCTGTAATCCCCTTTTCTGTTGCTTTCTAATATTATACTTATTTTTCAAACTATTCTTCTTTTTTTTGGTTGTTTTTTCAAATCTTAAACTTTTCATTCTCTTTCCCCCCTTTCCTTTTTATCCCCACATAAAATTACTTGATCATTAAAGATGACTTCTTCTTTGTCCCAGTCTTCTTGTTCTGCAAGCATTTCTTGTTGTTTCTCATAGTTCCAGATCTCCATTTCTAAAAATTGAAATATGAAGCCAAAAGAACCTCTTCCTTCTTGTGCATCTTCTTTGTACTTTTTAAGTTCCATTTTCAGTTCTTCTAAAAGTGGTGCCATTTTAAACAACCACCCGATTGATTTTAGTCATTTAAATGCAATAACCAAAAATCGAAAGATCACCAAGTAATCCAAATAATCCAAAGCTGTTTCTTCTTGCTTCTTTTTTCCACTTTGTCTTCCTGGGGTTCTATTATTTTGTTGCCAAGTTTCAGTTAAAATGTATCTTTTAGGAATCTTGTTGAGGTTTCACTGTAAATTCCTTTTAGTTCCAGGCAGTCTCCTCCATTTTTCCAGATCCTGCCCTTTTATTCTTTTTCTCTCCTTTCCTGCTTTTAAAAGCTTTTAAGTATCCAGAAATCTTTATTATCCCTTTATTATCCCATTTTATTTTCAGCTTAAATGCCTATTGATGTCAAAGTGGATTTTTTTTTTCAATTTCTTGCTTAAGTCTCTTAGCTGTCAATATAGGGAAAGGGAGAGAGAGAAAAAATCCCTCTCTCCTTCGCTGCTTCAAAATCTTCTTTGGGAACAATGTTATTTTTTTTATAGTTTAAATTCCAGGGTACCTTACATTGTTGCTTTTGCAGTTTAACCCAGTCAACCAAAACTTTCTCTTCTTATCTTCCTCCTGCACCTTCTTTTCCGGTCGAGTTCTACTTTAAGGTGGCCATTTCTGACCACCGCTGCAACTGCCTTTGGGAAAGGGAGTAATGGCCAGCTGAGGAGAAGAGATGCAGCTCTCTTCAACCCTGCTGGCAGTCTCCCCCCTCTTTACCACCTCTACGGGGTGGCTTAGCCCTGAAACCAGCCGGCTTGGGGTGCTCTGCTGGTGAGCATGGATCAAAACTGCACACGATTGTGGTTTCAGTCTGTCGGCGAAGGAACTCAAACCGTAAGTCAATCAATTTTTATCTTATGTTTATGAATCTGCATATTCATTACATAAACCTATCTGTGCATTAAATTTATCACCATGATAAATATGAAATGCAACAGCAGAAGTGACTGCAGCTAGCAAATGTTGGCTCAGTTCCCTTAATGGGAAACAGGAGTCCTAGGGTTTGGAAGGTGGTTTTGTTTTTTTAAATTAAGCCAGCACATGCTATAAAATTAAGAAACAACAGATTTATAAAAGTCCTGGCAAGCCTATTCTAGACTTCTCAAATGGGGAAAAAAGAGAAAGATGGATGGGAAAAAGATGTCTTCATTAATGTAAATTATAATGTGAAAAACGATCTTATGACCAGAGATAAGTAATGGGAATATCTTGAATTCTAACAAAGGCAATAATTGAACTGAAACCAGATAGGATTCCATTACTATACAGTGTTAAAATCTTTTGTTACCATGAGTACTGTCTCTTAGAAGAAACTTTGAAGCATAAACTTAGTGGCTGAATTTTATTTTATAAGCAATCTTGTCTAGCTGCTCCTTGAGAATGTACATACACAGAGAAAGAGCATTTAAAAACCTTTTTCTTTGATGTTTTTGCTTTCTGAAACTGTTCATTACATGTATCTGCTAGGCTTTTGTATTTATGGAGTTACAGCCTTCCTTTTGATTACAATTGTTGGGCTGATTGCAACACAGCTTTAGTTTGTTCTAAAATATATTTGTCCCTTATGAAAACATCACACATTCCCATCTAATGGGGGAGGGGAGGAACATAAGGAAAAAAGAAAAATAAGAACAGAGAATCAATAGTCACACATACTATAATACCAATGCTTCAAAAGTAATATGGATAACAACTGAATACAAAATCCAATCTGATCAAAATTCCAGGCACCACATTTTGGGAAGGATGTTAACAAATTGGAATGTACCCAGAGGCGATCAGTCAAGGTGACAAGGGGCCTGGAAGGACAAAAAAACTTGAGAAATGATTGGAGGCATTGGGTATGTTTAACCTGGAAAAGATATGAGAACTCTCTCCAGATATACCAAGTGTTGTCAGATAGAAAACAAAGCAGACTTGTTGCAGAAAGACAGGACAGAAAGCAATGAGTTTAAATCACGAGAGCAGATTTTAGCGAGATGTCAGGATATTTTCCTAATGGTGGCTATAGCAGTGGATTCCTGCTCTGATAAATGGTTAAAATGAATTATTTTCAAGACACCTATCAACTGTTATGTTCTATGATTCTATAACCAGGCAGGTCATGTTTTACGAAAGAATCATGGTTTCATTACATGTTGGAACAGACCAGGCATGAATAAACTGGCTACTCAGAATTGTCAAAATCCCCAACCTGACAAAGTTCATTAGAGTTATCACTCTTCCTGCCATTAGCAACATTCCACATTTTCGTAGGTGCAAAAGCAACATTAGGCATCTAATTCTGTACCATCTTGTTTACAGTTTTGTTTAGTTCTTTGTCACTTCCTGTTACCAGCTCCTAATGGGGCCAGCAAATTGTTCATTTGCTAAAAATGTTAAGTGGACCCAACAGATGCACTGCTTCCTGCAGCTGTCTCTCCATCAAGGCTCTGCTAATTTTTGGTGGGAGTAATAGCATCTTTTTAGCCATTTCAACAACCATAATCACGGAAAAGGTTATGACAAGGTTTTGTTATTTGGGATCCAATGTGGCTTCACAGCTACAGAAAAGGGACTTGTTGAAACTTAGTGGTGATTATGGGTCATCTGTTTCCTATCCTACCATATCTTGCCATTCTATTTTGCTTCTGTGAGCTTCAGATGGAATTAATCTCATGAATTAATCCCTAATGCCTGTGTCAAAAGTAACCATGGAAAAGTTTTAGAATAGAAGACTAGGATTATCAATGTATAAACTCTCTCTCTCTCTCTCTCTCTCTCTCTCTCTCCCTCCCTCCCTCCTCTTGCCATCCATCCATCTACTGTATCTACCAGTATATACCGCATTTATCTTTCTATCTATCTATCTATCTATCTATCTATCTATCTATCTATCTATCTATCTATCATCTATCTATCTATTAGAATTAGAAGAACTTTATTGTCATTGTACAAGTACAACAAAACTGTGGATGCACCCCAGCAACTGTTCGCAATACAATAAAACCAAAGCACTTAAAAATGAAGAAAAGAAAAATAGAGTACCCATGTCTCCATTTGCAATTAGAGATTACAATATCTACAAATATACACAAAATATACATCCAACACTGACTGTAATGCTTAGCTGAATATAATACACAAGAGATGGATTGTACTGTAATATGTTATTATACATCTGAATGGGGTATTGAGATTTCACATCTTTTCACATCTTAATAAGGTAGTGACTTTGTGTTTATTTGGGATTCGGATGGCCCAGGGAAAGAAACTATTTGTTAGTCTAGTGGTGTGGGACTTTATTGACCTAAAACACCATCCAGATGGCAGCAGGTCAAAAAGATAATTGCCAGGGTGACAGTTGTTCCGGTTTCGCGTGGCTTCGGTGGCAGCAGGAATTCGCGACTGTCTGTGATTCCTGCTGTGCTTGCCGCCAAGGTGCCCCCGATCCAAATGGGTCAGGGGGATATGGCTGCCCTGTAGAGGCAGCCAAAGAGAGAGGGGAGCCGAACAGGGGGTTGGGGTGTCACAGACCCCCTCCTCGTCCGGAAAAACCCCTTTTTCCTGAGGTGGTGGAGCGGCGGTCAGTAATGGCCTCCACGAAGAAGCCTGTAGCCGGGTAAGATTGTGCTGGAGGAAGCAGGAAAAGTGAAAGTGCTGGCTGAGCCGGGTCAATCAACAACTTTTAAACACCCTGGAAACTGAATCGTTTGAATTGCTGGAAGATACATTGTATCCCTAAGAAGATCGGAAAGCGGCGGAGAAAGCTGTCAAGGGGAAAAAAACTTTTTTTTTCCTTCACTCTCCCACCCCATAGAAACAGCAGATGAAGATTTGGAAAATTTATTTGGGCACTGAAGGTAAATTATTTTGAAAGTTAAAGCCAAGGGATAAAGGATTCCTGGACATTGGATTTAATAACTTAAGAAATCGGAAAACCCTTATTGGAGGTATGGATTTCTGAACACTTAAAAGAAAATTGTTGTTGTAAGTGGGAAGGGAGAGGAAAAAAAATTGGAGCAGAAGTTGAAAAAGGAGGAGATTGCCTAGAACTTTAAAGAAAGATATATTGTAATTGGATCTCTTTGATTAAACAGTAACCCCAGAAAGAGAAAGAGAAGAAAGAACTTTGGTAACTTTGGAATTTTTTGCAATTATTTTTGATTAAAAATACTTGGGTGGTTGTTTTGGAAAAAGTTTTTCACGATGGCATCGCTTGTGGATGAACTAAAAATTGAATAACAAAAATATAAAAAAGAAAAACAAGATGGAAAAGATACTTTGGGCACTCTATTTCAATTTCTAGAAATGCCGGTATGCACTTATGAAAAGTTGACTACGCATCAGGACGACTGGGACAAAGAAGAAGAAGAAGCCATCTTTGATGAACAATGGGTTCTTTTTGGGGAGGAGGAGAAAGAGGAAAAGAAAAAGGGGATTTTAAGGTTTGAAAAAACAACCAAAAAAGAGAAAAATGAGATGAAAGGTGGATACAAGGTTAGAAAACAACAGAAAGGGAGTAAGAAAAGGGAGGAGGAGAGACATAGGGGTAAAAAGGGCAAGGAGAAGAATAAGCAAGAGAGAAAGGAGGGGATGAGAAGCCTTAATGGTGGGAAGCAAGACTTAAAGAAACAAAGCTTATTTAGAGACAATGGGTAAATCTAATTGAAAAAAGGGATTCTGGAAGGTACATAAGATTGTGTTTTTATATGTGTATTTAGAGTAAAATGCTTAAGATATAAATGAGTATCAATATATATGATTAACTTTTTAATGATATGTAGTGGTTATATATGATTTTATTTAGTTATTGTTATGTTTTTACCCCTTTCATAAAATTTATTGTGTAACTTTAGAATGTACTAAACAGAATCCCAATATAAATTAAGTGTTATATTAAGTAATTTTAAGCTAGGGGAATGAGTCAAAGGCATCACTCCAATCAGTGTACAGGAGAAGTATATTAAAAGAGAAAAGATGAATGGATAGATGGAAATAGAACAGACAAAGAATGATAAGTATTATGAACTGAATTGAGATAAGATAAATAAAACAAAATTAAGAAAGATAAAAGAGGGAAGAAGCTATATAGAAAATTGAAAATGGTAATAAGATATGGAATGATATATAAAGTGAATATGATTTTTGAACTTGTGTCTGTGCGAAGAGTTTTTAGCCCGGGATCAAACAGCCTTCAGAAAAGATGTTTTATGTTTGTTTTTGTTTTTTATGTTTTATGTTTTGTATGTTTGTGTATTGTTTATGAAAGGCAATAAAACTTTAATTAGCAAGAAATATAATTTGGATAATAGAATGAAAAGGAGAAGTTGGGATAAGATACGAAGTTGAATAGATAACGTAAATATCTATACCACAATTTGGAACTATTTTGTACGTTCTATTGGTTTTCTTAGAAAGGATTTTTTATGTTATTATGCCTTGATTGTTTGTGTATTGTTTTTGTAAAACTAATAAAATTTGTTGGAAAAAAAAAAAGATAATTGCCAGGGTGTGAGGGGTCTTCTATGATGGCCTTGATTCTGCTTTGGCAGCGGGACCTGGCTAAGTCTTCCATGGAGGGCAGAGGGCCACCAATGATCTTTTGAGCTGTGTTTATCACCCTCTGTACAGTTTTCCTGTCCTCAACTGTGGAGCCTGCATACCACATACCCAGACAATATGTCAGAGTGCTCTCCACAGAGGCTTTATAGAAAGCCAGCAACAGCTTCTTATTGAGATTATTCTTCCTGAGAACCCGCAGAAAGTGAAGCCGCTGCTGAGCCTTCTTCACTATGGCCTTGGTATTAGGGGACCAGGAGATATCAGCTGAAATATGGATGCCAAGAAATCTGATCGTAGGGACAGTTTCCCACTCGTTCTCTGTTGATGATGAGTGGGGCGTGGTCCTGTCCATGTTTCCTGAAGTCCATAATCAGTTCTTTGGTTTTATGGACATGCAGTGACAGATTGTTCTGTGAACACCAGATAGACAGGTTCTCTACTTCTGCCCTATATGCCATCTCATCCTCTCCGGAGATGAGACCAATCACAGTTGTGTCGTCCGCAAACTTTATGACGGTGTTTGTTGCATGGCTTGGTGAGTAGTCAAAGGTGTACAAGGCATATAGCAGGGGGCTCAAGACACAACCCTGGGGGGAACCAGAACTGAGTGTAATAGTGGAAGAAAGGTGGGGGCCAAGTCTAACAGACTGTTGTCTGTTTGTCAAAAAGTTCTTAATCCAGGGGCATGTGGGGCGGGGGGACCTGCAGATTATACAGTTTGGTTACTAGTATATCTGGGATGATAGTGTTAAATGCAGAGCTGTAGTCCACAACGAGCATCCTCACATAGCTCTGTTTGTTCTCCAGATGACTCAGCACTCTATCTATCTATCTATCTATCTATCTATCTATCTATCTATCTATCTATCTATCTATCTATCTATCTATCATGTACTGTATCTATTTACCTATATACAGTACATACATACATACATACATACATACATACATACATACATACATACATACATCTTGGGTAGTTTGGGATTTTCATTGACAATGAAGATTTCCTGGGTTTTGTTATGGCTTACTTGGCTGTTGGCTTAGTATCAGAATCAAGGTTAGTGTTGAAGTAGGTTAGGAAAAGCTCAGCTTCAAGTGTATCCCTACCCAAAGGTGCTTTTTCAAAACACAACTGGACTTTCTTTGTTTTTCCTTGAAGATGTTTCACTTCTCATCCAAGAAGCTTCTTCAGTTCTGACTGAATGGTGGAGAAAGGAATTCTCCAGCATTCAATTAGAACTGAAGAAGCTTCTTGGATGAGAAGAGAAACATATTCTAGGAGAAAGTTCAGTTGCCTTTTGAAAAAGTATCTTTGGGTCAACCATGACCTGGATGATTGAGAATTTCCACTGGCACTCTATCCTTATCCAAAGAAATTCACAGGAGATCTCAGTCTACTTTCTGGGATTGCTGTTGTGGAAATCCAGCAGAGGGGATATGCATGGATGCCATTTTGATATGCTGAGGAAAGATGGGATATAAATCTAACCATCAAATTCTGCAATGTATGACCCCAAAGCCTAGTGGTTTGTAAAGCATAATTTATACCTTGAAACATTGTGTGCCAGAGAACACTATAGTGTGTCAAAGAAACCACTGTTCAGTGTGATATGAAACAGAGGGCTGAAAAGGCAACAGAGGAGGTTAAGGTTCAGCCTTCCATCCTTTTGAGGTGGGTAAAATGAGGAGCCAGATTGTTGGGGGCAATATGCTGAATCTATAAACCGCTTAGAGGGGGCTATAAAGCACTATAAAGTGGTACATAAGTCTAAGTGCTATTGCTATTAAAGAAAACAACGTGGAACACTTAATGACCATCAAAAACCAGGATATTTGCAAACAAAAAAAAATTATTATCACCATCATTGTAGATGCAGCATTTCAGGACATTAGAGAGCCAGGAGCTGTGCCAATCTAAAATTCCCTCTTTGTCTTTTCCTAATCTATGAAAAATTCAGCCACTGGGACAGTTTACATCCCTGATCACCTTGGCTGCCTTTCTGTACCGTCTCTGGATTTTCTCTGAGCCTTTTCAGAACCGTGAAAGGGGAAAAAGCAGCAACAGTCTAAGCAACCTGAAGTCTCTGTGCCTCTTGTTTAAAATGTGTGCATGCCTTGTAAATCTCACTCTGAAAACTGGCTAAGGACAGGACTGGAGCAGACAGCTGCAAAGCTAATTTTAGCCTCATGTAAGAGAACCAGATCAGATTTAAGTCTTGGTGGTGAAAGGGGAAAGGGAAGGAGGCACTGAATTCACAGGAAAAGAAATGCAGTTTCTATCTGACTTTTGAGCAGTGATCAACCTTAACTTTTGACCTTGGCAACTTTGAGATATGTGGACTCCAACAGCCCGCCTGGAGAATTCTGGAGGTTGAAGTACACATATCTCAATGTTGGCAAGGTTGAGAATCACTGTGCTTGAGGCTTTCCAAGTAGTTGCAGATATAAGATGGACTTCCTGGATAGCAGTTGGGATCTGAAACCTCAACATCTTCCGCCATACCAGAGATAGCTAGTTGAACTAGATTTGTCCATGTTACATTTTCTATCCTTTTCCTGTTTGGGGAAAAGAAGCAATCAGAAAAGTTTTTACAATTTAGCTTTTTCCCTTCTCGTCTCACTATCTCACCTCTCCCCTCATCACGAGTCTCTTCAACTCCGGAAGCAATCGCTTTGTTGGTCCAAAACTTACTTAACAGAAAAAAAAATGGTTTCAACTACATCTCCTGTAATTCAGATATGAAGTATATGCTCGTCTGTAGTCCTAATAAAGGTTTCATTTTATTTGCGTTTAAATAATAGAGTTATTTTGTTGATTATCAACACTAGGTATGTACCCCCTTTTCTATCTTAAAGCTGCGGAAATCATTTCTTCTGTTCCAACACTATCCTGGGTAAATATTTCAGCAATTTAGCATCCCCAATTTGTTTTTCACCCTTCCTGTCTTAAAAAAACAACTACACAACATTGTTGCTTTTTATAATTCAGTTTCTAATTTAGCTATCCCTATTTTACAAGTGTTCTGGTGCGGTTCTTGGCAATTATGCCAAAATGAGATACAGAAGAAATGTTTAAATAGCTACTTAAGAGTATTTACATATAGCATCTAAATATATATTTATATAAAGATATTTTTTAAAGAATTGCAAATGAATGCAGAAATAGAATTGAATTTACAGGCTAAAAGCAAGTAGAGCATTTTTTCATATCTATTTTTCCATCCAGCAAAAAGGAGAAGCAAAAATAGGATAAATTCACAAGGCAAAGTCCATTCAATAGTTAACATTCAAGTTGCCACAAATGTCCAGTATTTTATACCATATCATTCAAGGAGAAGTTTGCAGCCAAGGGATAGAGTTTATGCTTTGCATGCAGAAAATCAGAGATGCAATCCCTAGCCCCTACAGGTATATAAAATGAGATGAGAATTACCTTGCACAAGCTTCCAAGCATCTACTGTGTTTCTCCAACAATACGGCCTCCACCAATAGGAAGGCCCAGCATGATTTCTAGGCATGAGGTGAAATTAAGTCCCACCCCCCAAATTTAGGCCTATTTAAACCATGCATTTCCCGGCTATTTCTCACATCCTTCGTTAGAACTACACGAGGTGAAGAGAAATGGGGGGGAAGGGCGGAGGTGGGTGGGGAGAAAACTTGCCTTTAGGAGTGCCCTGAAGGAAGCCTAGGCTAGAAAACCCTGATCTACCGATAGAACATCAGCTGATAGAAGCTCCCCGAAGGCAGAGTCCCCAGCCGCTTCAGGGCGAGGCGTGGCTGCCCGTGTCCCCTCACCATTAGGCAGTGTCTTTCGGGCAATGGAAGCTCCCCAAGGGCAGTCACCAGCCACTTCGATCGGCCAGTAGAAGCGGCCTTGGGGTGAGCGCACACACACTCTCCTCGCCGCAAGGCCGCTTCTATCGGCCGACAAAAGCTCCCTTGAAGGCAGAGTCCCCAGCCACTTTGGGGTGAGGCGTGCCTATGTATCAGGTTCCCAACTGCAAACTCAATGCAACTGCAAACTCAATGCAACTGCAAACTCAATGCAATGTACATATGCTGTTGTCAGAATAATTATCAGTCGACCCCAAGATTCCCGCTGCATTTCTGCTTCCTGAACCAGCCGCTCTTCTTCATCCCCTCAGATAGCCCTATTCCCCCCCCCCCACCTCAATTTCCCACTGCAACCATTTGGATCGCAGGAGGGTCACTAAAGAAGCTTTTGTCTTCTCCTGTCCCACTCTTTTAAATTTCTCTCTGCAACCTTGGAAATCCTCTCCTGGGGACTCCACCCCAGCTCCAACCCTGCTTAGTTTCCATCCTAGACAAGCCCCCTCCCAGGTGTGCTCTGGGAATCCAAGGCTTGTTTCCTTCCCCAACATCTCTGACTTGAGCAGAGCAGGCACTGGGGGGGCAGGGAGGGGGCAGAGCAGAGGAGCTCCTGGGTTTTTTGGCTGAGCTGGGTGAAGATCATCCTGGTGGGCCCAAAGGGTGGCCTTTCAGATTGCTTTAATGATTAACAGGACACTTCCCTGAACCCCCAACTCCCTCCAGTGGGGAGGACGGCGTCTTGCTGGGACTGAGAGAGATGATGGCTGTGTTGCAGGGAAGAAACACCCCCCACCCCAAAAGCCCCTTGGGGAAATGTAAATGAATGAATAAACTCAAAGGGTCTTGGGACAACCCCCCAGTTAAATTGCACCAACAAAAGAGAGGTGGCGGAAGAGCAGGGACCTTGAGGTTCAGAAACTCTGTTAAGCACAAGCTGCTACTTCTTCCCTCCCTGCGCTCATTTCACATTGCCTTTGATCACAAAGCAGATCTTAATGATAAACAACCCTTTTGTAACTTACCAACTGCATGCCCCCAGCCACCCCCAGGTGGCTTAATGTGTTTGGGTTAATTGATTAATTGAGTTAATGATCTAAAGTGATTTTTATTTTGGTCTAGAGCAGGGGTGGGCAAACCACGCCCGCGGGCCACATCCAGCCCGTTGGTCTGTCCAATCCGGCCCACCCCTGAAAAAAAATCGCTGGGTGTGGCGTATTGCCCTGTGCCGCGTGGCCCCAAAGCTGCAAAACAGTGCGGAGCGTTCTCGGGGTAGGAAAGAAAGAACTTTGCAAAGGCCTCGGCTGGGAGTTCGAAATCACCTTGAGTGCGGCCTCTCCGAAGGTGAGTCCCCGCCGATCCCCTTTTTTTCCGGGGCTTCCAGGCTTAAACTTTGCAAAGGCAAAGTTTGCAGGCTGGAGTGGGAAGGGTTCCGCCCAGCGGGTGGGCGGGCTGCTTAAACTTTGCTCGGGCGGCACTTTAAAAGCCTGCTCCCAGCACCCGAGCAACTTCCCAGCAACTTTCGGCTTCCTTTTAACTCGCGGGCGCTCGCGCCTGGCCCCGAGCCGCGTGGCGGAGGAAGCCCAGCGGGCGGGCGGGCTGCTTGGAGGAGGCGACCGGCGGTGCTCCAGCAGCAGCAACAGGCAGTTCCGCCGGGCTCTGCTCAGGTGTCCGGCTGGGGCTGTCAGGAGTTGCTACCGCCGGCGCAGCTCGCGCAGCTCCAGTCTCGTGTTGCCTTGGGAAGGAAAAGGCAAAACCAGGAGCCGCTGAGCCTGAGCCTCCGGTGCCGCTGCTCCCATTGCAAAGCACCGCGGCTCTTCCTTTTTGCCTTTCCCTTCCCGAGGCAACGCGGGACTGGAGCCGCGCGGCGCGCCAGCTGGCGGTAGCAACTCCTGACTCAGGGGCCTCCGAGGGGAGGGGAAGGAGGAGAAGAGGGGGAAGGGGGAAGGGGGCGATTCCCAAAAATATTGTGCTGACCCAGCCCGTCTGTCAAATTTTAAAGTCAATGCGGCCCCGAGCCGAAAAGTTTGCCCACCCCTGGTCTAGAGAGAACATGAGTTTAAAAAGAAAGAGCTATTCTCTGGAATTCAAGAAAGCAATCGCTTTGGAAATAACTAAAGAGAAGATGATGGATGGAATAGACGAGGTTTATCGAGTCTTCACAAGATATGCAATGAGAAATAACTTACGAAGAGAAGTTCACATCAGATTTACAAAGAAAACCATTAAAACGCAAATATTGCATGTGGCAAGAGAGAAAACATTGAAATATAAAGACAAGGAGACTGTGGTCCTGAAACAAGTACCCAGAAGAGTGAGAGAGATGAGAAGAGAATACGATTTCTGACTAAAATTCTACTTAAAAAAAGAGGTGAATTATAGATGGCTGATTCCAGAAGATTTAATGTTCACATGGCAAGAACAGAGATATAGAATTGACTCAATTGAGAAAGCTGAATTATTTTACATAGAATATTTTGGAGGGAAGAGGAGGAGGCAGAAAAAGAAATGTCACTTACTGAATTCCAAGAAGACTGCCAAATAGCGGCTGAAAAAGAAGAAGGTACAGTAGGTGGAAAGGTGGAAGTCAAAGAACAACATGAACCAAGATCTACAAGAGCTGCTAAACCTAACTACAAAATATAACCATGGAAGAGAAAAATTGATTACAATTAACATAAATGGACTTAACTCGGCTGTTAAAAGAAGGAAAACTTTCCATAAATTAGAGAAATTAAAATGTGATATAATCTGCTTACAAGAAGTACATATCAAAAGCAACATGAACAATTGCTGATACAGCCAAAATTAGGGAAAATATTTACTTCCTTGACACAATGTAAGAAAAGAGGAGTGGTTTATATATTAAAGAGACCATCCCAGTGAAATTGATTCATACTGATGACGACGGAAGAATATTAATGGTGGAAATAATGGACAATAATACAAAAACACTCCTGATTGCAATCTATGCCCGAATGACAATCAAGAAGAATTTTATAAAAATTACATATGAAAATAATTGAACTGGACTATGTTAATATAGTTATGATGGGAGACTTTAATGGAATTGTAGATAATAAATTGGACTATACAGCACAGAATACAACAAAGCAAAACAGAAAGACTCTCCCTAAATATTTTTTTAAATGATAGATGAAATAAATCTAAAAGATACATGGAGAGAAAGAAATGCTAAAACTAAACAATACACCTTCTATTCAAATAGACACTTATCATGGTCCAGAATAGATATGATATGGATGTCAACAGAATTAATAACTAATATTCAAGAAATAAATATTGAAACAAGTACTTGGGCAGATCACAATCCAACGACAATTAAATGGAAAGGACAAAAAGAAGATCTAGATGGACGTTAAATAATACTATTTTAAAGGAAAAAGACTTCACACAGTGGATGGAGAAAGAATTGGCTTTTTCTTTAGAGAAAACAAAAAAGAAGATACATCAATGCAGAACATATGGGATATAATGAAGGCATATGCCACAGGCTTGATAATAGACTATACAAGGAAAAGAAATACCATGAAAAGACTAGCCTCTTAGGCATTAGAGGATGAGTATAAAGGACTTGAAAAAGAGCTACAGAAAATGCCACAGAAAAAGGACATTAAGTTAAAAATGAATATAATTAAACATAAAATGGGACTAATAGAAAAAGAAGAACTAGCACAGAAAATCAGAGGTGCGAATCAGAACTACTTTGAAGATGCAAATAAACCAGGTAGATGGTTAGCATATAAATTGAGAAAGGAGAAAGAATCAAGGAAAATATTGCAATTAATACCGTGTTTCTCATATAATAAGGCTGAGTCTTATTTTTTTTGAGCCCTGAAAAATGGCTAGGCCGTCTTTTCGGGGTGACTTAATTCCCCCCTTGCATCTTTGGGTGGGCGGTGATGGCTTGGATGTTGACCTCGGCGTTGGTGGGGCACTTCGTATCGGGTCAGCGCAGGCAGCACCATATCCGGTGTGCAACAAAAGTACTTCCTAACGGCAAGCCCCCCCACCACCATTCCCCCATTTCACATGTTTTAATATAGGCCTTAATTTGGGGGAAGGGCTTAATTTAATTTCATGCCTATAAAACATGCTGGGACTTCCTATTGGGGAAGCCGTATTGTTGGAGAAACAGGGTAGTAAAGAGAAGAAGGAAATTATATGAGACTATTATGGGAAACTATACACAAGAGAATATTGATGAGGAAAGAGTTAAACAGTACTTACAGAATGCTAATCTACCCCAGATACCTAAAGAGATTGAAACGATGTTAGAAAGCAATATAATGATGATGGAGTTAACTGAAGCTCTTAAGAAGCAAAACAATGGAAAGGCACCAGGCCCAGATGGACTTCTGGCAGAATTTTATAAAACACTACAAGAACCTTCCATTGCTAGAAGTTATGAATGAAGTTATGTCAAGAAGAAGATACTCAAATCATGGTCAGAAGCTTATATTACACTTGTCTCAAAAGAGGAGGCCAATCCATTGCAAATCAAGAACTATAGACCTATTTTCTTTACAGATTATAAAATTTTTGCTTCAATATTGGCAATATTAAAAAATACTTAAACAATTTTATCCATCCTGATCAAAATGGATTTCTGCCAAAGAGACAAATTAAAGACAATATGAGAGTAAACTTGGACACTTTGGAATACTACGAGGCACACCCTGAAAAACAAATGGCTTTGATATTTCTAGATGCACAGAAGGCAATTGATAATGTGAATTGGCGATTCATGTTATTACAGCTGGAACAGATGGGCTTTGGTAAAAAATTTATTCAAGCAATAGAAGCTATATATCATAATCAAACGGCAAAGGTAATGATAGAGGGAGAACTGACAGACTCTATCGATATAAGGAAAGGAACAAGACAAGGGTGCCCACTATCACCTTTGTTGTTTGTGTTAACTTTGGAAGTGCTAAACAGAAATATTACAGAAGAAAAGGATAAAAAAGGGATGGAAATTAAAAAGGAAGAATTTAAGTTGCAAGCATTCGCAGATGATCTGGTTTTCATTTTAGAAGACCCACTAGAAACAGCACCAAAACTGATAGAAAAGATAGAGGTATATGGAAAGGTGGCTAGTTTGAAAATAAATAAAGATAAAACAAAGATCTTGACAAAGAATATGCTATCAAGATAAAAAGAAGAACTGGCAGACCTATTGAAAATTCAGGTCACGAATAAGATCAAGTACTTGGGGATACATTTGACAGCAAGATGTAGTACATTAAAAGAGAATTATAATTATATAAAACTTAAGCAGCAAATAGCGCTAGATTTGGCAAAATAGGAAAATTTACAACTGTCATTAATAGGGAGAATATCAACAATCAAGATGAATACACTACCCAGAATTTTATATTTGTTCCAAAGAATTCCAGTTAGGCTTGGAAAAGATTATTTTGAAGATTTAAATAAAATTGTGTTGAAATATATATGGCAAGGAAAGAAAGCGAGAATAAAGTTAAAACTTTTGCAAGATGCTAGAATAAGAGGAGGATTTGGTTTGCCTAATTGGGAGTTGTATTACCAAGCTACAAATTTGATGTGGGTTAAGGAATGGATAACATTAAGAAATACTAGATTGTTGACATTAGAAGGACATGATCTGTTGTTGGGGTGGCATGCTTTTTATGGTATAAAGGAACTAAAACACAGGGCTATTTTAGAAGACATCATATACAGGAGTCTCTGTGGTTAAATTGGGAGAAGATTAAAAGACAGTGCTATTTGAAAATTCCAGTCTGGCTATCAACTATTGAAGCATTTTCTTATCCTATAATATATAAAAAGGAACAAACAGATAAGGTGAAATATTGAATGAAAATGGTAAACTTAAATCTATGCAAAAACTAGAGGAACAAGGTGTGAAGATGAATTGGTTTTCATCCAAATACATTCAAGGTATGACAAAGATTTTAAAACAGAAGGTTTCTATGATAAACTGACTGACTTAGATAAGATTTTGACAGGTACTGATGAAAAGGTGATTAAAACTTGTATGGATATTTATTAGAAATTGAACTAGAAGAAGAACAAGTTAAAGAAACTATGATTGCTTGGGGGAAGAATTTTGGATATGGGATTGATCTGGAAATGGCAAAAATTGTGGTCTCAAAATTATAAAATGACAATGTCAACAGCATATAAAGAAAATTTGTATAAGATGTTTTACAGGTGGCATTTTCCCCTGACAAGAATAACAAGGATGTTCAAGAACAAATCTGAAAATGTTGGAAATGTCGTCAGACACCTGGCTCATATTACCATATGTGGTGGACTTGTGCAGATGCCAAAAAATATTGGACTAAAATCCACACATGGTTGGAAAAAATGACAAAAAAGCATATAGACTTGAAACCAGATATATTTTTATTGGGAATTTTACCTGAAATATATAGTAAAGAATTGAAATACCTGATTGTAAATGTATTAACAGCGGCTAGGATTGTATTTGCCAAAAACTGGAAAAATGATAAAATACCATTACAGGAGGAAATCATTAAGAAAATATTGGAATGTGCTGAAATGAGTAGATTGACATTTGAAATCAGAGAACAAGATGATAAACAATTTTATAAAATTTGGGATCTATTCTATCAATAGTTAGACAATAAAACATAGTAATGAAATATGTAGATTCTTAGAAAATAATAAATATATAAAGATGTATTCTTTTCTTATTATATCTACAAAATGATTATAGGATAGATATGAAGTGATAATACGAACTGTCATAAAACAAATTAAGTAAAATATGGATTATTTCATAAAACATGAATGAATAAAAGTATAGTCAAATGATTGATTAACAATGATATTAATGTATTTAATACTTGATTGAAAATATGAGAATATATACAATGTAATTGTAATTGAAAACTACGAAATGGAAGCACAAAACAATTTGTAAACCAACCGACACACTGTATGTATATATATGGAAGATGGCTTGATGTTTTTATGTTTTGTTTGTCTATGTTTGTCTTAAAAACCAATTTAAAAAAAGAAAGAAAGAAAGCAATCGTGGAGGATTCTCGTGGTAAGAATCTGATTGCTTTGTGCAAAGAGAATATGTTGCATCTCCGTATGGTCTGAAAATGGAGAGCTGAGTACCTCAGTCAACAGGTGCAGAAGGGAAATGCCAAGAAGCGCAGGTGTGGATCAGGTCAGCATCCATTATATCCTGAACTTGAAGACACCATCTCTCAATATTGCTGACAGGAAAGCAAAGGCTTTGGTTGTACGCAGGGCTGATATTCAAGCATTTGCCCTTGCAATGGCATCACAGTTTTAAATTACCCAGGGAGAATTCAAAGCCTCTCATCGCTGGCTGGATGGCTTCCTTCAGCGATATGAATTGTCTCTGAGGAGATTCACCTCTCTCTTCAAGCTAGAAGATGCTGAAATTGTCAAACGGGCACTTGTTTTTAAATAATTTGTTGACGCCACTGATTTCTCCAAATATAATGTCTCTCACATGATTGCAATGGATGAGACTGCAGTTTTTATGGGCCAAGAGGCTCAAACAACAATTGATAAGAGGGGTGCCTCGTCAATTTACATTCCATCAACTGGATATGAAAGCGCATGTATTACATGCATCTTGGCCATTCGCCTGGATGGGACAAAAGTAGCACCTCTTGTCATTGCCAAGGGCAAAAAAGAAAAAAATTGAACATGTTTCAGGGACTTATATGCTTGAAACCGAAAAGGCTTGGATCAAGTTAATACTGCCACTTGTTGTGTGAGGTGACCAAAGAGGCATGCTGATATGGGATGCAGCCAGCACTCACTGTGCCAAAGACATGAAGCGTTTCCTAGCACAAAAAACAGTGAATCAAATAATGATCCCAGCAGGAATGATGGCACATTTCCAAACCCAAGACATTGCAGTAAACAAACCATTCAAGGAAAAATCTGCAGGTACAAATCAATGACTACATTGAGAATCGCATGGAGAGAAACCAATGAGGAAACTTTGTGAAGCCTAGCCTGGCAGAGGTTGTGAGTTGGGTGAAGAAGGCACCCACTGACACCTGTGTTGCCAATGCACTATGAGCAGGATACATGGACAAGAGATACTTCTTTAAGGAGACCTCTATTGCTAAACATCAGCAATTGGGACCAATTCTTTTACAGGCAATGGAATCACAAGAGATTCCAGGCGGAATTCAGGCTTTGGAGTGTTATGACGATGTCCCAGAAGAAGATGACATAACTGTTTTTGAATAAATTGTTCCTACGTATGTTTGCAAAAATTGTTCCTGTGTTTGAATAAATTGTTCCTGTATTTGAATAAATGGCATGGTTTATTTATTTTTATTAAAATGGTGGATTTTTAATAAATTGGGGTGTTGCTTTGTGGTTCCCCTGGGGGTGGTGGCTGGGATTTGGCATGCAGTTGGTAAATTACAAAAGGGTTTATCATTAAGATCTGCTTTGTGATCAAAGGCAATGTGAAATGAGCGCAGGGAGGGAAGAAGTAGCAGCTTGTGCTTAACAGAGTTTCTGAAGCTCAAGGTCCCTGCTCTTCCACCACTTCTCTTTTGTTGGTGCAATTTAACTGGGGGGGGGGTTGTCCCAAGACCCTTTGAGTTTATTTATTCATTTACATTTCCCCAAGGGGCTTTTGGGGGGGGGTGTTTCTTCCTTTCAACACAGCCATCATCTCTCCCGGGCCCAGTAAGACGCCGTCCTCCCCACTGGAGGGAGTTGGGGGTTCAGGGAAGTGTCCATTTAATCATTAAAGCAACCTGAAAGGCCACCCTTTGGGTCCACCAGGATGATCTTAACCCAGCTCAGCCAAAAAACCCAGGAGCTCCTCTATTCTGCCCCCTCCCTGCCCCCCCAGTGCCTGCTCTGCTCAAGTCAGAGATGGGGGGGGGGAGGAAACAAGCCTTGGATTCCCAGAGCGCACCTGGGAGTGGGCTTGTCTAGGATGGAAACTAAGCAGGGTTGGAGCTGGGATGGAGTCCCCAGGAGAGGATTTCCAAGGTTGCAGAGAGAAATTTAAAAGAGTGGGACAGGAGAAGACAAAAGCTTCTTTAGTGACCCTCCTGCAATCCAAAATGGTTGCAGTGGGAAATCAAGGTGGGTGGGTGGGGAATAGGGCTATCTGAGGGGACGAAGAAGAGCGGCTGGTTCAGGAAGCAGAAATGCAGCGGGAATCTTGGGGTCGTCTGATATTTATTCTGACAACAGCATATGTACATTGCATTGAGTTTGCAGTTGGGAACTTGATGCATAGGCACGCCTCGCCCCAAAGTGGCTGGGGACTCTGCCTTCAAGGAAGCTTTCGTTGGCCAATAGAAGTGGCTTCGCGGCGAGGGAAGTGTGTGTGTGCACTCGCTCCGAGGCCGCTTCTACTGGCCGATCGAAGTGGCTGGTGACTGCCCTTGGGGAGCTTCCATCGCCCGAAAAACACTGCCTAATGGTGAGGGGACCCGGGCAGCCATCCCTTTCCCCAAAGCGGCTGGGGATTCTGCCTTTGGGAAGCTTTCGTCGGGCGATAGAAACGGCCTTGTGGATATGGGCCGCTCTAGGTGGGGGAGGAAATTAAGTCATCCCCGAAAAAATAGCCTAGCTGTTCTTTCGGAGGTAAAATAAAATAAGGCCTGGCCTTATTTTGTGAGAAACACGGTAGCATCTTGTAACACATAGACACCAAACAGATTTGGGACACACATGAGCACAGATGCTCACATAACCCTTTTCCTATCAACTGTACAAGATGGTATTTAAATTACAATGTTTAGGATTCAAGAGAAAGAATAGCGCATCAAGAGCCACGATAGTCATCCTTTTCTCTTGTATCCATCCCAAATTTCATGCTTTGGCTTAATTTGGATTGAGACTAGAAATAAAATATCATTTTTACCCTATTCCAATCGTAGGCAAACATGGTGCTTTCTTCTCAATCTGATATGTCTAAAGGTGGTATTTTATGAGTTTCTCAACTTACCTTGTTGTGGTGGTATGCTTCTTGGTATATGGTGTGATAACTTGGAAGAGCAATTCCATCGCTCCATTAATGCCCAACATAGTTCCTACTGTAACTGCAATGAATGACAGAGAGGAAAAAAACAGACTCAGAACGTGGAATTTGGGAAATGATCCTTGTAGACACAATAGAAAGAAATTGTCTGCAATTGCCTTTTTTTATTCTCTTCAAAATCTTCCCTAACAAGTAAATGTAAAAAGCATCTTTATTAGCTTAACATGCCTACTCATCTTATCCATTGCTCCATCCCTCAAACCATGAATGTTCAGATTGTATTTTAATTTCAAAGATGGCAGAAATACTGTCAAGCAGGAAATCTAGGTTGGACCGACATGAACAAAGAGGCAGAGTTCAATTCTGAGTCACACGTTTATTCAGAGCGAGATAAAGGTGAATTCTTCCATAAAGTGGAAGAACCCCAAACAATTTATTCAGCATCCTTTTATCCTGAGTTTGGTTGCACAGGCTGGAACATCCATTTGCATCAAAGTAGATAAAAAACAGAAGTTGCTGCAACATAATTCCTTACCAAGCATATTTAGAAAGAAACGAATTTAGCAAACCCATTGCCCCTATTTGTAGTTTCCTATCAGCTTCTCCTGAGATCTGGACAGTTAATATTACAGGTAATCCTTGATTTATAACATATCATTTAGTGACTGTTCAGTTACAACATCATTGAAAAAAGGCCATTTTTCACATTTACGACCATTGCAGCATCATGATCAAAATTCAGACAGTTGGCAACTGACTCATATTTATGATGGTTGAAGTGTCCTAGGGTCATGTGCAGAGGTGGTATTCAGCAGGTTCTGACCAGTTCTGGAGAACTGGTAGCGGAAATTTTGAGTAGTTCAGAGAACCGGCAAATCCCACCTCTGACTGGAGATTTTATAGTATCCTTCCCCTGCCACGCCCATCAAGCTACACCCACAGAACTAGTAGTAAAAGAAATGAATCCCACCCCTGGTCATGTGATCACTTTGTGTGACCTTCTGATAAGCAAAGACAATGGGGAAACCAGATTCACTTAACTACCATGTTACTAATACCTGCAGTGATTCACTTAACAACTGGGCAAAAGAGGTCATAAAATGTGGACAAACTCACTTAAAAATGTCTCGCTTAGCAACATAAATCTTGGGCTGTACTATGGTTGTAAGTCAAGGACTATCTGTATTACAACTCATTTATTCCCCTTTAATTCAGTCATTTTAGTACAAGAATCTTGAACATTATAGTCCTGATCAACAATACGAAGGTGCATTATCCAACACCAAGACTAAGGACTCAGCCCAGATGGTGGTTACCATTACACTAGTTCTAGCCATAGCAGGACAGGGTGGGCAACACTGACAGGTAAAGGGCCAACTAACTCATGGTCTGTCAAAGATTTTAATACTGAGCCATACATCTAGCTCAAAATCGTGGGGGGGCGGGTGTCACACAGCTGAAAGAGACCATTTAGTCTTGAGCACTTGCTCAACAAAGGAATCAAATTAACGCATTCTAGACAGATAGTTGTCTAATTTCCACTTAAAGAGATCCAATGAACGGGAACCTACCACTTCTTTGGATAATTGGTTCCACTCTTGAACTGCTCTGGCTGTCAAGATTTTTTTTCTCCAGCATTCAATAGACATGTTCTTCTAACTTGAATCTATTATTCTGTGTCATGCTCTCTGGAGCAAGAGAGGACACTTCTTTCTATGAGATATCCTTTCAGGTAGGTAAAGAATGTTAGCAGACCCTTTTCAATCACCTTTTCTTAAAGTTAAATGCACCTAAAATATATGTAAAGTCTCTAATGCTAAGAAAGATGGAAGGAAAGAGAAGATGAATGGAATGGAATGGAATGGAATGGAATGGAATGGAATGGAATGGAATGGAATAGAATAGAATAGAATAGAATAGAATAGAATAGAATAGAATAGAATAGAATAGAATAGAATAGAATAGAATAGAATTCTTTTATTGGCCAAATGTGATTGGACACACAAGGAATTTGTCTTGGTGATTATGATCTCAGTGTACAAAAAAGAAAAGAAATATTTGTCAAGAGTCAAGAATCATCAGGTACAACACTTAATAATAGTCATAGGGTACAATAAGCAATCAAATCATACTAGGAAACAGTCAATAAAAATTGTTAACAGCAGTAGAAGGATTTGCTGAAGCTGTAAATTGGAGGCTTCCTGATAGAAAGTTATACCAGAAAGTGCACACTAAAACAGGACCTTGGATCACCACAAAAACATAAAACATATACATGTCTTTTAATTATTTAATACTAAAATATTTAGTGAAAAGTACAAATCATTTTCAAATGAACGCATTTAGTGATTAAATAATTTTTACTTGGCTGGCTTGACCTCAGGCTGGTGCTTTCAGCTTCATACTTATGCGAGCAAAGCATGATCGAAGCTGCCATCTCTCTATAAATACTGGTGGGGAGGTGTGGTGTGCTGGCTCTATTGTAAGTGGGCTGGTTGGCTGTGTTGTTATTTCTTGATTGGTTGATGTTTGCAGATTGGTTGGCTTTTTCATAAGAACCTGTGTGGCTGAGGTGCTGACTGTATGTCTATCAGCCTCCTGTGTTGTAACAACCTGGTGTGATGACCTTCTGAGTTTTATTGTTGTGACCTCCTGGGTCTTGTGCTGTAATCTCCTGGGTCTTTGAGGTTTTGTGGTGTAACCTCCTGAGTTCTGTGATGTGATATCCTGAGCGGGTGGCTGTGATGTAACATTCCAGGTTTTGGTTTGGCTCTGAGTTTGAGGTCTGGTTATGTGTTCGTGGCATGTGTCAGTTTGCTTGGTTTGGGGGAGGTGGGAGGTATCATCCCGTTTATTCATGTTATGGGGGTGTTTCTCTATTTCGATGGCTTCCCTGATTATTCTCTTGTTGAAGTGTTCAGTATTCGAGATTAATTTGGTACCCTCTAAATGAATGTCATGTCCTGTGGCTTTAAGGTGCTGGAAAAGGGAGGAAGTATTTTCTTATTTTCTGACTGCATTCTTGTGTTCTGCGATGCATGCATTTATTCCCCTGTTGGTTTGTCCAATGTATGTGGCTGGGCAATTGTTGCATGGTATTTCATAAACTCCTTGGTTTTCTAGCTGGATCTTGTCCTTGGGGTTTCTTAGGATGTTGGCTATTTTTTGGTCAGTGCTGAAGGCTGTCCTGATACTGTGTTTGTGGAGAATTTTGCTGATTTTGTCTGTGGTGCCTTTGATGTAGGGGAGGAAGGCGATACCGTTGTCCTGTTCTGTGTCTCGGTTGTTTGGGGGTATCTCCCTTAGGATTATGTTGGTAATTGTGTTTCTTTGGAATCCTTTGGAAATTAATACATTAGTGAGGGTGTGTAATTCTGTTCTCAGGTGGTCTTTGTTGGCTAGGCATTTGGTTCTGGAGATGAGGGTCTTGGTTTATCTGTGCAGGGTGGTGATGGGATTGTGCGTTTAAGTAGCGTTTGGTGTGTGTTCTCTTCCAGTGGATGGTGTGTCCTAGGGAGCCATTGGGTTTTTTGTAAATTAGGATGTCCAGGAAAGGAAGTTGGTTGTTGGCTTCTGTTTCCATGGTGAGAGGGGTGATCCCATAGGTCCTCCTTCTATCTGTTTGTATCTTTGTCCATTGTGGATGAAGTATGTGTTGGTTAGGCAGTGGTTGGTCAGATCTAGGATGTGCTTAGGAGGGTTGTACTTGTTTTGGATAGCTGTCAAGGCTTCTTTAGTAGGTAATGTGGGTGAAGAGGGATATGACATCGAAGCTCACGAGTAGGTCACTGGTTTGTAGGTTTTGTTTCTTTATTGTTTCTATGAAGTGGAAAGAGTTTTGTACGTCTGAGGTAATGGATTCTGTGTAGGGCTGGAGTTGTTTGGCAAGAAATTTGGCAAAATTCTGTAGAGGTGAGCCTATGGAGCTGACTATGGGTCTGAGTGCTGTTCCTTCTTTGTGTATCTTGGGGAGGCCATAGAGCTTAGGGCAGCTGGATGATTTTCCTCTGGGGATGATAATTTGCTGGATCTGTTTACCGATGGGAGAGGCTTTTATTTTGGATTTGGTGGTTTTTTCCAGGTTGGTGGTGGGGCAGATGAGATTCTGCTGAAATGTCGCTATAATAAAAGCACAAATATTAAGATGTGGAAAAATACGTGAAGAACCTAAATACCATATATATATAGATAAATATATACTTGTTTTCTGAGGTTTTCACGGGTATTTGTATGTGGATCTTTGGTTATTCGGGTTTTCTCCCGCGTAAAATTGGAAGTATATTGGCGACGTTTCGACAAAACTCATTCATCATCTTCAGGCTTGTGTCTTCAGCTTTGTGCTTCTTGGAGTAATGTGAGCTTGCAGCTGTTTTTTCTTTTAACTGCCAGTGGGAGTGCGGCTTGACTGGGTGGGGGCTTGGCTGTGTTCTGATTGGGTGGGGTGTGTTCTCATTGGTTGGGGGCTTGGCTGTGATCTGATTGGTTGGGGGGTTGGCTGTGTTCTGATTGGCTGGGGGTGTGTTCTGTTCAGGTGGGGGCTTGGCTGTGGTCAGGTTAGTCTTAGTTGTCAGGGGATCTGGGCTGGTGAGCTGTGATCCTGTTGTTTGGCTTCACA
Source organism: Notechis scutatus (assembly GCF_049901735.1). Lineage (NCBI taxonomy): Eukaryota > Metazoa > Chordata > Lepidosauria > Squamata > Elapidae > Notechis > Notechis scutatus. The sequence goes on from NC_142019.1 coordinate 11,482,843, forward strand.
TTCGTGGTCGTGCCACATCTTCATGTTGGGTGTCAGTTCGCTTCATGTATGGGTAGGAGGGGTTTGAAGTGGGTAGTGATGCAGCTGCATGCACTACATGCACTAATTCTTCTGTTGGTTTGTCTGATGTATGTGTTGGGGCAGGCAGTGCATGGGATTTCATATATGCCTTGGTTTTCTAATTCGATTCTGTCTTTAGGGTTTCTTAGGATGGTGGATATTTTTCTGTTTGTGCAGAATGCTGTCTTAATGTTGTGCTTTTGGAGGATCTTGCTGATTTTGTCTGTAGTGCCTTTTATATATGGGAGGAGGGCTTTGCCATTCTCTTATTCTCTGTCTTGGATTTTGGTTGGGGTTTGTTTTTGGATTAGGTGGGTAATCTTCTTTCTTTGGAATCCATTGGCTGTTAGTACGTTAGTGAGAGTGTGTAGTTCAGTTTTTAGGTGTTGTTCGTTGGCTAAGCATTTTGTTCTGGAGATGAGTGTCTTGGCTACGGAATTGATCTGTGCTGGGTGGAAAGAAACCCTAAAGACAGAATCGAATTAGAAAACCAAGGCCTATACAAAATCCCATGCACCGCCTGCCCCAACACATACATCAGACAAACCAACAGAAGAATTAGTGCATGTATTGAAGAACACAAGAACTCAATCAAAAAACAAGAACCGACCTCTTCCCTGGTCCAGCACCTCAAAGCCACAGGACATGAGATTGACTTTAAAAATACCAGAACTATCGCCAAAACTCAACACTTCAACAACAGAATAATCAGAGAAGCCATAGAGATAGAAAAATGCCCAAACAGCATGAATAAACGAGATGATACCTCCCGCCTAACAGCCATTTGGAAACCTGTCCTCATTAACAAATGAATACCTAACATGAAGAATGACACCAGACCCACACCCACAAAGGCCACACAAGATGCTACCACCACACTTCCACATAGAAAGCAGATTCACACCCACACAGATGATGAGACACGACCACGGACCAGAAGCCATACCGCAGCTGCATCACTACCCACTTCAAACCCCTCCGACCCATACATGAAGCGAACTGACATCCAACATGAAGATGTGGCATGACCACGAATGCGAAGCCAAACAACAGGATCACAGCTCACCAGCTCAGATCCCCCGACAACTAAGACTAACCTGAACACAGCCAAGCCCCCACCTGAACAGAACACAACCCCAGCCAATCAGAACACAGCCAACCCCCAACCAATCAGATCACAGCCAGGCCCCCAACCAATGAGAACACACCCCCACCCAATCAGAACACAGCCAAGCCCCCACCCAGTCAAGCGCACTCCCACTGGCAGTTAAAAGAAAAAACAGCTGCAAGCTCACATTACTCCAAGAAGCACAAAGCCAAAGACACAAGCCTGAAGATGACAAATGAGATTTCATCGAAACATCGCCAAAATACTTTCAATTTTACGTGGGAGAAAACCCGAATAACCAAAGATCCACATACATATATACATACATACAAACATACATACATACATATATATATATATATACACATACATACATACATACATACATACATACATACATACATACATACACACACAGAGATACGCTGGCAACAATACTTAAGTCTAATTTTTAAAATAATTTTAAGATACATTAATATATATAGAAAATGTTTATAAATATGAGTAATCATGATCACTTTTATTAATATAACTAATAATGAACTTGTTTGCAAAATCAGAAAAGTAATATTCCAAAATTTCATGCAACCCTGTGGATTGTGAGGCCCTAAATTATAGATTTTTTAGCTTATGCCTAAACTCAATTCTGATTAAGCAGCAAGGAGGATGGATTCAAGTTACAGAGGCACTGTTGGAAGACCAAAAAGAATAGGTTACGAATATAATCATCATTTAATGACCCCATAATCCCTTGCAGGGTAGAGTCTGGACAACTGCATGGAGCTAGCAGAGTGTTTTAATGGCCGGATGCTCTTCCTGTCACCAATGCAGAGTTTTGTTCAGCAGATATATTCTCAAGTGTGGCCAGAGAGAGAAATATCTGCCTCTACCTAGGATCAAACTCACAGCCTCCTGATTGTAAGGTGAGAGCTCTGTCTCTAGGCCATTGCACCACTCCAGGTTCAGAATATAATATTATGGAGAAAATCTATGGTTTCTTAGGAATCAAAAACAACTTGATGACACATAATCAATCAATCAAAATAACTAACCCCTTTAATATTGAGATATTATAAGACTTGAGTTTAGTCTCCTGATCACATTTTTGTCCTTCTTTGAACTTTCTCCAATTTATCTAAATCTTTCTTAAAAATTGTGGTGCCCAGATGAAGTTTGACCAAAGTAGACTAATGTGGAATTATACTTTAATGTGGAAATTATATTTCTGTTAATATAGTACAGTTGTCTCTTCCCAATACTAAAAGAATTATTCTTAGTTGTATCACCCTTCTTCTTAAAAATGGAATTAAATTCAGAACTCTTCCTGGCATGAAAGGCATGGTAGAACTTGAAGTAAATTCTTTGTTGATTTCCTGTGAAAGGGTCTGACTAGCATCTTTTCAATTGCTTCTTCTAAGTTGCTCATTATTTTATTTTTTTCAAAAGACAAGGATAGCCCTTGTAGCTTGACTCACAGCCTCTGGATGGGGAGAACAACAAGATGCTGGATTCTTGCCAGTGTTAACTGTCACTCAATTCACCTTCTATAAATGAAGGCAAGTATAGGCTTCATCTTATTTTTAGAGGGAGATGGAAGGATGACCAAAAGCACCGATAATAACTGCATCAAAGTCAGCTGTTTGTTCAGTGTTGGTAGAAAGGACAGTAAGATCTTCTTAACACATTTCCTGAATAACAGGATCTCTATCCATGCAGCACACTACACTTTCCTTGTCAATCTTCCCCACATTTTTTTCACTCACCATTAAATCTGTAGTAACCACCCTAGCCTGTCCTGAGTAACTAGCCCATCACTCTGCCTCTGCATTTCCAAATACTAGTTTCTCTTCCTTTGGCCTGTGAAAGCGGACCCAAAACAAAAAGCAAGCCACAAGGAAAGACTGAATGTGCAAGGCATGTGGAATAAACACATCACAGTGAAGATGCCTTTCAAACTGTCTTCTCTGTTACACACACCCTTTCAAATACTGCTTATATCAAAGAGAATGACAGGGAAGGTTGGCTGCCTGCCCAGGAAGGCCCAGAGTGAATGAAGACCATTGGGGTCTTGCACGCGGAGAACTTACAGGGCCAGCAGCCAGTAGCACTAAATCTTCAAGGGGAAGATCTAAAATGCTAAGCACGTCAAATTGGGCCATTGCTGCTGCTGATACAGTTAGAAGTCTCCACAAGGGAAATGACAACGAGGTCAGAGAAGGTGAACCAAAATAAATAAATAAATAAATAAAACTGAGGGCAGCTGGAAAAGACCAGACACACTTAGAATTGCCAAAGATCCCCCAGCAGAAGTAGACCATGTGTAGTGCAATAGTCAGGGCCGGCTGGCTGCAGAGAGAAACAAAATAGGTTAGTATAACTTAAAATACAGAATAATATAGTTGAAAAGGACCTTTGAGGTCTTCTAGTCCAACAACTTGTTCAAGCAGAGGACTCTATACCATATGAGACAAATGGCTGTCCACTCTCTTCTTGAAAACCTCCAGTGATGGGGTTCTGGTTTGTAGCGCTTCGGGGCAGGCAGGAATCCGTGATCATGCGTGGTTTCTGCCTGTGCTCGCCGCTGGAGTGCTCTGAGCCACCCAGCTTCGTGGCTAAGCCACCCCGTAGAGGTTGGTGAAGATAGGGGAGATCTGGCAAGGTCGAGAGGAATCGCACCTCTCCCCCCCAGCCGGCTAAACTCTCTTTTCCGAAGGTGGTAAGAGTGGCGGTCAGAAATGGCCACCTCAAAGAAGCACTCAGCCGGAAAAGAAAGTGCAGGAGGAAGTTAAGAAGTGAAAGTTTTTGGCTGACCGGGACAAAAGCAACAACTAAGGTACCCTAGAATTTAAATTTTGTAAAAGATACATCGCTCCCTAAGAAGACTTGGAAGCGGCGAATAAAATTTAAAAGGGAAAGGTTTTTTTTCTTCACTCTCCTTCCTTACGTTGACAGCAAACTTATGAGGAATCGGAAAAACCCGCTTTGGCATTAAGAGGTATTTAAACTGGATAATTAAATGTCAAGGGGGACAATAAGGATTTCTGAACATTAAAAAAAAAATTTCTTCTTGCTGTAAGTGGAAAGGGAGAGGAAAAGAATAAAAATAAGATTTGGAAGGAGGAGACTGCCTGGAATTTACAAGAATCTGATTAAATTCTAACAAGACTTCTAAAAGATACATCTTAACTGGAACTTTGTAACTAAATAGCCCCAGGAAGAGAAAGTTAAAAAAGAAGAAAGTGCTAAAAGAAACAGTTTGTGTGTATTTGGATTGCTTGGTGACTTTGGGACTCTTGGAAATTATATCTAAATGATTAAAAACACTTGGGTGGTTGTTTGAAAAAAAAATTTTTTTTTTACAATGGCATCGCTTGTGGATGAATTGAAAATGGAATTCAAAAAATATAAAGAAGAGGAACAAGAAGGGAAGGGCTCTTTTGGCTCTGTTTTTCACTTCTTAGAAATGGTGATTTGTACCTATGAGAAACTGACTGCGCAACAAGAAGGTTGGGACAAAGAAGAAGCCATCTTTGATGAACAAGTAACTTCAATTAGGGAAGAAGGGGGAAAGGGGGGAAAGAGAATGGAGACTTTAAGACCCCAAAAAGCAACCAAAAAAGGGAAAAATAAGGTGCAAAGTGGATATAAGGCTAGAAAGCAACAGAAAAAAGGAACACAGAAGAGGGAAATGGAGGTGAAGAGACAAGGGGGTAAAAAGGGCAGAGAGAAAAAGCAAGGGAGGAAGGAAAGGAAGAGAAGCTACAAAGGTGTGAAACAAAATGTAAAGAAACAGGATTTATTTAGAGATAATGGGTAAAAATCTAACTGAAAAGGTGATTCTGCAAAGGTACATAAGATTGTATTGTTATATTTGTATTAGAAATTATGTTAGAAGATTGGAAATAACATAAGACTAAAAAGTGGGATAAAATACTCAGTGTAACTCAGTGAAACTTTTATGAACAAAATTAATGAAATGAAATAAATGAGAGAATTGAATTAGGAAGGAATGGGAACACCTCAATGATATAATGTTTTAAAATAAGCAACTATGGAAAGTTTATAAGTGTTCCCACAGAAGTATGATACTTATATGAAAAGTAATGTGTAAAATGTTTAAGATTTAAATGAATATTAATATTAACAATAGAGTTGAATTGACATGGATTTGTGGTTTTAATTATATATTTACAATTTTTACTCTTTTTAAAATATAGTGTGTAATTTTAGAATGTACTAAGCAGAATCCGAATGGAAGTTATGTATTATATTAAGTGTTATAAATTTAGGGGAAAGATATAAAGGCGTCATACTCCAATCAGTGATTACAGGAGAAATTTTGTTTAATGAGAAAAGATAATAGACAACTGGAAACAGGACAGACAAAGAATATAAGTATAATGATCTGAACTGAGACGAGATAAATAAAATAAAACTAAGAAAAAAATAAAATAAAATAAAACTAAGAAAGTTAAAAGAGGGGAGAAGCTATATAGAAAATGTAGAATGGTAACAAGATATGGAATGGTATATAAAATGAACATGAATTTGAATTTGTGTCTGTACGAAAAGATGTAACCTGGGATCAAGCTGCTTTCAAAAAAGATGTTTTACGTTTTTATGTTTTATGTGTTGTTTGTTTATGTTTGTTTTTAAAAATCAATAAAAAAAATTCCAAAAAAAAAAAAGAAAAAGAAAACCTCCAGTGATGAAGCAACTTCTAAAGGCAAATCATTCCACTGATTGTTCTCGCCATCAGGAAATTTTTCTTTAGTTGGATCTCTTTTTCTAGGTTGGATCTCTCTTTAGTAAGCTACCATCTGTTGCTTCTTGTCCTGCCTCCAGGTGCTTTGGAGAATAGGTTGACTCTCTCTTCTTTGTGGCAGCCCCTCAAATCACCCCTAGTCCTTCTCTTCATTAGACTAGGCAGACCCAGTTCCTGCAACTGTTTCTGTTTTAGCCTCCAGTCCCCTGATCATCTTTGTTGTTCTTCTCTGCACTCTTTCTAGAGTCATCTTTTTTTGTTTTGTGGTGAACAAAACTGGATGTAGTGTGAGTCTTACCAAGACATTACAAAGTGGTACTAATACCCCAGATGATCTAGATTCTATCCCTCTACTAATGAGGCCTAGGATTGCATTGGCTTTTTTGGCAGTTGCAGCACACTGGAGAAATAGGTGAAGGAAGCAATGTTCCAAGAGTCCACAGAGTTCCCTATCCAATTCATTTTTAAAATAATAATAATCTAGAATGAATGATGGAGATGACTTCAACCTTTTAGTGTATGGACACTTTGGAACTTGATCTTTACTCCTATTTGGTTGGAGTGGCCATGATAGGTTCTCAGCATTCCAAGCAATCCCAGAACCCCATGAAAACTGACTACTGAATTCTGATGATCAAAATATGTTTTGTACCAAACTTTGAAGTGCAGCAACCAGAGTGAAAACAAACACACATACATACCATTAGAAGCATAAATCTGCAATGCCCAGAGACAGTGGGTGAGATTCTCGTGGTGGTGAAGATTTTTTCGTGCCAGGCTGAGGGTTACATCAATCGCCTCCAGGCGCTGTGCTTTTAATCCAAATTTGTTATCTAGGAAAAAGGAATAAGGAAAATAAATATTAACTAAGAGACCTTCTATTGATAAGAGACATAATAGTTGTCTTGATTATGGGGGCGGGGGGGCTTCTTTCACTGAGATATTCCACCTTCACATCTTATTCATCTTTTTTACAACTCCATCTGGAGTTTTTGTGTGTTTTGGTTCTCCTACTGACTACAGTGAAGCCAATTTGTGCAATTTATAATTTTAGAGCAAAACACTTCCAGCCAATGCATCCAAAGGTCATGCGGTTTTTTATTCCAGCATTCTAAAAATCCAACTTATTATATACACTGACGATAACCACCTTCTTGCTACCTCCTCTTTTAAAGGACCAAGCATGGGAGCAAGTTTGAAAGTCAGCTTGAGATTTCAACCTCATACATGTTTATTTAGGGATAAGCATTACTGAACTCGGTTGAACTTGGTTTGGAACAAGGGTGAGTTTGATCAAGTTCAGAGGCCAGTTTTCCTAATCAGGAATAAACAATGGGAATGTAGCTGCAAGATCTTGCTATTACTCTCAACAAATTCTGTACACTATTTATTTTATTTATTAATTTTCCATGCCATCCATCTCCCCTACAAGGTGACTCTGGGCAGCTTAAAAATTATCAAAACGGGTGAAGAATAATTAAAAGATTAAAATGAGCCAACACTGAAATATTATTAAAAACTGTGCTAAAACCACACCTACAAGAACCAAGAAATGGATGAGATCTTCTACCCCAACAGCCACCTCCAGTAGTGGACATCCCCCTCAAGGCCCCAGGCGAACAGGGAAAACCAGGTTTTGGTACCCTTCCCAAATGCCAAAAGTTAAGGGGCAGTTTTCACTTCTGGTGGAAGTTCCACTGGATGGGGCCACAACAGAAAAGGCTCTTCTATACTAATGAAACACTATGCTTATAAAACTTCTGAGAGATGCTGAAAAAGGCTGCTAAGGATTAGAAGGATGCCTGAATGCATCTATTTTAAAAAACCAACACAGGGATTTTTTTAAAAAAATAAACTTGAATCAAGATCCCAAAGCAGTGGGCTGGCGTATTCCCCTTTATCATTTCCTGGATTATCTTGTTTCCCTGATGTTGTCACGAGTGGCAAAGAGGAAATTACAAGAGCACATGCTTTTAAATTGATTGACACTAAGTTCCAGTTTTCTTTCATGAAACAGGCAGTTCCATTCAAAACATCACAGTGGGTGAGCCTCTTTCTAGGTAATATACTACATAAGGACTGTCTGAAACCCTACATAATCATTCAAGGGCTCGGTAAGTAATTTTGTCACTTTGTTTTGTCTGTAATAAACTAGCCATTATACCTGGGGAATGTCATGCACAGTGGGTAGCTGACATCTCTTCACAATGTTTGGCCTAAGGGCAAAGCTCAAGTGGTAACAGTAACTAATCCATTAAAAACAAGTTCAGCAGCTGTATCTGGGGGGTCCCCCTTGACTCATAATTCCTCTTTCAACAGCATTTGTGGGGGCTATGGACAGAGGAACCTTTGGGCGGGCCAATCAGGTGCAACAATTCTAGCCAACCTTGCATCGGAGATATTGTGCACAGCCATTCATGTCCTTGTCACCCCAAGGTTGGTCTATTACAACTCATTCTACATGAGGCTATTTGTGAAGACCAGCCAGAAGCTTCCACTGGTATAACATGCAGTAGGCTGGGTATTTATAGGCACATCTAAATTCATCCTTGTGACACCACAAGTACAAGTGTTGCATTGGGGATGAATGGATTCTTGTATACCCGGGTCATTGGACTACAAAACCCTAGAGAGCCAACACAACCCTACCTGGTCTCTAGGCAACATACCCACAAGCAGGGGTGGGATTTAAATTGTTAACAACCAATTCTGTGGGCCTGGATTAGGTGGTAGGCGTGGCTTGGTGGTCATGTGACTGGGTGGACATGGCTTGGTGGCCATGTTATTGGCTGGGCATGGCCAACTCAATATCACTCACATCGAGGCACGCATCTCCTCTCCTGGCCTCTCATGACTGTGGGGATGCTGCAACAGTTGTAAGTGTGAAAAATGGTCATAAGTCACTTTTTTCAGTGCCATTGTAACTTTGAATGGTCACTCCACACAAGCAAAGTACCAGCAAGGGAGGGGAAAATTCTCCAGAGAAGTTCCTGAGACAGGAAGTCCTGCCAAGAATTTAATAAGGGTTAACAGAGAGGCAGTTTCTGTAAGCAACACCAGAATGTTTTCTTCCTGCCTTCCTTCAGGATTAGGCCAGTAATTTCTTCTATCAACCGGTTCTCCGAACTGTTTAGAATGTTAACAACCGGTTCTGGCGAATAGGTGCGAACTGGTAGAATCCCATCCCTCCCCACAAGGGTTCAAAAGCTGGTTCTCACTGTTTTCTATACTACTGTTCCCCTATTCTACTACAACTTCTGTTCCTCCAATATTTCTAAAGAACAGTAACTCTTCTATTTGCTTGAGGCTCTTTAATTCCCCAAATGAATACAAACCACCTTCATGTCACACCAACCCCAAGCCTCTAACATGACCACACTCTGCTTAGAAAGAGACAACTTGCCACAGACAACTTGGTGCAGCCAACTCACCACGGTCAACTCACCGCAGTCATCTTGCCATGGCCAATTCACTGCAGTCAACTCACCATGGGACAACTTGCTGCAGGACTATTCAACAATTCAATTTAATTATTTAAAATAATGAAAATATTATTTTAATTTTTGTCATCACATTTCATTTTGCACCTCCTTTAGCACCCTTTCTTTAATGATTCTAATCCATTATTTCTTCAATATTAATGTCCCATGGTGAGTAAACCATGGTGAGCTGTCCCACAGTGAGTTGTCATCAATCCCACTCAACTGCCTCTCTGCTCAAGTTTTATAGCCACCAGCCGCTGGGCTGGCTAGGGAAAGGTCTTAAAGAGACAGGACACCAGTAGCCCAGGTACTGGCCATTTTGCAGGCAAACTGTCTTCTCACAGACTGCCAGGCTACTTCCAGGTGCATTTCAAAGTATTGGTTGGCAGTTTTAAAGTCCTACTATACATGGCGAGATGGTTTGGAGACCACCTGCTACAGTTGGAGACTGTCCATCCAGTAAGAGTTGGGAAGAAGGTTTATTAGATGTCTTTTCTCCATGGGAATGAAAGAATCAGACCTTTTCAAAGATAACTGTCTTCCTGTCACTCACACATACACACACACACACACCCATATCCAGAGTATTTCATCCTTGTTGAGTCATGAAGACATGGCTCTTCAGGAAGCATTTATGGATAACGAGGACTGATCTACTTCTGTTGGATGGCACAGTTGGTTGTGTTGTAATTTAGATGATGGTGATTAATGTTAATTGTTGCTTGATGAAAACCACTCTGAACCATTTGGAATTGAACAGCTCTAGTCAATAATTACCTTTACAGCCAACTCTGACCAGCAAACGCAAGAGAGGTAACAAGATGTCATAGTCTGGTACTGGAGTTCGTGCTGCATTCACCAATGCCTGCAAAAGGGCTTCGCTACCCCCTTTGCTAATAGTATACTGGACCCTCCTGTTTGTCCCTGGAGAAAGGAAAAGACAGTTATAAAGTACTACATACTCAGTGTGTTGATTCTAAGCAAGTCAGGTTTACTTTGCACACTTATATATGGGATTATTTTTTTCACACCCAGTGGAATGTGCCACCTGGTAAGAATGGTGTTCAGTGCAAGAATTGCCTAACCTTCTTATCCTCCAGATGACTTTGACTTTGGTTTCCAAGCTACCACAATGGGTTTGCACTTGTTACCTGGGAATTCTAGAAATTGAAACCCAAGAACTCCTGACATAGCAGGATGGACAGAGCTGATAGATTCCAAAGGAGAAGGTACAGTGATGCTCAGAAACTTTTCTCTTTTTTTTTTTTTTTTTTGATGGTGCCTTCAAGTCAACTTCTGACTGCTAGTTGGACAAGTCCCTGCTTCTTTTCTTGGCTTTTAGAAGTGGTTTGCCATTGCCTCTTCCCTAGGGGTAAGAAAGAAGGACTAGCCCAAGGTGACCCAGCTGGCTTCATGCCAAAGGGTGAGGTGGGGTGCAGGTCATACTAGAATTCATGGGCTTGCTGGCTCTAGCCTGGTGCCTTTAACCACTACACCAAACAGCCCAAAAGCTTAGATCATTCTAAAAGCCAAAGAAGACAATCCAACTGAATATTCTGCCAATTTAGGGAAAGGACATTTTTTAGTACATGTAGGATTAGGGGTTGTGATCAGGGTGGAAAAAGTAACTGAGTAAATAACTCCCTTTGCACAATTTTCCTTCATGCTCTAAACTGCATTAGGCACCCTTGACAATTCTTTTTCCAGCAGCTGCTTTTCTTTTTTCTTTTTAAAATAGATTTTATTAAGTTTCCAAATTTTAAAAACATAAAATAAAATTTTATACATTGTTATCAACATCAAGACATCTTTTGCATCTCCTCACATTTTTCAGTATATGTATTTACCTATTCCTTTACCATTACATCTTACTCTTACTATAAATCAATATCTTTTATCCTTACATCTCAATCTTCTCCATGGTATATTTACATATTTACATATTTACATATTCCCTCATTCTTTTCCTAATTGCCATTTTATTTTATTTTTATTTCTAAACCACTCATACCTGGCATCCCAGGCCCTATGATAAATTGAATCTTCTCTGTCTTTTATTTTCATCGTTAGCCTGTCCATCTCTATACAATCTATTATTATTTTTTATAACCATGCCTTCTGATGGAACCCTTTTTTCCTTCCAGAGTTGTGCATACAAAATCCTTGCAGCTGTTAATATATGTAACATAATATATCTATCTGTTTTATTGCATTTTTGTGTTATTATACCTAATAAAAAAGTTTCCGGATTAAATTTGAATTTTCTGATTCGTGATTTCTTCTATCCATTGTCTAATTGTATTCCAATATTTTTTCACTTCCTGGCATGTCCACCAGGTATGAAAATAAGTGCCTTTTTTTTCACATTTCCAACAATTTGGGTCTGAGTTAAACATTTTTGCCAATCTAGCAGGAGGAAGGTGCCATCTGTAGAACAAATTTTTATTGATTTTCCTTGTATGCTGTGGATGTAATTAGTTTGTAATTTGATAACCACATTCTCTCCCAATTTTCCATGTCTATATTGTGGCCAACATTTTTCGCCCATAGCACCATCGTCTCTTTGACCACCTTCTCTTCCATTTTAAAATCTAGTAGAAAGTTATATATTCTTGAAATCATTTCCTTTTCCATTTCTTGTAGAATTTTACCTAATTGATGTTTTTCCATGCAGAAACCAAATTGTTCTTTCTGATATCTCGCCTGAATTTGCATGTACGGCCACCTATCTATCTTTATATTTTGTTGCTGTAATTCTTGTCTCGTTTTTAATCTTCCTTGTGTGTCTAATAGGTCTTTGTAATTCCTCTTTTTCCCCAGATCCATTGCATTTGGGGAGAGAGAGAGAGAGAGAGAGAGAGAGAAAGAGGAATTAAATAAAATGAAAAGACATCTCTCTGTCTCTCTGTCCCTATCATCTGTCTATCTATCTATTTAATGTAAATAATGTGTTTCATATTACAGTGTAAAAAGTGTGGGTTGAAAACCATAGCTTAATATTATCCAATTGTATTTCTAGAGATTAGTACATTGGGATGTACTTTCTAATATAAGATTTTTCATCTTAAATCCTACAATAGAATATTTAATTTTCCACTTACCAACAGAAAGAAGATTTGTGAGAATACTAAGGGTATTCAGAATCACGTCTTTGTCATGGGAACTCTGCAATATAAACACAATCCTTCATAAACATTATTTTGCTTTTACAATGTATTGTATTCTTTTATAAAAAGGAATCCCACTTGTTAAAAGGGTTTTAGGCACTCTAGAGGTGAGATGGGCTTGACAAGAGCTCCAGAGAGAATAGACCAATTGTCTGTGTCTGCATAAACACAGGCTGCCTGAGCTTCCATTTTTTAAACATGTGATCATGGTGCAATTAGAGATCCTTTTTGCTATTGTTGCTCTAAGCTGGAACTTCAGCAGGAGATCAAAAGTACAAAAACAAAAACACAACCCGAGGCACTTTGAAGAGGAGTTTAAGACAAATGGATTTATGATAGCATAAGCTTTCAAGAGACAGAGTCTACTTGCTGGAGAAATGAAGAGTTGTTTTAAGTTAATAGGTACAAACGAATGAGGTAAAAGGTAAAATTAACGCAGTAAGATAAGAATTGAGGAAAATACAGATAATTGCATGATGCTTAGGTAAAATGATTACTTGAAATGAACATACACCAAACACTCTGGCCCTGGCACTGGAGAATTAATAGTACTGATACGAATTTTTTTACAAGCAATAATGACTAATGCATGTTAACAAGGTGATTTGTTTGGATTTGACTTATCTTTTCATGTGAAACTAGCTAAAGTGGTTTGTGTCATTCAACAAGCAGTTCAAAAAACTAAACAGTGTTGCACCTGTGAGTATTTGGATGGGGGATCATTTGTTATTTATTTATATCTACCTTTATTATTTTTACAAATAACTCAAGGAAGGGAACATATTCAACACACCTTCATCCTCCTATTTTCCCCAGAACAACCACCCTGTGGGCTGAGAAAGTGTGACTGGCTCAAGCTCACCAAGCCAACTTTCATGGCTCACTGTCAAATCACTGTCTCCTGGTGATTGGCTCAAAGTCACCCAGCCAGCTTTGGTGCCTAAGGCAGGATTGAACCCACAGTCTCCTGTCTCAAAGATGCTTGTCAACTCTGAAGCTGGCCTGATTTTTTCTTCAAAAGGCAACTGGACTGTTGTTGTTTTTTCCTTGAGGAAGACGTTGCCTTTTAAAGAAAAAAGCACCTTTGATACAACTGTGACCTGGATTATTGAGAAACTCCACAGTTACAGTTTCTATCTGGTGCCTTAACCATCAGACCAAATTGGATCTTGGAAGTTCAATTGTCCCCATTTAATCGTACCTATTTTCTGTATTCTTACTCATGTTTATACTTATACCTATTATTTTGTAAGTGATTGACAAATTAAAAAATAAATAAATAAATAAATAAAATATATGCTGGCCCCATCAAATCACTTCTAAATCATGTCCAAAAAACCCTACCCCTGCATAAGTGAAGTCAAATTTGACTTGAAACAGACTTTATTTTCTGCCATGGTTAACTTAGCATGTAATATAAACCTAGCCAATTTTAGCTTGCTCAATAAAACGTGATAAATCACAACACAGCACAATGTGTGGATCAGAAAATAGGAGGGGGAAAACAGCAAAGTCTCAGAATTAACTTTGATGTTCCCCAAGAAAGATCATGGATTAAACTTCTATTTATAATTAAGAGAAGTGCTGCTTTGCATGTCACCCAGGGACTTCCAAATTAACTCTCCCAAGGTTGGTGGGTTAAATGCTAGGTGAAAAGTTTAATAGAGCTTACATAAGGCCAGTTTGAAAGGTGTATCTGCCCATTTCTCTTGAGTAACGTGCTTGAGTTGATAAACTAATCAGCCGAGCTGAAAAAAATAACCTTGTGTCGCCACGTTTTTTTTGTTAGCAGCCTGGCAACAGACAAACTGATTGGCACAACATAAACAACTCTGTAAGGGGACTATAAATCAATTAAGATTTTATTGCTGACATCTAAACATGACATCCATCTACCCAGAGAGAAAAAGGTTACATTACACCAGTACACCTAGACATACAAACTAATCTGCCCTCTGATTGCTTTGGGCAGTTCATCATCAAAGATCTCATTCCAATTCACCCTGAATCTTGGAAGACAGGACACTTCAACTCCCTGATAATCCCCAAATAATATAATCTGCTCCTGAAGATCTCAAACCACCCCAGAACCTTCCAGACCAGCTTTCTTAAGCTGGTCATCTTCTAGATCTGTGAATGTCAGCCCCCAAAATTTCCCAGCCAGAATGCCTATTGCTGACAATTCTAGAATTGAAATCTATGCATCTGAAATACACAACAAAGCTGGGTAGGGCTGTTCTAGATGTAGTCACAGAGAAAACTCCTTCTGGGAGAGACCAGTTTTCAGAACCTGAGGAAGAGAAAACTCAATCACCCTGTCAACTCTCTAAGGTCACTCAGCCTCAATAAATGTTTCTATTTCTGCTGCATTTTACAGTGGTGGGTTTCATTTAAGCACGACATTGAAAAATCTATTGTGAATTGGTTCATGCTAAGCCATAAACTGTGGATTACAAACAATGACTAGGTTCACATCTCATTCACAGCCAAATCCAAAATCATACTAATTCTGTAGCCCTTGATGGGTACTCTTAAAATCAAAGAAACTTGGAGATGAGCTTTGGCCCAACCCATTGTTGAGCAAAGGAATCCAAATTAAAACATTCCTAGCTGATAGCATTTTCTTTTTAAAAATAATAGTTGCACTGCCAAATAGCTTTTAATTATTGGGTACTTTTCCTTAATATTTAACCAGGGTCTGCCTTCCTCTAACTGAAGCCTTTGCATGCTTATAGATTTCTAGATGATGCCTCCTCAGATACTTGAAAAGTATCATCATATCAATCATTGTCTGAAAGGCTAAATCAATATCTCCTCTTAAGACTTAGTTTCTAAACCCTTCATTATTCCCAGCTCTTGTTCCTCATGCCCAGTTTGATGTTCCTGTTAATTTAACCACTGCAGGTTTCAAAACTGCAGGTTTCAATACTTGAATGAGGTCATGTTTATGGTAAAGTAAAAAAGGGGGAACAAGGCAACACATAATTTCAACCTTCTATCAAGAGGTGGAGTCAATGGGAGGGACAAGTCACAGAATACATGGTTTCTAAGCAAGCATTTGAAATTACATCTTCCTTCAGCCCTTCTACATCACTTTCTTGCCAATATCACTGTTCTGATATGGCTGACCCTGCACCTTGTTCCAGCAGACTCAAATGTGTGTAGCAGACTGGAACATCCCAGATGTCAAGACAGCTTTATTAGCACCAGATATAAAGTCACAAAAGGGTCAAACAGCAAATATTAGGCAGCACTGTGGAGTCAGCATCAAGGACAGGAAATTGTTGTTGCAAGAGAAAGTTAGCAAGCTTCAATGACATACTACATCCACTCCTTGGAGAGAGAGGGAGGGAGGGAGACAGAGACAGGTGTTGGTGTGTGTGTGTGAGTGTGTGTGGTTACTATTGCAAAAATTCCATTATTCATTATCTACTGATTGTCGGGATCCAGTTCAATCCTAAATACCTTAGTTGTCTTCCATAGAGAACTCTTTGTAATATTTCACTTGTACAAATTGACCTAAGGCATTTCTAGTGACAAGGCTTCCCTTCTTGGTAGTGTTCAGCTTCCTCTTGCCTCTCCTGGAGAGAGGATGAGAAGGCTGTCCTCTCCCCATATCGTATGGGGCTCATGATTCCTAAGAGCTTGCTCCTTCTCAAAGAATTCTCAATCTTTTCTCTGAAGATGGCCTTTCTACTTTATACAAACACTATAGTTCCTCACAATAGGATAAGGCAAATCGCATCTTCCATGTATCTTCTCAGTGCTTGGAGTGGCCTTCACCAATAGCTGTGGTCACTAGTTCTTCAAATCCCTAATTTCTAGATCCAGCAAAATAACTGACAAAGGGCCCACAGATATACACATATACATTTACTTTTTTTTCAGCAAACCCCTGGATTTACACACATCATTACTCACAACCTTAAAACTATGTTTGAATAAAGACCCAGATCACACAGACAGTATTAATTTCAGGGAATAGAGCCAGCCAACATGAATTCACTCGCAATGTACAGTATATTGAAATGTGTGGGGAATATGCTAAAAAGTAATCATGTGTCAAAACAAGACGGATTAAATAAAGAAAATTAGATCCATATGTTGTTTCTTCAGAGAAAAGAAATTATCAAACATTGGGAAGAGGAGGAGATAAAAAAAAATCCAATTGCCTTTGGACAATGCAACTCTGTTATAATGTTTCCTGAACTTTGGGAGACAGCAAGCAATCTGGCATTGCAGTTTCTTAAATAAATAGGTGAGTGGGTTAGGGAAAAAAATAGCTGTCACTTTATTCAATGGAAGAATACAGTCTTCAGCTAGGAACATTGATGCATGAACCTGGGAAACAGTTGATCAAGATCAGAAACCAGCGGACAGCAGCCAGAATGAATTGCTAAGTGCCATACAGCAAGTCCCAACTGAGTAGAAACCTAACAGACTATCAAAAGGCTGAGGTGATATGGAAATGAATGTGTGACAGACATTGCTGATATCGTAAACCGTCAAAAAGAACAACTATGTAAGTCTCTGTTGGGAAAAAAAACCAGAAGCATAGAATCAAAATAAAATAAAATATTATTTATAAAACTTTAGCAAGACCACACCTGGAATACTACATCCAGTTTTGGTCACCATGTTACAAGAAAGACCTTGAGACTTTGGAAAAAGTGCAGAGAAGAGCAACTAGGATGAATAAAAGCCTGGAGATGAAAACATATGAAGAATGGTTGCAGGATTTGAGTAGTCTGGAGAAAAGAAGGAATAGGGGTGACACAATTATCCCAGTTAATTATTCTAGTTTTTAAGGGACTGCCACAAAGAGGAGGGGGTCAATTTATTTTCCAAAGCACCAGAAGGCAAGACAAGAAACAATGGATGGAAACTAATCAAGAACAGAAGCAACCAGGAATTAAGGAGAAACTTCCTAACAGTGAGAACAATTTGTATGGGATAGCAAAATCTATCTATCTATCTATCTATCTATCTATCTATCTATCTATCTATCTATCTATCTATCTATCTATCTATCTATCTATCTATCTATCTATCTATCTATCTATCTATCTATCTATCTATCTATCTACACACTGCTCAAAAAAATAAAGGGAACACTTAAACAACACAATGTAACTCCAAGTCAATCACACTTCTGTGAAATCAAACTGTCCACTTAGGTAGCAACACTGATTGACAATCAATTTCACATGCTGTTGTGCAAATGAAATAGACAACAAGTCGAAAGCATAGGCAGTTAGCAAGACATCCCCAATAAAGGAGTGGTTCTGCAGGTGGTGACCACAGACCACTTCTCAGTTCCTATGCTTTCTGGCTGATGGTTTGGTCACTTTTGAATGCTGGCAGTGCTTTCACTCTAGTGGTAGCATGAGACGGAGTCTACAACCCACACAAGTGGCTCAGGTAGTGCAGCTCATCCAGGATGGCACATCAATGCGAGCTGTGGCAAGAAGGTTTGCTGTGTCTGTCAGCATAGTGTCCAGAGCATGGAAGCGCTACCAGGAGACAGGCCAGTACATCAGGAGATGTGGAGGAGGCCATAGGAGGGCAACAACCCAGCATCAGGACCTCTACCTCCACCTTTGTGCAAAGAGGGACAGGAGGAGCACTGCCAGAGCCCTGCAAAATGACCTCCAGTGGGCCACAAATGTGCATGTGGCTACTCAAACAGTCAGAAACAGACTCTATGAGGGTGGTATGAGGGCCCGACGTACACAGGTGGGGGTTGTGCTTACAGCCCAACACCATGCAGGACATTTGGCATTTGCCAGAGAACACCAAGATTGGCAAATTCGCCACTGGTGCCCTGCTCTTCACAGATGAAAGCAGGTTCACACTGAGCACATGTGACAGACATGACAGGGTCTGGAGATGCCATGGAGAATGTTCTGCTGCCTGCAACATCCTCCAGCATGACCGGTTTGACAGTGGGTCAGTAATGGTGTGGGGTGGCATTTCTTTAGGGGGCTGCACAGCCCTCCATGTGCTCGCCAGAGGTAGCCTGACTGCCATTAGGTACCGAGATGAGATTCTCAGACCCCTTGTGAGACCATATGCTGGTGTGGTTGGCCCTGGGTTCCTCCTAATGCAAGACAATGCTAGACCTCATGTGGCTGGAGTGTGTCAGCAGTTCCTGCAAGATGAAGGCATTGATGCTATGGACTGGCCCACCCGTTCCCCAGACCTGAATCCAATTGAGCACATCTGGGACATTATGTCTCACTCCATCCACCAATGCCACGTTGCATCACAGACTGTCCAGGAGTTTGGGGATGCTTTAGTCCAGGTGTGGGAGGAGATCCCTCAGGAGACCATCCGCCACCTCATCAGGAGCATGCCCAGGCATTGTAGGGAGGTCATATAGGCACGTGGAGGCCACACACACTACTGAGCCTCATTTTGACTTTTTTTTTAGGACATTACATCAAAGTTGGATCAGCCTGTAGTGGTTTTTTCCACTTTAATTTTCAGTGTAACTCCAAATCCAGACCTCCATGGGTTGCTAAATTTGATTTCCATTGATAATTTTTGTGTGATTTTGTTGTCAGCACATTCAACTATGTAATGAACAAAGTATTTCATAAGAATATTTCATTCATTCAGATCTAGGATATCTTATTTTTGTGTTCCCTTTATTTTTTTGAGCAGTGTATATATCTACATTTTTTTAATGTCAATAAATATTTAGTCCTTGTCAATAAATATTCTATTTGATGAGTGTTTATCTTCCCTGCAGTATAACATGTAGTACACAATAAAAATAATAGGTCTTTTAAGACTAAATAGTGAGTGGGAGACACAGTCAGAATGAGGAGGGAGGGAGAAAAAGGCAGATCCCTCTGCACTGTTTGGTACAAATCAGATGAAATATAACATTGGATTTTAAACCTTGTTAGAAAATCACTGTAAGCATATAGAAGTGGCAAGATTAGTTTTTATGAGATAAATATCTTTCCAGAACTTCAGTGTGTATTAGATTTTATTATTATAAACAAAAGTCTTAATAAAATTGTGTAAAATAATAATGAGAATTCCTAACTGACTTTTGGTGGTCTTGAAAAGCAAAGCAGCCAGATTAAGATTGAGTAAGACCTATGCTATTTCAAAATGACCGGCTTAGTTCAGTGTAATATTTGTTTTACAGCTGTCTTTTGCAGTACTCTTTTCAAACTTAGATACTGTCCTCTTTGTAAAAAATTACCAGTCTACATGGACAGATTACCTATCTAGAATCTCTAATCTGTGCTCTCCAAGCAGAAATTAGGTGCCCAATCCAGCCATCTATTGAGCTGCCGTGCTACCAGCCCCCACTATCACAAAGATCCTACAGGAAAAGGGCAGTATGAACAACCGTGGGATCTGGCAGGGTGAGAGCTGTGGACCATAAACACAAAACTTTTGCTGTGTCCCAGCATAATAGATACAATGCCCTTGCTGACCTTAATAGGGACACTAAAGTGACAGTTCAAGGTAGTTGTGATAATAATAACTTAAGTAAGCCGGGGATCATGGTCCTAGAAGAAGAACTTACTTTGGAAAGGAGAAAGTGTGAATCAGGTATTATGCACCAGTCACACAAGAAGAGCAAGGCATCCAAAAAGAGAAGCCACCTTCTGGTTGGGGACTCAATTGTAAGGGATGTAAATTTAGGAAAGAATACTGAGCTTTTGAAAGAGGTCAAGTGTCTACCAGGTGCTACTGCCAGCAGAGACAAGAAGCATATTCTTAAGATAGTCAAGAATGCCAGCAAAGGCTGTGATATTGATACTATTATACATCTTGGTACAAATGATCTGTCCCAGAAGGATGTACTTTCTGTTCAGAAAGACTTCCAGAGGTTGGGATATGAACTTAGTAATATCGACTGTAGGCTTATCTTTTCAGAGGTTCTACCAGTATACAAGGAACAAAAAGGGAAAGGGCAGCATGTAGCAGAGTTTAATGTGTGGCTAAAGGAGTGGTGTAAAAGGGAAGGCTTTGGTTTTATTAGTCATGATGTCTGCAGCTGGTCCAATGAAAAACTGTACAAAAGAGATGGTTTGCATCCATCAAAGAAAGGGACCGAGTTACTTGGCATTAAATTCACAGATTTCCTGGATAAACATTTAAATTGAACAGCAGGGACAGAGAATTAATGGATTCAGAACATCTCTGTCCCTAGCAACCAACTAATAAGGATACCAGTGCATGCAATATAGATGTTTGTGCAGGTAAAATTATCAACCTTGCTGTCAACCAAAACCAAGCATTTAATAGTGAGTGCCATACCATGTGCACTAATCAAACAGGTGGCAAGAAAGTAGGGACAGGCAGGCACAACACAGGTTATGTAGACAGTAAACACAGTGTCTGACATAAAGATCTCGAGTGCCTATATACAAATGCACAAAGTCTGGGGAACAAGCAGGGTAAACTCGAACTACGAATACATGAAGGTAAATATGATATAGTTGGAATAACAGAAACTTGGTGGGATGAAACCCATGACTGGAACATACTGGTAGAAGGATACAAACTATTCAAAAAAAACAGACCCCATAAAAGAGGAGGTGGAGTTGCACTGTATGTAAAGGACCACTATATTGCTACAGAAATGCATGAAACCAAAGATGAAAACCTCCTAGAATGCATATGGGTCAATATAAAAGAAAAAAAGAATGACATGGCCATATGTGTATATTATAGGCCACCCAATCAAGCAGAAAAAATAGATGTCCTTTTTGCCAGCCAACTAACAAACATATGCAGGAAACACACAACAGTAGTAATAGGAGACTTCAATTATCCTGATATCAATTGGAAAACTAATTCTGCACCAAGTGAGAAATCAAATAAGTTCCTAACCAACCTAGCTGACAACTTTGTTGTCCAAAAGGTAGAGAGTGAAACTAGAGGGACAGCCATACTGGACTTAATTCTTACAAACAGAGAAGAAGTGATAGAGGGAGTTGAAATTGCAGGAACCTTGAGTGAGAGTGACCATGTCATACTAGAATTCAACATAACACAAACACAAGCATCAGAACATAATGACACCAGAGTCTTGGATTTTAAAAGAGCTGATTTCAATAAATTCAGAGAGAACTTGGGAAAGAATCCATGGATGAAAATCCTAAAGGGAAAAAACAACTCAAGAATCTTGGGAAACTCTAAAAAGTATGATCAGACCAGCACAATACCACTGAGAAAGAAAAACAAGAAATCCAAGAAGAAACCAGCATAGCTACACAAAGATCTCTTTGGCAAACTGAAAGAAAAAAAGGACAAGTACAAAAAAATGGAAAGAAGGACATACAACTAAGGCAGAATATCAGCAGATAGCCAGAATCTGCAAAGATGAAGTCAGGATAGCAAAGGCTCAGAACGAACAAAGACTTGCAACAAAAGTCAAAGATAATAAAAAAAAGTTTCTTCCAACATATAAATAACAAGAAAAACAATCAAGGAAACAGTCGGTCCACTATAGAGAGAAGATGGCATGGAAGTAATAGGCAACAGAGAGAAAGCAGAACTGCTTAACTCATTATTTGCATCTGTCTTCACGCAAAAAGAAACTATAGCTCAACCCACCAAAAACATAACTGTAAAAGACAGACCAGAAATAAAAGTTAAAATAAGCAAAAAAAATAGTAAGAGAACACCTGGCTGATCTTGATGAAAACAAATCACCGGGGCCTGATGGATTACATCCCAGAGTTTTAAAGAAGCTGGCAGAGGTCATCTCAGAACCACTGCACCATATCTTTCAAAAATCCTGGAGCTACCAGAGGACTGAAAAAGAGCTGATGTGGTTCCCATCTTCAAAAAAGGGAAAAAAAACAGACCCAGGAAACTATAGACCAATCAGCCTAACATCAATATCCAGGAAGATACTGGAAAAGATAATAAAAAAATAGATCTGCCAACATCTAGAAACAAGTAAAGTAATAACTAGCAGTCAGCATGGGTTTGTTAAAAACAGATCATGCCAAACCAATCTTATTTCATTCTTCAACACAGTGACTAAATTAGTAGACCAGCAAAATACTGTGGACATAATATATTTAGATTTCAGCAAGGCATTCGATAAAGTAGACCACAACCTACTTCTTAGTAAGCTAGAAAAAAGTGGAATAGATAGCACCACCACTAGATGGATTTGCAACTGGCTGGCAAACTGTACTCAACGAGTAGTGCTTAATGGGTCTAGGTCAGGGGTGGGCAAACTACGCCCGCGGGCCACATCCGGCCCGTTGGTCTGTCCAATGCGGCCCGCCCTGAAAAAAATCGCTGGGCGTGGTGTATTGCCCTGTGCCGCGTGGCCCCCAAAGCTGCAAAACAGTGCGGAGCGATCTAGGGGTAGGAAAGAAAAGAAATTTGAAAAGGCCTCGGCTGGGAGTTCGAAATCACCTTCGAGTGCGACCTCTCCGAAGGTGAGTCCCTGCCAATCCCCCTTTTTTCCGGGGCTTCCAGGCTTAAACTTTGCAAAGGCAAAGCTTGCAGGCTGGAGCGTCTTCCTGCCGAGGAGTGGGAAGGGTTCCGCCCGGCGGGGGCGGGCTGCTTGGAGCGGGCTGCCATGCGGCTCGGGCGAGGCACGAGCGCCCGCGAGTTAAAAGGAAGCCGAAAGTTGCTGGGAAGTTGCTCGGTTTTCCGGGGCTTCCAGGGCTTTGCAAAGGCAAAGTTTGCAGGCTGGAGCGTCTTCCGCCAAGGAGCAGGAAGGGTTCCGCCCGGCGTGGCGGCGGGCTGCTTAAACTTTGCTCGGGCGGCACTTTAAAAGCCTGCTCCCAGCACCCGAGCAACTTCCCAGCAACTTCGGCTTCCTTTTAACTCGCGGGCGCTCACGCCTGGCCCCGAGCTGCGCGCAGAGGGAAGCCCGGCGGGCGGGCGGGCTGCTTGGAGGAGGCGACCCAGCGGTGCTCCGGCAGCAGCAACAGGCAGTTTCGCCCGGGCTCCGCTCAGGTGTCCAGCTGGGGCTATCAGGAGTTGCTACCGCGGCGCAGCTCCGTGAGGCTCCAGTCCCACATTGCCTTGGGAAGGAAAAGGCAAAACCAGGAGCCGCTGAGCCTGAGCCTCCGGTGCCGCTGCTCCGTTGCAAAGCACCGCCACGGCTCTTCCTTTTTGCCTTTCCCTTCCCGAGGCAACAACTCCTGACTCAGGGGCCTCCGGGGGAAGGGGAAGGAGAAGGGGGGAAGGGTGGGAGGGCGATTCCCAAAAATCTTGTGCTGACCTGGCCCGTCTGTCAAATTTTAAAAGTCAATGCGGCCCCGAGCAAAAAGTTTGCCCACCCCTGATCTAGGTGTACATGGAGGGAAGTAAGCAGTGGGGTGCCACAAGGTTCCGTCTTAGGCCCAGTACTCTTCAATATCTTCATTAACGAATTAGATGAGGGAATAGAAGGGGAACTTACCAAATTTGCAGATGATACTAAGCTGGCAGGAATAGCTAACACCCAAGAAGATAGGCTCAAGATCCAGATGGATCTTGACAGACTAGAACACTGGGCCATATCTAATAAAATGAAATTCAATATAGAGAAAAGTAAAGTCCTACACTTAGGCAAGAAAAACCAAAAGTACCCATATAGACTGGGTGAAACCAGGCTCAATAGCAGTAACTGTGAGAGGGATCTTGGAGTCTTAGTGGACAACCAGCTAAATATGAGCCAGCAGTGTGCAGCCGCCGCCAAAAAAGCTAATGCAATCCTAAATTGTATTAACAGAGGGATACAGTCAAGATCAAGGGAAGTACTAATACCACTCTATAAAGCCTTAGTAAGACCACACCTATAGTACTGCATCCAGTTTTGGTCACCACATTATAAAAAAGATGTTGAGGCTCTAGAAAAAGTACACAGAAGAGCAACCAGGATGATGAGGGGACTGGAGGCTAAAACATACAACGAACGGTTGCAGGAACTGGGCTTGGCTAATCTAGTAAAAAGAAGGACCAGGGGAGACATGATAGAGGTCTTCCAATATTTGAGGGGCTGCCACAGGGAGGAAGGGGTCAAGTTATTTTCTAAAGCTCCTGTAGGCCAGACAAAGAATAATGGATGGAAACTGAACAAGGAGAGATTTAACCTGGAAATAAGGAGAAACTTTCTGACTGTGAGAACAATCAACCAATGGAACAGCTTGCCCTCAGAAGTTGTGGGAGCACTATCAGTTGAGACTTTCAAGAAGAGATTGGACTGCCATTTGTCAGAAATGGTGTAGGGTCTCCCGCTAGGGCGGGGGGTTGGACTAGATGACCTACAAGGTCCCTTCCAACTCTGATTATCTGTATCTGTATCTGCCATTTCCTGTTTGAAATGGTATAGGGTTTCTTGCTTGAACAGGGAGTTGAATTCGAAACCTCCAGCTTTTTTTTTTTTCTTCTTCTTCTTCTTCTTCTTCTTCTTCTTCTTCTTCTTCTTCTTCTTCTTCTTCTTCTTCTTCTTCTTCTTCTTCTTCTTCTTCTTCTTCTTCTTCTTCTTCTTCTTCTCCTTCTTCTCTTCTCCTTCTCCTTCTCCTCCCCTCCCCTCCCCTCCCCTCTCCTTCTCCCTCTCCCTCTCCCTCTCCCTCTTCTTCTTGATACATTTTGGATAAACAATCATCAGAAAAACCCAGGGTTGTAGCCTAGAATGGGATGCCCTCACCACCACCTACTTTTAAAAAAACCCCACAAAAACAGCAATGGTAAATCATACCTATATTGTTTACCAAAAATAAATAAATAAAATAAACTCAACCCCCAAACCTTATATAACCATACCTACAATATCAGAGAAGCTAGATGTGATAGTAAAATTACTATTATAAGAAACAAATACCATTTGCAGAAAACTGAATAAAAATAAAATAGCTCAGGTTTTTTCCTTTGTTTTTAATTCATCGAGATAAAATTATTCCCTTTGCATCCCTTCCATAATGTTTCAGTTAATTTACAAATCCATAATCTGTGAATATATATCTTCTTTCTTCATTATGACATTTTCAAGAATTAGCATACTTTAAATCATATTATTTTACATAATTCATATGGTATTACATACTAGCAAAACATTGTTTTAAAACAGTTTGCCTGCAGATTAAGCACATAATGAAACATTATTTCTCTATAACAACATTGTCTCATTATTATAGATGTAATTAATGATGTTAAGTCTTGCTCTCTAATCATGTTTGTACTCCTCATAGTACTAGTCATATTTTTTAGGGTTTTGATAACAGATGTTTCTCATCTCCAATTAATATGTAAACTTTCAAAAGAACGTTCTCAAAGTAATTAAAAGTGGATACTGACAATAACAGAAAATATTTTTAATGTGTTGTTTTCTACCAACCATCCAAACCAGTTTAAATAAACTACAACTGTATATATTTGAATATTTCCAAATTCCCTAATCCAACAGTCACATCAAAAACTATATCACAAACCCAGAAGGGACAACTTATTATGGCGAACTCACTGTGGTCAACTCACCACAGCCCACTCGCCATGGGACAACAATTTAATTATTTAAAATAGTTTAAAAATATTTTAATTTTTGTCATTCACATTTCATCTTGTCTGTCCTTTGGCATCCTTTCTTTAATGATTATATTCCACCATTTCTTCGATATTAGTGTAACTCTTGTTCCATGGCAAATGTTTTGCAGCAAGTTGGCCATGATGAGTTGGCTGCAGCGAGGTTGCCACCACTGAAGTTCTCAGCCAACCAATTCATTTCTCAAACACAGCTATTGCTCTAACAGGACTGTGATGAAATGTATTTTAATTTTTCTATATTCATTTTCTTTGCTATTCCCAAATTTATCCCTTCGAAGTCATTCTGTCCATATTTCCTAATCAGAAAATCTAATAAGAGGAATTGTATACTTGGGATTTCAAAGAAGCATGGGAAATCTTCTTTTAAATTACTGGAGAAAGGATGCATAATGAAAAGCAGAGCATTCACCTATCCTTTAGATAAGGATACATGTAAATAATCTTCCTTATATTGCTTAATCCTTTCTCTAAGAGTCAGGAAATCTTCACGGTTTCATGGGTTTTCACTAAATTCTAACAGAAAATGTCAGGAAGATATTCCAATCAGAGGACTTTTCAAGCTTGAGAAGTCAGGGAGGCTGCAGAACAATGAATAGAAGATTAAAGCAATGAAAGATGTTTAAGGAATGTGTGAATGCTCTGTGTTAGGAATCTGTCCACCAATTAGTTGGGTTGGCAATATATAAACCAACAATGTATGTTTGTAGCTTTAAGACAAAATCACTGTATTGATTTATACTATATTCCGATTGGTTGATTATATTGCAAATTACCATAAGAGGGAGCTAGAGATCATAGCTTGCTCTCTCTGACATTCTGTCTCTCTGACATTCTGTTGCTATCTAAGGTTCTCTATTGTATTTATGCTGTGCTTATACTTTGATATCTTTGTTTACTGTAAATGACAAAGGCAACCGGTAAGAAGATTTTGTAATTGAATATTCTTTGGACTGTTAAATGTATATGACCTGGACCGTTTATTGGACTGTGCTATTTCTTAAAGTAAACTTTAACTCAATTTGTGTGTGGCTGAATAATTATTCATAACTACTGTCATAAACATTTCCTTGTGCATATCCTTGTTATTCAAGGGTTATTCTGTACATATCATGACACTCTGCTTCATAATTTAATAAGTGCAGGAACACAACTTTCTACCTGGAAAAATTTCACCAAAGTTCTATGCACCATTAGAAGAAACATTGAAGCACTTTTCTTTCATTAAGCTGAAGGATAACTGGTACAAAAGGAACAGAGAATTGTTGATTATAATACTAGAAATAAATTATTTCTACATCCATACCAGCTCCCTAGGCTGGTCTTGAAATGTAAGCAGAATCAGACTTGATGAGGACCTGAATGGGAGACAATCAGGAAGGCTGATTCAAATCAAAAAGACCCTCAAAAAAGAAAAAAAGGCAAAACATTTTGTTTTGCTAAATGTCTATGGAGATTCTTAGTCATCTAGATTGGGTGCTTTTTCAAGAGGCAACTGGACTTTCTGGATTTTCTTTGAAGTCATTTTGCTTCTCATCCAAAAAGCTTCTTCTTCTGAATTAAAGAAGCTTCTTGGATGAGAAGTGAAATGTTTTCATAGAAAAACCAAAAAGTCCAGTTGCCTCTTCAAAAAGTACCTTTGGGAAAACATTTTGTTATTCTTGCCAAAAACACAACCTGAAATCCTCACCACATTGGTCTGAAAGGTGATTAATGTCATCGGGATTTTTCATTTAATTATTTATTGCTTATTTCTCCATTTAGATCACCGTCTTAAAATTGGTCTGGTCATACCAGGGGTCCCCACCGGCGGACCGCCGTCCGGCAGCTTACCGGCGCTGGTTGTGCGCCGCACTAAAAAGGCCGGTGAGCTCCGGTGAGCCACGAGCCTTACAAAAACAGCCGCGTCAGTGGTTCGGTGAAAGCCATTCCCCAGCTCACCAGCGCTGCGCCGCCACTTTCGGTGCTTCGGTGGGTCACCGGAGCCTTTTGGTCAAAGAGGCGGCCCCAGTTGATGCCGGTACCGCCGGCGCCAGCAGCCCCCGGGCCCGGCCAGGGGGGACTGGTCTATACTGATCCCAAGAGAATAGCTCTTCAGATACGTAGCAATTTCCATCCAAATTCGAATTGTATATTATCATGCATCCTTTCCTACTGATCAGTCTAAAGAAATGAAAGATCATTTTTCTCTCCCCTGTACTCAAACAATGTGCCAGTCAACCTATCAGATCTATTCGAATACAGTTCATCAGTCTGGAATCCTTATCACGTATGTGATATCAACACAATTGAGAAAGTCCAGAAGTATTTCACAAGAAGAGTTCTCCACTCTTCTACCCGTTGTAGAATACCTTATGCCACCAGACTCGAAATTCTAAAACTAGAAAACCTCGAATTACGCCGTCTTCGGTCCGACTTAAGCATGGTATATAAAATCATACATTGCAATGTCCTACCTGTCAATGAATACTTCAGCTTTAACCATAACAACACAAGAGCACACAACAGATACAAACTCAAAGTAAACCGCACCAAACTTGATTGCAGGAAATACGACTTCAGCAATAGAGTGGTCAATGTCTGGAATACTCTACCCGACTCTGTAGTCTCTTCCCCAAACCCCAAAAACTTTAACCTTAGACTGTCTACTATTGACCTCACCCCTTTCCTAAGAGGTCTGTAGGGGCGTGCATAAAGCGCACCAACGTGCCTACCGTCCCTGTCCTATTGTTTCTCTTATTCTTTTATTTTTCTTATATGTACCCATTTCATATATTCACAACTATGTATACACTTGTACTTATTATCTTGTAAACAATTGACAAATCAAATAAATAAATAAATAAATAAATATTTAGGCAGTTTGCAATAGTAGGTGAG
Organism: Notechis scutatus; assembly: GCF_049901735.1. Taxonomy (NCBI): domain Eukaryota; kingdom Metazoa; phylum Chordata; class Lepidosauria; order Squamata; family Elapidae; genus Notechis; species Notechis scutatus. The sequence continues at coordinate 11,511,829 of NC_142019.1, forward strand.
ATCCATGAGAGGAGTCATATTTAAAGTGGTGAAAGAAGGCTCCAGACATATTAAGTAACAGGTTTAATCCTGCACGAAAAGTGTTCACAGCTGAAGAAGATCGTATAACCCTCAGACTGTACATTGTTCACCTAAAGAGACATTTCCAGAATATGATTCATAATTGGCAAGGGTTTATTTTTTTCCCCTTAATCTGCTTGATCTACAAAAGATCATTTTACACATTAACCAAATGTCAATACTGACTGATACCCCTATTTCACTCATCCATCCCATAACTGGCGGTCCAAAAGGAAGGGTTGCATTGTAGATATGTTTGCAGGTTGGAAGGAGTTTTAGGAGGTAGCGATTATAGAGTTTTGTGAACATTTTCAGAGTTTGCTGTCAATGCTACTTTCAGGGGGGAAAAGAGAAAGAAAGCTGGAGGCAGCTTAAAATGTACCAATCAAAGAAGATTTGAAGGGTTGAAATGAGGGATCCTTTGTATTCTCTGAACTTGGTTGTTTTCTTGCAGACATTTCATTGCCCAAACTAGATAACACCAGCAGCATTCATGATGTTACCTAGTTTGGATAATACAATGTCTGCAAGAAAGCCATCAAGCTCAGAGAGCACCAAGGATCCCACAGCTTAATATTATTGTTCAGTTAACTGCTTCCCATCCTCTATTGCAACTCTATCTTTCATCAAGCTTTAAACTTTTAAATAAATGCATCTTTTCCCCCGATTTAACTCTACCACTTTTCTTTCCTCTTTCACATTTTAGCTTAGGAGATGCTTGAGAAGGGTAACTAGCTTATTACCCCTATAAAGAGCTATGAATGCTGATGGTGTTTATTTTCTATGCTAAATGCTATGTCTACATAGAGTCCAGAATACATCATGTGTTAGATGAAGCTATTATCAGAGGTGGATATATTTCATGCATGGGGGATTTACCATGAGAGCTGAAAACTCTCCAAGGCTCTAATGCAAAATAGTAGCTCAGGTGGAAAAAATATTAAGCACTAAGAAAAAACATATCTGAGCATATGATTCCAAGGGGAACCAGGCCATGAGCATCACTGATGAATTCACTATCCTTCCATTTAAATCCTATCCTGGATTAAACCTCCAAAGCTTTCCTTGTTTCAGCAGCCTAGTTTTGGAAAAGGAAAAGAAGCCGTTGACTTCTTATTTTCATTGTTAATCAAAAATCTTTGCAGGAGTAACAAATCTACCAGTACAGTTGTGGCTCAATCTTCTTACTACTTAGCAGTATATCTCATAACTATTCTATGCCATTTTAATCCACAAAACAGGCAGGTGGCATTAAAGTGTTCTTCAACTTGTGTTTGTTGGTTTGTTTAAATGGCTTGACAGCTCTAGTCAATTTTTTCTATCAGTTGAAAAATTAATAAGAGCTTTTAGACACTGTTTCATCTAGTCTCTTTAGCATGGATTATATGTTGAGCCAGATGATAACCTGGTTTGCTTAGTTTTGGGATATATTTTCATATGAAACTCAGATACTGTGATTTGCAAACAATTCTTTAAGTTTAGTGCCTTGGCCAAACTCATATAACTGCCGATTATTCAATAAGCCTTAATGAATCAGAGAGTTTTAGTTTATTTATTTATTTAGTTGATTCTATGTTCTAGTCTATGTTCTAGTGTCAACGTTATAAAATGGTGGGTCCCATCCTTGCTTTTTAGAAAATACCGTGTTTCTCATATAATAAGGCCGGGTCTTATTTTTTTTTGAGCCCCGAAAAAATGGCTAGGCCGTCTTTTTGGGGGTGACTTAATTCCCCCCCCCCTTGCATCTTCAGGCAGGTGGGCGGCGATGGCTTGGATGTTGACCTTGGCGTTGGTGGGGCACTTTGTATCAGGGTCAATGCAGGCAGCACCATATCCGGGTGTGCAACAAAAGTACTTCCTAACAGCAAGCCCCCCCACCATTTCCCCACCATTTCGCATGTTTTAATATAGGCCTTAATTTGGGGGGAGGGGCTTAATTTCATTTCATGCCTATAAAACATGCTGGGACTTCTTATTGGGGGAGGCCGTATTGTTGGAGAAACAGGGTATATATTGTAGTATATCATCTCCTTGGGGTTCTGATTGTCCCAGCAGACTTTATTAATTTCAATGTTTCTATATCAATTCTTGTAAACTGAATGTTCTTTCCTCCAATCTCACTAGGGGGTGGGTGGCCTGTAAGGATATGGAGTTGGAGCAAATTAGTGTCTTTATGCAAACTCCATCCAACCATCTCTGAATTGCTTTGTGGTGCTTCTTTTTTTCTCTTCCACCTCCCTCTTCCATCCAATCCTAATGCATTTCTAATCATATATTTTATTATGCAGAACTTGTCATAAAACACATTACCGCGTAACCTTAAAAGGGCTCTCATCAAATGGGAATAATGAGAGAACCAAAGAAACCTGAAAGAAATCAAAACACCTGCCCCTTTGTAAGTGCCTTCCCCCCATTTATGACTTATATATTCCCTCAAAAGGAAGAAATCTAATTTTCTCTCTGGAGCAAACCTTTTATTACATAATGGGTTGCTTATCAGGTATTTCACTTTAAATTTTGGTCTTATTGTTCATTTGCTCTCTTCTTTTTTTTTTACCATGGTTAATGTAGTTGTATCTTTACATGGACTTCATTTCTACCAGGCCCATGTTGTTCTGTTATCTATCCGATTTTTTTTTTCACCCAGAGGCTGTTAACCAGGTTTTTTCAATGTCATTTCTCACTGCAGAAAATTATTTTTATAAGTCAGCCCAAAAGCCAACTCTTTCTTAGCATGATGGTTTCAATTCAATTATTTCAGAACTGTGACTTTTTATAACTTTGCAAGTTCGCATTTGTAAGGTTCCCTATTGGAGGAAGTGGCTTTAAAATGTTCAATGAATAAAACGGCTAAGAATTAAAGTTTGATTAATCTCATTCGTGAATGTTATCTAAAAAAAGCTAAGAAAAGGGCTACAAAGTGTTAAAAGTTTAAAGAGCTACTGCATAACTGAGTATTGTAAGTCAATACCTTTTGGAACTGGATGTCAAATTCACCCATTCTTAATATGGAGATTAAGGACAAAGGAAATTGCTTTATGCAAAGTCAATGTGCTCGATTTAAGATAGACATTGTCATACCCCTATCGGAATCTGACTCAGAGGAGGAAGCTGAACAGCTGACAGGGAGTGGGAGTGTGGCTCCGTTGGCTGTGGAAGAAACTGGGGAAGGGCAAAGTGTGGCTGGGCAGAGCAGTGAAGGGGTAGAACAAGGGAGAGGGAATTCAGAGGAAGACCCAGGCCCACCCCCTCTTCTTCACGCAGGGAGGAACAGAGAAGAGAGCAACGTGGGTTGTGTGGCTTACTGGGGAGGAAAGGGCTCTGATTCCCTTCATTAGCTGCAGCTGGGAACACATTATATATATATATAAAAGACAAGCTGTGTATAGCAGGCTGTTGGGAGCAAATGTGACTATCTTGTATCATCGTGCCTTATGCGTGAATCGTGCCAACTGTGTGAATTTTGCCATGCTTTCAAGTCTGAAATTCCTGCTCCTTCCCTGCCAAACTAATTACTTCAGTTTGGTTTGTTTGGATTTTAAGCTACAGTTTGTTTTGGACTGAATTTTCTACAGTCAAAGGCTGTTCCTGGGAGAGTTTTTCTCCAGCCAAAGGTAACCTGGACATTGGGGGCAAAGTTGGAGATAAAGGAACTCATATTGCTTATCTGACTGTGCTGCCTTTGTGCCATGCCCTGGGTCATCACAGAAAAGTGTGGCTATACACTTCCGGATTGTTCCCAAAGAACTTTTTATCAAATACTCATACTCATTTTTAATATGATGGAGCAGGATGTATAATGTAGAAGGACAGACAGAGCCCAGAAACAGAGTCTAGAGAGGAATTAGCTTGGAGTCATTACATTTTCACAAGTGGTCTAAGTCCAATCCTTCTTCAATTCCAATTACTCTTGTATAGCACCAATTTAGTGTAGACCGTTGACTAGATTCTTGTATATAGTATGAGCAATCAATTAGCTTAACTGGAATTTAACCTGTGGTCCTAATTCTTCATGCCTGGCATATAATTGCATAATATGAACTATACTGTATCATTTTCAACTCAATTTCAGGTTAATTAAATAAACTAATTTTTTTTCATGGGCTACTCTCTCTTTTTTTAACTACATCCCCTAGTACCCCATTCAAAGGCCAAGAGCAGCTCATGGCCTGGAAAATGTTGAGCCTGTTTGGGAAATTATCCTCCCATCTTTGAAGAACTGAACAAACAAAGCCCAATTAAAATCCTACAAGAAGGATGAATAGGAAGAGCATCAAAGCTATGCATTGAAAAAGAGAGTTATTTATTTGCAGGTCTTCCCATTCTATGCAAGTTTGGGGTTGTAGTCCTCCTTTATCATATGAAAATTGTGGGTTTGGTTAAAGGCTTTGTACAGTCTATGGTCCTGCTACTATCTCATGTTTAACTAGATTGGTAGGATCTGGAGGTGGCTAGCCAGTCTACTTTTTAGCAACCCCAAGAAAGGGTCCTTTACTTGTCAATTTTAATTTAATAAACTGCAAGTTTAATTTATCCAAAATTAGATTCAGAAGATTCTTATTTAAATTAACTCCAACCAACTGCTTATTCAGATTTGATCTATCCTAACCAATTTTGTATTGTCATCACTATTCTTTCCACTGTTCGTCCAAGTCATTAACAAGAGTTTTAAAGAGTACTGAACTCTAGATCAAACATACAGGGTCCCATTCAATACGTCAAAGTCCCTCAACTCTATGGTTCCATGACTCTATGCTCAACAATCTATGATCAAGCCCATTGGCCAGTTTGTTACAGCAATGGAACTTCTATCGTTATGATGAAACATCTTAAACATCTTTCTTCTCTGCATGCTGCCTAATGCAGGACAGTGCAGAAAGATGCAAATCTCCCGGAGAGATTTAGGCTTTGAAAATATAATAGAAGTTTTTATGAGAAGCAACTGGTATTTCAGGGCACGGTAATTTAAAATTCTTAATTCTTTCTCATTAAACTGTTCTTTTGTCTGTCTTTTAAAGGAAAGAGCTTTAACCAACAAAGCAGTGCATGAAGCTCTGTTCTAATAAAATGAAGATCTGTCTGAATGCAACATCCCTTTTTAAGCAACATTTTTATTCAAGAAAAGAAATGAGCCAGGGATTGTGAAATGGAAACACATCAGAAAACATGTAACAGTGGAAGAGACTGTCCTAGGCATGATCCAGCAGAGCTGTAAGCATCTCCTATTAGATCACTTGAAATTTGCCCTTGCATCTTACATGGAATACTGATATAATAAGAACTCATTTATTTTACTCAGAGAGCCAGGCTTTATAATCTAGAATTGTGCTGAAATTTTCATCTGTATTTTTTAAAAGACTGATCTCTTTTCTTTTGCCAGGAAAGAGAATATCAATAATTCAGGAGTGGGGTGGGATTTTTATATGTATCCTGAGCATAAAGTGGCTGAACTGGATGTGTGGTAAGAATTTTGTCTATCACTGCATTGTCTTCTCTCAAATGGTTTAAAGATTCCCAGGCTTCTCTCTGGAGGTGGTATTTAGCAGGTTCTGACCAGTTCTCAAGAATCAGTAGCAGAAATTTTGAGTAGTTCAGAGAACTGGCAAATACCACCTCTCACTGGTCCCACCCCCATCTATTCTCTGCCTCCCGAATCCCAGCTGATCGTCTGGGTCTTCTTTTGTTTCCCTACACAGGAGAACAGAGCTGGAAAGCAAGTTAGTGGGGTGGGAAATGGGATTTTGCAGTAACCTTCCCCCAGGAGTGGGGAGGGAATGAGATTTTACAGTATCCTTCCCCTCCATGTCCACCAAGCCATGCCCACAGATCCGGTAGTAAAAAAAAAATTGTATCCAACCACTGCTTCTCTCCTTCCTATTCAATCTCAGGAGAAGAAAATCTTCCCATGGGAGAGATTTAGCTGAAAGGCAGCAATCTAACCTAGTGCTAATAGTGGAGCTCTCTGCTACTTCCAATCAAAAGTGCTCAAAAACGTTATTTGACATGATTCAAGATTCTGGAAAATAAGGCAGAAAATCCCAACTTTGGGAGAATCAAGGACATAGAAAGTAGGGTTTGGACCAGCATTAAGCTCAGCTGAGATTTTTTCCTATCTTGAAAATGCTGCTGGCACAGTGGTTAGAAGGCAGTATTGCAGGCAAATGTTGCTCACAGCCTGGAGTTCGATACTGAGGAACTCAAGGTTGACTCAGCCTTCCAGTTTTCCAAGTCAGGAAAATGAGGACACAGATTGTTGGGGGCAATATGCTGACATTGTAAACCACCCAGTGAATGTTGTAAAGCACAATGTTGTAAAGGGTAGAACATAAGTCTAATTGCTATTGCTATTGCTATTCTCCTCAATGATTACTCAGAATCAAGTAAATGTTTATTATATAAAGAAACTGAATTTTGCCTACCTTATCTTTAGTGTTTCATTTGGCATGAAAGTTTACTACTTTACTCTTACTACTCTACTGTTGACATCCAGAATGATGCAGCCCAAGACTATCTACACAATCATTGTAGATGACAGTCCAGTCTCTTCTTGAAAGCTTCCAGTGATGAAACTCCCACAATTGCCTTCAGAAGGTGTGGGAGTTTTATCACTGGAAGCTTTCAAGAAGAGACTGGACTGCCATCTGTCAGAAATGGTGTAGAGTCTCCTGCTTGCGCAGGGGGTTGTATTAGATAACCTATAAGTCCCTTCCAACTCTGTTATTCTATCTTAAAGTTGTCTGGTAGCTGATGATATACCCAGCTTTTCCCAGATGACATTTAGATAACATTAATTTGTTTCCATACTGGTAATTGATTTCTGTGGAAAATGAAGACCGCATAAGATGCTCAGGTTCCTGGGTTCTGAATTATTTTAGCTAACCAGTATCTTAATCACTAGGGAGGAGTAAACATACCAATATTCCCTTCTACTTGTGCCCTTGTGGCTATCTACTGTATGTACATGTGAGCAGCAGATGGGATGCCAAAGTAATCAAGTATGTTCTTCCAATGCTTTTTTTCCATTCAGGCTGCTAGATAAATTGGTACAAAATAGAACAGTTATAGCATTATTTTTAATAGGATACCCAAATCATTTCCTGCTTCAAACACAGTCTGATACTAAATGTGTAAGAATGCTCTAGGCATTCTCAACCATCAGAATTTATATAGACACTTATTAGAAGGTGTATGTTATGTCCTGAAAGACATTTGCATCTGAAGAAAATACTCTTTCCTGCTCCCCACTTTATTTGTGATTATTGTTTTCCTTGGTTCTTTCTGTTTTTCCCCCTTCTATTTTGTTTTCCTCCCTCCTGAATTAGCCATGTGAGTCCCAACCAATCAGGAATCTTGTCTGAATGCTACTTAATCAGATTTTGTTCAATAAAAAGCCTACAGATAGGTAATTGAGACAATGAAATAGAGTTGGCTATGCCATAAAGCACCAGATAAAGCACCTAGGGAATGGGACCACGTCTAAAAATAATCAATGGAAACATTCTTACAAAAAAGTGCAAGTCCTAATGAGCTTGAATACTTGCATTGTATTCAAATTATTGAGAATAGTCAAATGTTAGACCAATTACGATATCCAATATTGTCTGCAATCTAATGTCAACAATGAAAAAGTAAGGATGGGGAGGGGGAAAGGTTGTACATATAATATTCCTAGTCTCATATTAAACATCTCTTTGTGCTATTTTGTACACTCTACAGAAGCATGATGAGGTTTGCTTGGTTTTGGCTCAGGGTAGTGTGTGAACGCAGCCACTGTGGGTTTGTTCAAGAAACTATGCTTAAGAAAACCATGTTTTTAATGGTGTGAACCTAGTCTTTCACCTGGTTTGAATTGCAGTTATTGAAATTCTAGTAAAAAAGCTCAGCATTGCTGTGGAGACCTTGGTGATCTCTGAGCTAGCAGATGTTTCATTATCCAACTAGTAACCTGAAACAATATTCTAATCAAGCAACTACCAAGAAGACAGTCCTACCTTCCAATTGCAGGCACCCACTGTATATAACTAAAGAGCAAACTACACACTCACTCACATTGATGATGTTACCTAGCTGGGTAATGAAATGTCTGCAAGAAAATTTCAAATTCCATATTTCAGAATTATGTGCTGGCAGAGTGGATCGATGTGCAATAAAGATGGCTTGTCTATTTCCATTTTGTTTTAAATGTGCAAATATTTTAATTTTTGAAAAGGGAAGAATTACCTGGATCCCAGGTTTCTAAGAACATCCACACAGTCCTATTTAAAATGGAAAATGCTTAAAGATGTATATGTCAATGAAATAGATAACCCATAAGGCAGATTTGTTGTTTGGCAACAGAAGCAAATAGTATTTGAAGGGTAGGACATAGATTTTGCAAGACAGAGCCACTGTAAATGATTTGTAGAACTTTCTGTCCTGCTATCAGTTTATATCATCAGCTTTTCCAAGGTTATTGTCATGACCCTGTCAGAGTCCAAATCCGAGGAGGAAGATGAACAGTTGACAGGGAGTGGGAGTGTGGCTCTGTTAGCTGTGGAGGAAACTGGGGAAGGGCAAAGTCCAGCTGGGCAGAGCAGGAAAGAGGTAGAACAAGGGAGATGGAGTTCGGAGGAAGACCAGACCCACCCCCTCTTCATCCTAGGGTACGCAGGGAGGAATGGAGAAGACAGCAGTGTGGGTTGCATGGCTTACGGGAGAGGAAAGGGCCCTGATTCCCTTATGAGCCACACCTGGGGATGAGAGTTTAAAAGAGATGCATGCTGAGTGCAGCAGCTGCTGGGAACAAACATGAGTTTATCTTGTGTTGACTTTGGTTATCTGTGTTCCTGGCATCCTCCCAACCATACTGAATTACTGCTGTGCCTTCACATCTGGAATTCCTTCTCCTGCCCTACCAGACTTATTACCTCTTCTTGCCTTGATTGGACTTATACTTACAGTTTTTGTTGACCATGTTTTGGACTTGATTCTCTGCAGCCAAAGGGTGTTCCTGGGAGAGTTTTTCTTCAGTCAGAAGGTAACCAGGATATTGGGGGCAAAGTTGGAGCTAATAAAGGGACTCCTAATGATTATCTGACTGTGTTGCCTTTGTGTTGTCACAGTTATAGATTAATAGATTTAGCACCTTAAAGGTCATTTCATCGAACTCTTTGATGCAACACCAATATGAATACCACATAAAGGCTCAACGCTTGAATTTCTGTTTCCCACATTCTTCAATATTTTTGAAGCTAATCATCTTCCCAACGCATGTTTAGCAGAAGAATGGCAATAGAATGAGCAGGAACTGCTAGTCATGATTCTAATGTCCAAACTTAAACTGCTGGTTTGCTTGCTTATTAGGAGTTATTATTATCAGAATTCATGCATTTATTTTCTGGGCAAAAACCCCAGTTAAGATGGCTCACGTATAAACTAAAAATCATACTATGCAATTAAAATAAGCTAATTTAAGACTGCCAAACTTGAATCGCAGTTTAAGCCATTTTTAATCCAATACCACAAATTCACTGAAAGAAAGCAATTTAAAACAAGAGGCAGAAACCGGACATACAATTAAAAGATATAATTGTTGTTTGTTTCCTTGGGTAATGCGGTTTCAATCCTCACCGTTTCTCCTGAGCCAGAGGCAGCCTTAGAAGAAAATGCCTCCCCTGGAGAACAATTTATGCTGCCACCAACAGAAAAACACTGTATGTCAAAATAGTTTTGCTTCAGGAGTATTTTGGCAAATAATGACACTGATGATCAACAACCACTGCTATAAAGGCAAGTCAACAGAATCGTTCAACACCCATATAAACACCCCTTTAAAATTTGAGCTAAAACTCTAAAACTGCAGCTTTGTTTTCATTTACATACCGAGCAAGTGACATCCAAACCTTACCTCCAAAATGATCATCATCTTAACAAACAGAAACTGAAATAGCAGGAAGGAACATTTTTAGGCAACCAATAATAGCAGGCAAAAAAAAGGAGAAATCTTTCTTAAACTCAGAACAGGACTGTGAGCTATTTTTGCCATCACACTAACCCGTTATTATCTAACTTTTATTATTTATTATTATCATCTAATTGAATTATCCTATTTTTAAAGATTTATGTAACAAGCACAGAGTGCTCAAGCTAAGTTTGCCAGCAATAGCTAGCTCATTTGTGTCTCATTCTGTTGAGCAAACACAACCAATGATTTATTAGGTGAGTGGATAAAAGAAACTGCAGATTTTCCTCCATAATTAAGGCTGGAGCATATGGCAGCATCTAACGCCCAACAAGATTTCAGTTAAACATATTTGTTCTCTATCTCTTTGCCTTTCTGGAATGTGTCTTGGCAAAAACAGAGGTGCATCTAGTCGGTTGTATTACTCGATTCTACACCTAGAAGTTGTATGCTTTAATAATTGCTATGAAGTTTCAGAAACACACAAGAGATAAAGGGAGCACATACTTAATTTTAAGTGTATTAATGGCAGCAAGAATTGTGTTTGGACAATGAAAAAATGAAGAGATCCCTATATAGGAAAGTATTATAAAAAATTAGAATGTGCTGAGATGGATAGATTAACATTTAAAATAAAAGAGAAGGAAAAAACAGAATGCTTTTTAACATGGGACTTATTTTACCAATGGCTAACTAACAGGAACAGAGGTTAGAAACTAAAAAGATTTAAAAGATATTTTTTAAAATTGTATTTAAAATTTTGCAAAATGGACAAATTAATAATATTATTATTTTGTGATTAATTTTGACATGTTTATCATGATTATTATGATTATTGTTATATTTCTACTTAAAATTAACTGTGACCAGACAGCACGCTGTTCTGATAGATATGGAATTTTTATGTTTATAAAAAAATGTATCAATAAAAAAAAAATTGCTGCAAAGTTTCAGCAACACACAAGAGACAAAGCTCAATAGGTAAAACAGAACTAACTATGGCATTGATGGATTGACTGATTCATTGAAGAGATATTAGTCAATCATGAAGAAGTTGGCTAGGAAAAGAAGTGCACTTCCACATCCAACTGAAAAAGCTAATGGGTTCGTGCCCATGGTCCCTTTGAAAGGGTCAAAACTCAAAGAACTCCAGCATGAAGATATTCTCTGGTTGAAACTCAAGAGAAAACATCCTTATCCAAAATCTGAAGAGCTCTATCTGTCAGGGGCAACAATTCCCTTTTATGCTATTCAGTTTAATCAAGGATTATCACCTCACTGTCTAAGGCTAATGACAGTGTCTAAAATAATCTCCTACAATCTAACTAGCAATCAATGCTGGAACCATGCTGTAGAATTATGATAAATCATGACAGAATGATACCCCTAATTTCTAAATTGAATGCTATCCTCCCATTTGTAAATGGACTTTTTTTTAAAAAACAAGGGTGCTAAGTAGGCTAGTTAAGACTTGGTTTTGCTTCAGCAAAAGGAAATCTTAAATTCAGCAACTCTATTTCCCCCAAATTAGTTCCAGGCAGAAATCTGCTAATCCTGAACATTTCTACCCTTCTCCTACCTGCTTGCCTTAACAGGCCTGCAGCATCTCCTCTAATACAAGTTATGATGTTGTCCTGATTCTACAACAGCTCCTGAAACCTAGATTCAGGATGCTCGATATTCCAGCAGGGGAAGTTTTTAAATATTGAAAGCCTTAATTTTCCCATGATGAAAACTCTTGTTTTCTGTTTGCAGTTGAGAACATTTAAATCCCTTTCTAATGTCCTGGGGTAAACTACAACAAATCCCAAAGCTTTCCTTTGCTTTCACTTGCCATGTTTAAACACAGATGATTTAAGCAACCACTCAAGAATGGATACACAAAGAGAGGGGAGGGAAGGGAGGGAAGGGAGGGTGGGAGAGAGAGAGAGAGAGAGATCTGTCTCCTTAAACAGATCTGAATCCAAGCTTGTCACCTATTTAGCAAGGGTCTTGTCTTTAAAAAAATTTCAAGTGCATAGGAAAAAAAATATTAGTTTGCTCTAAAGCACCAAAGCTTGAAAACAGATGGAAAAAAAGACTTGCCCTCATAACGCCAATAATATTTTTAAAGCACCATTGAATATTCAAATATTCTGGGTGCATGGGATGTTCTCTTTTGGTGAAATATTTAAGAGGCATTGTACCTAAGGTAACTGGGAGGTGAAGCATCCTAAAATAACCATGTGGCGAAGTCCGTAGCAGAGGGGAAAACTGAAGGCAGACTTCCCACTGCTTAGCAGTGCCTCTTTTTATACATCCACCGTGACTAGTGCAGAGACCGCTCTCTCCTCCAATTTGGGATGCAGGAAGTGTAATCATATATCTAAGTTTCCACCGCTAGACAATTCCCCTGGCTTGCCTTGAGGGAAAGGAAGGGAAAAGAGCCACACAGCCATCAGGTTTCTCTCCAGCTAGTTGAAGTCTTCTTACCTGAAAAGTAGAGAGAAGCACCTGCAAGCCACTACTTCCTTGCTCAGCCATGTTGCTAGGCTTGAAGCCACCCCCAAAACTTTTAAATTCCAACAGAAGGTTTTTGTTTTTTTTATCCAACTGCAGTTGTCCCTGTCCTGATCAAGAAAGCAGCTAAATCCAGATCAGGAGAGAGTAAAAAAACAAAACAAAAACAAAAATCAAAGCAACACCATTCTAGACCTCCACATATGAAACAGATACACGCATACAGACATATGCATCAGCTTCCCACTCAGAGCTCCAGTCTCTTTGCTGCTCTCCCAGTGTGGCAGAGAGATTAATTCCTATATAAAGAATCCGGGGGATTAAGAAAAGCTCTCTGCAAAAGGTCTGGGTGTTTTGTGCACAGCCAGAGGCAGGGTGGCTGGCCAGGAGGGAAGAGAGGGGAAAAGCAGAGAAAGAGGCAAATTTGCATAGTCCTCTGGGCAGAGGGACTGAGGAGTGTGCGGTTGAACTTGGCTGCCTGACAGGCATTCTCAACTGACTGGCTGATCAGTTCCAGAGGACCTTCTGAGGCCACTCGGTGTGTCTGCTTCTGTCCTGGTGAAATCAGAGAGGCCTGCAGATGGACACTAGACACACAAGTCCAGGGAAGCCATGGGGCACAAAGAAGGGACATTGGCAAGCTCTTAAAAACACACTTCAAAACGAAGACTCACCCGTCAAACTAACTGTGGAGTTTCTTCAGTCTTGGTTTAGCGGAGTGTGCAAAGATGGGTAGTATGGCCCAGTTTTTTTTTCATGGTGCCCTGTACTGTATGAGCCCAAGTAATTGGGGCTTGTTAAACAAATCACAGCCACAAGCAGCCATGCTTCTGACAACATGGGGATCTTTGAAGGCACTCTTCAATCTTGTACAAGTTTAATACATAGCAGCTCACCCATTTGTACCTCCCTCAACTCACTAGTGATATTTAATTAGGTCATCTTAGGTGCTCTAAGGCCACAAAAATGCCGCTTCTGGCTTGCCACAGTCTATGCCAATGACCCACAGGCCAAGTTCCTCAAAGTTGATCTTAAGCAGCTTGGAATTCTGGGGATAGAATAGATTGGCAAAGGTTGATCAAGGATTGCTATGTAGCCAATTTTGCTGAAGAACAAAAAAATAGTTATACCTCTCTCTTTCTGGAAGCATGCTTGGATGAGTTGGCCCTTCTTCCCCATTTTTTATTAGATGACTTCTCCATTACTTGCTGTCCTTGTCTCACCGTTTCAGCTTCTGGAGCTATGAACCTGGCAGGATTAGAAGAAAAAATACTCCTAAAAATACTTCTCTCTAACCAATCCCACCAGAACTTAACTTGGAGAAAAATAACACAGCTGTCAATGATGTTGCCAGGGTCAGTCCTTGAAGTATCTTTCTCACCCTGACAAGACCCAGAAAGTCTAATAAAAGAAGTTTATGTAATAGCCGAGGCAGACTTGTGGGATAATGTTCTATCATGAGCAAAAGAATGGAGGGTGACAAAACCCTTTTAAGAACTTATAAAAGCTTGGCTAGAACTCAACATGTTTCACTGATTAATCCACTGGCTGCAAAAATGACTTTAGAGCTAATTAAAGGCAGCTTAAAGAAGTTGTTGTGATGTTTTTTCTCACTCCTCACTTTCCCCATTCTGCAGATAACTGTACCTATCACTGGAGCTGGATGAAGCCATCATTACCTAAAGACTAAAACAACAAAAACCCCAGACCATTTGCCTAGTTCGTGGCCATCACATTATTTTTTTTCTGACACCAAGAGTTTCAGAATTATAGTACTTATCACCAAGTCAAATTCTTTTCAATTTGTAGGTCCTTTGCAGTTTCCAAAACTTCAAAGAAATCTCCCATTTCTCCAAAGTACACATCATGACATACATGTAACCCGCTCAGTCTTATGTTGGTTTAATTTGTTACAGGAACCCAACCAATCCAACCAATGTAAATATGTGAATTTAATGGGGAAGGAGCTCATTAACTGGCAATATAATATGGGAAAATACATTGGTGTAGGCTTTTGTGAAGAGTATCGGTTGCACTGTGTTGTTCTTCAGGATTTAGTAACAAGTCTAGACCAGGGGTGTCAAACTCGCGTCATTCCAGCAGTGTCACATATCAGGACGTATCAGGACTTTTCCCCCCATCACTAAACAGGGCAGGAGCATGGCTAGTGTGTGATGCATCCGGCCCCCAGGCTGTGAGTTTGACAGCCCTGGTCAAGACAAACAGACTACCTTTGCCAGTGAAACCTCGGGAAATCCATTATCTATACCTCACTCACTAAACCCTAAAGGCCAATATTGCCCAATATTCTTATTACATTGAAACCAAATTTCACTTTCTGAAAATATACATATAGTGAAATTAGACCAGGTCTATTTTCCTCCCAGTTTCACAAACTAGGACTACCAGAAATGGTCAAAGGGAAGAGATTTTGAACAGGCAAAACAAAAGTTCTTGACTTAACACACCAGCAACCTGTAGAACTTCACCACCGGTGGCAAGAAAACACCGAACTGTACAGTCTTTGAACATGGAGGCCTCTCTGTCTCTTTCTGTCTCCGTCTCTCTTTGTCTCTGTCTCTCTCTCCCCCTCCCTCCCGCTCTCTCTCTCTCCCCCTCCATGCACGCCTGCCTGCCTACCTACATCTATCTATCTATCTATCTATCTATCTATCTATCTATCTATCTATCTATCTATCTATCTATCTATCTATCTGCTTATCTACCTACCTACCTACCTTACCTATACCAAAGACTGGGTGATGGCCACTAACTTTATTGGCTTTAAAAGGAGATTAATCTTGAAGACTCAACATTACCTCTGGATTGGGAAAAGGAGAACAATGGAGGACAGAGGATATATCTGATAAGACTCCAAATGTTGGACTAAGGTGAACCTTGACCTGATCCAGCAGGGCTGTTCTTATATTCTTAATACTTAATACAGATTCTTATGAACTTTAAATAAACACATTTCCTTCCCCCTTCTTTTTTCAACATCTGCCACAGGTTCCAGATGTATAACCTCCAAAATATATAGTATAGATGGGAGCATTATAGCAAAAAAGGAATAGCCTACAGCCCATTATAGGTCTTCTGCATGCAAAGCATTCTGTGCATACACACACAAACACATGCCCAATTCCTTAGGGAATAGTAAAACTGCAATTTGCTGAGTTAAAAAAAACTTTTAAGAGCTTTGCAAGTGCATAAAGTGGACTCTTCTGCAAAACAAAGATAAAACAGAGCAGAGCATATAGCCATTTTATGATAACATTGCCTTTTACAAACACATTTTTAACATTAATCACATTCAGGTATTGATCTTTACAGTATTGTTAACTCAACAGAAGACAGTCTTTGAAATCATAAAAATCTAAAGAAAAGACTGATGGGTTCAGCAGATCAATTTTCACCCCAGAGAAAGGAAAGCATAAATTAGGTAAAGGTATAAATACATATTATGCACATCATGATGAATTTCTGACTATGTCAGTTTCCTAAAAAATCTGTCAACTGTCAGTGATCGCTCATAGATGGGGCTGCAAAAGCCAGAAAACTAAGAGAAGTTGGATTGGAAAACCTGTAGGGGCAGCTAGGAAAAAGTAAGCGCAACCTGCTTTTTCTTTAAGTTCAAGTAAAAAAGCCCAGGTAGATAGTGTATACCTTTCATTTCAAATAGCATATAAAAATAAATAATATTACACAGAGAACAGACTCTTAACACTCCTTCTAGTCAGTAGCCATGCCAGAAAAAAGAAAGATGAGTGAATGAAAGGAGGAGGAGTGGGAGAGGGAGGGGGAGAGGAAGAAAGAGAGAGAGAGAGAGACTTCAGCAGCATGACCTTACACTGCCTAGAGTTTAAAAAAAGCTTGGGAGTCATAGGTAACTGATATTGTTAGTCCTGCAATAAAAGAAGACACTAAGTTTTCCCCTGTAAACCAGCTTCAGATGACATCATAAATTCCTATCAATAACATAATGACCTGAAACTCTTCCACAGTAAATGGCCTTTAAAAGGTTCGTACAGCTACGAATAATTTATCTGTAAGTCAGTGAAAAATTCAACCATAGAGAATGAACCTAAAAAACATGATAATGATGCAGCCCTTTACCAGGATAAAGGCTTCAATCCTATAATCCTTGGGGAAGAAGAGAAGCAACTGCTGAAACCTCAGGAGAGGACATCCAATTTGGACCAACCTTCCATATCTAGATCCTGGGGAAATTTAATGTCCTTCTGACATTAGAGCCTGAGTTGGAAGAAGCACAGAAAAAATAGACAATAAGCCTGTAATTTCCAAACATATAGCAATACAAGGTCCACAGTAGGTGAGAAATTTGTTTCACAATTTAATGTGAATGTATTGAATTCTGAATCGTTCAAATAAGACACACTTGAAATTCAGCTGTCATTCCAAATTCACAATTGTCTGAATTTTCCATGCGGTTTACTATTTTTCTAAAAAGCAAAATTTATATTAAGGAAAATCTTGATAGATATGCAGCTCGCTACAGAAGAACACATACAAATACACACACAAATAACCCTAGAGCGTGTGTTTGTGGGTGTTTATTCACCCTCCAAATCCTGATGTGGAGGGAGGGGGAGGGAGGGAGGGAGGGAGGGAAGGAAGGAAGGAAGGAAGGAAGGAAGGAAGGAAGGAAGGAAGGAAGGAAGGAAGGAAGGAAGGAAGGAAGGATTTTAATTGTTAGTGTGAGGCCACAAAGAATTTGGCTAAGCTCACTATCCTTTTTATCTTTCTAGAGTAGCAAGTAATGGGTTAATTTGAATAACTCTTACTCCATATCATTTATAGAAGGGGGTTCGATTTTCATAAAAGGTTTCCTTTAACTTTTTTCGCATCTCATGGTTTAATAATACATTCTATCAATTTCACCTTTTTTAATATCCACATTTTGAACAAACTCCCTCTGTCCTTTTAATAGCAAAAGGCATTACTATCACTATTATTAGATTCCATGCTAACACTTGAACTATTGATATATAAAATCTTTAATAAATTCTTAACAGTGGGATTACAACATTTGATAAATTCAAATTTCATTTAGCCAGGAAGTTCACTAATGACCTTGGGCAGTTGCTAACCTTCAGCCAAACCTACATTGCAGGATTGTCATGTCAATAAAATAGGGATAGCTCCTTGGGGACAAGCTGGAATATAAATTAAATATAAGTCCTCTAGGCTATTCCATTTTCAGTTTTGAAATTTGCTCTTGGATGTTTCATATTACTCACTTGAAATCTGAAGTCCTTTTCTTATGCTAAATTAGCAAAAGTATAGATAGGCAGGACATGATTAATGATAGACAATAAAAACAATAAAGGCGTAGAAAACTACCATCATAAAACACTGGAAAAAGAAAACTACACTTGATTTGCAGGAGTGTAAATTGCAAAATTTGGGGGAGCTATGCTAATTAAAGGCTGCCACACAGGTCAACCTATTTTCCAGAGCACCAGAAGGCAAGACAAGAAACAATGGATGGAAACTAAGCAGGGAGAGAAGCAACCTAGAACTAAGGAGGAATTTTCTGACAGTTAGAACAATTAATCAGTGGAATGGCTTGCCTTCAGAAGTTGTGGGTATCCCATCGCTGAGGCTTTTAAGAAGAGACTGGACAGTCACTTGTCTGAAATGGTATAGGGTCTCCCTCTACAGCAGGGGATTGGACTAAATGATCTCCAAGTTCCCTTGGGGGACTATTGCTGGCTGGCAGTTCTGGAGTTTTTTAGTTCAGCCTATCTGGAGGGTGACAGTAGAGAAAGTATTCATATTTTTTTATTGTTACATATATTTTATTGTTACAAGAAAATAGCATGATACTAGATAGGTCTGTAAACAAGACAAGAGACAGGTATACACAGAATGCTGGCACTTCTGCCCAAAACAGATTAGCTTTATTCCATTATGGTGTGTGAGCAGTAAAGTTATAATTATTTGAGCTTTCATTAAATACAGGCATTGCTTTCGAGTCACAGCAGTCACTGGAATTCTTTTACAATATGTTATTCTGCTTTTTACAATAAGTCTATTTATCTGAGCTGTCCTGTCCTCACTTTTCTACTCTTCCAAGTTTCTTATCCAACCATCCCAGAATTCTTACACATATTCAAGGTTAATATACAAATTTAAATGTTACACTCTAATTTATTTAGTCTCAGTTCATTGGTTCTCAGTCTTCCCCACCATGGTTAAAATAGGTTGGAGAGAGAGAGAGAGAGAGAGAGAGAGATTCCTCAACTTACAAGACTTTATTTAGTGACTCTTCGTTTCCACACATGACCATTGCAACATCCCTATGGTCACATGATCAAAATTCACATGCTTGGCAACTGACTCATATTTATGACAGTTTCAGGGCCACCTTATGCAACCTTCTGACAAGCAAAATCAGTAGGGAAACCAGATTCATTTAACAACTAACTGTATTACTAACATAACAACTGCAGCAAATCACCTAACAACTGTGACAAAAACAATTGTAAAATGGAGCAAAACCCAATTAACAACTGTCTTGCTTAACAGCCAAAATGTTCAGCTCAATTGTGGTCATAGGCTGAGGACTGCCGTATACATTTGCAACTGCAATTTATTCCTTTGGAGGTTTTGTGGGGGGGAGGGGAGGAAGGTTGGGCGGTGGTGGTGTGGACAATATTTTTTATAAAAAAAACAATGTTCCATAACAGATAATCAGAATTGAAAGGGGCCTTGTAGGTCATCTAGTCCAACCCCTCTGCCCAAGCAGGAAACCCTACACCATTTCTGACAAATGGCAGTCCAATCTCTTCTTGAAAATCTCAAGTGATGACATTCCCACAACTTCAGAGGGCAAGCTGTTCCATAGCTGTCTACAAGAACATAGGTGAGAGAGAAGAAGAAAGTTAAAAAGAGAAAAGGGGAAGGGAAAAAGGAGAAAATAAAATAATTTTTCTACTTTTCTACTAAAATTACAACGCATTCATAAAAGATTAAAATACCCAGTAGCCAAATGTACTCACTGCCTCTTTTTCCTTCATTCACTGGTACAATCCTTTGGTAAACTCTCAATTATAACAAGAATCAGGCTTTCTTGTTTATGTTGCTCTCTAAAGCACACTGAATGTCAGGCTGAGCAAGTTTCCTTCTGCATTTCTGTAGGCCCAATAATATTTCCATTTTTTTTTCCTTCCCGCACTCTAACATTCTCTTTGATCTTGCTTCCTGCCGGGCAACTGACAGCTCATTTTGGTCAGCATTCAAAAATGGTAGCTTGCAATGAGCTTTTGAAATTAGGCCAACAGCTGTATATGGCCCCTTGGGGGGGTCTGCATTGCCCAGCTCACCCTACACTGATGGTTCAATAAATGATGATCATTTGGAATGAATGCATTTGAGATGGCAAACAGGCCATAATGGAGACAAATTGTCACCCACCTGGGCTTGCTTACATACTCAAAGTTAAAAATCTTCATAGCGGATTACAACCATCGTGAATTCATCAGCTTGCCTCTAAGGCTAAAGAAGTACAGAATATTTTACCCCAGCTTGAAACGGTACAGCTGAATCTGCATCAAAAGGCTTTAAAACCTTCTATTATTGCAGATGAGCAAATACAGCTGAGGCATGGCATAGTACACCAAATAAAGTACTGTGCAGCCATTTTGCGAGGCTAAATGTAGCTGCAAGATTGATAATCAGCCCATGGGCAAGAGAAATCAAATTCTGTTTCCACCCCCCCTTAAAATGCAAAGCACTCAAGTTGGTGAACTGAGATTATGTGCTGAATAAAAGCAAAATCTGTTTTTTTTCCCCTTTCAGAAATGGTGCTTTGTTTGAGATTGTTGTTGAGCTTTTGATTGCCGTTGTTTGCAAAATGCAATACATCTTGGTAATGAAGTGTCAAATCTGGTTCTATGATTTTGAAAATCTTGAAGCAAAAGAAGAGATCATGGAACTTCCTTCTTTCCTGGAGGGAAAAAAAATCCATGACTTTGGTCTCCAATTGTAAATGATAGTGATGATGATATAGAGAGAAGCATTATGAAGAGAGCAGTACGACATTTTAAAACACTATGATATATATTCACACTTCCCAAAAGATCATTTGGTAAACAGGGAGCCATCACAGCAAATTATGTATTTAATTGGCAGCCTACAGGTGAAACTTGAAAAATTAGAATATCGTGCAAAAGTTCATTTATTTCAGTAATGCAACTTAAAAGGTGAAACTAATATATGAGATAGACTCATTACATGCAAAGCAAGATAGTTCAAGCTGTGATTTGTCATAATTGAGATGATTATGGCTTACAGCTCATGAAAACCCCAAATCCACAATCTCAGAAAATTAGAATATTGGGAAAAGGTTCAATATTCTAGGCTCAAAGTGTCCCACTCTAATCAGCTAATTAAGCCATAACACCTGCAAAGGGTTCCTGAGCCTTTAAATGGTCTCTCAGTCTGGTTCAGTCGGAAGCACAATCATGGGAAGGACTGCTGACCTGACAGTTGTGCAAAAAACCATCATGGACACTCTCCATAAGGAGGGAAAGCCTTAAAAGGTAATTGCAAAAGAAGTTGGATGTTCCCAAAGTGCTGTATCAAAGCACATTAATAGAACTTTATGTGGAAGGGAAAAGTGTGGAAGAAAAAGGTGCACAAGCAGCAGGGATGACTGCAGCCTGGAGAGGATTGTCAGGAAAAGGCCATTCAAAAGTGTTGGGGACTTTCACAAGGAGTGGACTGAGGCTGGAGTCAGTGCATCAAGAGCCACCACACACAAACGGATCCTGGACATGGGCTTCAAATGTCATATTCCTCTTGTCAAGCCACTCCTGAACAACAAACAACGTCAGAAGCATCTTACCTGGGCTAAGGAAAAACAGAACTGGTCTGTTGCTCAGTGGTCCAAAGTCCTCTTTTCTGATGAGAACAACTTTTGCATCTCATTTGGAAACCAAGGACACAGAGTCTGGAGGAAGAATGGAGAGGCACACACTGCAAGATGCTTGAAGTCCAGTGTGAAGTTTCCACAGTCTGTGTTGATTTGGGGAGCCATGTCATCTGCTGGTATTGGTCCATTGTGATTCATTAAGTCCAGGGTCAACACAGCCGTCTACCAGGAGATTTTGGAGCACTTCATGCTTCCTTCCACAGACGAGCTTTATGGGGATGCTGACTTCATTTTCCAGCAGGACTTGGCACCTGCCCACAGTGCCAAAAGTACCAAAACCTGGTTCAATGACCGTGGGATTACTCTGCTTGATTGGCCAGAAAACTCGCCTGACCTGAATCCCATAGAGATATGGGTCATTGCCAAGAGAAGGATGAGAGACATGAGACCGAACAATGCAGAAGAGCTGAAGGCCACTATTGAAGCATCCTGGTCATCCATAACACCTCAGCAGTGCCACAGGCTGATAGCTTCCATGCCACACCTCATCGAGGCAGTAATTGCTGCAAAAGGGGCCCAAACCAAGTACTGAGTACATATGCATGCATATACTTTTCAGACATCCGATATTGTTCTATGTACAGTCCTTGTTTTATTGATTGCATGTAATATTCTAATTTTCTGAGATTGTGGATTGGGGGTTTTCATGAGCTGTAAGCCATAATCATCTCAATTATGACAAATCACGGCTTGAACTCTCTTGCTTTGCATGTAATGAGTCTATCTCATATATTAGTTTCACCTTTTAACTTGCATTACTGAAATAAATGAACTTTTGCACGATATTCTAATTTTTTGAGTTTCACCTGTAGTTTAGTTCCTGGCCATTGAAACTTCAGCACGCCAAACAGTCTCCAAACTGTAGCTGCCTTCAATATTTATTTTTCTCTACACTCCAATCACAACAAACATTTGGCCACAAGAAACTATTTGAACTGAGTATTCTGAAACTTCCAAAATCTAGGAAGGCCTTGAAGAGTTGGATCTTTCTTCAAGCATTGGGATAGAGTAGGCTAATGTCATTCTGGGGACACCAGGAAACTCTTAAATAAATAAAATATAATAAATATTCTAAATGAGGAGGGCAGTTCTGTTTGGTAAAGATGCAAAGCAATGCAGGAATGCTAATGAAAGCAGTGTTTGCTGCTTACACCCCACAGAAGACTGCCAAGACCCATGTCAACCTTTTCATGACACCTTCACGTTTTTTCTAGGAAATGTTTAATTATGAAAGCAAACACTGTCGTAGATTGTGTGAGGGAGAGGGGAGCAAGTTATTTAATCCAAGATGTCACTCTGCAGCAAACCCAATAGTTGGAAGGGTAGACAAAAAGAAACACTCCTGGAGGCTACACTTTTGAGTTACTGCATCCAATTCTGCTCACCAGAATTCAAAAAAGATGCTGAGCCCCTAGAAATATTGCAGAGAAGAGCAACAAAGATGATAAGGGGTCTGGAGCCTAAACTGTAAGATGATTGATTGAGGGAACTTGGTACATTTAGGCTAACAAAGAGGAAGGTTAGGGATGACATGATAACTGTCTTCCAATACTTTAGGCAGCGGTGGTATTCAGCAGGTTCGGACCAGTTCTGGTGAACCGGTAGTGGAAATTTTGAACAGTTCAGAGAGCTGGCAAATACCACCTCTGATTGGCCCCGCCCCCATCTATTCTCTGCCTCCTGAGTCTCAGCTGATCGGCTGGGTCTTTTTTTTGTTGCCCTGCACAGGAGAATGGAGCTGGAAAGCAAGTTAATAGGTGGGGAGGGAATGGGATTTTGCAATAAACTTCCTCCAGGAGTGGGGTGGGAATGGAGATTTTGCAGTATCCTTCCCCTGCTATGTCTACCAAGCCACGCCCACCAAGCTACACCATGCCCACTAAGCCATGCCCACAGAAACAGTAGTAAAGATTTTTGAATCCCACTACTGACTTTAGGGCAGGGGGTCTTCAAACTTGACAGCTTTAAGAGTTGTGGATTTCAAATCCCAGAATTCCTCCTCCAGTCATGTTAGCTCAAGAATTATGGGAGTTGAAGTCCACAAGTCTTAAACTTGCCAAGTTTGAAGACCTTTGCTCTAGGGGCTGTCATACAAAAGAAGGGATTGACTTATTCTCCAAAGCATCAGAGAGCAGGACAAGAAGCAATGGATGGAAACTAATGAAAAGGAGATCAAAGCTAAAACTAAGGAGAAATTTCCTGACAGTGAAAATGATTAATCAATAGAATTGCTTTCCTCCCAAAGCTGTGGATGCTCCATTGCTGGAAATTTTCAAGAGTAGACCAGACAACCATTTGTGCTGAATGGTATAGGGTCTCCTTCCTTGAGCAGGGGTTGAAGACCTTAAAAGGCCTTTCCAGCCCTAAGTTTCTAATTCTTCTTAGGATGGTTGTAAAGAAATAGAAATGGGGAAAAATATGTTGGACCTTGTCTAAGGCCTCCACAATCATGACTTGGTTTCATTTGCTTAATTTCTATTTAAAGGTAAAGGTTCCCCTTGCACATACGTGCTAGTAGCTTCTGGCTCTAGGGGGCGGTGCTCATCTCCGTTACAAAGCCGAAGAGACAGCGCTGTCTGAAATCTCCATGGTCATGTGGCCAGCATGACCAAATGCCAAAGGTGCATGGAGCGCTGTTACCTTCCCACCAAAGTGGTCCCTATTTTTCTACTTGCATTTTTAATGTGCTTTTGAACTGCTAGGTTGGCAGAAGCTGGGACAAGTAACGGGAGCTCACTCCGTTATATGGCACTAGGGACTCGAACCGCCAAACTGCCAACCTTTCTAGTTGACAAGCTCAGCATCTTAGTCACTCAGCACCGCATCTTATAATTTCTATTTACCAGAGTCCAAATCAAGGCCCAAAGCTGCTTTGAGAGAGTTCTCAAGTTTTCTCCCTCCAAGGCTGAGCTTCGAGTTTTTATAGTTTATTCACAAGGCGCTTGAGAATTTCTTTTCATTTTTTTCGAGGTGGTATTTCTTTTAGCTGGCTTGATTGTAAAAGGGACCAGTGGGGGTTGCCTCTGTTATATTTTCTACCATTCTGCAGCCTCTTTGGTTGCCTGGAATTTCCTCCTGAAGAAAAGCTGTGCAAAAAAGAAGCTTTCTCCTGATAGGTTTTTTGTGGGGTTGAATGAAACCCCAGGAAGCCAAAGAAGCGGCAGACTTTTGGAAAGAGGATGGTCCCAAAAAAAAGAAAGAGGGGAAAAGCACATTTATAGAATGCAGGATCAAAACAAAAGTCAAGATTTCATCAAAATCACCTCCTCCTTTAGAAGAAATTTCAAAGACATATTCTCTCTTATTCCAATGGAATAAAAAAACCACTAGTACGTAAAATGCAGGATAAATTTTAGCACAGTCCTAACACAAAAGACTTGATACAACATTCTACTTCAGGCACAGCTTTCTTGCCCTTCAGCCTTGTACATTTTGGTATAACTATATTGGGGGGGGGGAGTAACACTAATTAAAACCATGGAGTCCTTGCCTACCCTTCTCCACTTGCTCTGCCCAGAAATTGACTCCAAGCTAGAGAACAGAATTCCCCTTAAGTATTCAGCTGTCTTTTCTTTGCACCGCAACTGTATTAATTTTATTTGAGACAACAGCTACTTTAGAATGTTTCACCCTTGGCTGCAAGTATGATCAAGCTTGAAACAGGCTGTAAATAGGAGCTCAGGTTGCACAGCAGACTCTGATTTAATGCCTAGCATATTTTATTAATGGTGCAACATTTATTGTATTTATTGATTTTTATTCCAACAGACATTTTTATTACAGGAGCTAAATAAAACACCACATTTCCTTTCTCTTCCTGCCTATTCTATTTCTAGAATTTGAGTTTATTGGGAGGACTGTGAAAAAAAGATGACACCAGTCATCCAAACCACGGGCCAACTTTCTCTGAAAACACCTTTCTCCAACGAGAAAAAGGGAAAGGGAAAGAAAAAAAGAAACCATTCTGTACTTAGTGGTGAACAACAGACCACATTAAAAATTCTTCTGTTGGATAGATTCTTCTGGTCTTTGATAGATGCTAAATAGGTTGGTGCTGCTGTTGCCTTGCTCATACTGGGGTCCTTCAACTGATGGCTATGTAAAAACTGTGCCAAGCCCCCCCACCCTCCCAAAAAACCCTGTCTATGGAAATTCTTAGTCATTCAGTTCATGGACATCAAGGTTCCAACCAATGCCCCAATAAAAGCAGGAGCCTCCAACCATTTAGCAAGAAAAATCCAGTTGTTTATTAGAAGCGCCATGTCGTCATGAACTAAGTGAAGCCAGCTTTGACTTCACCAAATTCATGCCTTGCCTCTGACCCTGTTGTTCCCTCCCCACAAGGTGCGTCACCAGTCACATTCCCCAACAAAGCAACTTCGCAGGTTGTAGAAGTCACTCCCTCTGGCTGTTGCAGGGCCCTGTGGAGTTGGCCTTGACTTCGCGTGGCTAGAATATGTTTTGTTTTGATTGAGGTGTGAATTCTTCAGTGCAGCTGCAAGGCGTGATTTCCCATCCCCCTGCCTATGGCAACTCAGGAGCAGGTCAGGAAACCTTCACAAGTTGACATCATGGTTGTCCCAAGGTGCTTTTTCCAAAAGGCAAACTGAACTTTCTTCTTTGTTTTTAATTTTTGAAGACATTTTGCCTCCCATCCAAGAATCTTCTGGATGGAGTTAGAATGGAAGAAGCTTCTTCAGATTAGCAGGGACCTTGTAGTTCATCTAGTCCAATCCTCCACCCAAGCAGGACACCTACACCATTTTTGACAGATGGCAGTCCAATCTCTTCTTGAAAGCCTCCAGTGATGAAGCTCCCACAACTTCAGAAGGCAAGCTGTTCCATTGGTTGATTGTTCTCACTGTCAGAAAGTTTCTCCTTATTTCCAGGTTGAATCTCTCCTTGATCAGTTTCCATTCATTTTTCCTTGTCTGGCCTTTGGGTGCCTTGGAAAATAGCTTGACCCCTTCCTCTCTGTGGCAGCCCCTCAATTTTTGGAATACTGCTATCATGTCTCCCCTGGTCCTTCTCTTTCCTAGATGAGCTGTGCCCAGTTCCTGTAACCGTTCTTCATATGTTTTCATCTCCAGTTCCCTAATCATCTTAGTTGCTCTTCTCTGCACTTTTTCTAGAGTCTCAACATCGTTTTTATAGTGTGGTGACCAAAACTGGGTGCCGTATTCTAGGTGTGGTCTTACTAAGGCTTTATAGAGCGGTATTAGTAGCTCACTTGATTGTATCTCTCTGTTAATGTAATTTTGGATTGCAATGGCTTTTTTGGCTGCCGCTGCACACTGTTAGCTCATATTTAATTGGTTTCCACTAAGACTCCAAGATCCCTCTCACAGTTACACAGTTTTGGGATGAGATATGAAATGTTTTCAAAGTAAAAAAAAGCACAAGAAAGTCCAGTTGCCTTTTGGAAGAAGATATGCTGGGATAATCAAAAAAACTCTGCACCCTCCATTTACTGTATTTTGAAACAAATACTAGGAAGAACTGTGTGATTGTGCTACATTCCAAGTCAGTTTTCACTCACTTTCCATAAGATATAAACCATGTGAATCTAATCAAAGTTGCTGTCAACAGCAATTCAAATGTTTAATGCAAAGAATACAAGCATGGCAGAAATATTGTTTATATTTCATAGAAATGATCAGGATTGTGCTGCATTTTCCCATACAGAGTTTTTAAAATCTTCAATATTATAAGGCTTAAAAGTATACATTTCCTTGGATGGCCTTTTTTTTTTCAATATAAGTACAACCTCCCTAATAAAGTGGGCATGGAGAAATCCAAACAAACACTATCTATATTCTATATTTCCCCTCTCACACTCCCCCCCTTCTCTGCATTTATAGCAGATTGAAAAAGCTCCAGTGACTTTTACTAAAGTTATTATTTTGCAATATGTAAGACAATGAGCTGGGAAATCAATTTGCAATTAAAGCGAAGTCTGGAAATTTAACAGCTCTCCACACCACACACAACTGCATCCATACCCTGCACTAAACCAAAACAAAATAAATATAGTTATTAATAATAAACAAAGAAATAAACATAGAGTATCATTGAGTAGTAATGAATGCATTGGAAGAGCTGAAAGTTCAGGTTAGAGACAGATCATCATGGAGAAAAACTGTCAAGGTTTTACTAAGAATCTACAATGACTTAATGCTATGCAGTTATCAGAGTAACACAGGAATCAACCGATTGTGGTTTGTAACCTTGCAATGTATGGCTACGTATAGTGTGTAAACCAGAGGTGGTATTCAGCAGGTTCTGACCAGTTCTGGACAACTGGTAGTGGAAATTTCGAGTAGTTTGCAGAACCGGCAAATACCACCTCTGACTGGCCCCGCCCCCATCTATTCTCTGCCTCCCGACTCTCAGCTGATTGGCTGGGTCTTTTTTTATTTCCCTGCACAGGTGAACAGAGCTGGAAAACAGGTTAGTGGGGTGGGGAGGGAATGGGATTTTGCAGTAACCTTCCCCCAGAAGAGAGGTGGGAATTTAGATTTTGCAGTATCCTTCCCCTGCCACGCCCACAGAACCGGTAGTAAAAAAAATTCCACCACTGGTGTAAACCTAGTCAATTATCAATAAATCATGGTTAGAAATCATACAGAAAGCATGAACCCATCACTTCATGCATGTTAACCTTGAAAGCCAAATCACAAATAGAGCGTCTAGATATAATACCAGTTTAAATGATTTCTGTTCAGATCTACTGCTTAGTTTTCAACATTTAATTCTTAGAAGTTAGACCTAGAGATATTTTCCTATGACAATGTACCTTTTGGATAAATATTTTAGTTAAGAAATATTTCAGTCCTCTTTTCTATCCTGATCACCTGATGTATAACTTCATTCCCTAGAAGATATATAAACGAAGTACACAACAAAGCAAAGCAATTGTTTTCAAAATCTTTTTAAAAAATTTAGGGTTGGATTTTCTACACTAGTCAAGTTTACACTGAGGTTTTCATCATCCATGGGCATATTTTATAAGAATACAACTGTAATGGGTGTCAAGGATGGAAGGTGGAATTAGGAGTTCCCTATGCAATGTGAATTTTTCATGACACGCACAAAAACTTTGTCAAATGTTAGAACAAAAATGGCAAGTTTTGAATATAAAGCACTACGCAATTAAGTGACAGCTTTACCTCTCTGTCCTAAAAGCATTTTTACTGTTTAATCAATCGCAAGCAATTGATAAACAAGGGTGAAGTTTTATAGGGAATCGTAAATCTGCTGCGCTTGCTTCCTTGCAAAATAGAGGGTCTATATGGAAAAATTTGAGTTTTCAAATGATATCTTTATCAAGTAACATTTTTAAAGGGAGTTTTGTGGTTGTGATATTTTCAGAAGAAAGCATCATAAGGGAAGAGGAAATAATAAACTACATTAACAGGCTGCTCACTGGAATTTTAAAGCAGGCAAAATATTACAGTATAAGTTTACCTTTGTTTTTCTGGACAGAAAGCAAGTTCCTGGGTGCAGATGCTATGATTGTTGAGAGAATTGAACCATTCTCTCAATGTTTAATATCATATTAATATGCAATAAACATATTAATATCATACTGCATTAATTTCAAAGGATTGCCCTCAATAGCCTAGAAAATATAGAGGCTGAAATATAAGATTCCTCCCCTTTTCAAAAATACCCCTGAACAACCATCATCATCACAGTGTGTGTTTAAACTGCCTTTTAACTTCCTTTCATCCAATGAGATCTCTACCACGAGTTTCACCTGCAGTTAATAAAAGTGCAATTGTTGGTACCTCCAGGTACACCTGGGAGGAAAAAAATTCCAGGCTAAAAACCTTGGAGAATCACTGCTAGTCCATGTAGATTATGTATTAGGGAGAGGTGGGTGAAGGGTTGATTCAACAGAAGCCACTTCCTACATTGCAATGATATAAAGAAGTATGGCAAACAAAATATGTCATGATCTAATGCATTATTTAACACAACAGAGTTGAAAGACATCAGAACAGCAGTGCAAACAAACATAAGCTGATGTAATGCTTCTAAACACAGGGGGCAAATAGGTTTTAACATGACTTTTGGCACTTCCACTGTGCATAACTGGGAATAGAGGTATACAATTTTTTGTTTAGAAACAGAGAGAAAAGTGTGTGATGAAGTGCAAATTACACAAATTACCTGCCTGGTGTAAAAGTTATGGCTCTCCCACCTCATATAGGCTAGGAAGT
Source organism: Notechis scutatus (assembly GCF_049901735.1). NCBI lineage: Eukaryota > Metazoa > Chordata > Lepidosauria > Squamata > Elapidae > Notechis > Notechis scutatus. The sequence continues at coordinate 11,541,512 of NC_142019.1, forward strand.
CATTCTGGACCCCTTTTATTTCTTCTCCAAAAATACACACAAAGGCAAGGCATCTTTCAGCAAACCCGTCAGAAAATGGTCCTAGAGGAAAAAATGTGAAATTGCATTCTTCAAAATGTAAATAGATTAACAGTGATGGAAAAAGTAGAATAAAAATGATGAAGAGAACCTCCTGTTCTTGGACTGTTCAGACCAGTAGCTCTCAACCAGTAGCCTGCAGAACCCTGGGGAGGAGAGGTGATGTCATCACAGGGGGTCTCTGAAGGCTTGAAGAAATGTTATGATTTCAATCTTGAGTCTTTGTGGTCCGTAGCCCTGGCCTGTGGCCACAAAAGAAATTTAATGAAGGTCCATGGGTGAAGAAACAGTTGAAGATCACTGGTTTAGTCTGTTTACCCTCAAAATGTATATGTCAGCCCTGAAGCCATTTTTTTTTTATGCCAGAGCCATTTTGGGAGCATCTTCAGGGCTGCCACAGCCAGGCCAGTTGGAGCTGTGAGAACCAAAGTGGGGGGGAGATAGAGATAGAAATAGCTGGGGATGTGTAGCCAAAACAACATTTTTCCCCGTGTGAGCCAAGGACATTCTACCAGATGTTGGAGAGGGGTGACCAAAACCAGCCAAGATGGTGACTGAGACCTGGTTGGACCATGTGATGGATGTGTGACCTGAGGGGAAGAACTTTGGGGTTTGATTTGGGTGTAGAAAACCTTGAGTCTTCCAGAGGTGGGGTTTTCTCCAAATGTGCCAATATGACCAGTTCTGGAGAACCGGTAGCGGAAATTTTCAGTAGTTTGGAGAACTGGCAAATACCAACTCTGACTGGCCCCACCCCCATCTATTCTTTTCCTCCCAAGTCCCAGCTAATTGGCTGGGTCTTCTTTTGTTACTCTGCACTGGAGAACGGAGCTGGAAAGCAGGTTAGTGGGGTGGGGAGGGAATGGGGATTTTGCAGTATCCTTCCCCTGCCATGGCCTCCAAGCCACACCCACCAAACCTGTAGTAAAAAAATTGAATCCCACCACTGAATACATCTATATTTTGAGGAAGATGTCTGCCTTGGAGTTTTGATTCCATTGGGTGTCCTAACTGGAACCCTGACAGTGTACTTTTGTCACCTCAAGAAGATTAGTTCTTGAATTTTTGGGGGGGAACATACTGCTGACTATTATTGAGAACTTTTGCTTCAGATGATTGGTAGAAGTCCATAAAGTAAACCACATTAGCTCACAAATCATTTAACGGAATATCCCAGTCTAATTATGAACAAAGGAAAACTCCAATTTTTTTTTTTTTTGTCCAAAGCAATTAAATGGTCATTAAACCCGCTTTTCCTGGCTAAAAAAAAAAAAAGAAGAAGAATATGTCACCTCATTATATTGCTTTGTATATCAATCCCGGAGAGATTCTGCCAGTTCAAAAGCATTAAGCTTTTCACCAGAGCATTACTTCAATCTATCAAACACAATTGTCAATCAACAGCCGCACAACAAATTTGGCACAACCTTATCAGAGCTGGAAAGATTCCAGTTCTCCAATTCATTCAATGCTTAAAAACACATGTCAGTTCAGGTTTTAGGGGCAAAGAAAATCAATTGTAACCAAGACTGAAAGGCCCATTACATAGCGAACATGAAAAATTATTTTTAGGGAAGAATATTTGCAGGAGAATTCTCATGGATGGGCAAGTTAAGTGTAAACCGTGATTACAAAGAGATGCTATCCTGGAAGCAATATCCTAGCTATCACTATGAAATCAACTGTCCAGGAATCTTCAATGCTTCGGGTTTCCCTTTGAAAATAAAAATCTTGCCATCAGGCTTCTTTAGGTGAAAAAGCAGAGGCAGTCAGGGAAGTCCTGTTTTGACAGGCCAGGTGCATATTTAAAAATAAAGGTTTAATGAATGTGTCTTTCAAAGAAACATTTTCTTTCTTTAAATGTTATTTAAAGAAAATACCAGCATCCATCACCACTTTGCAAATAAAATAACAATACAAGAATTACAGAGTTGGAAGGGACCTTGGAGGTCTTCTAGTCCAACCCCCTGTTCAAGCAGGAGACTATATCATTTCAGACAAATGGTTGTCTAATCTCTTTTTAAAAGTCTTTAAATTCCAGTTTCCATGGCAATGGGAATCAGTGTGGTGAGCAGATGGAGAGTATATATCAAAGCATTTGGAAGACATTAACTTGTCCAAAGTGACACAAATAAGGAAGGAGAGGTTATCTCAGAAAATATGTTACCGTACATCAAAATTAGTTCTAAAAATTCATCAGTCCAATTAACCCAGTAAGAAAATTCAAGAGAAGAAGAAGAAGGAGGAGGAGGAGGAGGAGGAGGAGGAGGAGGAGGAGGAGGAGGAGGAGGAGGAGGAGGAGGAGGAGGAGAAGAAGAGGAGAAGAAGAAGAAGAAGAAGAAGAAGAAGAAGAAGAAGAAGAAGAAGAAGAAGAAGAAGAAGAAGAAGAAGAAGAAGAAGAAGAAGAAGAAGAAGAAGAAGAAGAAGAAGAAGAAGAAGAAGAAGAAGAACTTTATTGTCATTGTACAAGTACAACAAAACTGTGGATGCACCCCAGCAACTGTTTGCAATACAATAAAACCAAAGCACTTAAAAATGAAGATGAGAAAAATAGAGTACCCCCATCTCCATTTGCAATTAGAGAGTACAATATCTACAAATATACACAAAATATACATCCAACACTGACTTAGCTGAGTATAATACACAAGAGATGGATTGTACTGTTATTATACATCTGAATGGGGTATTGAGATTTCACATCTTTTCACATCTTAATAAGGTAGTGACTTTGTGTTTATTTGGGATTCAGATGGCCCAGGGAAAGAAACTATTTGTTAGTCTAGTGGTGTGGGATTTTATTGACCTAAAGCGCCATCCAGATGGCAGCAGGTCAAAAAGATAATAGCCAGGGTGTGAGGGGTCTTCTGTGATAGCCTTGACAGCTTTGGCAGCGGGACCTGGCTAAGTCTTCCAGGGAGGGCAGAGGGCCACCAATGATCCTTTGAGCTGTGTTTATCACCCTCTGTACAATTTTCCTATCCTCAGCTGTGGAGCCTGCATACCACATACCCAGACAATATGTCAGAGTGCTCTCCACAGAGGCTTTATAGAAAGCCAGCAACAGCTTCTTATCCAAATTTTTCTTCCTGAGAACCCTCAGGAAGTGCAGCCGCTGCTGAGCCTTCTTCACTATGGCCTTGGTATTAGGGGACCAGGAGATATCAGTTGAAATATGGATGCCAAGGAATCTGATTGTAGGGACAGTTTCCACTCGTTCTCCATTGATAATGAGTGGGGCGTGGTTCTGTCCATGTTTCCTGAAGTCCATAATCAGTTCTTTGGTTTTATGGACATTCAGTGACAGATTGTTCTGTGAACACCAGATACACAGGTTCTCTACTTCTGCCCTATATGCCATCTCATCCTCTCTGGAGATGAGACCAATCACAGTCGTGTCGTCCGCAAACTTTATGATGGTGTTTGTTGCATGGTTTGGTGAGCAGTCAAAGGTGTACAAGGCATATAGCAGGGGGCTCAAGACACAACCTGGGGGGAACCAGTACTGAGTGTAATAGTGGAAGAAAGATGGGGGCCAAGTCTAACAGACTGTGGTCTGTTTGTCAAAAAGTTCTTAATCCAGGAGTATGTGGGGGTGGGGACCTGCAGATTATACAGTTTGGTTACTAGTATATCTGGGACGATAGTGTTAAATGCAGAGCTGTAGTCCACAAAGAGCATCCTCACATAGCTCTGTTTGTTCTCCAGATGACTCAGCACTCTATGAAGTGTGATGGCCATAGCATCTTCTGTAGATAGGTTTGCTCTATAAGGGGCCTCTGTGAGGGGCCTTTATAGTCAGTGAGAATAAAGGCTATGGAGATAGCAGCAGTGACAAAGCAAAGCAGTAAAATTCTCTTTTCTCTCCCTTTACTTTCTCCTAAATTAATTAATTAAGAGAAGCAGAAAGGGCTCAACTTAGGGAAAATTTGATTTTCTGCCTACCATGTTTCTGAGTCATGTAGTGAAGCTGCATTGGCTTACCAGAACACAGAACAAAGCCAGAAGCCAAGGGCGGAGCTGGCGTCGCGACGATACGGCATGCAATCTTGGAGGTCTCAGTTCGCTGCCGATATCTTTGCTCCTGGACGGTCCTATCGGATCTAAACCGTCCCGAAGAGATGGTGAAAGTGAAGAGCGCATCCTGTCAATCCCAGGGATACCACAAAGTCCCTGGTAGATCCAGGAGAAGCTCTTCTTGCCAGCGGCAAAGAGGCAGCCATTAAAGCTGCTGAAGTTGGGACAGCTCCGAAACGAAAGAGAACAGAAAGAGAGAGTGTGCAGGTTTGGTGAGAACTTTTTCTTTATTCTAAGATCTGAAAGGACACCCTAAGGAAAAGAAAGAATCTGTAAAAGTTTTGACAGAAGTGATTAAGCGGCGATTTTAAACAGGAATGTCAAAGTAATGTTTTTTTCTCATTGCTGGATTTTCTATACATGATCTTATATTTTGAAACTGGACTGGTTTTTTTCTTTTCCATCTATTTTTTTTCCTCCTTTTTGATTTTGTAACATTTTAGGCTAGAGACTCCCTTTTAGTTATTTCTTTTTTTAAAATATCTTTTTTTTAATTAATTCTTATTATATTTTGCTTGGAAAAGGAGGGGTAAAGTGAAAGCAAAGAAACTTTGTAACACTGCCAACTAGAGGCTTGGAAATATTCTATTTCTCCTGTGACCAGACAAAGCTGAGAAAGGAAGAACTGAGACTTTTTTTCAAGGACATTGTTATTTGATAAGATAGAGGGAAGAGCATGGGAGAGTATTAGTGCAGGTGCTCTTCTGGGTTTCTATCAACAGCTGAAGTCTGGTGTTGAAACTTAGGGGGGGGAAAGGTGATAAGTTTTTGGAGAAGAGGGTTATAATAAGAGCCTTGGATAATTAAACAAAGTGCAGTGTGCTCTTTTTACTTTTTCTAAGTTGTGCTATCCCTCCTCACCAGCTTTATTTTATTTCATTTTATCTTTTTTTTTTTTTTTTTTTTTGCAATAGCTATTTGGATCTTTGGCTTTGTTGGAGCTTGTCTTTGTTTTTCTTTTTTTTCTTTGGAAGTCCAATCTCTACGCTTGCTTTTTATTTTAAAGGGAAAGCTTTAGTATTAATGTTTCCTTTTTTTTTTTTTAAGGGAATAGCCTTTTTTTCTCCTTTCCTGGTATTTTTGTTTTTTCATCTACCTTTCTGGTTTATTTTTATGCACTCTTTTCTATTTGAGACCTCTCAATTGGATTAAAGTGTTGAAGAACCTGAAGAATTTTTCCTTTCCTTTTTTTTTTCAAGCCTTTTTCTTCATCTAACTACTGATTGGATTAAGGTATACAAGAACCTGAAGAAATTTTGTCCTCCCCCTTTTTTTTTAATTACTATTTGGCTTCTTTTTTCTACTATTTTTATTTCGAACTACAATTGGTTATTTCACAATTGGATTAAGGTTTAGAAGAACCTGAAGATTTTGAATTGCTTAAAATGAGTAAGAAATTTACAGCTCCTGGTTCTTCAACTTCTACTTCTTCCTCTCCACCATCTGGAGGACAATGTTCAATACAGACAATGTTAAAGCAAGAAAAAGAACAAGAAAAAGTGACTCTGCAGATGATTATGCAAGTAATTCAAAATATTCAAGCAAGATCAGAGAATATTTAAAAGAGAATAGACAACATTGAACAAAGAACAGAGAACACTGAACAAAGAACAGGGAAAACCGATGAAAAAGTGGAGAACATCCAACAAATGATGTTGAAGTATGATGAGAGATTCCAAAAAATTGAAGAAGATAAATAAAGAGACAAGAAGATTGGAGATATTGATAATAGATTAACGGTGGTTGAACAAGATAAAAGTGGTATGTTGAGATGGGAGATAGATCAGAATTCTATCTTAGATTCCAAAACATAGAGGAAGAAAAAGGACAAAACTGAGATAATGATAGAAATACTGGCTGAAGCTTTGGAAATAACTCAAGAGAAGATGATGGATGGAATAGATGAGGTTTATCAAGTTTTCACAAGATATGCGATGAGAAATAGCTTACCAAGAGAAGTTCACATTAGATTTACAAAGAAAGCCATTAAAACGCAAATATTGCAAGTGGCAAAAGAGAAAACATTGAAGTATAAAGACAAGGAGATTGTGGTCATGAAACAAATACCCAGAAGAGTGAGAGAGATGAGAAGAGAATACCGATTCCTGACTAAAATGCTACTTAAAAAAGAGGTGAATTATAGATGGCTGATTCCAGAAGGTTTAATATTCACATGGCAAGAACATAGAATTGACTCAATTGAGAAAGCGGAATTATTTTATACAGAATTTTTTGGAGGGAAAGAGGAGGAGGCAGAAAAAGAAATCTCACTAATTGAATTCCAAGAGGACTGCCAAATGGTGATTGAAAAAGAAGAAGGTTCAGTAAGTGGAAAGGTGGAAGCCAAAGAACAACGTGAACTAAGATCTACGAGAGCTGCTAAACCTAACTACAAAATATAACCATGGAAGAGAAAAAACTGATTACAATTAATATAAATGGACTTAACTCAGCTATTAAAAGAAGGAAAACCTTTCATAAATTAGAGAAATTAAAATTTGATATAATTTGTCTACAAGAAGTACATATTAAAAAAACAATATGAGCAATTGTTGATACAGCCAAAACTAGGGAAAATATTTACTTCCTTGACAAAATGTAAGGTTTTATATATTAAAGAGACCATCCCAGCAAAATTGATTTATACCGATGATGACGGAAGAATATTAATGATGGAAATAATGGACAATAATACGAAAACACTCCTGATTGCAATCTATGCTCCGAATGACAAACAAGAAGAATTCTACAAAAAATTACATATGAAAATAATTGAACTGGACTATGCTAATATAGTTATAATGGGAGATTTTAATGGAATTGTAGACAATAAATTGGACTATACAGCACAGAAAACAATAAAGCAAAACAGAAAGACTCTCCCTAAATCTTTTTTTTTAAATGGTAGATTAAATAAACTTAAAAGATACATGGAGAGAAAGAAATGCTAAAACTAAACAATACTCCTTCTATTCAAATAGACACTTATCATGGTCCAGAATAGATATGATATGGATGTCAACAGAATTAATAACTAATATTCAAGAAATAAATATTGAAACAAGTACTTGGGCAGATCACAATCCAACGACAATTAAATGGAAAGGACAAAAAAGAAGATCTAGATGGACGTTAAATAATACTATTTTAAAGGAAAAAGACTTCACACAGTGGATGGAGAAAGAATTGGCTTTTTCTTTAGAGAAAACAAAAAAGAAGATACATCAATTCAGAATGTATGGGATACAATGAAGGCATATGTTAGAGGCTTGATAATAGACTATACAAGGAAAAGAAACACTATGAAAAGATTAGCCTCTAAGGCCTTAGAGGATGAGTATAAAAGACTTGAAAAAGAGCTACAGAAAATGCCACAGAAAAAGGACATCAAGCTAAAAATGGATATAGTTAAACATAAAATGGGTCAAATAAATAGAAAAGAAGAATTAGCACAGAAAATTAGAGGTGCTAAACAGAACTACTTTGAAGACGCAAAAAACCAGGTAGATGGTTAGCATACAAATTGAGAAAGGAGAAAGAATCAAGGAAAATATTGCAATTAACAGATGACCAAGGCCAAGTTTGCTATGGTAGTAAAGAGTAGAAGGAAATCAGTCGAGACTTCTATGGGAAACTATATATGCAAAAGAATATTGATGAGGAACGAGTTAAACAGTACTTACAGAATGCTAATTTACCTCAGATACCTAAAGAGATTGAAACAATGTTAGAAAGCAATATAATGATGATGGAGTTAACTGAAGCACTCAAGAAGCAAAATAATGGAAAGGCACCAGGCCCAGATGGACTTCCGGCAGAATTTTACAAAACATTACAAGAATCATGCTGAAATGAGTAGATTGACATTTGAAATTAGAGAACAAGAGGATAAACAATTTTATAAAATTTGGGATCTATTCTATCAATGGTTGGACAATAAAATACATTAATGAAATATGTAGACTTTTAGAAAATAATAAATATATAAAGATGTACTTCTTTCTTATTATATCTACAAAATGATTTTAGGATAGATTTGGGATGATAATAAGAACTGTTATAAAACAAACTAAGTAAATTATGATTATCTTGTAAAACATGAATGAATAAAAATATAGTCAAATGATTGATTAATAATGATACTAAGGTATTTAATTTTTGATTGAAATACGAGATTATATGCAATGTAATTTATTTATTTATTTATTTATTTATTTATTTGATTTGTCAATTGTTTACAAGATAATAAGTACAAGTGTATACATAGTTGTGAATATATGAAATGGGTACATATAAGAAAAATAAAAGAATAAGAGAAACAATAGGACAGGGACGGTAGGCACGTTGGTGCGCTTATGCACGCCCCCTACAGACCTCTTAGGAAAGGGTGAGGTCAATAGTAGACAGTCTAAGGTTAAAGTTTTTGGGGTTTGGGGAAGAGACTACAGAGTCGGGTAGAGTATTCCAGACATTGACCACTCTATTGCTGAAGTCGTATTTCCTGCAATCAAGTTTGGTGCGGTTTACTTTGAGTTTGTATCTATTGTGTGCTCTTGTGTTGTTATGGTTAAAGCTGAAGTATTCATTGACAGGTAGGACATTGCAATGTATGATTTTATATACCATGCTTAAGTCAGACCGAAGACGGCGTAATTCGAGGTTTTCTAGTTTTAGAATTTCGAGTCTGGTGGCGTAAGGTATTCTATAACGGGTAGAAGAGTGGAGAACTCTTCTTGTGAAATACTTCTGGACTTTCTCAATTGTGTTAATATCACATACGTGATAAGGATTCCAGACTGATGAACTGTATTCGAGTATTGGTCTAGCAAATGTTTTGTATGCTCTGGTTAGTAGTGAGATATTACCAGAGAAAAAGCAACGTAGGATTAGGTTAACAACTCTTAATGCCTTTTTGGCTATGTAGTTGCAGTGAGCTCTAGCACTTAGATCATTAGAGGTGAGTATTCCAAGGTCCTTAACAGAGCTTGGGTCATCAACAAGATCTTGATTATTCAGCTTGTATTTTATTTTCTGATTTTTTTACCAATATGTAAGACAGAGCATTTATTTGTTGAGATTTGGAGTTGCCATATGTTAGACCATTCAGATACATAGTCTAGATCTTTTTGAAGGGTAGTAGTATTATCTGTGGTATTGAACAGCTTTACATCATCAGCGAAGAGACGCAATTGCTCTTGATATGATCACAAAGGTCGTTTATGTAGATTATGAAGAGAGTTGGTCCTAGAACACTGCCTTGGGGAACACCACTATTGACAGGTACTGGATTTGATAGGGCGTTCCCAATTTTGACCATTTGTTGTCTGTTTGACAGGAATGCTTCTATCCAGTTATTCAGTTGTCCAGAGATACCATAAGATTTTATTTTTAGGAGTAGTTTGTCGTGTACCACTGAATCAAAGGCTTTACAGAAGTCTATGTAGATTGCGTCTATTGCTTTGCCCTGGTCGAGTTGTGTCGTCCATATGTTTTTGCAGTGTAAGAGTTGCAGATTACAGGACAGTTTTTTCTGAAACCAAATTGTTTATTGGAGAGTAGGTTGTTTGTCTCTAAATGGAGGATGATGGATTGGTTAATAATTGATTCCATGACTTTACAGGTGACGCAGCATAAGGAGATTGGTCTGTAATTTTCAACTAGGCTTGGGTCTCCCTTTTGAAGATGGGAATGACTGTGGCTTGTAACCATTTGTAACCATTGTAACTGAAGACTACGAAATGGAAGCACAAAACAATTTGTAAACCAACCGGCACACTGTATGTATACATATGGAAGACGGCTTGATGTTTTTATATTTTGTTTGTTTATGTTTGTTTTTAAAAACCAATACAAACTTTTTTTAAAAAAAGAACAAAGCCAGAAGCCAAGTATGGTAAAGAGGAAATCAAAAACAGTGAAGCTAGCAAATTAACAAGCAGTTGGCAAGGGAAAGGAAATAGAAAGAATCAGTGCTATTTCATCAGTCAGCAGTCTTGAAACTGAAGGTTTTATCTAATATATTCCATGCCTATAGCAGGGCTATCCAAACTTGGCAACTTTAAGGCTTGTGGACTTCAGCTCTCAGAATTCCCCATGCTACCTGGAGAATTCTGGGAGTTGAAGTCCACAAGTCTTAAAGTTGCCAGATTTGGAGATCCCTGGCCTATAGCAAGGACCTATTTATTCATGAGGTGGTCTTTTCTCATGAGAAGCCTATTGTTCATGAGAGAATTTGTAGAGATGTGTAACAGTTTCAAAATGCCTAGTTCAGCAACATGTTGTTCCAATCGTGAGGGAAATGTTATGAGAGCACTCCAGTCATTCTGGAACTCTCTTCAGTAACAACAACAACAACAACAACAACAACAACAACAACAATAAATACCACCTTCATAGCTTTTACATCCTTGAATTGTTAAGTTTTTACCAGTCCTGTGCTATGAATCAAATTGAAGAGTAGTAGTAGTAGTAGTAGTAGTAGTAGTAGTAGTAGTAGTAGTAGTTGTTGTTGTTGTTGTTGTTTTCTGAGCTTCAATCTCTTTGAGATTGAAACTAGAACATATTTTACTCAAATGCTTCTGGAATGGCTAGAGCACCACTAGTGTAATTCTGCTAAGGCCAGCAGTCTTCTTCTGAATTTAGATCAGGTCATTTTGAGCTTGAAACATTCGAACTTCAAAAATGGTTTGCACACTGCTGAAATGTTGCCTAAAGCAGACATTGCTGTCTATTCCTAGCTCATATTCTGTATCACTTAAGTTCAGAACATCTGGCGACTGACCGAGCCAGTGCTTCTGAAGTACAGAGCAGTTTTTTTTTATGGCCTGAGGTAATTATTCTCTGGGAAATCCCTCAGGAACAGGAGAATCTGTTTCTGTTGTATTAACATTCTGTTTACAATCTGCAACCTCCGGAAATTCTAAGCATCTCCAAAGCTGAGAGTGATCTAAAGAACTAGTGGGACCAATGGCAAAATTCCCTGCGTTTCCATGTGCAAAGTACATCAAGTTACTGTACATTAGACACTTTACTGGCATTTATAAGCACCATCTTTCTTTGTATAGACAGTTGTGTTTACACACACACACACACACACACAGAGTGGCTGCCAACAACCATTCTTTTCTGATGTGGTGCGTCAGTCATACCTAGATTACTGGGTTCAGTTTTGAATACTGATTTTTGGGAAGGGCACCGACACACTAAAATAATGTTTAGAGGACAGCAACCAAGATTGGTCCTGGAAACATGAGCATAAAAGGAAGAGATGGGATGGTGTTTAGCACAGAGAAGAAAATATTTCAGGGAGAAGCTGTCTTCAAGCATCAAAATGGCTGATATGTAAAAGTTGGGGCAGAATTGTATGAGAAGGAAGGAAATAATGGGCTTAAACTGCATTTTTGGTTGGACATCAAGGCATTTTGTTGACAAGAAGTGCTCAGGAATGTCAGGCTCCCCTTTGTTAGAGACACTTAAACAGAGTGGTGGCCATCTCTTGGGAATGCTACAGTAAGAGATCCTTGCACTGGGCAGGGGCTAAGATGAAAGGATGTCCAACCCTTATATCCTATCATCTTCCAATTGGTTTTTGAAAACAAGACTGCAAATGATGAAAGTATTACTGAAAATATCTAGTCCCTGCCTTTCCACCCTTCCTCTTGGCATATAAGAACTCACATGGGTTTTGATTTTGAACCCAAGTTCCTTGTGTTTTTAGCTCAGTTCTTAGAGGGGATGGGGAAAACCGCTGGAATAGGTTAAAGGGAATTTCCGGATATACACGAATATAAACTAGGATACAGCTGTATCTATAGAATAAAATATAGATAATCAGATATAGATTCCAATAATACAGATAGGCAACCGTGCTGCAATGCCTTTGGGCCATTATCTGTTGAATGAACTACCTTCCACGCAGTGACTATACAGAAGGGTCTCTCACATTTCATTGCTTAATAGGAACAAATGTATATTCACACAGTTCACTGCTTTAACAGCTCTTCACATTTTTGATTAATAGCCCATTATATTTTCAATTCCTAGACGTTTTATGAGGGAGAAAAATAAAAAGGTAGAAAGTCACTGCCTTATACTGTGGAAATATAGTAGATGAATTGTCGTCCGCAAAGAATCCAGGCTAGAAAAGAATCTTTAATATTTAAGAGAGAATAATTTTACAGTGGGGTGGGACTTACGAGTTTTTAACAGACCGGTCATACTTTCCCTGCATATAAAGAGACAGCACATAGCTACAAAGGTTTTTTTCTCTATGGGCTAAATATTTATATAATCTGCCTCCTTTTTTTCCCTTTTCTATCATGTTCAAGGCTTCTGAAGATCAGAAATTGCATCAAACTGGGCAGATTATTCAAATTCTCCCTTTAAGGTTGCAGAGTACAGACATATCTCCAATCCAGCCTTGGAAAAATACAGGTAGACCTCAAGTTACAACAGTTTATTTTGTGACCAATTTTCAAGCTTATGACCATTGCAGCATCCCTGTGGGTCACATGATCAAAATTCAGGTGCATGGCAACGGGTTCATATTTATGACTGTTGCAGTGTCCTGAGGTCATATGATCAATTTTTGGTGACCTTCCGACAAGCAAAATCAATGGGGAATCCAGATTCATTAAACAACTGCGGCAAGAAAAGTTGTAAAATAGGGCAAAACTCACTTAAGAAATGTTTCACTTACCAATATAAATTTTGGATTCAATTATGGTCATAACTCGAGGACTGTATATCCGGCATTCTATGGTGGGTATCATGTTGTCTCAGAGGGCTATCATTACACAATCAACTCACTATGTAGGATTTAAACAAGCCAGACACAAATCTAATATAAAACTGTATAAAACGGATTTCCATGTGCCAAGTATTGGAAAACATGGGACCGATCAATACATAATCGATGGGTGCCTTCTTTAGTTAGGCTTAAGCTTTTAGCAGTTAATAAAGATAAATGGCCTTCAGGATCATGACTACAACCTATCACAATCTTTCTTCCTGTTTTTAGTTTTTTTAATTTATCTGCTCCACTGAACCTCCATTAAAAAGCCAACATTCCTTTCAGTTATGCCCAAATTCCCATTACTATTAAACCTAAAGCAACCACTTTCTGCACCAAGAAATTTGAGATTTTGAGGGAGGAGTATATCAAGGGCCCTCTAATAAGATATAGCACAGTGGCAACACACTTGAAAAACATTTTATTTATTTGTTTGTTTGTTTATTTGTTTATGAAACTCACACAAGCTTGGGGCAGGGCTGGCATTCAATGAGGTGTTACTACTCTGCTCTGCATCTTAGGTAAAGGTAAAGGGTTTCTCTGCCCAGTCAAGTCCGATTTGGGGGGGGGGGGGGTTACCTCCGTTTCCTAGCCAAGGGAGCCAGCTTTGTCTGAAGACATTTCTTTGGTCATGTGGTCAGCATGACTATACGCCGAAGGTGCATGGAACTCTGTTACTTTCCCACTGAAGTGGTACCTATTTATCTACTTGTGTTTGCATGCTTTCAAACTGTTAGGTGGGCAGGAGCTGGAGCAAGGAAAAGAGCTCACCCATCACACACTACCTGGGTCTTGAACTGCCTACCTTCCAGTCAACAAGCCCATTGGCTTAACTCCTGGGCCACCGCACCCCTTCTGCTCTGCATCTACCATTACAAAATTGTAACAATTGCATCCAATTAGTGAGAGACGCTAGGGTTTCTAACACAGGATAGATCTTTTGGTAAGGCTCCATGGTGGGCGAGAAATTCACTGCAGCCTTTTGACCAACCAACTTCCTTCTCATTATTCATCCATTTTCAGTTCAAATTGGGAAATATCAGGGAGGAACTCTACGCCATCAGCTCCAAGGTGGGAGCAGGCAACATTTTTGAGTCTATACTTTTTAAAATAATCATTTGTCAGCCTCCAAGTGCTGCAAGAACAAGGGGGGTTATGTCATGACATAACCAGCACACAGAGATGGCCTTTCTGTTCTTTCCCCCAATTTCTTGTGATTTTTTTAAAAAAATGGACAAAGGCTTATTGGATTTACTTGGGCTTATTTTTTTAATATGTACCGTCTACAGAAATTGCCCTACCAAAATTTGACAGTTTGCCATTGAATTTCAATAGCTGGGGAAAGGTTTTGGAGCTTCAAGAAACAGGTCTGGGCAAACAGTCCACAGGTTGATCACTGATGGCTTCTCTAAGCAACTGTAGTTCAGGTCTGATGGAAGAAAATCTAATTTTGCACAGTGCTGTTTTTTTTCTCTCTCTCTGCTATATTCATCCTAGCCAAGGTACTTTGGAGAAATGTAAAAGGCCACTTGAATTGCTACTCCCAAATGTTCATGCTCAAGGATAAAAATTCAGCACACAGGAAATTATGTGCCAGTCAGGGAAAGGAGACAGCAAACATCCTGAGCTCACTTCAGATGTGGTTTTCCATCTAAGGCTGCAAGCAATTGAGTGTCCTGGTGTCTGCCAATTGGGCTGGAAGGCAGCTCACCTAGCTTTAAGTGGCAGCCACAGGCCACCTTCCAATCTCACACAATGAAAACGGACCAAACTATTACACTTCTGCAAAATCACAAAATGCGATCTCACTTGCTTTGGCCATGTCATGCAGGGGAATTCACTGGAGGAAGCAATTATGCTAGGAAGAGTGAGTGGTAAAAGGAAACCAGACCATCAAAAAAAACACAATGGCTCTGGACACCATCAAAGCTGACACCAGGCAGAACGTACACAAACTTCAAAGGAGCAATGCAAGATCAGAAGACTTGGAGAGACCTGGCCCATAGAATCATCAAGAGTCAGACACAATAGAATGGATATCATCGTTGTCATTGTCATCGTCATCACACTTCAGATCCCTCCACTGGTGTCATTCCATCTGCTTCTCCTCTGGATGCATAGAGATAGATAGATAGATAGATAGATAGATAGATAGATAGATAGATAGATAGATAGATAGATAGATAGAGACAGACAGACAGACAGACAGACAGACAGACAGACAGACAGACAGACATAGGTGATAGATAGATAGGCAGGCAGGCAGGCAGATAGACAGATATAGATAGATGATAGATAGAGAGATAGATAGAGACAGACAGGCAGACATATAAGAGACAAGAGATAAAAGATAGATGATAGATAGATAGATAGATAGATAGATAGATAGATAGATAGATAGATAGATAGATAGATAGATAGATAGATAGATAGATAGATAGATAGATAGAAATAGATAAGATAAGATAAATAGATAGATAGGCAGATAGACAGAGACAAGAGAAGAGATAAGAGATAGATGATAGAGAGAGAGAGATAATAGATAGATAGATAGATAGATAGATAGATAGATAGATAGATAGATAGATAGATAGACAGATATAGATATAGATATAGATAGATGATAGAGAAATAGATAGATAGAGACAGACAGACAGACAGACAGACAGACAGACAGACAGAGATAAGAGACAAGAGACAAGAGATAGATGATAGATAGATAGATAGATAGATAGATAGATAGATAGATAGATAGATAGATAGATGATAGATAGATAGAATAGATAGACAGACAGATAGAGACAAGAGAAGAGATAAGAGATAGATGATAGAGAGAGAGATATATAACAGATAGACAGACAGACAGACACTTATGGGTTGAGCCCTCCTTGCTGACGGACCATAGATCGTGACTGTCTGTGGCTATAGTCCATGCTCTTTCGTTGGAGAGCCCCAATCATTGCGATTAGGGGCTGAAGCTGCCTTGGAGGGGTGGTGGAGTAAGGGGAAGCCACAAGCCAGGTTGAGGGGAGCCGCATCTCCCCTCCTGGGCTTGGTCTTTTTCCCCCCGAAGACGACTGCAGCAGTGGTCCAAAATGGCCATCCTGAAGAGGAGGACTCAGATGGACTAAGATTTGTGCAGGAGGGAAGAAAGAGGTGGATAACATCTGAGCTGGGACAATTGGGTGAAACAACTAAACAAAAAGTACCCCGGGATTAAGGTAACATTGAACTTTTAAGAAAAGAAAAGTGAGTAACGAAAATACAAAGGGACAGGAAAAAAATAAGAAAATAATTTTGACAGCTAAGCAGGGCTTCAAACCGGGAAAGGAAGAAGCCGGAACTAAAATTTAATTAAATTGGACTAAAATATTTTGGCAATAAACAGGCATAAAATAAAGCTGGACTTAAGACTGTCAAAAAATAATAACAATACAATTTACAAATTGGAGACTGGAATGTGCTGGAATATTGAAGTTCGAAAAACCCTAAATTAAAAAATAAGGGAAAATGGTGAAGACTTTGTATAACAGAGAGTGCCATCTTCTGACAAAAACTTGAGCTCAAACAAAAGGGAAAGCATCCTGTTTCTGTATGAACTTGTGTTGATATAATGTTAAAGAAATATTGAAACAAAGTAAGAATCTTAGAAAGTGAAAGCTGAACCAGAATAAAGAAAGAAGCAAGGAAAGACTGATTGTGGGATTGATTGATGTTTTTGGTATAGACCCTGGGCTGGAACAATTGAGAACTTTAGAAAACTGGAAGAAGAAGGAAGGAAAGTAGAAGTGTTTTTTGTGGACTTCAACGATTATAAAATATAAGAGTGTGTAATGATGATATCTCTTCAGGAATTAAAAATGGAACTTAAAAATATGAGAGAATTACTACAAGAAAGAGGCGAATCACTTTGCTCTGTGTTAGAAGAAATGGAAATGGCGATTGAAGAAGAAGAAAGAACTTCAGGGGAAGAGGAGTTGATTCAAGGAGAAGCCATCTTAAATAGACAATTAACACAAAGAACACTACAAAGATGAGGGGAAAGAAGGAAGGCTAAAAAGTTGAGATTTAAGAAGGTAATCAAAAAGGGGAATACCTGTGAAATCAGGAGAGGTAGAAAGATCCAGCAGAAAAGGGGAAAGGAAGATATCAAGAAAGAGATGGATATAAACCAGAATGAGAAAAGATATGGGAAAAAGAGGGGGAGGAGAGGCAGTAAGAAACAGGTGCAGGAAATAAAGAAACATGGAAATAGTAAAATGATGAAAAGAAATAGTTTTTTCAGAGATAATGGTTGATGAATTAAAAAGGGGATTCTGCAGGGTGACAAGGGGTAACAAGAATATATTTGCAATTTAAAAAAATACTTAGAAAATAGGGTAATATAGATTATTAAAGGAGGGATAGATACTGATAACTTTTATTAGATGAATATACATTTTTATTTTTATTCTTAAAAGAAACGTTAAGGTTTATTGAAGAAATTGTAATAATTGAAATGAACGTGAAGATGTTTAAAAATAAGGTCAATATCAGTGACCAGAAATTGAATAGTCAATTTTTCCCTTTTACTTTTTTGAAATTAGAAATAAAATTAAGGGGGGAAAATATGTTGCGGAATCCAAATGAAAAGATGTAATGATTATTATTGTAACTACTTAAAAATAATGGTTTATTGGGGATTAAGATAAGGGAATAAAGGCATATTTTAACCACTAAGGTGTCACACTCAAAGCAGTAAAAGGGGGGGGGGGGACCTATACTTGTTTCTTTTTCTTTTGTGTTAAAACTTGTATTAATCTAGACCAGTGGTTCCCAACCTCTTTTTCGCCCCGCACCCCTAAAGAAATTTCACTTGAACCTCGCACCCCCTGAAATAAATAATAAATAAAAATGCCAACATATAGCCAATATCCTATTATTTACCTGGACTTTTCTTGCACCCCCTGGAATATCATCTCGCACCCCAGGTTGGGAACCCCTGATCTAGACTCTATAGAAAGAATGTGTGATGGAAAGAAAATATGACAGATTAAAGAACTACTTAAATTAATAAACTAGTATAGACTATTAAAAGGAAGGAGAGACATTGGTTACTTTTTTAATTAGGCAAACATATATTGTTATTGTTATTTTTAAAATAAATATTAATGGATTATATTTGAAATAATTGAAATGAAATGAAAAGATGTTTTGATTGAGATTAATGTAAGAGACTAGGATTAATTTGCTTGTTTCTCTCCTTTCTGAAAGTTTGGAATGGAAAAGGTAATAATGGAATTAAATATGCATATATGAATCTATAACTATTGTTATATTTGTATGTAAAAGTGATGACCTGGAAATATGTTGTCCACTAAAAAGAGTTTTTTGTTTTTATGTGAAAAATTGAATAAAATTTGTTTTTTAAAAAAGAGATATAGATAGATAGATAGATAGATAGATAGATAGATAGATAGATAGATAGAGACAGACAGAGACAGAGACAGACAGACAGAGACAGAGACAGACAGACAGAGATAGAGATGTTTATATAAATGGAATGTATTATTTGATGATATTGGTGCCTGGTTTTTATAATGCCCACCTACTAAACAGATAGGGCTACTACATACAGGTAGTCCTCGACTTATGACCACAATGGAGCCCAACATTTCTGTATCTAAGTGAGAACCTTTGTTAAGTGAGTTTTGCCCCATTTTACAACCTTTCTTGCCCCAGATGCTAAGTGAATCACTGCAGTTGTTAATTTATTAGCATGGTTGTTAAGTAAGTCCAACTTCCCTATTGATTTTGCTTGTCAGAAGGTCACGGAAGATGATCACATGACCCCCATGACACTGGTTGCAACCATCATAAATAGGAGTCAGTTGCTAAGTGCCTGAATTTTGATCACATGATCACAGAGATGCTGCAATGGTCAGAAGTATGAAAAACCTTATTCATATACTTTGATAAGCTGCGGTCACCTTTTTGGAAATGCTGTTGTAATTTTGAACCATCACTAAATGAACTTTTGCAAGTCAAGGACTTCCTATATACAGGATTGCCCTGAGAAGTTTGCATTTCAGAATGGCCTGCCCAGCTGAGAAACTAAAAAGAGTTAAAAGGTTGGGATGTTCATCATTTCTTAAGAAGTATCTTGCTACTGTTCTAATCTTCTGCCTCATGCTGAACTTGTATGCTGTCCTATCACCTTTTTCTTTTCTTCTTTTCTAGATCTTCATGCTCCTTTTTCCCCTTCTTCCCCCCCCCCCCAATCCCCTTCAGTCCTTTACTTGAGTGTAGCTGCTCATCAGGTTCTAATTTCATGCATATTTGTTAAATTGTTGCAGCTGTGGGCTTGTTATATCCATTAAGATTAAAAATTAAAAAGATAAACTTTAAAAAATTAAAATATAATTAAAAATGGAGACTTTAACTCTATCCCAGTGCCACACACCTCTGATCATTTCCCCATATTTTAGATGGTTCTTTTATGCAACAAGTGTGACTAGATCTATATCCTGATACGGTTTCATTAAAATCAAATAAAAGGAAGTATATATTTTCTTTATCTGAACTTAAGTGGTGGGGCAAAAGGTTTGCCAGATGTTATCTGGATATGTTTCTAAGAGTTAACTGAATGAGTTTCAACTATTTACTTTGTAAAAAGTTCAAGAGAGTTAGAAAAGAGCTGTTTCCTTAGGAAGCATAAGAAGAATGTTGAGATAAGTGGTGTGTCAAAAGGCAGGCAGACTGATAACCATCAAGACATACAGAGCTCTGAAACACAGCTGCGGAAAATTGATTATGTGCCATCAATTTGGTGTGGACTTTAGAGACCATGTAAAAAAAAATTTCCCCATGATTATCTGTCTCTAATGTGGTCCTTCAGATCTTCCTACATGGAAGGAGTGGGAGCATCATTTGAAACACTCATGCTATATGTCCCTACAAGGATTTTTATTTGTAATTAATACCCACATTACATTGTGTTATTCAGCTCTCAAATGGCCCATTTCAGAATCCTTCAGTGTGATCAGGTTCCAGTATAACACCTGAGTGCTAGACTTCAAATATTCACATTGACAGTGTGTTGTTTGGGTACTGTTGTAGAGCGGCGGTTAAAGAGGGAGACGGAGCCAGGTTAGGATAACAGTCTTTATTCAAGAGAATAAAGGGTCGCCGCGGCTTCAGAGGCAATCTGACAGCCAGCTGGCGGCGACAGCTGATGCCGTTTGACAGCTCCCTTTTATAGCCGGCCGTCAAACGGCATCAGCCAATGGGAGCGATCGGCGCTCCCGCTCAGGCGGCGGACCAGAAGGAGAACTGCTGGCAGGTTCTTAAGACATAACACTCCTTTCCCCGGCCGCAAGCATGCGTAGTCTCGCAGCCATAATGGCGGCTTTCGCTCGTGGCCTGATCTTCGCGGCTCTGGGGGCTGCTCGGCTGCTGCACAGTCCTTTTCTTCTCCGGTGGTGCCAGGAGTCTGCGGAGGGTCGTCGGCCATCCTGGACCTGCTATCTGGCTGCTGCTCGGGTGAGTCTTCTCGCGGTGGTCGGTTGGCTGGGTAGCTGGGCAGCTGGTAGACCGGGTAGTTCAGCGGGTCGGCTGCGGCAGGCGGCGGGTAGACCGGGTAGTTCGACGGCTGGTTGTCAGGGCTTTCGGCGGCAGGCGAGGTCCAGCGTCTCCTGAGTTGGTCTATGTGCCTTCTCCAGATTCTCCCATCTTCCAGGAGGACTCTGTAAGACCTGGGTCCTGTAACAGAAACTATCTGCCCTGGCAGCCATAACGGGTGCCCTGCATAGTTCCTGGCATAAACCAGGTCTTGCAGGGCAAATTCCCTGGCATGGCTGTCAGATGCCAGGGATGTGCTGGGGGCATAGTGGGGGTGCAACCTGTCCAGGGTGGTCCTGAGTCGTCTGCCCATCAAAAGTTCAGCAGGTGACTTGTTGGTTGCGGGGCATGGAGTGGTATGTTGCGTGAGTAGGTAAGTGGACAGCTTGGAATGCCAATCTGCCTGGCCCAGCTTGGCCAAAACTTCCTTGACTGATCTAACAGCCCTCTCCGCCATCCCGTTACTAGTGGGGTGAAAGGGGGCTGTGAGGGCGTGTCTGATGCCCAGGTTGGCAGTGAAGATGGCAAATTCGTTAGAGCTGAATTGGGGCCCGTTATCTGATACCAAGGTGTCAGGCAGTCCATGTGTAGTAAACAGTCTGGTCAAAACCCTTGTGATAGCTTGAGTTGTGGTGGAAGGCAGCAAGGCCACTTCAGTCCATTTGGAAAATGAGTCTACAACCACCAAGAATGTCTTTCCCAGTATGGGGCCAGCTAGGTCAATATGCAGCCTGGCCCAGGGTGCCCCCTCATCCTCCCACCTGGTGGGTGTAGCCATGGGTGGGGCTGCCCTTGTTGCCTGGCAGGCTTGGCATGCATTGACCCAGCTGGCAATTTGGGCATCTAGTCCTGGCCACCAGACATAGCTGCGGGCCAAGGCCTTCATCCTTACAATGCCCGGATGTCCTTCGTGCAGTGCCCTTAAAACTGGTTCTTGCAAGGTGGCAGGAATGACCACCCTAGTCCCCCATAACAGACAGCCCTGTATTGAAGACAACTCCTGCTTGCGGATCCTAAAGGGCATTAATTACGGGGCAAATTGCATATCAGGCCACCCCCTTCTCACCCAGTCCAGGACCTGGGAAATCACAGGATCTTTTTTTGAGTGTGCAGCAATATCCCCAGCTGAAACTGGTAGGTCAAGTTCATTGCAGTCGAAGATTGCGTGGATGGGAGCTGGGTCCTCGACTGGTGTAGGCAGGGGGCACCTGCTGAGGGCATCTGCATGGCTCAGGTTTATTCCGGGGCGATGGATCAAAGTATATGAATAAGCGGCCAGAAATAGAGTCCATCTGGTCATTCTTGGGGAAAGCACCTGTGGAGTTTGCTTGTCACCAGCTAACAGTCCTAAGAGAGGTTTATGATCTGTTACCAGTTCAAAAAAATGGCCATAGAGAAACTCGTGGAACTTTTTTACAGCAGCTACAGCTGCCAAGGCCTCCTTATCGATCTGACTATAATTTCTCTCTGCAGCAGAGAATGTCCTTGAAAAGTAGGCAATGGGTGCCTCAGATCCATTTGAAAGTCTGTTGCTTAAAACTGCTCCTATACCAAAAGGTGAGGCATCAGAGGCCAGTACTAGGGGCAAGTCCTTGTTAAATTGAACTAACACTGCGTTTGAAGTTAAAAGAGACTTCACTGCCTGGAAAGCGTTGGCTTCTTTCTGTCCCCAGTGCCAGGGGGCCTTCTTATCTAGGAGCCTATGTAGGGGTTCAGCTACTGAGGCCTTGTGGGGTAGGAAGGATGCATAAAAATTTAGGAGCCCTAAAAAGGCCTGTAATTCAGTTTTGTTGGAGGGAGTGGGTGCATCGTGAATGGCTCTAACTTTACTTTCAATGGGGTGAATCCCAGAGGCATCAATTCGATAACCAAGGAAGTCTATTTGATTGGTAGCTATGGTGCATTTGTCTTTTTTCAATTTGAGCTCGTTTAGTCTAAATCTGTCAAGAACAGACCTTACTCTGAGTAGCAGTTGTGCCTTGTTAGAGGCTTATACTAAAATGTCATCAAAGTATGGAACCACCCCGAGTAGGCCCTGGAGGATTCTTTCCATGAGTGATTGAAAAATGCCAGGGGCTACGCTGACTCCAAACTGTAAGCGTTTACATCTGAAAGCGCCCCTGTGTGTTACTATGGTTTGAAGGTCTGCAGTGTGCTGGTCCACAGGGAATTGTTGGTATGCCTGGGACATGTCTAATTTTGCAAAAATTATGCCTGGTTCAAATGAGTGAAGCAGGTGTTGAATTACAGGTACTGGGTATGCGCTAACTTGAAGGAAACGGTTGATGGACGTCTTATAGTCCGTGCAAATTCTCACGCTACCATCCTTTTTTAAAGGGGTGACTATGGGTGTTTCCCACTTGGCAAAATCTACCTGTTCCAAAACTCCTTGATTAATGAGTTTGTCTAGTTCAGCGTCTAATTTAGGCCTAATAGCGAAAGGAATCTTTCAAGGTTTCAAACGGATTGGGGTGGCTTGTGGACCCACATTGAAAGATATGGGAGTGCCAGAATAACAGCCCAGTTCACTACTGAAAACGTCAGAGCAGTCATTAAAAAGGGCATCAACTTCAGAATTTATCACAGAGTGAATCCCTGTAATGTTAAGACCTAGGGCAGGGAACCAATCTAGTCCTAGCAAGGTAGGCAGGGCACCATCAACAACTACCAGTGGCAAGTAACCTCTAAAGTTTTGGAATTGAATAAGGAATCTTCCCTTACCCAGGACTGGGATGGTCTTCCCCTGGTAGTCTCGAAGATTCAGGCGGCAGGCTATCAGCTTCCTCCTTGAGAGCGAAGGCAGAATTTTCTTCAATGTGGTCCACGCAATGATGGAGAGGGTTGACCCGGTGTCCACCTCCATGTGGCAGGGCTTACCTTCTATAAGAAGAGAAATGCTTATTTTGTTAGGGTTACAGGTGAAACTGCCCACGTGATAACAAGTGTAGCAGCTTTTTACTTGCCTTTGGGAGGAGGCAGATTTTTGGGAAGGGGCCTGCTCGGCTGGACATACTCTGGCTATATGCCCTCTCTTCTGGCAGTTCAGACAGATAACATTTCTGAACCTGCAAGTTGATCTAAGGTGGTTACCCCCGCAGCTCATACAAAAGGGTTGTTGTTTGGTGGACTGGCTGCTGTTTCTCCTTGGTGGAGCTAAAGGTGTTCTGGGACGTGTGAGGCGGTTTACCTCTAATGGTTCTTCTATTTCTTCCTGGGAGACTTCATCATAGTGAACTGTAGCCTGCCCTTGTTTTGTGGTAGTTCCCTGAATCTCAGCTGCAGATACTTCTGATAACTCAGCAGCCTGAGCTTCCTCAATGGCTAGGGATAAGGTCAGATCTTTCTTTGCCAATAACCTCCTCTGAAGCTTCAAATCCCTAACTCCACCTACAATTTGGTCTAGTAGCATGTCCTCAAGGTAATCCCTGAACCCGCAGTGTATGGCAGCTGATCTTAGTGCTGCCATGTATTGACTCACAGTTTCCCCTTCAGCTGGAGTCCTTCTCCTAAAAGCTAGCCTCCTAGCTGTCTGAGAGGGTCTGGGGGAATAGTGGTTTGACAAAATTTCCTTCAACTCATCCCAGGGGATAGCCTCAATGGGTCGTGGGGACACTAGCGCTGAGGCTGTGTCAAAAACGGTAGCCCCACAGAAGCTTAAAAAATAAGACCTTTTCCTTAGGTCTGTAGCCCTGGACAAATCTATGGCATTTAAAAAACATTCAAATCTACTAATGTAAGATTCCCAAGTCTCTGCTCCCGGCTGGAAATGCGGGAAAGTCGGAGTTGATGCCATTGGAGTGGCAGAGTCAGTCTCCTGAGCGAGGAAAAAATAGAGGTTGCTTTTAGAAAAGCGTTTCTGGTAGTGCCTGTCAGCGGCGTTCGGCTCCTCAGCTGTGGAGCTTAAAGTTCGTGCTCTTTTGGAGAGCGCCGGCGGCGGTGACTTCAATCAGCCCTTAGCGGCTTCAGCTCTTTCTTAGTGTGACTTCGGCTCAATTGTTTCGCCTGGACGTCTTTGCTGTATCCCGCCCTCGTCGCCAGTGTTGTAGAGCGGCGGTTACAGAGGGAGACGGAGCCAGGTTAGGCTAACAGTCTTTATTCAAGAGAATAAAGGGTCGCCGCGGCTTCAGAGGCAATCTGACAGCCAGCTGGCGGCGACAGCTGATGCCGTTTGACAGCTCCCTTTTATAGCCGGCTGTCAAACGGCATCAGCCAATGGGAGCGATCGGCGCTCCCGCTCAGGTGGCGGACCAGAAGGAGAACTGCTGGCAGGTTCTTAAGACATAACAGGTACAGTTGATTTTGAGTAATAATAACAAAAATTTTCAGGCTGCTGTTTATAACAATTATCATCAAAAAGTATTTACTTATCCTTAAATATACACCTTACATTATTTAATTAAACATCCTTGTCAATTTTAAATTTCTAACTTCTGCTTCCATCTTCTAGTCATTGATAAAATGCCCCCCAAGTTAAAAAGTATTCTGCTTCCTTCTTATCCTTAATTTTCATTGTTAATCCATCCATCTCAGCACATTCTAATATTTTCTTTATTATACTTTCCTCTGTAGGAATATCTTCATTTTTCCAGTTCTGTGCATATACAAATTCTCACTGTTGTTAAAACATGTAAAATTAAGTATGTGTTTCCTTTATTTATTTTTCTGGTAAGATACCCAACAAAAAACAATTCTGGTTTTAAATCTATTTGTTGTTTTGTCATTTCTCCTAGCCATATTTGTATTTTTATCCAATATTTTTAGCCTTTGGACACGTCCACTACATATGGTAATAAGAGCCCGGTAACAGATTACATCTCTAACATTTGGCAGACATGTTTTTGAACATTTTTGCCATTCTCACTGAGTGCTAAGACTTCTAAGAGGGCAGCTTTTCCAGGTCCACATATCATGGCAAACCATGAGAAGACCCCGATAAGGAGGGACACGTGCTCATTAACTGACCTTTACAATATTAGCATCTTCAAAGGTGGTATTCATCAGGTTCTGACCAGTTCTGCAGAACCGGTAGCGGAAATTTTGAGTACTGGCAAATACCTCCTATGACTGGCCCTGCCCACATCTATTCACTGCCTCCCAAGTCCCAGATGATTGGCTTGGTATTATTTTGTTGCCCTGCACAGGAGAACGGAGCTGGAAAGCAGATTAGTGGGGTGGGGAGGGAATGGGGATTTTACAGTATCCTTCCCAAGGAGTGAGGCGGGAATGGGGAGTTTGCGGTATCCTTTCCCTGGAGTGGGGTGGGAATGGGAATTTTGCAGTATCCTTCACCTGCCATGCCCACCAAACCACACCCACCAAGCTACACTCACAGAATCGTGGTAAAAGATTTTGAATCCCACCACTGAGCATGTTACGTAAACAGAGTCTAAGCAGGTCATCTCCCAGATCTTGCTTCGAAACAGCATACGTTGACTGTGAAACTGTCCAACCCAACACCCAGGGTCTGAATAAGATGGCTAACAGGTTCACAATGCACACTCAAAGCAAAGGTCCAAAGCATTCTTTCTCCTTCATGGTATAAAATCCCTCATCTCCTTTATGCCTGTGGGCAGAACTGAAAAGCATATATATTTTCCCTGAAGGTTTTGTCTACTTATTAATCTGCTTGCCATTCAGAATTCGTATTTGCAAATATCTCCTTCATCTTCAATCTCCAGCTTGTTAAATGACAGGTTTTAATCTTGGCTCTGCCCCCCACCCACCCACCCACCCACCCCTGTCTCCCAACGAGTCCAATATTCCCCCCAAAGAGGATCAAAGTAACTATTTTATTTATTCTCCTTCTTTTCTTATTCTCCTCCCTTGGGCTCATTTGCATACTAAAGTGGTTATTAGGGGGGAATAAAAGTTGCACATGCAAATTTGACATTCAGATGCCAATACCCTTCCATAAATAAGGTCAACTGTGATGAGGACACATGTTACATCTCCAATTATAAGGCTCTTAATGTCTAAATAATGCTAATACGAAACATCTGCCATCGGTGCAGAGCTGCGAAAGAAGAGGGAGGGAGGATTGCTCGAAAGTTCATTGGTTGGGTTCTGCTGCCTCTGCCAAAACTTCCACATACAGGTAGACCTTGACTTACAAATGTTCATTTAGTGACCCCTAAAGTTACAACGGCACTGAAAAAAAGCGACATGCCTGTTTTTCAGACTTGCGGCCATTTTAGTATTCCCGTGATCATGTGATCAAAATTCAGACTCATGGCAAGCTGACTCATGTTTACGATGGTCGCATTGTCCTGGGGTTACGTGCGATCATATTTTGTGACCTTCTGACAAGCAAAGTCAATGGGGAAGCCAGATTCACTTAACATCCACATTGCTCACTTTAACAACTGCAGTGATTCACTTAACAACGGTGGCCAGAAAGGTTGTAAAATGGGCCAAAACTCACTTAACAACCATCTCGCTTAGCAACAGAAATTTTGGTCTCCATTGTGGTCGTAAGAAGACTTTACATGGGATATTTCTTTTCACTGAGGTAGATAAGTCTCACTTAGCAACATAAATTTTGGATTCCATTTGTGGTCATAAGTCAAGGACTACCTGTAATGGCAAAATACATTGCACTTCTAATACATCAAACACTGCCTGTTTAGCTAGGTACTACTTTCCCCCTGCATGAGCCAGATGGTGCCATGTATTTCCTCCTGCTCTGGAAAAATATCAGAAACCAACATTAACAATGCAACATCTTTACTTCCATGAAGCTGTGCATTAGCACACTTAGAGATCTACATTTAAAAAGTAGGGGGAAATATTGGGTGTTAACTATGCTGTTAGGCCAGGAACAAGTGTGGATGAATTTGTTCCCCAAATCTCTGTTTGCTACTTTGTTTTACTAATATCAAATTAGTTTATAGTAATAGAATTTAAAATTGGATAGACTCAACAGTATTTGTTCTTATGGACTAAGCTTTGGGAATTGTGGTCCTTCCTTCCTTTCTTCCTTTCATCCTTTCTCCTCTCCTCCCCTCTTCTTTTCTTCCTTCTCCCTCCCTCCCTCCCTTTTCATCCCCATCAATTATGCAACACCAAGAAAAAAATCTGCTTGCAGTAACCCCCCCCCCCCAAAGTATAAAGTGGGAGGGAGTTCTTTCTCTCATTCCCATCTAAATGTCAGATGCTCATCCAAGAGACTCCTGTCTCTCCAAGCACAGCCAAATAAACAAATTATATGATAGCACTTAAGCTTTAGTATCCCTTAAATAGCTAGGTGTTTCATCAGAAAGGTGCTGGTAACCCAATGCCCCTACAAAAATCTGAGTATTTTGCATCACTACTCTTTTCATTTTTGGTGAGAAGGAAGCCTTTTTT
Source organism: Notechis scutatus (assembly GCF_049901735.1). Classification (NCBI taxonomy): domain Eukaryota; kingdom Metazoa; phylum Chordata; class Lepidosauria; order Squamata; family Elapidae; genus Notechis; species Notechis scutatus. The sequence goes on from NC_142019.1 coordinate 11,569,401, forward strand.
TTCCCCTGGCATTCCAGGGTCCACTATTTACATATCAACCAAAGGTTGACCCACTGGTTGTAATAGGAACTGACTTACCAGCTTGTTGTCCAAGCCTGACATCATGGGCTGAAAGTGTGTGACTGACCCAAAGTCACCAATTTCATGGCTAAGGTGAGACTATAACTCAGTCTCCCGGTTTCTAGCCTGGTGCTTTAACCTCTGGATCAAACTAACTCTCAAACTGGCTCTTTACCCTTTCCAAAACAATCAGATGTGTAGCCAGCAGCCACCAGAAAAATTGCCCAGTGTAAACCACAGTACCTTGTTTCAAGCAATCCAAACCAAGTAAATCAAGTTATGTTCATTAGGAGTGCTAAAATGCAAGCATAAATTAGAACACTGTCCTGTTAGTTGGTTTACTGTATGTATATTATATGTTAGGAAATGGAGTTCCCGCTAAGTGAACCCATAATTAGGGGTGTTATTTACGTAAAGTCAATGCCTGAATGCAGCCATGATATCATCAATGGGAACAAAGATATGCTGGGTACATAGGAAACCTCTACTCAGAATTTCTGCTTCCATCATTTATGAATAAACTGAAAAGGAAAGAACAAATCCTGCAGCAGCAGCAGATGAAGAGGCATTGTGGGAGATGCAAGTGCTTTTCTAGAGATTGTCTGTTTATCTGTCCATCTGCGCATTGTCTGGTTTTGTAAACTGTGCTAGAAATTCAATGGGTGAAGGTCAGGCCAGGATAATTAAGTAAAGAATTCTGGTTCTGCTCTACAAAGTCCACCAGGAGATTGTAGAGCTATTGGGATTTGCAGAGATTCAACCTGTCTCATGCCTCCAAAGTTGTGATAACAGTGGTTGACTCCTAACATGAGATGGCCAGGCCATTCAGGGTGCCAGTCCCATGAGCATTTTATAATTGGAGGCCACTCTGGGAGATGTTGACCCTTCACTAACAAAGTCTTTCTAGCTCTAGAGCTGACTTTAAACTGTACAATTTCTTTTATGTGAGCCTTCTTTCCTGGAGGGAATCTTGACCAAAAGGAATTTAACTCTAGGAGCAAAATCAAAATCTCTTATCTACTTCTTAGCTTTACTGTAGCCAACTTTCCTTTTCTGAACAATTTTCCAACCACAAAGAGTCATTAACAACATTTTCATCTCTGCTTCTTTTATTCTTATTCCATTTACCACAAGTAACGAAGGAGGTTAACTTTCATACAAAATGGGTCAATTTAACCATATTTCCCTACCCACGATAAATGCAGATTTTGCTTTGACAAATGCCTTACTTTTCGCTGCTAAGAGCCATGGGCCACCCATTTCCTTGACAATTGCTTCAACACAATTATGGTATTGACTTGATGCGACATTAGTCCCACACCTAAGACAGTCTATGTTGCTGTTGTTTTTTGTTTGCAATTAAATAACACAATGAGTTATTATAACAAATTCCTGAGGATAGCTGATGACGGTTTGAATTCTGACAGCAGCTGATGGAGTGAATTTTTTATTTGACCTTCTAAAATCCATTTCCTCACCTGATTCTGAACAACATTTCCACTTCTGTCTCTTCAAGAGATTTCTAACTTCTATTGAAGATAAAGCTACTGCTCCAATTAATTAAAAAATGGCTCATGTAAGAGAAACTACACAGCAGAGGGACTACAAGTGGAGGAGTGGGGGAACTGGGTTTTCTTATTCTTTTTTTTGCTATTGATAAAAGTAATTGCAATATTCTCTTTCATTTCTGTGGCCCCTGTTCGTCTTTCAGGTTTCAAAAAAAGTACTTCCTTGACTTAAGAAATGTGTCCATTTTCTCTTTCTCTTCTCCAGCAAGCCCAAGATGGAATTGCAGAATTACAGGTAGTCCTGGACTTACAACACTTCACTTAGTGCCCATTCGAAGTTACAACAGCACTGGAAAAGTGACTTATGACTATTTTTCATACCATTGCAGCATCCCCATGGTCACGTGATTTACATTCAGATGATTGATAACTGACTCACATTTATGAAAGATGCAGTGTCCCAGAGTCCCTTTTGCAACCTTCTGACAAGCAAAGTCAATGAGGAAACCACTTAACAACCATGTTACTATATTTAACAATTGCAATGAACTTAACTTAACAAATGTGGCAAAAAAAAATCATAAAATGGGGCAAAACTCACTTAACAAATTTCTCACCTGGCAGCATAAATGTTGGGCTCAAATGTGGTCATATGTTGAGGACTACCTGTGTAGAATACAAAGAGGGATGTTCTTGGCTCCCTCTCAAGACTTTGATACTAAGTTCTATCAAAATAGCCTTCCTGTTGTTCTGCCTTGTCGAGATAGACTTTACCGTTCCATCTGATGTAAAAAAAACCAACACTTTGATGATTTAAGCAACATGGGAAGAACACGGGAAATCAAGAATTACGTTGTGCTTCAGTCTCCTGAAGTACATTATTCTCATAAAATTCCTAAGGGAATGGTGCCAGGTGATTTACAGTCTGCTCCAGATATGCCGCCGTTTGATTCTTAAGTCAAATTGGGAAATGGGAGTGATTGTTTTCTGAAATGCAATCCTCTTAGAACTAGCACTGGTTTCTATTGATCCAGCCCCTCTGGACTCTGTACCAGCTACTGTTACTATTTTGAGGAAACCAGGAAAGAGAAAGTATGTACTGAATGAGAGACTATCACGTTACACAATGAACAGGAGATGCCTAGAGCTACTGAGAGGCTCCAGAAGTGAAAATAATGGTTCCAGGAGAGCTCACTGGCTAAGAATCTCAGTAGTGTTAGCTCACCCTCAAAATAAGTCAATAATATCTCTCTTTCTCTCTCCTCCCTTCCCTCCCTCTCGCTTGCTCATTCACTAATATAGCCTTAGGGGGCTGGGGGGGGGGGGGGCTGGGAGAAAACATTTTGCTGTTTTTAGAGCTTTCAAGTTTTGTACCAGACCCGGCAATAAATCTCCTGCCTCCAGAAAGCTCAGCTATGAATACAGCAACAAACTGCAGAAGTTTCAAGTTCCAAGTTCACAACATGGAGAGCTAAGTAGCTTTTATCATATTACGAAAGAGGTTGTGTGTGCACAGACAGTCTCCTGAAGAGCATGGGAGTCAAAGGATATACACACATATATATTCATACGTCTATGAGAGAGAGAGAGAGAGAGAATGCTTAGATCCAGGGTTATTTCTCCCACCTCTGAATCAATGAATTCTTAACCCTTATTTTCCCAACTTTGAAGGCTGATGTCTGTTCCATGATTATCCAACAGGCTGTCTGGCCTTAGATTCTACGGAAGTATTTTGAGGGTTTAAGTGACTAACTTTGAGGGTTTATGAGACTAAACATGTGATAGGCTCATAACAGGTTCCAGATGCTCTCTTTTAATCTCTTCTAAACTTTTGGCCCTTCCCCTACTTCAGTCAGGGCATAAAGGACCAACCACATTCTCTGCAACCCTTTGATGCCAGTTTAATTTTTAAAAAATCATATGAAAGCTATAGCCCACTGACCTTAGCTAGGTAGTTTTGTTCATTTTTTTTTTTTTTTTTGCTTACCCTGATATGTGACTTGCCCATTACTACTTGCTCAAACAAGATAGGAAGGCATGCAGAACATATCATCTGGGTTTTTTTTCCAATACGGGAAATGTCTATGTTTTGTTCTGTGTTGCAACAAGAACAGTGCTCACATGCCTGTTGAGACAATCAAGACTTGATAGCTTTAGAAAAAGAGCCAGAGCCTTGCACCATCATCAGCCCTTCGTGGTAGGCAAGGTCAAGAAAAAGTAACAGCAGAAATTTCAGGAATATGTTTCATTGTTATAGAGGAATGAATCTTGAAAGCCTCATTTTCTTTCTTTCTTTTCTTTTTTCTTTTTTTTCTTTCTTTTTTCTTTTCTTTCTTTCTTTTGTTTCTTTCTCTCTCTTTCCTTCCTTCCTTTTTATTTCTTTTCTTCCTTCCTTCCTTTCCTTCCCTTTCTTCCTTTCCCTCCTTCCTTCCTTCCTTCTTTTCCTGCCTTTCTTGTTTTTTATAATAATAACTCAAAGCAGCAAACATATCCAACTCACCTTCCTCCTCCTGTTTTCCCCATAACAACACCCCAATGAGATGGCTTGGGCCAGGGGTGCTATTCAAAAATCCTAGCAACTGGTTCACTGCCCGGTTGCTGGGTGGGCATGGCCATGGTGGGCGTGGCCTACCAGAAAATCGGGAAGGGCTGTTTTTCACCCTCCCAGAGCCTCTGCATAGACCCTGCACTTACTTGCATCCAAAACGGGCCGCGTGGAGACTCCTGGGAGAGCGGGACAGGGTGGGAAGGGCCAACCAGTCGGTTCAACTACTGGTTCAGCAAACCAGATGTAAATTTAACATCCAGTTTACCTGAACTGGTCCAAACCAGCTGAATCCGCTTTCTAGCCTGGGTTTTAACCACTAGAACCAAACTAGCTATGCCTCTTCATACATATCTCAAAGTGGGGTTATTTTGTGTTTCTTCCTCAAGCTTTTTTGCTTTTTACTAGTTTTTTCTCATCTCTTTACAATTGGTTAATCTCTTCCTAGATGGATTCACAGATATGCTGTTCTAGAAAAGGAGGATAATAACCAAGAAGGCACCACTCGTCAGATTTCTGCAAATTTTCCTATAGAATTTTGGTGGAATCCCCCTGAATGTAGTGCTCAACTATGAGTTTTGGACTTTATTTTTCATGAATTAATATAGCACGTCTATTTTTTATTAATGTACACTTTACTTTGAAGTTTTCACTGGCATTTTCTGATGAAAAAAGGACTTTTGTTTGCAATTCAAAGGGAAGGCTACATGTCAGAGAAGATCAAACCTATTAGAATAGTGGAGCTTTCTATACCTTCCCAAGTCAATTCCTTCAATTTCCATAATCTTTAGGGATTAGTGTCCTCTATTTTTCCCAGGTGACAGTTCAGTCCCAAATCTCTCCATTTCATACTACTTAACTATTTCAAACATTATTTTAAAGGGGCATTTAACAAGATGCTTAACAAGGTTTGAAAAGGGGAAATTATGTTTCATATCAGGGTAATCCAAGAAGAATTTCCCTTTCTTCCTTTGCAGCAAAAATTCAAATCTGTTTTAAATGAGAATGTTGAAGACTAAAAAATAAATTTAATGACTTGTTATCAGAAAGAAAGCATTGTTTGGGTTGGGCTTTTCTGGCGATATTTACCTTTGTGTTTTCCACTGTCAAAGAAAATAAGCTTCTGTGCTTTTTAAACTGCATTTGTACTAGACAACACTTCAAACAGAGATTGCTTTCAAAGAGGTCAGGGATTCCAAGATCAAACCAACATTATTTATAAGAAGCCCAATTCAGAAATAACTCCATCCAGTCAGTCAGATGTTCAGACTGGATTTGGCACTTTTACCTACATATTGAGTCCTTCCTAAGGATCTGGGACAGACAGTTATCATTGTTTGATGATGTTAAAGGTACCAGCGCAGGATGTAAACTCTTCCAAGCAAAGCTGCCTTTTGCAATTGATTGATGGTGATTTTGTCAATGCTAGTGGTGTTCAAGTGGTGCCCCAGATGTTTTGTGATTGCATCCAAGGTACCTATTACTATTGATACTATCTTTACTTCCTTTTGTCACAGTCATTCCAATTCTATTTTCAGTTCTTTGTGTTTTGTTATTTTTCTCCAGTTCTTTCTCTCCTCTTCTGCTGTCTCCCAATATTATTAATATTCTATCTTTAACATCAAGTAATCCTCCTCCTCTTTACTTTCCCCAACAGCCAAGGATAACTTTGAATGGATTTTCACATGCTGTTTTTCACTATGACCTGGCTACCAAGCATCCACTCTATTAATAAAGGAGAATATTTGTAGCTCAGGATTGAAATGAGAGGTCTTTGGTGCTCTCTGAGCTTGCTTGTTTTCTTGCAGATATTTCATGACCCTAACGAGGTAACATCATCAATGCTAGTAAGGAGAGCTGTTTGCTGACACTTTATATTCCAGTGACTTGCCTGTCTGTGTGTATGGAGGTGGTCTTAAGGATTCTTTGGTTGGGTTATTTACTGGTGACTCTGGCAGTTTCTTGATTGGGATATTGTTTATTTGATTGTTGGTCTGATGCTAACCTTGAAGTTAATCCTAGACCAGGCCAAGTCCAAAAATGCCAGAAGCCTAGCATTCTGACAAGTCAGCTATCAATAGACACATAGACTAAGCAAAAGAGATAATCAAGCAGCCCACAAGAGAACAAAAAGACCACCAGCATCCAGATCAACATAGATTAACTCCAAGGTTAACTTCAAACCAACAATCAAGTAAACAACAACCCAATCAAGTGAAGTCATATAATTGTGTGATTCAGTTAACAATCATGGCAAAAAAAAAAAACATAACAATCATGGCAAAAAAGATCAGAAAATCAGGTGGGACTCACTTAAGAACCACCTCACTTTGCCAGGGAGGTCCCAGTCTCAATTGTGGCTGCAAGTCAGGGTCTACCAATATAAAACACATACATGTAAAATATCGTAGTTTAAAAACCAGGTCAGTTTTCAGCTTTCCTAATTCAACATCTCAAAAAAATTCTGGAATGAGTAGTTTGACTGGATGAAAGATTTTGGATATAACCTAAATTTGGGTGATTGGCAAACCTTATGGGATAGAAATTAAAAAAAATAACTTTGGCGGCTCCATATAAAGAAAATTTATATAAAATGTTTTACTGATGACGCACTCCACCATCAAAATTGACAAAAATGTACCTGAAATTATCCCCTAATTGTTGGAAATGCAACAAAGAAATTGGAATATATTATCATTTATGTTGGAATTGCAAGAGAACCCAAATATATTGGTTGAAAATTAAGAATTGGATAGAAGAGATGTGTAAAATTAAAGTAGAATTTTGACCCAAAATTTTCTTACTGGGAATTAATGTGGGAGACTACAATAAAGATGTAATATATTTAATAGTCCATGTCACCACTGCTGCGAGATTAGCTTTTGCCCAAAGATGGAAAGGTAATGAAATACCAGATGAGATGGAAATAATTAAGGAAATTTGGGTGTGCACTGAAATGGATGAATTAACTCAAGAATTAAAAAATAAGACTGAATCTGATTATTATAAAATTTGGGAGACGTTTTACCACTGGTTGAAAAAAGGAAGGAATAAGTGTATCAAAGATGACTAAAGTTTATGTATACATGTACATTTGTATTATTCTTTATATTTGTCATTTGGTGATGTAAGGTAAGCAGGTGTATCAGGATGTATGCACCACGTTCATTGTTTTTAAATGTCTTCCTTTTTGTTTGATTAAATGTATGTATGTATGTATATGTATATATATATATATATATATATATATATATATATATATATATATATATATACACACACACACCAGATGAAACCCAGCTTCCTAACTAATGATAGCCGTCCATTTCCCAGCAAGCTGCACTAAAGGCCTCCAATAAAGTAACACAATGCTGCCAGCCAATCAAGATACAAAAAGAGCCAAAAAACAGACAGAAGATATTAGAGACACCAATCAAGCAGAACACAGCAAACTCCAAGACCAATAAACACAGACCAAGACTCCCAACCAATCAGGATGAAGAAAAACCATTCTGGCACAGCAATAGGCTGCCCCAAATTTAAATCTGAAACCACTGTAAAGTCTGACTCACAGATGAACACTATACAGAAGCCTGATGATGGCAGATGAGATTCTGCTGAAACGTTGCTACAACTTTAAAAGAACAACTACAATGGCATGGGAAAATACCCGAACAAAGCCGAATGCCATATATATATATATATATATATATATATATATATATATATATATATATATATATATATATATATATATATATATATATATATATATATATATATATATACATGTATACATATATATATATATATATTATATACACATACACATACACATACACACACACACACACACACACACACACACATATATATGTATATGTATATACATATATATATGTATATGTATATGTATATGTATATGTATATGTATATGTATATATTTTCTTAAGTTTTCACGGGTACTTACATGTATGGTATTCAGCTTTGTTCGGGTATTTTCCCACGTCATTATAGTTGTAGCAATGTTTCGGCAGAATTTCATCTGCCATCATCAGGCTTCTGTATTGTGTTCGTCTGTGAGTCAGACTTTTACAGTTGTTTCAGTTTTAAATTTGGGGCTAGCCTACTGCTGTGCCAGAATGGTCTTTTCTTCATCCTGATTGGTTGGAAGTCTTGGTCTGTGTTTATTGGTCTTGGAGTTTGCTGTGTTCTGCTTGATTGGTGTTTCTAATATCTTCTGTCTGTTTTGTGGCTTTTTTTGTCTTGATTGGCTGGCAACATTGTGTTCCTGTATTGGAGGGTTTTAGTGCAGCTTGGCTCTGAGTAAATGGACGGCTATCATTTGTTAGGAAGCTAGGTTTCATCTGGGTGCCTGGTTGGGGTATGTTTGAACTGGAGGTATCAGGGGGGATCTGTTTGTGCCCAGGTGTTTGCCTGGCTTGTGGTGTGGAGATTTTTTTGTTTGTGAGTGCAGGCTTCCAAATAATTGACAGTCTGGTAGAATCATCTCTTCTATTTATACTTTCAGGCCTTTTTTCAATCTCTATGGCTTCTCTGATAATTCTGTAGCTGGGGTTTTCTATAGTGGCTAGGATTTTGGTGCCGTTGAAGTTGATGCTATGACCTGTGGCTTTCATGTATTGGACTAATGAGGAAGTGTGTTCCAGCTTTTTTACTGCATTTTTGTGTTCATCCAGGCGGGTACTTATTCTTCTATTGGTCTGTCCAATGTAGGTTTTCTTTTCCATGGGGCCAAATCACAAATGTGTCATCGATGTATCTTAAATATAGTTTGGGTTTGTGGGTGGCATTAGCCAGGGCTCTGGATTCAAATTCTTCCATGAACAGGTTTGCAATGATGGGTGACAGTGGTGATCCCATAGGGGCTCCTTCAATTTGTTTGTATCTTTGTCCTTTGTATATGAAATATGTGTTGGTTAAGTAGTGTTCTGCTAGTTCCATGAGATGTTTAGCTGGTTGGTATTTATTTTTGATGATATCAAGAGTTTCTTTTATCGGGACTTGAGTGAATAGTGAAACCACGTCGAAACTTACATACATACATACATACATACATACATACATACATACATACATGTTTTCTTAAGTTTTTGCGGGTACTTACATGTATGGTATTCAGCTTTGTTCGGGTATTTTACCACGTCATTATAGTTGTGCTTTTAAAGTTGTAGCAACGTTTCGGCAGAATCTCATCTGCCATCATCAGGCTTCTGTATTGTGTTCAACAATACAGATGAAACCTAGCTTTCTAATAAATGATAGCCGTCCATTCACCCAGCTAACTTTGTGTTGTTGGATGAAATATCTATCTGATTCAGTTCCAAGTGGAGAGAAAGACACTGGAAACATGGAGGCTGATTGGAAAGATGGTTTAATGGAGCAGAAGCATCAAGCACATGGTCCTGGTGCCTTGGGCCTTGCCCTTGAGTTTCCTGTTTCTGTGGCAAGAGCATGTATTCTATTGGTTGCTGTCAGACTCCCATGGGGTTATGCAGGTGTCATAGCTGAGGTTGTCTGAGCTCCCAGGTTTGGTTGAAACTTGGAGGGTGATGATGTAATGAAGAGGCTTGTGTTCTGAAAGGGTGTTGGGCAATTCCTATTGTGTCTTACTTGCTTTGTCCTGGTTTGGATCTTGAGTGAGGGCTAATCTCATCACCCTGAGGCTGAAGATCTTTAACCCTTTTGTCTATCCATTTACATATTATGTATCACTCTCTTGAGAATTCTCTTATATTCATCCTTATTAATCCTTATCTGTCAGATGGTGCTCCATTCAAAATCCAAGGAAGATATACTTAGACTCCATTAATTAGAAAAAAAGATATCTTTTACTGGAAATCAAGTGGTAGCAACAAAAGAATTCTGAATCTGAGAAAATGAGCATGTAAATCACATATACAAAGTGATGGCAACGTTCCCACCCCCAATAGTTCAATTGGCTCATCCTATAAAAAGTTGTGTATAGCATCATGTGGGCATCTCCAGGTGGTGATGAGGCCTCTGTCTGTTGACCTTGGCATATTTTGATAAAGAGTTGCAATTGCCCATAGCATAGGATGGAAGCCTAAGCAAGAAACTCCCCCTGCAACTTATACAGTTCTGTTTTGTAAAATCTCTAGCTCACTTCCCATAAACATGTACCCCCTCCTCCCCCCGTTACTTATGACAGTCTAAAGATGCAAAGCAAAGGAAGAAAATCTTGAAGGCTGACATTCGCCCCCCCTGAAAAAGAGGCATTAGTCCTAAAAAAGAGAAAGAATAAAAGATAAAAGAATAATATACATATAACATCATAATACTAAAGTTCAGGGTTTATCAGGATATTTCGTACAAAATGCCTTGACAAGCTTAGGAGCTCAAACATCCTTCTCATTCACCCATTCAGAATGGGAAGGAGGAAAATGTTTCCAAACAACTAAACATTGGAGTCGACCTCTTTGTTTCCTAGAATCCAAAATTTCTTTAACTTCAAAATGTTGCTCACCTTCAATTAGCAAAGGCACAGTGGGATCAACCTGAAATGGTCTCAGGTGAGGGGTATAGCCAGAATTTCTACACCAAGTGACTACAAAGGTACAGTCAACTCTTATTTGACATTTCCCAGCAAATCTTTTTGGGTCCAAATTTCTTGGGCTAGGCTATTCTGGCCTTGCAATCTATGTAAATTAGATCTTATCTTCCGGAGGTTTTTTGAATAATGCTAAGTAGGTCGAAAACATTTTATGTACAGTTTTCTTGTGTCCAATCTATTATATTGCAACGCCGGGTATGCCACCACAGTGATAAGGTACCTGTCAACTCACATTTCCACTTGGGTTCAATTTGTACATCTGCTAATCTTCCGAAAATGCTCCATAACATTTTTTACTTTCTTTCACTCATCTATAATTTATGTTCCATTGTTTTTCAACCAATCTTCTGCACCCATGCTATCATCGTATTCTTAATTGTGTATATAGTATAAATAGTATATGTTGATGCAAAAGTTGTTGAAAATTTAATTAAGATTTGTACTGGTGAAAAACAATAAAAATCTATTGTAAAAAAGAAAAAGAAAAAGAAAAGAAAAGAAAAGAAAAGGAAGGTGGGGGCTTTCCAAGAGCATGTTTCTTCTTTAGGGAAATATAATGTTCTGCCTTTTTAATAGTTCTCAAAATATTTCATTCTTCTAGGAGAGAGGTGAGTGCTAACTTTCTACAGTGCCCAAGGTGGAACTAGAACTCATGTATGTCCTGGTTTCTTGCCTGATGCCTTCACCAGCCTTCAGTCAGCTTTTAGAAGATTACAAAATCACAAACCAATCCTGCCATCTGGTGGTGGTATTTTTGATGCCCTGACATGGTGGGTATATTTACAGTGGCCAACAGGTGGGAAATTACAAGAAGACAGTAATTGTGCCTTTCTGATCCTGCTTGCAAGCTTAACGAAAAAACCTGGTTGGTTATCAAAGACTCAGAATTTTGGCCTAGGTAAATTGTCAATCTAACTCAACAGGGGTTTTCTTATTCAAGAAAAAAGAACACATATTTAAACACATACTTCTTGCCAGTTCCAATAAACATAATGAACTTTGTTTCTGCATGGTTATATAGAATTGGCATTGTTACTTCAGTGATTTATTATTTGCTTTATAGTTTATGCAAGCCACGTGCTCCCATTTAATGGCTCAGTTTTTATCAAAGGGGTAGTCTAATTGCAAAATTAGGGATAATCAGTGGAAAAGCTTACATAAACACAATCATGCAATTTAGATGGAGAAGTAGGTCAGTTTAAATCTGGGGATGCAAAACAAAAGTCTTGTTCTTATTTTGCTTCTGATATATTACTGCCAAGGGGACAGGACAAAAAAGAAATGGTTAAAGATTACATTATCTATCATAACAAACACAGCTGTTATTTAATGAATGTTAACATTACATAAAACTTCCTCCACTCTTTGTAACAAGTAACCATAGGAACCCTTCCTTTAAATCAATCAATCACTTATTTAAAAAGTAGATGACAAACAGTTTCCATTGAGCTGGCCACAGTTGATTTGATCTGTGAAGTCTTTGAAAATGTTAGCAACAATATTACTGAAGTAGGTCATAAATATCTGTGTTTTATTCACAATAAACATATGCAAAACAAATCAACACTTATTCCTTTGCTGCAATAGGCTATCTTGTTCTACCTAATCAACCTCTAAAGGTGTTTACTTTTCAAGCATATATACTTCTGTCGACAGGAGCAAACTGTGTCTCCTTAGGAACACTGAGATCACCGAAATAGTCCTTCAAGGTTCAGTCCTTGATATCAATTTTATCCCAAGAACTAAAGTAAGTGTAGTTTAATAGTCATTGCCCAGAAGTTACATTGAGTACTAAAAGGATCAAATAAGTTTCATCCAGTTGGGAGTCATCAAATATATGTAGCCAGATTTTATTCTAAGGGGTTCAAAACCTCTACTAGAAATTGAGTATTCTCTACTCTATCCTATCCTACCCTGCCCTGCCCTGCCCTGCCCTATCCAACTCTACGCTACTCTTATTCTTTCAATATTTCAGTTGATGGGTCTTATGGGGTGCAGCAGGAGATAAACTCCCTCTTTCTGAGACAACTGTAGCCAAAAAAAGGTGAACAAGACCATTGCTTAGATCATTATAAATCATCATTGCCAGCATCACCCCCATTTTTTTACCATCATCCCTACTCATTTCTCAATTCCAATTTAAAAATAGTGACAGACAGACAGAAGCTGTTCCTTTTTTGAAGCCAATTAGTGGTTGTTTTTCCACTTCAAGGAGCTAGAAAGAAGGTTATTTTCCTATACACTTTCAAAACTTTTCAGAGTTTGCCAGGCACACTTTGCAAAAAATTCTGTGCCAGACAAGCACTATGCAAAATTCTGAGGCAATCTGCTTTTTGTTTTAAAAAAAAATGAAGCTGTTCAACCCCATCTATTTCATCATTGATATTCTTACCACAATGGCAATTTTTGCACGATGTGCTAACTAAAAAGCTTGGTTAAAGGACACATGCTGACCTTATACCTGTCCCCCTTATGTGTGGCATTTTAAGCAAGTACTCTGGCTCACTATGCTATTCAAATCTGAAATCGATGGCATTTAAGCTTTCCAGAAACCAGGATCCGTAGCCTTCCAAACTCCTTAGTTATAAGTCTTAGAAAACCAGAAGGACACCTAATAGGAGTTGGACAAGAACCTAAGTCATAATGCTTGATTCAAGTTCAGCACATAATGGGGATACAATGCTGCATGCTCATTAACCAACCTTTTTAGCATAGCCTAATCTGCAAAGACAATTTCCTGAAAAAGGGGTTGTTTCCAAATGTAGATTGGCTAAATTTTACCATTGGTGTACTATACAGACCACTAATATATCCTCTCCCCTTAACATAAGACTTAGACTGTAAAGTTAAAGCACCATCAACTGTACATATGCAGCAGTAGCTACAAAGGACATCAATCTAGGACATCAATGAATTATTGCCTGGAATTATAGCCAATATATTATCTTGAAAAATGTTCAAAGAAGGGAAGGAAGAAAAACACAGATGGAACAATAACGTTACAGAGGTGCTACCTGTAGAGGACTCAGGACCTTCTAAAATACATGAATTAATGGAGTTCATGGACTATATTCTAATTCTATGCATGTACATCTGGCTGAACCTCTGTTACATACAGTGGAACCTATGTCCACATAAATACACATAAAAGTGCTCTAAACAGATTGGCATAAGCCACAGAAATAACACTGTAGAGATCATGCTAAATCAGATTTTTTTAAAAAAAATATCCCAGCTTTGATGGTGTCTTGCATCTTGCAGTCTCAATGTGTGTCCCTTGACAAGCAAAACATTACTTGGGCTTCAGCAAAGCACTCCTACCCTGCATTCTTAAAGAAGTCCATCCTTTGAAGCTTTCTAGGATGGAGGTGGGCAGATGAAGGAAATGAAGTGTTTTTAATGAGCAAAAGATGAAATCCAGCTCATCTAGGATGGAAAGCAGAAAGCCATCCACAGGAGACAATGCTTTAACTACTACTGCCACATAACAGGATCAGCCAAAACAAACAAACAGACAAGCAAACATATCAGGCCTCAGTGCAACATGGGCTCTAAATTTCTTTGCTATTTTTAGTATTCTGAAGTTTTTTCCCTCTAACATTTCACCAAAATATGCTTCCTAAATCCTTCCTTCTAGGATGATAAAAACAACAACAGGTATTGCTATTTTTTTTAATGCCAGTCTAGCCAACTGTTATGGGGAAAATGATGCTGGGTGACATTTTTGAAAATTCATGGCATGTTGTAAGAATTCCTTGGCAAATTCTAGTTTTTATCTTCCTCCACTTGTCAAATTGAATAGGTCAACATAGCAGGCTCATTTCTGAAACCTGATGTAAAATGACACAAAGAACAAAGAACCTAAATGCCGCTTTACACTGAAAACTGACCTATTCGTGATCTATAGTAAATGTTGTACAATAGTTCTTATTAATCAGAATTAAAGATTTTAAATTGAGTAGTTTATAATTTTTATTATCTACCCCAGGGGTATACCAGTCTTGACAACTTTGAGACCTTATGGACTTCAACTCCCAGAATTCCCTAGCCAGGTCTTAAAAGTTGCCAATGTTGGACACCCCTGCTCTGTATAGTAATCCCCATGGTCACATGATCAAAACTCAGATGACTAACAACTAGCATGTATTTATGACAGTTACAATGTCCCGGGCTCATGTGATCGCCTTTTGCAACCTTCTGACAAGCAAAGTCAATGGGGAAGCCAGATTCACTTAACAACCATGTTACTAACTTAACAACCGCAGTGGTTCACTTAACTGTGACAAGAAAGGTTATAAAATGGGGCAAAACTCACTTAACATCTACCTCGCTTGGCAATGGAAATGTTGGCCTCATTACACTATTCAGGTGACCCTGAGGGAACAGATAAACCTCTAAATGGCCTCAATGACTCTCAGAAAGAGTGCTAATGACCAAATGACTGCAAGGAATATAAATCCTCCCATCCTCCACCATTCAGTCAGAACTGAAGAAGCATCTTGGACGAGAAGTGAAATGTATTCAAGAAAAAAGTCCAGTTGCCTTTTGAAAAAGCAAAAGGATACAACTTAAATCAGCTTCGGTAGTTTATGGTTCGCGATATTGCATTTTGTCAACCCAGCCCATTGAAAAGTGTAGAGTGAAGATCAAAATGACAGGTCCAGTCATTTTTAAAAACTGCCACATTAGAACTGACTCTTCCCCTGTATTCATATTGTCAGGCTACAGAACTTTTCCCATTCAATCAACTAGAATGAATTTCTGGAAACGTATCAAAACATATCAAAAAGGAATCCTTTATTGAAATGAGACAATTCACGTAGGGGTTAAAAGCAGCGTCTAAGGTCTCTCAGGCATATCGGGATAGATAAGGGAGCTTAGAACCCCTCCCCTTCTTTCAATGTGTATTTTGTGAAACAAAAGCCAGTATGTTTATTCCACCCCCACCAATTCTGAAGGAACGATCTTTTTCACAGTTTCCCAAGCATACATCTCACTGGAATTTTTATGGTTTTCTCATCTCCTGGCTGTGCCGCTCAGAGGTGATAGGTTCCGGCCATCTGGGATTCCTCTCTCCATTGTATCATGTGTGGATTATATAAATTCGATATAAGATTGAATGTATTCAAGTTACATCAAGAAAGGATTTCTTTATCAGTCTCCCCCCCCCCCCCCACTTTTCTTCTTCCAATGAAGAAATGGATCTGACACATATACCTAATAAATGACACATATACCTAATAACTCGCAATTAATTGAACTAAGCCAACTGTTCATTTTTGCAAAGCTCACAAGGTAGCTAAAGACATTTCAGACTAGATCATGTGCAAGCTTTATGCATCTACAAGGCCAATAAACAATTAAGGGAATACAATCCACCTTGATTTAAGCCCCACATCAGGTACCTTCTGCTCAGTTGAAGGTTCCTGTTAGAAGAACAAAGTCTAACAAGAAAAAAAATACCTTCATGGAAAGACCACTCCAAGGTCCAGAGGAAAAAAAGCAGAACCATTTCAAGAGGCATCCATGAAACAAGTAAGATCTAAGAAAACAAAACCAAGGGAGACAAACTGTTTCATGGCTAGAAGCATAAGATGGTTAGAAACATTTTTCCACCAAACTTTGCTTATTAAGCTCTTGTGCTCCCTGCAACCTCTCTAGCCCAGGGCTCAGCTGCCATTAATCTACAGTATTCCTGGGGAAAATAATGTTCACAAGGGGAACTTTTACCAACCAGTAGTTCTTTCCTCCTGAGGAAATCTTACTTTTTAAAATCTCTTAAACAGGCATTCTTGAACCATGGCCTTGTTCTGGACTGGTATTTCTGACATTGGTACTGCAGCAGGCTTAAATCTTCCCTTTTCAGCTGATAAGAAACTCCCCACACTTAGCATTTCCTTCTGGGGCATTTTCTCAAGGTTGGTTATGCAGCTACCAGACTACAATAATTGGGTTTACAGATAATGTGAAGCCAAAAGCAACAAAACAGACTGGCTACAATTGCCTGAATCTTGATTTTTTTTTCCTAATTAATTTCATTTTCTGATTTCTAGCAATACACCAAGCCATAAACCAATACTGCAGGCAGAAATCTCACAAGCCACCGAGCTCAGACATGTTTGGCTAATTTATGGTTCAGTGTCTAGGCAGAAAACACTCTTTGGATTGTTGTACGGTTCAAAGAAAACATATTGAATTGTTTTTGATTTCTCTAGAGGATGAGCAAGATAAGGATTTAATTTCAAAGTAAACTTGACAGGCTTCCTGGGAATTCTGATGCAGAAATATTTAACCCACTTAAGTGAGCTAAACAAGACGTTACCAATAAACTTCACACCAGTTTTCATGAGGCCTCAAACGATGCAGCTTCTTCCTCAGCATACATGAGTATTGGTTTGGAAACATCTTATATATTGGTCTGTTTCTCTTACTTCTTGCATATATCTTCCTCTTATTCTTTCCTTCCTCTTTTACTGCTTTGGGTGTTGAAGGAGATACAACGTTTTGGTTTTTGCTCTTCTGGTGGCCTTTCAACTATTGTAAATGGATGTTGTTGTAGTCTGTCTTTGATATTGTCTCTCCATTTAATTCTGTGTCCACCTCGTGTTCTTTGACCTTCTCCTCTTTTTGTATATGTTTTGCATGGGTGTGGAGTCCCAAGACATCCTCTCCAGGTGAGCAAACCACTTTATTTACTGTACGGGAGGCTACTTGACTGCCGGCTGCCTGCAATTTGGGACTTCAAATCTCACCAGGCTCAAGGTTGACTCAGCCTTCCAAGGTGGGTAAAATGAGGACCCACCCAAGTTGTTGGGGGAAATATGCTGACTTTGTAAACTGCTTAGAGAAGGCTGTAAAGCACTGTAAAAGCAGTATATAAGTCTAAGTGCTATCACTATTGCTGTTTTCTGTTGTTGTTATGTAACTTAGGGTTGGTTCTATGTCAATTCTGTATCTCATGGTCCCATTTCTGATTTTTATCTCTTCTGGTCACTCCAGCAGCTTTTCTTTAACATCCCATTTCATGCATAGATATGGGTTGCTGGATACAACCTGGGTCGGTGACCAGGACCAGAGGTTTAATCTTCCAAACTTTCAGACTTGTGCTGGGACCCATCTTCAGGAAGCTTCTCTCTCACCAGAATATGACTCACCAGAATGTGACACCAACACATTATGATGAGAGAGAAGTTCCTCAAAGATGGGCTTCAGCATGAGTCTCAAAGCTCGGAAGACTAAAACTCTGTGCCTGGTGACTTATCCAGATTGGATCCTGCAACATTATTCTGGGACATGTATATTTGTCTTCATTCATGAGAGATACTTGTGCAGGTTATCTGAGGGACCATCTCTTGCCAGTCACATCTGCCTGACCCATTGAAGTGGGGAGTCAGGGAATGTTGCAGGCCGTGAGAACATTTTGGTGGTCCACAGAGAAATGTCATCCCTAAAGCACCCTCCCCAAATCAATTAATCCAGGCTTCACAGAAACACATGACCCGCCCACCCACTGGCCCCCTCCCTTCGGCCAAATGCAAACCTTACCTCTACATGAGCTGGAATTGGAAGGTAAGACCAATGGTGGGGGAGGGAAATTTGCCCCAGGGTGGCCTGTTGATGTTGGTGGGAAAGTCGGTCCCATATTCCACAGCTGCAGTAGTCACAGGACTGGCCCTTTGCATCCCGGTCAGCTGCTCCTCCCCAAGATGCACCTGCTGATGGACTGGAGGAGCAGCCGAAATGACCAAAGGGCCAGTCCTGTGACTACTGCAGCTCTGGAATATGGGACCAATTTTCACACCAATGTCAGCAAGCCACAGTCAGTCAAAATTCATATTAGTGGTCTGCGAGATTTAAAATTATGAGTTTGGTTGTCCCTGGGGTCCAAAAGGTTGGCGACCCCTGCCCTAGGGAGATACACCT
The DNA here is from genome assembly GCF_049901735.1 of Notechis scutatus. NCBI lineage: Eukaryota > Metazoa > Chordata > Lepidosauria > Squamata > Elapidae > Notechis > Notechis scutatus. The sequence goes on from NC_142019.1 coordinate 11,588,032, forward strand.
GGTGGGATCCAGAAGAAGGGCCTTCTCCATGGTGGCCCCCTCTCTCTGGAATGTCATCCCCCAGATATTAGAATGGCCCCCACTCTAGCACTCTTCCAGAGGCATTGAAGATCTGATTCTGCCAATGGGAACCCAGAGCAGGATGGAGCCTATTAAATGGCTCATGTGAGGTGCTGTCGCCAGGGTAGGGGGCAGGGGTGTGATTTTATTATATTAATTTATTATATGGATCTTCTTTTATCAGTTTTATTGTTTTTGTATGAGGTTTTATATTCTGTAAGCCCCCTTGAATCGCCATATATGAATAGGCAACAATATAAATTCCCTAAATAAACAAATAAATAAAATTTCAATGAAGGGAGTGGGGGAAGTAAAGGCACTTTACTGTGCATGACTGAAATACAGATAGATGACATGCAGGATTTCCACGATGCATTTCTGAACCTTCAGAAGGGGCATCCTTGTGCTTGCCTTTAGTTAGCTTGCGTTCTTCAAGCTGCAAATGGGCAATGAAGTTAGGAGGGAAAAGAAAGGAAAGAAAGAGAAGTATTTCATTGTGGGGATGCAAAAGGCAGGCAGCAGCCCTCTTATCTCCAGGAAAGAAGACGATGCTGAGAAGAATACAGGAGAACATCTGCCTGCACCTGAGTATTGTTCCTAACTACAGCATGCCTTCTCCTACAAAATGGGATTAATCAATTAGCTTCCAGTTGGGACACCTCAGCGTGAATTCTGCATTAGCTCTAATTTAGGAAAGTTTACAAACCACAGTCTTTCCCCCGCAGACATCCGTTCCACATAACAATCCCTGTCATTGTCCTTTTCAAAAAAGAAAAAGAAAAAGAAACCATTTGAAATACACAGGGAATGTACCTTTGGATCATCGTAAAGATATTTGAGCCTCTCTAGAGCACAGAGCTGTGTTTAATATCTAGCACAAGCTACTCTGGAAGTCACTGGTGTCTGGAGTAAGTAGAGCTGAACGAAGTCTGGAAAATGAATTTCTCTCCAATCCATTTTCTTGTCTGTTCCATTTATGCTATTAACAAGGCAGACATGATTTCAAAGAGTAACAAGGAATAACCAATGGGCTCTCTCTCTCTCTCTCTCTCTCCCTCTCCTCTCCCTCTCTCTCTCTCTCTCTCTCCCTCCCTCACTCACTCACTCACTCACTCACTCACTCCCTCTCTCTTCCAGGCTTGTCACAGGGAGAGAAATTTCAGTGGAAGGAAGGGAATAGACATGACGTGATAACATCAGCTGAAATTTTCCATTAATGCATGGAAAATAGATCAGCTCAACCAATCAGGGCTGGTGCTACTTATCAAATTGAGGATCTCCTGTCCCTTTAATGAGGGTCAGATGGCCTGGATATCCCTGGAACCAGCACAGATAACTCCGGAGGACGTATCTGAAAATAGCAGAGTCCTGTGGTTCCTGAATATTACATAAAAAAGAGAGCTGAAGATGATTGACTAGAGAACAGTCGACAGACCAAGATGGCCGAGAGACGAAGTAATCCTTTTATCATACATCACGTTAACATAAAAAATCTTTTTTTAAAAGATTTGAGTTGGGACTGGTTTCCATGGGACCCTATGGACGCATGCAGGTTCTTTTCTGGTGTGGAGAGAGAGGCCAGTTAGTAGAGGGAAATACAGGTAATCCTCAACCAACGACCATAACTGAGCTCAACATTTATGTTGCTAAGTAAGACACAAAGTGAGTTTTGCCGCATTTTACTATTTTTTTTCTTGCCACAGTGGTTAAGTGAACCATTGTTAAGCTAATAACCCAGTTGTTAAGTGAGTCTGGCTTTCTCATTGACTTTGCTTGTCAGAAGGTCGCAAAAGAGATCACATGACCCCTCCCCCAAGGACTCTGCACCATCATAAATATGTGTCATGCCCCTGTTGGAGTCTGACTCCAAGGTAGAGATGGAACAGCTGACAGGGAGTGGGATTGTGGCTCCGGTGGTTGTGGAGGAAACTGGGGAAAGGCAAAGGCCAGATGGGCATTCAGAGGAAGACCTAGGCCCATTCCCTCTTCATCCTAGGGCACACAGGAAGGAATAGATAAGGGAGAAACATGAGTGGCATGGTCTATGGGGGAGGAAGGGGCCCTGATCCCCTTCATAGGCTGCAGCTGGGAGGACTGGTTAAAAGGACAAACTGCACATGGCAAAGTTGCTGGAAGCAAAGTGTGCTTTATTCTTATCAGAGCTTATCGGTGTTTTTGCTTTCTCCCAACTGTGGTTGCTGTATTATCTGGTTGAAGGCAGCAATTAATCATCCTTGCCTGCCATAATTCAGTGTGGTGTGTTGGGTTTTTTATTTCAAATTAACTTTACTTTGGGTGCGGACTGCATTTACTCCCTCCGTAAACTGTTTTCTTTAAGAGTTTGATATCAGGCCCAGGATAACTGGACATTGGGGCCAAGTTGGGGGCATTAAAGGGACTTTCATATATATATATATATATATATATATATATATATATATATATATATATATATATATATATATATATATATATATATATATATATATATATATATACACACATACATACATACATACATATACACACTTGTAAGTTTCGACGTGGTTTCACTATTTACTCAAGTCCCGATAAAAGAAACTCTTGATATTATCAAAAATAAATACCAACCAGCTAAACACCTCATGGAACTAGCAGAACACTGCTTAACCAACACATATTTCATATACAAAGGACAAAGATAAAAGCAAATTGAAGGAGCCCCTATGGGATCACCACTGTCACCTGTCATTGCAAACCTGTTTATGGAAGAATTTGAATCCAGAGCCCTGGCTAATGCCACCCACAACCCCAAACTATAGTTAAGATACATCGATGACATATTTGTGATTTGGCCCCATGGAAAAGAAAACCTAAACAATTTCCTAACACACCTAAACAGCACACACCCCAAAATCAAGTTCACCATGGAAACGGAAACAAACAAACAACTACCATTCCTAGATGTACTAATCTACAAAAAAACAGATGGCACACTAGGACACACCATATACCAGAAAAAAACACACACCAACTGCTACCTCAACACACAATCCCACCACCACCCAGCACAGATAAACTCCGTGGCCAAAACACTAATCACCAGAACCAAACGCCTGGCAGACAAGACACACATAAAGACTGAACTATGCACCCTGACTAAAGTACTGACAGCTAACGGCTTCCACAAAAGCAAAATCACCGGCTTGATCCACAAAAACACCTTGAGACATAATGGAGACCTAGAAGATGATGAGTTTTTTTTAGAGATAATGGATAAATTTTATTGAAAAAGGGATTCTAGAAAGGTACATAAGATTGCATTTCTATATTTGTATTTAGAAATAACCATAGAAAATTAGAAATAATATGTAATTTAAAATGCGATAAAATATTTAGTATAATCTAGTGAAATTTTTGTTAAGAGAAGGGGAGTACTGTAATGGAACAATGATTTAAGATATGTGATGTGGGGGGGGGGGAATCATTTTGGAAAGCATAAGTGGGTAAAATGTTTAAGATATAAATGATTGTTAATATTAATGATTAGACTATGTTATTCTAGTGAAACTTTTTGTGAAATAAAACTATTTCTGAGTATCGTTAGAGGCATATATCCCCAATTGCTTTTGATGTAAATTTATTAAAATTCTGCCTTGTTCATCTGCCAAATTTTTTTTTGCATTTATCCCTTTTTTTACATAAATTGCTACCCCTCTTTTCTTTTGATCTGCCAATGCTGTAAATAATACACCCAACTTGGGATATTCTAAGTATTTTTATGTTGTTTTTGAATATGTACCTCCTGCAGGCATATAATGTCGATGTTTTGTTTAGTTAATATTTGTTTCCTCTTGATCTGGGAGTTTAATCCGTTGATGTTTATTGAGAGTAGTTTAATCTCTTCTTCCATTGTTGATTCTAAGTCTATCTAAATCTTCTGTTGATTCTTGCTTCTCTTTGGGGTCTTACGCTTAGTCCTTCTCTCCTTGGGTATTCTTTCTTTTCTTTGCCTCTCTCTTCTTGATCCGTTTCCTGTATTCCCTGTTGCTGATCTTCTTGTTGGTCCTCCTGACTCTTGCTTTCTGACTCTTCTTTGCTGCTCCCCTCTTCCTCTATTTCTATCAACTGATCATAAAATTATTGTGCCTTTTCAATATTGTCAATTTTTACTCTTCTTTCTTGCCACGTCACCAGCATTCCTTCGGGGATCAGCCATCAGAACCGGATGTTTCATTTATTCAGGAGTATCGCCAGAGATCTGTAGTCTTTCCTCAGCTCTCTTACCCACCTCAGGATTTGTTTCAAGGTTGTGATCTCTTTTTCTTTATACACCAGCGGCTCGTCCTTTGTGATTCTATATACAATATCTCTTACATTTTTTCTGGTGAACCTGATGTGGACCTTTCTAGGCAGCTTGTTTCATCTGGCATAGTTTGTGTGAATTCGATAGACCTCATCCAATTCTTTCACTATTTCCTGTTGATCCCTTTGCAATGCCTCTGCTATTAAGTGGGACATTATAGCTCCCAGATCTTCATCTTTGGATTCCAATACATTTTGGAACCTCAAATAGAATGCTGCACATTCCATTTCAAGATGGATAATTGAATCCTCTAAATCTCTGTTCATCTCTATGACTTTCCTATCCATCCCTTCCAATCTCTTGTCTATTTGTTCAGCTTTGATTTCTATATTCTTTATTCTTTGTTCATTCTTCTCCATTGTCTGTTGGATCATTCCTATCTTCTCATCCAGATTTTGGATCTTACGCTTCATTTCCATCTTCATATCTGTGTGGTTGTTTACCATTGTCTCCTGCATTTTAAGCATCGTTTCCTGAATAGCTGTTAATGTTGCTTGCATCATCTGCATGTTAGCCGTGTTGCTTGTTTTTTCTGTGTTCAGCATTCCTTCTATTGTTATTTGGCCCGCTGGAGATGCAATAGACACTGATGAACCAGACATCATTTTTTTTCCCTTTCAAGGTCATTGTTGTAGTACTGGTCATGTTCCTAACTTTGTTGTAGATATCTTCCCACTATAGATATTTCACTATTTAATTTTCCTTTTGTTATCAATTCTATTCAGTAATTTTCCTTAAAATATAAATATCTTTTTACCTCTCCAGTTTATGATATTCTAAATTATTCAAATTTGATTCAGTCTTCTATAGAGTCTGAAACTAACTGAATCACCAATATTAAAGAACATAAAGAAGAGAGAGAGCCAAAGGGATGGCAGGAAGGATAGTATCAAAATAAGAAAGAAAAGAAAGAAAGGGTGTGATATAATGGCAGAAAAGATGCTTACTATAAATTGTTCTTATACAGCTATATTATATTACTATATTATGGTATATCAACTATATTCTTTATCTTTAACTGTAAAGTTCAGTTTCTTTTGAACAGTACTATATTCTACTTCTAATTTATATAACCTTACTTATTTCATTAGTTATTAATAATCAAATCAATCAATAATCATCAAAGTAATATTTCACCAGTCTTCACAATTTCATGTCATTTAAACTTTTAAATTCTTAATAAATTCAATCAAACCTTAATCAAAATGTTATTTCATTAATTATATTCTATAAAAAGAGGTCCAATATTATTAGTTCACTTTCCTTTCCCTGTCCGTTCACGTTTTGTTTAGTCACAGTCTGTTGCATCAGCTTCTCTTCTCTCTTTATAATCTCAAAATGTCACTTCCGTTCTTGGATTCAGTCCTGTCTCTTACTTTTTTCCACTGTTCTTCTTTTACAAGTCACAGATCCATCAGATTAGGCTCCAAGTTCCTAAATAATCAGTCTAAATCAACTCCAAATTTATCAGAACAAGTCCAAAACACCAAGCAATCTTTAATCAAATAGATCGGCTTCAATCTGTCTTAAAGGTTCCTTGCTTTCACCGCCGGATCACCATTTCTATTCAGACTTCCGTCCTTTTGTTTAAGACTCAAAGTTCTGCCGTCTCTCTCTCTCTCTCTCTCTCTGCCATTTCTCTCCTCGACTTTCACTTTCCGCCTCCTTCACTTTCAAGTCTGATCTGTCAATTGATGCTAGAAACGCTGTTCATGTTATGGTGTCTTCCTCATTGGGTTAAGGCGCCATGGCTTCAGTCTGCCATCGAGATGGATGATCGCTCACAAATTGGAGCAAATGGGGTCTCCCTTGAAGCTGTCAACCACTGACACCGTCAAACTTCTCCTCGGGCTTCCTTACACCTTCATCTTTCCCTCCAGGGTCCCTCACCACAGCCTCCTGGCTGGCCCCACCCACCCCACCCCTCCCACAAGTCCCCATGCAGCCCATTTTGGATGCAGGTAAGTGCAAGGCGCACACAGAGGTTCCTGGAGGGTGAAAAGCGGGCCTCCCGGAAGTTCAGGAAGGCTGGAAATGGGCCCATTTCCAGCTTCCAGAGAGCCTCTGGAGCCCAGCGAGGCCATTTTCGCCCTTCCTAGAGGCTCAAGAAAAGCCTCCGGAGCCTGAGGAAGGCAAAATGCCTCCCCACCATGGTGCAGGAGGCTGACTATGGCCACGCCCACCATGGCCACACCCACCCAGAAACCGGGCAGAGAACCCTTTGCTAAAATTTTTGAAGCCCACCCCTGCACATGTCCATTAAGCGAACTCTTTAGCTTCGCTGAAAGATCATGCAAACAGTCTTGGTTGTTGTTGTTGCTTTATCACATTCGAATCCTGCATATCCCAGTTCTAGTCCTGGTGTCTTTGATGAGCTTAATCTAATCATCAGTGCACCGTGGCAGCCCTTGGAGACCTTTTCCAGAAAAAAACAGTTTTGGGAGAAAAAAAACAGTTTAAAAAAAGAAGTTTTGCTGGGGCCAAAGTATCTTGAGAACATGATAAGAAAGAAGCATTTTGTGTGTGTGTGTGTGTGTGTGTTGTTCAGTGTCCCTGACCAGCTCCCTCCCTGCCTAATTCAAACTAGCCTATAATGACGGCTTTATTTATGGCAAGGACATACCGGCCCAGTCATTCAGCTAGCTCTGCATGCTATGATAAGCAAAGCTTCTGCTTGCCCAACCATCCACTGCCTGCCTTCAAACACAGCTTCTAATTAATTTAACCCTGAGCCCAGCACAGGCAGCGTTTTCCTGCTGGCAATTAACAAGAAGAGAAAAACAGGAAATTGGGAAGGGGAAATCTGGGCTCCCTCCGGAGCCCAATGAATCTGCAACAGGGAGTATATCAGGAGCGACCAAAGGGGAAGTGGACACCCCTGGTTTTAATTAAGCGCACAGCTCACTGCAATTAATAAAACATGCCGGAGGAGCACACAACCTGTTGGCTGTCTCAGCAGCCAGGCATTTCAAGCCTGAGCGAAGAACACCGGGAATTGGATAGGCAGGCAACAGGTGCGCCTGTGGGAAGAAAATAGCCAGCATTACACAAATATTTATGAAGGCCGTTTTTCCTACATGACGATTATGATAACCAGGAGATAGGAAGCAATGGAGTCTGAATGGTGGAGGGAATCCAACATGCCACCTGGCTTTACACACTATGCTAAGCAATGGACCGTTTCAACCATGGCCGGTTGTCTGTGTAAGAGTCACTCTAAGTCCTAACCATGACCGAGAAAGTACTATTAGGTCGACGTATGCAAATTTGAGTTATTCGAGGGACCACCTCACTCGAATCACATCTACCTGTCCAAGCAAGTCCAACAAAAGAGGCTGTTGCAGGTCCCATCAGCCCAGAAGTATTGCTTAGTGGCTGGGACTCTGGAAGACAGCCTTTTCTGCTGTGTCATCATGCACCCTGTAGAACATCATCCCCCCTCCCCCAAGAGATCAACTTGGGCTCAACCCTGCTGGCTTTCCACAAAGTTCTGGATTCATGATTTTGCCCATGGTCATGGGGCTTTGGCTAAGTGGTGGAGCTGGTACAGTGACTGTACTAATCGTTTTGATGAAAGGCTATGAGTTTTATGTATTTTATTATGCTTTATAGAGGTTTTGTATTGTTCTTTTTTTCTTATTTTAAAATAGCTTTTTATCATCCTATGCTTCTTCTTGTTGTCTATATATTTGTTTTAATTGTTTCTAAGCTGCCCAGAGTCACAGATATGAGGTGAGTGACCATATCAAGTTAAATAATAAACATTGTAGAGGTCTTGCAGTTAAATCGGGGAGTGGTGCAAAGTGTCGGGCTCAGCCTGTAATGTATGACCAAGATAAGATAGAAAGATGGGAGGATGGATGGATGGAAGGAAGGCAGGCAGGCAGGCAGGCAGGCAGGCAGGAAGGAAGGAAAGAAGGAAGGAAGGAAGGAAGGAAGGAAGGAAGGAAGGAAGGAAGGAAGGAAGGAAGGAAGGAAGGAAGGAAGGAAGGAAGGAAGGAAGGAAGGAGCACAGAGTCAAAAGAAAAGATAATGGGTGGGCCCATTCACTTTTCCATTCTAAATTGGTGGAATAGCCACTGTAAATTCCACCTATGTTTGTATGATCTACAGACATCCCCTGTAGATCATTCCCAAAGAAATACAGCCTTCCATAGAGAAAAGAAACCTATCCTTATCTTCTCTAGCCAGAGATGTTGGAAGCTATAAAATCTGGAATTCTTGTGCTATGTATATTTGGCTTTATGGCTTAGTCCATTGTGTGACCCCAGATAATTATGCTTGATCAATAAACCACAGTCAAGCAATATACTGCTTAATGTAATAAGTACACCAAGTCAAGAAGTTAATGAGCCTGTGGCTCACTTTGTACAACACATTAAATGAAATTGTAATTGGCTGTTTGGTGGCTCCTTATGTGGTAGAGATTGAGATACTTGGTGAGGTTAGAGATTTGGGGTATTGTGAGTGAACTCAGCCAGCTGGTTGATTCAGTGAACAGTAATTAAACAATCTCTGGGTTGTTTCATAGCAAATATGCTAAACCTTAACCTGAATTAACAAAGCATACTTGTCATGCTCATAACATCTTGTATCCAAGCAAATAAATCACATTAGGATCTTGAGATAAGGGCCTGTTTCACATAGCATGAAGTCAGTGGTTGAGTATCCACAAGATGTCGAATCTATTTTTAGGCCTAGTAAATCTGGATTGCAAAAATTTGAATCAGCCCTAGAGATTTCTGTATCTCTTAGCTGCCATCTTGTGGCCATTTGAAAGTTATGTTGTACAAACCTAGTTTAAGTGTCTAAAGAGAAGCAGAGTGGAAACTCAGTATTTTTCTATTTCAAGTAAAAAAGCCACAGTAGTTTACTATTCTAAGTTTAGTATGAAATAATAACAGTGAATCAGAATTTCAGAATCAAAGGGCAAATCTCTTCCCGATCTGAAGAGCCACTTACTCACTAAACATAAGGAATATTCCCAAGGACTTTTACTCAACCCAATTATGGACTCTAAAAAGGCTCAAATGCCCCCTGGTTTCCATGCCCACTCTGTTTTTTTTCCTTTGAGGACAATAGCTTATCAAAAAAAATCTCACCAAATCACAGTCTCAATTTTCTGTCTTTATCGGCATTGCTCATCACTGGGTAATATCTCTGAGTCAGGGCATCCTGCTCTTACAATTGTTATGTGTGCCATTTTTGGAGGAAAGGGTAAGGAATAAATGTGTGTGGTTTTTTTTACATACAGCAAGATGTATCATCAGTCTCGCTCTAATTTCTCCTGTGAGAAACACATTTTTTTCTTCTGCTGCTGCTGCTGTAGTTGTGCAATCTTGGTGGAACAGGGTCACAAAGAGGCATAACCATGATAAATAGCAATAGCACTTAGACTTATATACCGCTTCATAAGTGCTTTTACAGCCCTCTCGAAGTGGTTTACAGAGTCAGCCTTTTGCCCCCAACAATCTAGGTCCTCATTTTACCCATCTTGGAAGGATGGAGGGCTGATTCAACCTTGAGCCTGGTGAGATTTGAACTGCCAAATTTGCAGCCAGCCAGCAGCCAGCAGAAGCAGCATGAAGTACTGCATTCTAACCACTGTGCCACCGCAGTTCTAAAACTTGCTTTGGAATCCTGGTCCTGTAAAGCAGTGGTCCCCAACCTTTTTTTTTTACCAGGGACCAGTTTCAAGCAGAAACACTTTTTCAAGGACCGGCGGGGGAGAGATTCTATTTTCCATTCCCAAAACTTTATGTTTACCCTACAACTAGCATTAAAGACACCTGACTGCAGTCTCTCTAGTTCTAGGTCTTGCCCAGCTGTGTAGCTACAAAATTTCATGCAGATGTTTCTCTTATCTCTGTTTGGTGAAAACAGGAATTGAATGAGGAGCATTTAGTCAGTGTGTTTTCCCTAGGAAGCTCCTGTAGTCCTTGTTTAGGGATCATTCAGAGCTACGATGGACCTCTAACATCCAGCCCAGGAAGAAACTGCTTCAAAGAAGCCGGGGGTAGCTTTTCCTGTCGCCGCACCTCCTCCGAGCGCCGTTCACCCCCACCCGCCCGCCCTCGCACGGTTCAATCCAGTGCTCCGTTCTGCCTGCCTGCCTGCCTTGGTTTCTGGTTGTTTGGGAGCAGCTTCGGCTGAGAATAATAACTATTCGCCTCTTTTTATCAGCCGAAGCTTCTCCGAATCAACCAGAAACGAAGGCAGGCAGGCAGGCAGAACGGAGCACTGGATTGAACCGCGCGCGGGCGGGCGGGGTGGGGGTGAACGGGCGCTTCGGAGGAGCTGCGGCAACAGGAAAAGCCACACACACACACACACACCGCTTCTTTGAAGCAGTTTCTTCCTGGGCTGGTGGAGGAGCGAGAGAGCGACTGAGAGAGGAACGAGGCGGGAGGAAACCGAAGCCGCTGAGCCGGAGAGCAGGACAGGCTTTGGTTGCTTCCTCCCTCCCCTTCTTTCATTTGTGTCCTTGATCCCTGATCCCAGCAGCATTCACCGAAGGCGAAGAAAGCCGCCATTTTTTTTTCTTTGCAGCCCGGTACAGAGTGCTCCACGGACCGGTGGTTGGGGACCCCTGCTGTAAAGTCCCAAATCAACTATGCATGTTTTGAACCACAAGAACCGGAGCTGAAATCTGCAAATAATCCTGACACCTTTAAAGGTTAGTTGTAAGATTTAACAAGCTACATGGTGTCCCCCTTCCACAGCAATTGCTTTCCAGTTTAGCCAGTTTAAACTTTTCTGCCTTTTAAAGGGGACTTCTCTATCTTTGGCAGCATCTTCCTTTTCCTATTTTTCTGCCAATATGGTAGCCATCTAACTAGCCAAAGGAATTCTGCCTGTCAGTATCTTCTTAGCTCATCTCCATTTCCATAGTTCATGCTACTTTTGGCCGAATCCTAATGGCAAACCTAGTTAGTTTAACCTAAATCCATGGCTTTCCTAGGAAACAGCATTTAGTATCAGGGAGCTGAAAGGCATCCCTGGGGCCATTAAGCCCAGTTTCATGCTCTGTCAGGGATCAAGGCAGATCAATTCAGTCTTTGCTTGAACACATCCAGTGAAGACAAAAAATCCCACAAATTCTTTGGACAATAAGTTCCATTGTTGAACTGTTCTTCCTATACAGACTATTTCAAAGTTGTATGATTGTAACTTTGTTGCTTGTATCCTTACGATTTATATTGACTGTTTCCTAGTAGGATTTGATTGTTGATTGTACCCTATGACTATCATTAAGTGTTATACATTATGATTCTTGATTCTTAACTAATGTATCTTTTCTTTATGTATACTGAGAGTATTTACACCAAGACAAATTCCTTGTGTGTCCAATCACACTTGGCCAAAAAAGTAATCTATTCTATTCTATTATATTCAAACATACATTCAGAATCTGTCTTCTTGTCATTTAAATCCATTATTCCGTGTCATGTCCTTCGGGAAGATGAAGAACAAGTCTTAACCTTCTTTTGGGTGACATCCCTTCAGATATTTAAAGAGTATTATTATATCTCCAGTTGTTAGCTTAGAGGTGCTAGGGTTCTCTCTAGTTATATCATTTATTTAGCTCCATCCAGTACAGTGATTAATATTAAACCAAAAAGGTGCATCTGAAATTGACCCTCAGAAAGGTTTTCTTGCCGCCTGTAAGTTTTCCCCTAAGCAAACCTGAAAGTAAGATTAAAAATTTCAGCTGCTTCCAAGATACTGCAATTGAAATTGCAAAAAGGAATGTTTTTTTTATCAACTTCCAGAAATGTTCTTTTATGAGACCAATGATACGTTTCTCGAATTTTTGCTGCCACAACCGCCAGTTCTAGTTATTACCTTATTATTGCTCTTAGCATTCTACTTTTTCTCCCAAAAGACTTTTTTAATTAAGCAAGTAGGCGGGGAAGGAGGTAGATTTCTAATTGTGTTCAATGGGACTCAGAGTAAACTAAGACAGCCATTTTGCCACATCACTGATTGGAACATTAAGGTGGAGCAAAATGTTAACCCCCTGCTTCATGAAAGCCACTTCCAAAATGAAGTGAAAGATGTGAATTCTTCCTATCTGTCTGGGTATAATCAACTGCAAGTTTGATCCATTCAAGTGTGAACCAATTAAAATGTTTGTTTAATTAGCTGACTATACACAAGAGCTCTTCTGTGAGCTGCCAGAGAAGATGCCAAACAGGTGAATCACCTGGGATGTTTAGGGATTCAAAGAGAAATGGCAATGCTGTGGCTGGCTGTAGCGTTTAAACCAAGCGTGATTTTTATGACTTCTTCTGGCCACATCTGAAGCAACAGTAGCTTTAACAGAATAACAGAGTTGGAATGGACCTTGTAAGTCATCTAGTCCAACCCCCACCCCACCCTCCCATTTCTGACAGGTGGCAGTCCAATATCTTCTTGAAATCTTCCAGTGATGAAGCACCTACAACTTCTGAAGACTAGCTGTTCCATCAGTTGATTGTTCTGTCAGAAAATTTCTCCTTATTTCTAGATTGAATCTTTCCTTGATCTGTTATTCCTTGTCTGGCCTTCGGGTGCTTTGGAAAATAGGTTGTCCCCCTCCTCTCTGTGGCAAGCCCCTCAAATATTGCAACCCTGCTATCATGTCTCCCCTTGTCCTTCTCTTCACTAGACTAGCCAAGAACAGTTCCCACAACCATTCATTGTATGTTTTAGCCTCCAGTCCCCTAATCATTTTGGTTTCTCTTCTCTGCACTCTTTCTAGAGTCTCAAAAGAAAAGCACATTTTAACAGGAGGACAATTTACTAAACAGGGAGTCTGCTAGGCTCAGAGAATGTCGTCATCATCATTATCATCATCATTTCCCAAGCACCAGAAGTCAAGACAAAAACTAATGGGTGGAAGATTTATAACGGATTGCCAAACATGAACTAATGAGGAGTTTCTCAACCATGAGAACTATTAAGCAATGAAGTGGTGGGTGCTCCATCACTGAAGGTTTTCAAGGAAAGACTGGATACCCATCTGTCCCAAATGTTATGAGGATTCCTGCAATGAGTAGAGGATTTGGATCAGAACATTTGCCTTCCAATGCGATGACTTTATGGTTGCTTTCTGAAGCTTCCTAGGATCACCTATAGACCATTTGGGTTTGATAGCAACTTAATATGGGTGTGACTCACACACATGTAGACACAGAAGTAGAGATGAGGGAAGCAAGAAGAGAATGAGAGAGAGGAGGAGGAGGAAAGCCTCAACCAAAATAAAGCACTCTGAAACCTTTTTATCGAACAAACGTGTTACCATAGGAACAACAAAGTCTGCTTTTTGGCTTGAAAGCATGGAGCTGCAGTGACATCTGCAGGCAATTTAGGATGCAGTTAGGAGACGGGCTTAATGCATGCATGAGTGGGGAAACAGAAAACAATTCAGCATCTCCTCATCTGTGCATTAGAAAAAAAAGCACTTAGTGGAGTTGAACCCCCCAATCAAAATTTGCATTTGGCCTTGGAAAAGAGAAACTTGTTCTGTGATGTTGTGGCAGGTATTACTTGGTGACAATAGCCCCCACAGAAATACACACTTTTCTGTTCACACTTTTTTTTTAAATGAAGCTTACCTCTGAAAGGAGACCAGCTGCAAAACTTCTTGTATATTTTGTTGAGGTAATTCCCCGTTAGGAGAATGAGTGCACACAGGGAGACATAGTGCAAGTAATGTTGAATAACACACGACCAGCACAGAGATACACTGAATAGTAAAATGTAGGGTTTTTACTTCCAGTAAATGGTTAAGCAAAGCCCAACAAACAGTCTAAGTCATACACAGTTATAGCAGTCACTTTTCAGTCCAGGGATAATCCAATAACAAAGTCCAGTATCAAAAACAGTTCAGTAATAGACTCACATCAATCCAAGAATAACGACGATCAGCAACAGTCGATAGGGAAAAATGCAAACCAACCAACATCAAACATTAGAACATATAGCAACAACAGAACTAACAACCCAGGTTTCTGGCTCCATCTTATGGTCGTTTGAGGAACCACACCCAATTGCAATTTCAGCATTCCCTTAAAAAGACAGTATTAAATGTCTATCCTGGTTTATATATTTCCAACCCAACTGTTAGGTGACCTACATTCCTAACATTCTTCTTTTGGGTAGGACAATATATACATTCCAAGTCCATAATCCTCACAGCAAGCTTTATGCTTTACAGAGCCTTGGGCTTTTGTAAAATGATCTGCAATGTTATTTTCTGACATACATTATTCCAGCTTAATCATCTTACTTTGCACACATTGTCTTACATTTAAATATCTTAAATCTCTGTGTTTTCTTCTTGTCTTTACAGCAGGATTGGAAGCCAACTGAATCGCTGATTGGTTGTCTTCATAAACAACAATAGAATCTGTTACATCAATTCCCATATCAATCAATAGTTGCTTATAACAAACTAAATCTGTACATAATAAAGACAAACATGAGAATTAAGCCTCCATTGTTGACAAACTTAGATGTTTCTGTCAAATAGACCTCCATCCAATTAACACCTTTCCTAATAATACTACAGTACCTGATGTAGATTTACGTGTATTTACGTCTGTAGCAAAACTTGCATCGGCATATGCAGTTAGACTTAGTTCATCTTTAGGCTCCAAATATAATGCATAATGCATTGTTTGTTTCAGATATCTTAACACACGCTTAGCAGTTTGCCAGCGCCTTTTAGTTGGCTCAACATTAAACCTCGCTAATTGGTTAACACTGTATGCTATATCTGGCCTTGACCAATTACTGAGGTGAGATAAGCTACCAATCAAAGACTGATAAATGTTCTTATCAAAAACAGGACTTTGAACATCACTGTGGCTAAACTCCTGGCTCATCAGTGTTTTAGCTGGTTTACAAAGCTCCATTTTAAAATTCTTTAGTAATTGGTTAATTTTATCTGCCTGTGAGATCTTGTATCCTCCCCTAGTTCTATCTAACTTTAATCCAAGATATTGTTTAATTTCTCCTAACTGTTTTATCTTAAATTTCTTTTCTAATAGTGAAATAATCTCAGTAGCTTCTTGTTCAGTTTTGGTGATTAATGCTATGTCATCAGTGAACAATAGCAACAATGAAACTACACCATCACTTTCCTTTTTAAATAAACATGGATCAGCCATGCCAGCTACAAAACCTATCTTAGTTAATTCCTTAACTATACACTGGTTTCACTCATATCCTGATTGCTTCAAGCCATAAAGACTCTTTTTCAATCTCAAGCAATCACTAGTATTATCATTTTTGATACCTAAAGGTTTCTTTAAATAAATTGTGTGTTGCAACGGTGCATGTAGATATGCTGTCTCTACATCTAAATGATTTACAGTGTATTTCTCCTTAGCTGCCCACACTAAAGCTGCTCGTAATGTAGTAGGTTTCAGACTAGGTGCAAACATCTCATTGTAGTCATTTCCTGTCTGATTGAACCCTTGTGCTACTAACCTGGCATTATGGGTAACAGTCCCATTCACACCTGTCTTAAGTTTATAAATCCATTTACACCCTATGGCATATTTACCTGGTGGTAACCTGACATTTTCGTATACCTCCAGTCTTTGTAAGGATTTCAGTTCCTTATCCATTGCTTAATGCCAAGCAGCCTGATCATTAGCAGAATACAGTTTCAGTTCATTATAGTTACTAGGAACTGTATTCACTTGGCATACATATCTATCAGGTGATCGTGTTACTCAGGTTGAATGTCTTGGTAATACAGGGCTTACTGGTGGACTCTCCTGTTCCACCAGCTCCTGTTCTTCTACCTCCTCCTGGGCCTGTTCTTCCTCCTCCTGTGCCCATTCTTCCTCTTTAATCTATTTCATCTTTAGGGACTACTTGGGTGTCAATTACAACATCATTGCTGGATTCTGTTTCAGTTTATGCTACCCAACGTGCTCAATAAATTTAGCACTAGCGCTACAGTAAACATGGGTTGTGCCTGGATCCCAAAATCTAAACGATCTATGGTTGGCTTTGTAACCTACAAAAATAATTTCCTAGCTCTATGTTGCCCTTTCAGTCTTACTTGTGAGGGAATATGCACCCATGCTGGAGCTCCAAATGTATGTAAATAACTTAAATTTGGTTTTCTGCCATGCCAATGAGTGAATGGCAATTCACCAGTTGTTGTGTTCACCACATTGTTTAACACATGGTTGCTACACATTATGGCTTCACCCCACCGTGTTTCAGGCAAATCTGAACCGGATAACATAGTGCGAGCCATGGCTTGTAACGTTTGCCCTCTTCATTCTCCAAATGAGTTATGTTGTGGCCTGTAAGGTGCAGAACATTTATGCTCAACACCAGCCAATTTTAACATAGTTTGGAATCTATTGTTAATAAACTCAGTCCCATTATCAGTAACTAAAGTAATTACTTTACTCCTCATTTTTCTCTCAGCAAATCTTAGCCAATTAAAGAAATGTTGGAATGTTTCTGTTTTGTATTTCATTAAATAGCAGAAACCATACCATGAGTAATGGTCCATTATACTCAAAACATAGCAGGCACCTCCCAAACTGGGTTTCTTAGGACCAATTATATCAGCAAACACAACCTCTAAAGGTTCTTTGGTCTTAAACTCATTCAGTCTGTTTGCTGGAGTAACCTTGCTTTTCTCCTGACTACAGACATTACAGTTTAAATACTTGCTACAGGGTTTTAATTTTATCCCTCTGACAATTTAACAGTTTGTTGCAGCATTTTGAAATTAATGTGCCCCAGATGTCTATGCAGTAAATGTATACATTCATCATATGGCTTAACATTGTTATAAACCGAGTTAGCCATCTGCAACTGGTCATCATGTATCAGATATAAATCATTCTCTAAAGTAGCAGTAACACTTTTATCCTCTTTCTCTATTATACAGTTATCTCCCCTAAAGGTTACTACATAACCAATATTAACTAAAGCCCTTACTGATAACAAATTAAATTTCAGTTTAGGTACATATAACATAGATAAACGCTCATTTACACATGAACAATATGCAGTACCTTCACCAGACACTTTCATCTTCCATCCATTTGCCAATGATACATGTTGCTTACACATGGACATCTTTACAAACCTCTCTCTATTTCTAGTAATGCACTGCGATGCTCCACTATCAACTACCCACAAATCATGGTTTACAGTTGAATTGGTAGACATAGCTAAATTAACATTCTTCTTTGCCTTCTGGTGATTACCAGTATTCTGTTGTTTTCCCTTCTTACAGAATCTAGCTGTATGTCCCCTAGCCCCACAAGAAAAACATTTCCTAACAGTATAGGCAGTTGAAGACAATCCTCTTCGTGTGGTTGTTCCTTCCTCAGTTGGTCCCTATCCTGTCTCTTCTTGCTTCTTCTAACAATCTTCCGGTTATGTCAGTCAATGTCTGTTTATCTCTTGTCAGGACTTCCAGTGAAGATACGTAATCATCATAATTTTCATCCAATGAGGAAAGAATGATGTAAACCTGATGCAGCTCTGAAAAAAATCAGTTCCTTTTCATGTAGCTCTTGAAAAGTTCTTTTCATGAAGTTCAAATGAGCTAACATATCTCCACCTTTCAGAAGACGTGCTCTAAACAGTTTACGTGTAAGATGTATGTGTGCACCTACACTGTCACGAACATAAATCCTCTTCAAATTCTCCCAACACCTAGCATCAGACTCTTCTCCATGAATATGGACTAGCTGCTGGTCACTCAGTGTTAGTCCAATTATACAAAGAGCTCATTCATTGTTCCGTTTAAAGTCAGCTAACTTTTTGGCATCGTCCTCATTATTTGGATCCCAAGCATTTACATCCAGTGGATCCTGAACTGAAGCCCATAACCCTTCCCTACACAGAAGCAGACTGCACTTCATAGACCAGGAAACATAATTTGTTCCATCCAACTGGGTTATCAGTGATAGACTTGTTGAAGTGACTTGTGCCATCTTTACCAGGACAGTAACCCATAATTAAACAGTAGACAGCTGTCTGTATACGGTACTGTGTATTCACACTAACTCTCAGTTATCTGAGCCTGGGCCATAACCAGTGTCGAGGTATTCCCTGTTAGGAGAATGAGTGCACTCAGGGAAACATAGTGAGAGTGATATTGAATAACACACAACCAGCATACAGATACACTGAACAGTAAAATGTAGGTTTTACTTCCAGTAAATGGGTAAACAAAGTCCAACAAACAGTCCAAATCATACACAGTGAAAGCAGTTAGTATCAGTCCAGGGATAATCCACAAACGAATTCCAATATCATAAACAGAGTTCAGTAAACGGAGTTTGCTAACAGTTGCAAGACTCACAGCAATCCAAGCAGAACGACGATCAGGCAAAACGGCAACACAGGAAATGCAAGAAGAGAACAAACCAGGTTTCTGGCTCCATCTTATGGCCGTTGGAGGAACCTCAGCCAAACACAATTACAGCATTATCTTAAAGATACAACAGTCTTAAATAACTATCCTGGTTTATATATTTCCAACCCAACTGTTAGATGACTATAATTCCTAACACTGTTCATCATTAAACTTTCTTTCAAATCAATCTCCATGTTGTTTCCAGCATCTTTCTCCCGGCTTAGAACTGAACCAGATGGATTTTCCTTCCAACACCATTTTGTATTTTTTTGTTAAGAGGCAGATGGGCATAATCTAGGTAAAGTCATAGAGTAGTGCCAGTCATCTCTTGCATTTTAAAGGAAGGCCGCAGAGCCTCTGTAAAGCCCAGAGAATTCCTGCAATGGTGACTATGCCAAATGCTCTTTCATTTTTCCAAAAAGACTAAAATAAAATCAAGCTTGGGAAGGTGACTAATGAGTAACAGGAAAGTAAGATCCTTATTGCAGTAGAAATTTCCACATTCAGCAGCCGTCTTTAATCTTAATATGAGGTCCAGTTTTAAGTTCTGTTGCTAGATTGTTGTACCTAAACTTTAGATAGCTCTATATGCTTAGGCAGAGGTGGTGTTCAGCAGGTTCTGACCAGTTTCCAGTAGAGGAAATTTTGAATAGTTTGGAGAACCGGCAAATACCACCTCTACCTGAACCCTGTCTATTCTCTGCCTCCTGAGTCCCAGCTGATTGGCTGGGTCTTCTTTGGTAGCCCTGCACAGGAGAACGGAGCTGGAAAGCAGGTTAGTGGGGTTCCCCTGGAATGGAGATTTTGCAATATCCTTCCTCTGCCATGCCCACCAAGCCACGCCCACCAAGCCAAGCCACACCCACCAAGCCACGCCCACAGAACTGGTAGCAAAAATTTTGAATCCCACCACTGTGCTTAGGGAGTTAGATGTCTTTTGACACAGTTCATTAACAGTTTTAACAACTTAGAGAGAGCTTTTGATTTAGATGTTTTAACAAAACTTCTTTTGCAGATCTGATGTTGTTTTCATACAAATCAGTTTTGGATTATGGTGCAAGGGATAACCAAAAAAAAATTGTGTTAGGCACAGATTAATAGATAATGGAACTCTGCCCTTGGCTTTATTTTTTTATTTTTTATTTTATTGTAGCCGAAAAGGTTTAAGGAATCAGGAAATCTGAAGCTGAACATTATTTTTTTCCCCCATTCACTCGAAGGCTCTCTCTCCAGCAGAAAAATTATTGCTTCTGAATATTTAAGGATGGAGAAGGAATCCTAAAGGAAGAATTTGAAGGACATCTGTAGTCTACTACATAAAGGTCTGAGTTTAGCTCAGGGTGATTTTGCTGACATCTCTATGTTGTTTTCTTGCTAAGAGCACTTAAAGGCCTTGCCATTCTTTTTCTGGACCTTTATTTTTTTAACTTTTAGATATCCAAGCATTAATCAGGACCAAGCCTGCTTCATATCAAGCTCAGCCAAGATTGTCCCAGTTCTGCTGCCAATTCCTTCAATTAAAACAATCAATATGTAGTGTGCTTAAATAAATTATAAGAAGGAAGATCCTTGCTTTGGGTAATGAAGAAGCAGTACAAAATGGGAGACAGGAAAAGAGACATGGGTAATGGGGGAGAAGAGGCAATGTAATGAATTCTTTTATCACCTGGAGATTAACCAGAATATCCACAATGTTCCCGGCCTACAACTTTTTGTTACTGTTCCAATTGTATTCATGAAGCTCTTTGAACTTTTTCATGGAAGATCTTCTAAAAAGCTGTTTCCATAAATCCTTCACTTCTGTTTGTCGTTTTGTTTTCTCTCTTGCTGTAAAAATTTCTCACTGTGGAATTACAGACATTTTGATTGCTTATAACCTCTCTCTCAATAAAAAAGAAGAAGGGAAGGGAACCCTGCCTTCTAATATTAAATAAATTCTGCAAATTGCAAGAAAATATACACCCTCCAAGAGCTGACCCTACCATCAGGCAAAATAATGACATGTATTTTGGCAAAGGATGTCTGGGTCACGAAAAAAACAGCAAACAATGGGATTTAATTTATGGCTGCAGTATTTTTACTGTCTGGGTAAAAGGTCCTTGTGAAGACCGTTGTTGGATTCAGCAAATAATTGGCTTGTGTGGGGACAGTGATACAAGTTGGATAAGGGGCAGGTTTTCATTCTCAGACAGCAAACCCTTGCAGTCTAACTAAGCTCTTCCCAACAACCTTCAACCTGTAAGAAAATGGATTAAGAAAGTGGACATGCAACCATGTGATTTCCTATCAGTTGACTCAAGCAGTCCAATGTATCATGAATGAAGGCAAATATACATGTCTCAGGATAATGTTGAAGGTTCCAACCTGGGTTTTTTTTTATATAGAAGATAATTCTTTATTGGCCAAGTGTGATTGGACACACAAGGAATTTGTCTTGATGTAAATGTTCTCAGTGTACAAAAAAGAAAAGATACATTCATCAAGAGTCAAGAATCATCAGGTACAACACTTAATAATAGTCATGGGGTACAATAAGCAATCAAATCATAGTAGGAAACAGTCAATAAAAACCTTAAGGACAAAGTTACAGTCATACAGTCACAAGTGGGAGGGGATGGGTGATAAGGAGATTAATAGTAATAGTAGTGCAGACTTTGTAAATAGTTGGACAGTGTTGAGGGAATTATTTGTCTGTAAATATTTTCACAGCCCTCTTTTTGGATCACGGGACCAGGGACTAGAGGTTTAGTCTTCCAAGCTTTTGGACTTGTGCTTGAGCCTATCCTTAGGGAACTTCTCTCTCACCAGAATGTTCTCTTGAGAGAAAAATTCCCTGAGGATGGGTTCCAGCATGAGTCTAAATACTCAAAAGACTAATCCTCTGGTTCCGGTGACCAACCAAGATTGAATCCAGTCCAATTTGTCATCTCTTTCTACTTGAGCAAGGTTCTCCAAACTGTGAGGTGTAGCTCCCTATCTATGCAGACAGAATCCAGGGAAGGTGTGAAAAACCTTTAGTTGTATGTTATTACAATAAATCCATCTTTCCCAAAGTCCTATTGACTTGTTCACTTTGTTTTCATTGTTCACTTTGTTTTCATTGTTTTCATTGTTCACTTTGTTTGGATTTTTAGGGGAGGTGTTTACATTAAGATTATCCCAAAGGAAGCATGATAGGAAAAAGTTTAGGAACTAAATTAGAGGTCAATCCAAGATCAATTCAGTCAATCAATCAATGAATCCAATCAATCTAATGAAAGGTCAATCCAAAATCAATCCAATCCAAGGTCAATCCAGGATCAATCCAAGATCAATGAAGTGAAAATATGACTTTGTCTTCCTGTTCCTTTGTATGAAGACGAGGAGTTGAGATTTCCAGAGTTTCATGAACAGAGTGCAATGGTGTGAGATCATCTTGTTCTCAGATTTCATAAAGGCACTCCTCCCAAGAAAATGTTTAATGTTATCGTGGAAACAAGATCGTTTTGTTTGATTGAATGAATAATAACAAGAACCACTGTGTTAGTGTTTTCCTCCATTAATTTTTTAAAACATAGTTAATGTGTTTATATTTCCTCTGGCAGGTTTCTGCTATTAATATATCCCTTGCCTTCCAAGGAGAAATGGGAGTGAAAGGGTTATATTTCACCTTGATCATTAATAAACAAGATGATTGGGAGGAGCTAAATATTTGTTCAGGTAGCTCAATTCTTTTGCAACAGGAGAAGACTGCAATACCTAGACAAAGCATATACCTCCAAGACTTAAGCATAAACCTAAGGATCTTTAAAGGACAGGGGAGACATAATTAAATTCAGATTCAGAAACCGTATGATGCAGGGGTGGGATTCTACCAGTTCGCACCTATTCGCTAGAACCGGTTGTTAACATTCTAAGCAGTTCGGAGAACCAGTTGTTAGAAGAAATTACTGGCCTAATCCTGTAAAGAAAGCAAGAAGGAAACATTCTGGTGTTGCTTACAGAAACTGCCTCTCCATTAACACTTATTAATTCTTGGCAGGACTAGACTTCCTGTCTCAGGAACATCTCTGGAGTTTTTTCCCCCTCCTTTGCTGGTACTTTGCTTGTGTGGAGTGACCATTCAAAGTTACAGTGTCACTGAAAAAAGTGACTTATGACCATTTTTCACACTTACAACTGTTGAAGCATCCCCACAGTCATGAGAAGCCAGGTGAGGAGATGCGTGCCGTGATGTGAGTGATATTGAGTTGGTCACACCCAGCCAATAACATGAGCACCAAGCCACGTCCACCCAGTCACATGACCACCAAACCACGCCCACCACCTAAGCCACGCTCACAGAATTGGTTGTTAAAAATTTTGAATCCCACCCCTGGTATGATGCCATCACGATGCTCCATCCTTCCACAACAAAACATATGTCATTTGTGCTATGGAAAGAATGATGGGATTTCAGCAGGATTTAAACTCATTCATTTGGCCAAAACTGAGAACTTCTGATTTGTTTCAACATCTAAAAGCCATCTTAAAAGGCTTGCCCCACCTCAAAGACACATTCATAGTCCCAAAGGCCTGGGAAAGGGTTGTGTGCATGAAGAATTAGTTCCCCATTAGCAAGCCTTGCAGACGGCAGATGTAGGCTTCCCTTCTGCCAACAATGACCCATCTGTTGTCTCTTCGGTATCATTTCCATGTGCACCTCCGGTTCTGTATTTAATAGCAACACATTTACAGCCATTTGAGGAGGAGTTGGGGACATGTAATAGCAGTTAAATTGGAGATGCACTGCTTTGTTTTTTTCCTTCACTGAAACTTCTGGTCAAGGGTCAAGAAAAAAAGATGACAACTGAAATAGCTCTTCAACAGACCCAAAGGTTAGATCTGAATATTTTTAGGAGAAAGGGTAGGACCCTTCAGTGGAAGCTAAAGAACCCAGGAAATCTTCGAGAGGATGGTGACTTTATCAAGCAGAGATGCCAAAAAAATCTACTTTTCTGTGTAAACTGAGGGATTATTTTATTTTCCCCTTGCTCCTCTCTTTCCTTTAGATTTCCTTTTAGCAGAATGTTTCTGCATGGCTAAATACATTGTTAGCTTTTGTTTAATTCATCTTATTTGTTCAAAAAATATTTGAAGATACTTAAAACTCTTTTCTTGTAGGAACCTAAGATAATAGACAGGGAGGGAGAGGAAAGAAGGAAGAAAATTCCCTCATCTTTCTCCCCAACAACGAATCAGCTACATAGATGGGACATTCAGAGAATGACTGGTCCAAAAGACAAACCGGGAATCTCTATGGCTTCCTTGTTCTCATAAATCTTGAAAACACCCTACTTCAATGTTTTCCAACCTTCCCTATTTCCAAGTGTATGAATGTCAACTGTCGGAATAATTATCAGTGGCCGTGATGGCAATGGAATTCTGGGAATTGAAGTTTGCATTAAACCTAGAGTGCTTTTTTTGGTTTTGCATGGAATTCATTGTACTATTTGGATTTTCATTTTTAAGCAGTGAACTATATATCATCTATCTCCTTTAGTCTCCAAATGAATGAAATTGTCTTGAGAATTACTTTCTCAAATTTACTTTGTATTCTTTTACTGCTTGCTTTTTCTTGTAATGAATTACTTTGTTATATTTGTTTGATGTACACTTTTTGTCCTTTTTCATTTGCTTGGTTATTCCCTTCCCCTTTATTTATTTTCTCTTTAGTTTTGTATTTTAATCTTTGATATTGAAATGTAATAAAGATATTGTTTCAAAAAAAGAGAATTGCTTTTCAGAAAGGTTTGGAAACAGCTACTTAAGGTCAAATGCCCACTCTTCCCCAATTCTTATCTTGCTACCGTATATGAAAATGTCTACTTCTTTCTCTTGCTTTTTTTTTAATAAAAGTTTTTATTTTTAAGACATATACAAACAAAACATAAAAACATCTTCCATTTTATATACATACAGTGTGTCAGTTGGTTACAAATCTTTTGTGCTATCCTTTCGTAGTCATTACTCACAGTTTATACAGATTTTCACATTGTCAAACCACCATATACTTATATATTTATCAGTTATTAATCATCCACGACTAAACTATTTATTCCATCATTTTATACAAGATATTCCAAATTTTATTTTGAAATTTATATTGTACTTTCATCCAATGGTTATATATGTCTATATTATATTTTATATCAATCTATTGAACTTCTATTACAAAATTATCTAATCTATTACATTACCATGTCTCTTTGTCCAACCATTGATAAAACAAATCCCATATCATATAAAATTGCTTATCTTCTTGCTCTCTAATTTCAAATGTCAATTTACTCATTTCAGCACAATCCATAATTTTCTTAATAACTTCTGCCTGCACAGGTATTTTTTCATTTTTCCAATTCTTAGCAAATACAATTCTAGCCACTGTCAGGACATTTACAATCAAATATTTCAGCTCTTTATTGTATATTTCCGGTATAATTCCCAATAAAAAGATATCTGGTTTAAAGTCTATGTGTTGTTTTATCATTTTTTCCAACCATGTGTGGATTTTAGTCCAATATCTTTTTGCATTCGAGCATGTCCACTACATATGGTAATATGAACCAGGTATCTGATGACATTTCCAACATTTATCCGATTTGTTCTTAAACATTCTCGCAATTCTCAATGGGGGTAGGTGCCACCTGTAAAACATCTTATACAAATTTTCTTTATATGCAGTTGACATTGTCATTTTATAATTTTGAGACCACAATTTTTGCCATTTGTCTAAATCAATCCCATATCCAAAAATTTTCCCCCAAGCAATCATTGTTTCTTTGACTTGTTCTTCCTCCAACTTAAATTCTAATAGATGTCCATGGAGTTTTAAAATTACCTTTTGATCAATACCCATCAGAATTTTGTCTAAATCAGTCAACTTATCATAAATACTTTCTGTTTTGAAATCCTTATCAAATCTAGATTGTATTTGCAAATATGAAAACCAATTCATTTTTATACCTTGTTCTTCCAATGCTTGCATAGATTGAAGTTCATCCTTTTCATTCAATATCTCACCATATCTAACTGTTTGTTCCTTTTTATATATTATTGGATAAGAAAAAGCTTCAATAGTAGATATCCATAATGGGATTTTTAAGTAGTATTGTCTTTTTATCTTCTCCCAGTTCAAAAGCAGAGCCTCTCTAACGTAATGTCTTCTAAAATACCCCTGTGTTTTAGTTCCCTTATACCAGAGGAAAGCATGCCATCCCAGCAGCAAGTCATGCCCTTCTAAAGTCAATAATCTACTGTTCCTTAATGTTATCCATTCCTTTACTCACATCAGATTTGTTGCTTGGTAATATAACTCCCAGTTGGACAAGGCAAACCCTCCTCTTGTTCTTGTAACAGTTAAAGTTTTATTCTCGCTTTCTTACCCTGCCAGATGTATT
Source organism: Notechis scutatus (assembly GCF_049901735.1). Taxonomy (NCBI): domain Eukaryota; kingdom Metazoa; phylum Chordata; class Lepidosauria; order Squamata; family Elapidae; genus Notechis; species Notechis scutatus. Next base: position 11,614,247 of record NC_142019.1, read on the forward strand.
TCAGCACAATGCTATTTAAGTCTTCAAAAAACTCTTTCCCTAGTCGAATTGGAATTGTCTGGAATAAATATAAAATTCTAGGCAATACATTCATCTTAATTGTAGATATTCTCCCAATCAATGACAGTTGTAAGTTTTCCCATTTTGCCAAATCTGTCGCAATCTGCTGTTTGAGTTTAAGATAGTTATCCTCCTTCAGTGTGCTACATCTCGGTGTAATGTATATCCCTAAATACTTAACCTTATTTGTGACCTGTATTTCTAAAACTTCTTCCAACTCTTTCTTTCGTCTTGCTAACATATTCTTAGTTAATATCTTTGTTTTATCTTTGTTTATTTTCAAAACTGCTACTTTTCCATATTCTTCTATCTTTTCTATTAATTTCCAATGGGTCCTCTAATATAAATACCATGGCATCTGCAAAGGCTTGCAATTTATACTCTTCCTTTTAAATTTTCATTCCTTTTATTTCTTTTTCTTCTCTAATATTCCTGTTCAACACTTCCAATGTTAACACAAAGAGCAGAGGTGACAGTGGACAACCTTGTCTTGTCCCTTTTCTTATATCTATGAATTCAGTTAATTCTCCATTTACCATAACCTTTGCAGTTTGTTTATGATATATCATTTCAATGGCTTGGATACATTTTTTACCAAAGCCCATTTGTATCAATTGCAGTAAGATGAATCGCCAACTCATTTGTCAAAGGCTTTTTCTGCATCTAGAAACATCAAAGCCATTTGCTTTTCAGGATGTACCTCATAGTATTCCAAAGTGTCCAGAATTATTCTCACATTGTCTTTGATTTGTCTCTTTGGCAGAAATCCACTATGGTCAGCATGGATCAAGTTATTTAAATATCTTTTTGGTGTTTCTGCCAAGATTGAAGCAAAGATTTTGTAATCTGAATTTAGTAGGGATATAGGACTATAATTTTTAACTTGCTGCGGGTCTATATCCTCCTTCGGTATAAGTGTAATATATGCTTCTGACCATGTTTTGGGTATTCTCTTCTTTGACATAACTTCATTCATGACTTCTAATAGGTGAAGGTTCAATATTTCCTGAAAAGTCTTATAAAATTCCGCTGGCAATCCATCTGGATCTGGTGCTTTTCCAACATTCTGTTTTTTTAAAGCTTCTGTTTTAATTCCATCATTTTTATGTTCCCTTCTAGCATTGTTTCAATATCTTTGGGTATCTGGGGTAAATTCGCTTTCTGTAAATATTGCTTAGCTTTTTCTTTTTGAATATTTCTTGATAATACAATTTTCCTTAGTAATCTTGTATAATTTTTTTCTTCTCCTCATTTCCATAGCAAACATTTCCTTCTTCATTTATTAATGGACTAATCCTTCTTGATCTCTTTTCTTTCTCAGTTTATAGGCTAACCATCTGCCTGGTTTGTTTGCATCTTCAAAGTAATTCTGTTTAGCATTTTTTATTTTTTGTACTAATTCCTCTTTTTCCATTAGTCCCATTTTATGTTTAGTTATATCCATTTTAATTTTAATGTCTTTTTTTGAGGGGACTTCTGTAATTCTTTTTCCAGTCTTTTATAGTTATCTTCCAATGTTTTGAAAGTCTTTTTCTGTTTTCTGTTTCTTTTCCTTGTATTGTCTATTATCAAGCCTCTTGTGTAGGCCTTCATCGTGTCCCAGAGATTCTGTAAAGATGTATCCTCTTTTCTATTTTCTTGAAGAAAGAAAACCAATTCTTTCTCTATTTTCTGTTTAAAGTCTTTTTCCTTTAATATCACATTATTTAAAGTCCATTAGATCTCCTCTTTTGTCCTTTCCAAATGACTGTCATTGGGTTGTGGTTTGCCCAAGTGCTTCTTTCTATTTCAATTTCTCGTATGTTGGCAAGTAATTCTGCTGACATCCATATCATGTCTATTCTAGACCATGATGCATGTCTGAGTAAAAAGTATATTGCTTGCTTTCCACATTTCTTTCTCTCCATGCATCTTTTAAGTTTACTTCTTCTATCATTTGAAAGAAAGATTTTGATAGTATCTTTCTATTTTTCTTTGTTGATTTCTGCATTTTATAGTCCAGCCAATCATTAATTATTGCACTGAGATCTCCCATCATACAAATATTAGCATAGTCCAGTTCAATTATTTTCATATGTAATTTCCTATAAAATTCTTCTTGGTTGTCATTTGGAGCATAAATTGCAATTAAAAGTGTTTTAACATTATTGGCCATTATTTCCACCATCAAAATCCTTCCATTGTCATCTGTATAAATTAGTTCTGCCAAAATTGTATCTCTAATATATAAGACCACACCTCTTTTTTAAAATTGTGTCAATGACGTGAATAATTTCCCTAATTTTTTTTGTTTCAATATATATTCATGTTGTTTTTTAATATGTACTTCTTGTAGGCAAATTATGTCAAATTTTAATTTCTCTAATTTATGGAATACTTTTCTTCTTTTAGTAGCCAAATTAAGTCCATTTATTTTAATCGTAATCAATTTTCTTTCATTCATATTAAGCTTTATAAGAGGGTTTTATTGCTCTAGTAGATCTTAGTTCTCGTTGCTCTCTGGGTAAGATATTCTAAGTAGAATAGCTCAGCTTTTTTGACTGTATCAATTCTGTGTGTTTGTTCCTGCCAGGTGAACAAGAGACCTTCTGGTATCAACCATCTGTAATTTACTCCTCTTTTAAGTAACTCTTTAGTCAAAAATAAATATACTCTTCTCATCTCTCTTACTCTTCTTGGTACCTGTTTCAGCACCACAATTTATTTGTCTTTGTACTTTAATGTTTTCTCTCTTGCCACCTGCAGTATCTGTGTTTTAATAATTTTCTTGGTAAATCTGATGTGAACTCTTGGTAACCTATTTCTCATTGCATATCTTGTATAGACACAGAACACTTCATCCATCCCATCCATCATCTTCTCTTTGGTTTTCTCTAACACTTCTGCCAGTATTTCTGTCATTATTTCAGCAAGGTTTTCACCTTTTCCTTCTTCTACATTTTGAAATCTCAGGTAAAATTCTGATCTATTGATTTCCCATCCTAATGGTCTACTCCTGCTCTTTTCAACATTGCTCAATCGAGTATCAATATCTCCAATTTTCTTGTATATCTTCTTCTTCGATTTTCTTAAATCTGTCCTCATATTTCATCATCATCTGTTGAATATTCTCTACTGTCTCATCTGTCTTTTCAGTTCTTTGCTCAATATTCTCTATTCTCTTTTCAATCTTCTGAATTCCTTGCATAATCAACAGCAATGTCACTTCCTTCTCTTTCTCCTGTTGTAGCATTGTCTGTATTGATCATTGTCCTCCAGATGGTGAAGAGGAGGCTATTGGTATTGAGGAAGCTGGGGCTGTTGTCTTTCTGTCCATCTTGTAATACTTATCTGTAAAAAAAGAAAGAGAAAGAAAAAATGGGAACAAAAAAAAAAGAGTGAAGGAAGACAACTGCCACTCCAAAAATAAAAAGGGGGGAAAAAATCTTCAGGCACTTGTATACCTTTATCCAATTAGTTGCAGTAATATGCGGGGAAAAAGAGAAGATATGGAAAAAAGGATAAAAAATATATTTTATTTTTTTTTTGAAGAAAAAGAGAGTAGGGGGAAGGAGAAAAAAATAAAAAACAATAGTCTAAATATTTCTCTTAATTAAAAAAAGAGAGCAAAAGAAAAAAATTACATTCTAGTTCCTGGGTTAAAAGGTTAAAATCCAAATATAAAAATCCAACTAGAGGGGAAGTAGAAAAGAAGGTAAGAAATAACAAACAATTCTAATAGAAAGCAAGCCACTGCCACTAAATATCCAAGACTCTTTGGTAAATCAACTCAGATTTTCCAGTTCCAGTATTTTCAAGGTCATTTCAATCTTCTTTCTTTCAACTTCAACTCCAACTCCAGCTATTTATAGTTTCACAGATGAGCATCTGTATAAACAATCTGCCATGCTCATCCCACTATCTTTTTCAGTGCAAAGCTCAGAGTCCTTGAGTATAACACGAATACATCAACAAGTAAAAGAAAAAAGAAAACAGTATATCCAAGCCTCTAGATGGCAGTGCTACTTATTTTTCTTCACTTTCACTTCCCCCTCATGTATCCAAAGCCAGGAACAGAAGAAAAAAAAAGTAAAATCTTCTCTTTTTAAAAAAAAGAAAGAAAAAGAAATAAATCTCAAATCAGAAAGACGAGTCTTAATCAAAGTAGACTTTCAAGAGAATTGTTTAAAAAAAATAATAGGAAATTTAAAAAGACCAGTCCAGTTTAAAATTAAGAAGCCTTGCCAAATTCCAAGTTCCAGTAAAAAGGGGAAAAAATAAACTTTCAATTTCACTAGCTTAATCTCGCTGCTTAAGCTCTTTTCTCTTCACTTTTAATTCCACTTTAAGTCTTTCAGGGTGTTCTCTCCAAAAAACAATAAGTAAAAGTTTATCTCACCAAACTGACACACTTTCTTCCAATCTCTTCCATTCCGGAGCTGTCCCAGCTTCAGCAGCTTGAATGGCTGCCTCTCCGCTGCCGGCAAAAAGGGCTTTTCCTGGATTGACCAGGGACTTTGTGATGTCCTTGGAATCAGAAGGACGTGCCCTTATCAATCACCGTCTCTACGGGATGGTTTAGGTCCGTTGGGACCGTCCAGCAGCAGAGATATTGACAGGAATCTTGGAGGATCAAGATTGTGCGTCATACCGCCACGATGCCAGCTCCGCCCTCCTTTTTCTCTTGCTTTTTCTCAGAATCCTGTTTTCAGAGTCACCTGGAATTAGTGGAAAACCTTTACTTCAGTACTTTTCTATGGTGGTTGCCATACATCTCTCTATCCTTCATGAATTTCCCTGTACAAGTAGTCTGTGATGACCCGGGGTGTGGCACAAAGGCAACACAGTCAGATAAGTAAGAAGAGTCCCTTTAGTACCTCCAACTTTGCCCCCAATGTTCAGGTTACCTTCGACTGGAGAAAAAACTCTCCTAAGAACAGTCTTTAAATGGAGGAAATTCAGTCCGAAAACAAAATACACACAAACTGTATATAAAAATCTACACAAACCATGCTGCAGTAATTAACTTAACAGGGTAGGAGAAGGAATTGCACACTTCAAAGGCCAACAAAACACACACAGTTGGGAATATGCCAGGAACACCGATAAGCCACAACCATAACAGATAACTCATGATTTGCTCCCAACAACTTTTCTGTGCGCAGCTTCCCTTTTTAAATATTGTATTCCCAGCTGCAGCTAATGAAGGGAATCAGGGCCCTTTCCTCCCCCATAAGCCACGCAACCCTTGTTGCTCCCTTCCCTGCATGCCATAGGATGAAAAGGGATGGGCCTGGATCTTCCTCCAAATTCCCTCTGCCTTGCTCTACCTCTCCCCTGCTCTACCTAGCCAGACTTTGCCCTTCCCCAGTTTCTTCCACAGCCAACAGAGCCACACTCCCATTCCCTGTCAGCTGCTCGGCCTCCCCCTCCGAATCAAATTCCGACAGGGGCATGACATAGTCATTGACTTACAACTATAATTGAACTCAACATTGTTGTTGCTAAGCGAGACATTTGTTAAGTTTATTCTGCCCCATTTTACAACCTTTCTTACCACAGTTGTTAAGTGAATCACTGCAGTAGTTAAATAAGTAGCACGGTTGTTAAGTGAATCTGGATTTCTCATTGACTTTGCTTGTCAGAAGGTTGCAAAAGGTGATCACATGACCCTGGGACACTGCAACCATCATAAATATGAACCAGTTGCCAAGCATCCAAATTTTGATCATGTGACCCTGGGGATGCTGAAATGGTCGTAAGTGTAAAAAATGGTCATAAGTCCCTTTTTCTAGTGCAATTGAAACTTTGACTAGAGCTCCCTTGGTCTATCATTTCCATCACTTCCCCATTTTAGTCTATGTTTAAATCCAAGAAAGCTAGACTGTTTATTTTCCTAAGGTCAAGTCAACTCTGAAATTCACAAGGGTGCTGATTGACATTACCTGTATCTTCTTAACTTTTAACGTTAAAAGTTTTAATATTAAAAATTAAACTTTTAATAAACTTTAAATATTTTTTTTAAAAGCAAACTTTTTCATGACGAAGCCTTTTGTTGCTTTCAGCGAATGGAGTGATGTTGACTAATATATAATCATCCCACTTACAAGAAGGCAAAGCAATGGTGCAAGACCAGGTATAAGACCCATGCAGCAGCTATGGGGGCAGAGGTGGTATTCAGCAGGTTCTGGAGAACCAGTAGCGGAAATTTTAAGTAGTTCGGAGAACTGGCAAATCCTTGACTGGAGATTTTACAGTCTCCTTCCCCTGCCATGCCTACCAAGTCATGCCCATAGAACCGGTAGTAAAAAAATTTGAATCCCACCACTGCTATCGGGTGTATCTTCTTAACTTTTAATATGCAAAGTTAATTTTTAATATTAAAACTTAATATTAAACTTAATAGAACAGACAAACAGAATGACAGAGTCGGGAGGGACCTTGGAGATCTTCTAGTCCAACCCCCCTACTCAGGTACCGTAGGATTGATCGTCCAATCTCTTCTATAAAACGTCCAGTGTTGGGACGTTCACCATTTCTGGAAGCAAACTGTTCCACTGATTGTTTTCACTGTCAGGAAAATTCTCCTTAGTTCTAGGTTGCTTCAATATTAAACTTTAAATATTAATTTAAAAAAGCACAACTTTTTTTTTCTTAAAGTTTCATGATGATACTTCCTACATTTTTGTTGCTTTCAGTGAGAGGAGTGATATTGACTAATATGTAATCATCCCACCCACAAGAGAACAAAGCAATGGTGCAAGACCTGGTATAATACCAATGCAGCAACTACGGGTGTTAGGCAAAAGTTCGGGCACTGGGATTGGCATTACAGGTTTAAGGTGAAGGCTGTTGAATATACCATTTGCTTTGTGAGTTCTGGTCCCACCTTAGGCAATGAAAGCCAGCTGGGTGACTTTGGGCCAATCCCTCTCTCTCTCTGCCCAACCCTCCACACGAGACTTTCATGACAAGCAACGTTATTGTTATTGTTGTGGGGAAACTAGCAGGAGGAAGGATTATTAGGTATGTCCACCACCTTGAATTACTTATAGGCAAGGCAAAACATAAATAAATCCGTGGCACGAACCAGTTAAGAGAAATAATCAGAATAAATTAAAATAGGGGAAAGACTGTTGCTGTGAGGAACTAAAAACTATTTTCAAGTGAAGGGTGAAAAATACCGGTAGTTCTCGACTTACGACCACATTAGAGTCCCATCTTTTTGTTGCTAAGTGAGATAAGTGTTCAGTGAAATTTGCCTCATTTTATGGCCATTCCTGCCTGCCACGGTTGTTAAGTGAATCTGGCTTCTCCATTGACCTTGCTTGTCAGAAGGTCACATGACCCCAGGCCACTGCAACCGTCATAAATATGAGTCGGTTACCAAGTGTCTGGATTTGGATCACGTGACCATGGGGATGGGTACAATGGTCATTAAGTGTGAAAAATGGTCCTAAGTCACTTTTTTCAGTGCCGGTGAAAAGTTGGAACGGCCACTAAACGAACCATTGTAAGTTGAGGACTACCTGCAACAGAGTTGGGCCTTGGAGGCCTTCTAGTCTAACCCCTTTTCAAACACCAATCCAGATCCAAAAAAGTCAAGAATTATGGCAGAAATGCTTTTGAGGGAGATGCCAAACGTTCTTTAGGAAACACTCAAAACTCAAAATTCGCATTACCGAGCAAGCAACTATCTTCAGAAAGCCCACCTCTCTCCTCCCCATGCCTTAATCACCACAAACCCTATTATTGTTGTTGTTGTAATTTAACTACAGTATACACAGCAAACAAGATAACCAATGTGGGTTTTGTATCACAAACCACGTCGAATACTTCCCAAGTGTTTAGGACTGCGTGATGTATCGGCGGATTATGACAGCAGATCCCAGTAAGGTGGCCTTCTGCAACTGACCAATGGTGATTTTGTCAGCGCCAATTGTTTTCAAGTGCTTGCCTAGGTCTGTAGGCACAGCAGCACCCAATGTGCCCAGTACCACTGGAACCACCTGCACTGGTTTATCCCAGAGTCTCTGCAGTTCGATTCTCAAGTCCTGATACCTGGTGACTTTTTCAAGTTGTTTCTCATTGATTCTGCTGTCACCAGGTATGGCAATGTCAATGATCCACACTTTTTTCTTCTCCACAATCGTGCTATCCAGGGTATTGCGTTCCAAAACTTTGTCAGTCTTTGTCACCCCATGGGGTGCCGCCTTGACATGGCGGGGGGGCTTAACTTCTCCAATGAAGCTGAGACCTGTGCTGGCGGTAGTGTAAACTACCAGCAGGTCAAACCATGCCAGAGAGGTCTTGGCCGAGGAGCAGGACTGAGTGCACCCAACAACCCATGCAATGAATCATGGTGAAACACAACCAAATGAAGCCTATAGTGACTCGGTCGTCACCCGGGTTAACAAGGACCGCTTCGGGTGTTGGGGAACCTGGGCATCTGTCGACAAGTGGGCTACAGGCCATGGGTCCCATAGTTGAGCAACCAGGGCATGGGTCTGCAGGGCTACGGGAAGCTGAACAACCTAAGAAGCGGCAGAAATACACTCTGTCAGAGAATTGCACTGTAATGAAATACAAAGCTGAACCAGAAAAATGAGACTATCAAAAAAGGATATGATGATGATGATGATGATGATGATGATGATGATGATGACGACAACTATGTATACACTTATATTATCTTGTAAACAATTGGCAAATCAAATAAATAAATAAATAAATAAATAAATAAATAAATAAATAAATAAATAAATAAATAAATGATGATTACGATTATTGGGGCGCCTGTCCCTTTAAAAATCAGATTCCTCACTCCGCCTCCACCCCTCCCGTCTCTACTCCTCACTTCTCACCCCCCCGAGAATCCTTTTCTAAGACTCCGATTGGCCTCATCTTTAATTTCCCCACCCCCTCCCGCCGCTGGCAAGGAAGAGAAGCTTGATTGGTGCGGCGGCAGGTTTCGTCACAAAGGCCTCCCTCTTCCGATTGGTCCCGGTGCCCCGTAGAGCTTTGAGGAAAGTAGTTACTTTCAAACCTTTGATTGTAATTGTGTCGGGGAGGGCGGGGGGAGAAAAACAAGAGAGCGAGACGCCCCCGAGGGGCAGTGGTGGAGATCTACGGCGATCCCAAGATCCAGGCAGCCCCGCCCCACCTGGAGAGATCCAAGAGGTGAGCATTCGTGAAAAACGTTATTTTCTGCATTATATTATTTTCTGCATTATGTTCCCTTTGCTCTGGGATTTTTATTTTATTCTCTATAGGGGTCGGGGGGGGGGGTTGTCATTAAAGAAAAGGGATTTAAAAAGATTCCCCCAAAGGGGATACAGATCACAAATATAGGAGGATCACCCGTTCACCGCCCCACGCGGAAAAATTGCTATAAAATTAAACCCGTGTGTGTGATTGGGGTTGTGTAAACCAAGCAATCAGGTTTTGTGAATTGTTTCCTGCTGCGGTTTTTTGGGCCATCCATTGTCTGCTAAACTCGCAAGGTTCGTTTTGAACTAGACCGTGTTATTTCTCCGTGTCATTCATATAAAAAAAGTTAGTCTAAGTGAGTCAAGGAGGCAGAATGACTTGGCTGGTTTATTTTAAAAAAGGAGTTTTTTTTAAATTTCTCTTACAAGCCATTTTAAAAATTAAATAAACTCTTGATTGTGCTGTCCCAAAGGTGCTTTTATTTTCTTCCAAGAGGCAACTGAACTTGTTTTTCTTTGAAGATGCTTTACTTCTCAACTAAGAAGCTTCTTCAGTTCTGGGGTGCTGAGAATTAAAGCCTAATACTTTCTCTTCCCAGTAGTTCCTTTATTTTGCATGGTTATGCAATGGAAAGCTCTTTGCAAAGCTTTCAGAGTTCTTTCAGTACCAGTTCCAGTTTAAAAGAGTTCATTTGCCCTCTTCTTCGTGAACTTTCTTTGTGGGGTTGGACTAGAAGACCTCCAGGGTCCCTTCCAACCCAGTTATTCTATTATTCTATATTTTTTTGTAATGGGATAAATTGTGCTGTTAATTATATGGATAATCAATGCTGCTTTGTTAAGGCAAGCCTGGGATTTTCTCTGTGATGAGGCTTTAAAATGAAACCATCGCTTGTCACCTCCAGCAGTGTTTTTACTGTGAACTCTAAAGGCACAGGAGGGGTTGCGGAAAAATGCTGGCTGCACAGTTTTGTGAATTACAATGGGCGTCTGCTTTTTGAAAGGAATAGTTTTGCTTGTGGAAGGTGAAGCCGGGACACTTGCAAACCCTCTAAAATGCCTGAGCAGATGGCGACAGCGTATAAATTTCATATGGTGGTATGAATAAGAGCATATTTGCTTTTGTTTGTCATACTTTTTGCAGACACCTAGCTTTAATTTTGTCCCCCCCCCCTATTTATATCAGCCCAGAAAGATTCCACCAGACGTAAAACAAACAAAACAAAAAAAATCAATGTTTTTGTTTCCACCATATGTTTTATATCCAAATATCTTGCTTTTAAGATTCTGCTACTATTGTTTACACAACAGCTACCATTTTAATTGTGTGGTTTGATAATTTAGTCAGCTGTTTTCCCAAGCAAGGGATGGCGAAGTCTTTGGAGATACAAAGACTCAGAAGTCTCATCATCATTCATACAGATGAGTAGCAACTGTATGATCTGTGGGATCATTGATTTTATGGTTGATAGATCTCAGATATGCAGAGAGACTAAACTGAATCCCATTTAACTGTGTTGTGACAACAAAATTACAATTAAGTGCCTTCACACATTGCACACAACATGCAACTTGCAAATCAGTACAGAAGGTGCTTATGTATCAAACTTTAACAGAAGTGGACTCGGTCGGTAGAAGAATGGACTATCTTGGAAGACCTATATTTTGGTATAATTAAGTCCTCACATTGTAGGAAGTTGTAACGTGGATCATTGTAGCTTAATGTGTTGGCTAAATCCAGCCAGAGTCGTTTATCGTTTATAACTTAGCACAAAGAATTAATTCAGTTAGGGATGGTTCATTCAGACGTGCTTAAAACCATAATTGTGTGGATCTAGTCTCTCTTTATGATGGAGGGATAAGGATGAGGGCATGACAAACTTTTGGGAATGCATGTAATTCAAATATGGCAGTGAGAAACTTTGACGTAACCCTTAAATTCTTGCATTGCATTTTCCACACTATCTACCTCAATGAAAAGAAATATCCCATGTAAAGCCCTCTTACAACCACAATGGAGACCAAAATTTCTGTTGCTAAGCGAGATGGTTGTTAAGTGAGTTTTGGCCCATTTTACAAGTTTTACAAGTCATAGTTTTTAAGTGAATCTCTGCAGTTAAGTTAGTAACAACGTTGTTAAGTGAGTCTGGCTTCCCTATTTAATTTGATTGTCAGAAGGTCACAAAAAGTGATCACATGACCCTGGGACACTGCAACCATCATAAATATGAGTCAGTTGCCAAGCATCTCAATTTGGATCACATTACCTTGGGGATGTTGTGATTGTCATAAGTGTGAAAAATGGACATAAGCCACTTTTTTCAGTGCCGTTTGTAACTTCAAACAATCCCTAGATGAATAGTTAGTTTACACCTGTGCATTTTAAACACATCCATTTTTTTTTTTTTACAAAAAAAACCCGGTATCTTAATTCAGCAGAAAACAATATTTATTTCTCTCTTCAGAGACAGAAATAAAGATTGTACCCTAAAACAAAAACATAAACTCTGCTGAAGTGAGCTGTATTTGATGTACTTTGTTCCTAAGAGACTGCCCGTCTGTAAATAAATAAACCCTACCTCAAGAACATCCAAATGAATCTCGGACCCATGGGGATTTACCACAAGGCTGCAAATTGACAGTGAGGCAATTAATGCACATAGAATTTTAGTTCTGTGCATATTTTTTAAACACAACTTACCTGCACACCTCAGTTCCTCACTGAATCTTTCCTTTCCTTCCTTTTAAAGAGTTGGAAAAATGACCTCAAAAGAGGAACTTTCTCCAGCCAAGGCCTTTTCAGCCATGAGGTCTGGGAACACAGAGATTGATTAAATCAAAGCTTAAGCACCTGTGCAATTTAAAGAAACGCAACTAATACACCTAGATTCTATGGTCTCCTTTTATATACTGCCTCTCTGTAAAGTAGTCATGATGGGTTAACAGCAAACATACCCAGAAGGAAAAAATGTAGGGGCCTGTTAGGAATGATAGTCACCTAACAGTTGGGTTGGCAATATATAAACCAGGATAGTCATTTAATACTGCTGTATCTTTAAGAGAATGCTGTAATTATGATTGGCTGAGGTTCCTCCAACGGCCATAAGATGGAGCCAGAAACCTGGTTTGTTTTTCTTGCATGTCCTATGATTTCCCTTTTTGCCTATTGCCTGTTCGTCATTTTGCTTGAATTGCTGTGAGTCTTGCAACTGCTCGCAAACTCCGTTTACTGAACTTTGTTTATGATACTGGTAAAGAAAAGAACTTCGTTTTTGGATTATCCCTGGACTGATTGTTTTGAATACTAACTGCTTTAATCGTGTATGATTTGGACTGTTTGTTGGACTTTGTTTACCCGTTTACTGGAAGTAAAACTTACTATTCAGTGTATCTGTGTGCTGGTTGTGTGTTATTCATCACCACTCTCATTATGCTTCCCTGAGTGCACTCATTCTCCTAACGGGGAATACCGCAACAGGGCCTGGTCAAGAAGAATACTTAGAAAAGGGGTATCTCTTATTTTATACCTTGAAATGAAATTATGTAAAAGGAATTGCTGGAAATGGTCTTCATAAGAGAAGGATAAGAGTTATAGTCTCAGCACATTTGATTAGCTAGGCCTGATTTGCTTAAGGGTCTTCCAACTTGACAAGTTTAAGATCTGTGGACTTCAACTCCCAGAATTCCTGAGCTAACATGACTGGAGGAGGAATTCTGGGAGTTGAAGTCCACAAGTCTTAAAGCTGTTGAATCTGAAGGAATATGGGAGAGCTATGCTATACGTTAAGAAATCAATGTATAGGCACAGATAGTCCTCGACTTACGACCACATTTGGGCCCAAGATTTTATGTTGTTCAGTGAAACATTGGTTGAGTGGGATTGCCCCATTTTATGACCTTTCTTGCAACCGTTGTTAAGTGGATCATTGCAGTTCTGAAGTTACTAACCTGGTTGTTAAATGAATCTGGCTTCCCTCATGGACTTTGCTTGTCAGAAGGTCACAAAAGTGGATCACGTGATGCCCTCCAAGACATGGCAACCATTCTAAATGTGAACCACATGCCAAGCAACTGAATTTTGATCAAAGGACCATAAGGATGCTGCAATGGTTGTAAGTGTGACAAATAGCCATAAATCGCTTTTTTCAGTGCCGTTGCAACTTTGAACGGTCACTAAACAGACTGTTGTAAGTCGAAGACCTACTGTAGTTGTTGACTTACAAATAGTTCATTTGTTATAGTTCAAAGTTATAATGGCACTGAAAAAAAGTGACTTATGGCTGTTTGTCACGCTTACAGCAGCATCCCCAGGGTCACAAGATCATAATTTGGATGCTTGGCAACTGACTCATAGTTACGACGGTTGTAGTGTCCCAGGGTCAGGGGTGGGATTCGGCTGGTTTGGACCGGTTCAAGCGAACCGGATGTTAAAGTTACAGCTGGTTTGCCGAACTGGTATTTTAACAGACCGGCTGGCCTGCCTCTCCTGCCCCTCCCCTGCCAGGAGTCTCCACGCGGCCCATTTTGATTGAGGTAAGCACGGAGACTCTGGGAGGGGGAAAAATGGGCCTTCTGGAATCCGGAAACGGGCATGTTTCTGGCTTCTGGAGGGCCTCCAGAGGCCAGGGGGGGCGTTTTCGTCCTCCCAGAGGCCTGGAGGAGGCTGTGGGACCCTTGGGAGGATGAAAATGCCCCCAGGCTCTGGAGGCCCACCAGAAGCCGGAACAGGAAGTTTCGGTAGGCCCCACCCACCATGGCCACACCCACCCAGCAAACCGAGGTCATGTGATCTCCTTCTGACAAGCAAAGTCAATGGAGAAGCCAGATTTGCTTAACAACTGTGCTACTAATTTAACTGCAGGGATTTTGCTTAACAAATGTGGCGAGAAAGGTCGTAAAATGGGTTCAAAACACACTTAACCAAGTTTTCACTTAGTAACATAGATTTGGGGCTCAACTGTGGGTCGTACGTCGAGGACTACCTGTATATGTCTAAATCAAGTCCTTTTGATTGGCTTCAGGTCTGAATACAGCTAATACATGCTGGCTGTGGACAGTATGCATCAGGAGGAAATCAGCATAGATTCAAATGATTACCTGGATTGTTTAACCACAATGCTTGTTTCCCAAACACACCCACTTAGTTCCACCTGCCAGAGGGAGTCGCGAGGCAAAGCCTGGGAATTTGTGTCTCTGGTTTGTTTAGCTTTTTCATCCAAACCAGGAGACAGGAGTTTTGCTTTCCTAACAAGACACGCCTGGGAAGCCTAACTCTCGCTTATGTGTCGTGTATAAGCTTGTGTGTGCAACTTAACACACTTTATTTCCGCCTTCCTTACTGCAAACCTGTAAGGTGGCTAGAATTGTTTTCCCCACATTACAGAGAAGGAATAAGTCCAAAGTACTATCTTATTATTTTTTAAAGGCAACTGCAAATTGGGTGGCTTAAGATAGACTCGAACGAGCCGTGTTGCAGCTGGAAGCTTTTCTCTGCCAATGCATTTTCTCTCAATCTTCTGAAAGCACGAATGGTAGCAATTTGCTGGTTCATCAACTTCTTAAGCAACAGTCAAGAGACTGGAGCGAGGAAACAGGATGGACGAGGCCAGGAATAAATGCATGGATAGGCAGTTATTTAAAAGTTGTTGTGAAACAGGGTTATGTTCTTTGCTTCATCATTCAGTCTCTTTCCACACCAGGAAAAACTAAATGGAAACACAGCCGTGTGTGTGTGTATTCTGCATTCTTTGGTCCCAATTTAAAAAGTTCATATTGTACCTTTTAAGAGTACAGATGATTTTAAAATAATAATAATAAACTGACCCATGAAATCCATTTAAATAGCTTTTTAAAGCACATGTAGCATGTTTTTAAAAAGGCTTGGGAAAACAAATGATGGTTGAAGCGCAACATTACCCACTCCAGAAGAGGGCCCTTCCATACAGAGACAACCTTCCCCTCGAAAAAACACCTTATCCTGATGGGCATTGTAGTCCATCCTTTGGTAGCTGCTACTCCTGAGAAAAGAAATTTAAGCAGAGGCTAGGAGAGGTGTCTCAAGACAGGCCTCTGGCTAATAAATGAACTCAACAATGACATGTAAGGATGTGTGTGTGTGTGTGTTAATTTGCAATCATTCATTTAGTGCCCATTCAAAGCTAGCACTGAAAAAAGGGACTTATGATCAGTTCTCACACTTACGGCTGGTGCAGGACCCATATGGTCATATGATCAAAATTCAAGTGCTTAACAACTGGTATGTATTTAATGACAATTGCACTGTCCCAGGGTCACGTGTTCTCCTCCATGCTGCATCGAGAGCCCAGGATGAGTTGACTCCTTCCTGTGACGTCATAGCTGAGTCTGTACTAAGATATAAAAGCCAGCCCCCGGGAGAGACCCCAGCTTTTGACTCAGCTCCTTTCAGTCAGTAGCTGTGTCTCTGAAAGCGTTGTTAGATAGCAATCACCAGCGATCTTCAGTACTTTTTTCCTCTCTTCAAGCAGCTCCCAGGGATCTGGGCAGCTGTGCAGGCAAGCTGGGCAGCGTCTGCAGACCTCCCCTACGCCTGCAGTTTGGAGCGATCGTAAACACAATCGGCAAACTGATAAGAGCTCCGGCCAGCTGATTGTGTAGCTGGTTGCTGTGTTTTTCCCTAGCTGACTTCGCTCGGGGCTCTATATAGGCTAAGGAGCGATTCTTCAATCTTGGAGCCTGTTTTCCTGTAGTCAATGGCCATCTTGGATTCAAGCCTTCCACCACGAGGTGAGCGGCCATTGTGTAAGCCCGGGGGCCATTTATACCCTAAGGGGCTTAATAGAAAAATTTCTAAACAGCTTCTTTCCAACGCAAGAGCCTTTTACAAATGGAGCAAGATAAGGCTCAGGCAGAGCTTTCTCCCCCAGTGGAACAGCCTCTTAAGCCCAATAGGAGAAAAAGACGTAGGCAACGCACCCAATCAGTCCAGAGGGAGGTGGCTGCTAAAATCAAAGCTAAGGCTCTAGCCCCTAAGAAGGCAACTCAGGCTGAATTGAGGGCAGAGAAGCGCAGACATGCAGCTCTAGAGAGGCAGTTCAACAGAACTATTCAACAGAAGGGAATGCAACTACAGCATGCTTCAGGTGATACTCGTGGGCCCCAGCCAAGCCCTCCCAGGGGAGGAGAAGTTATCTATGAGCCTTTCCATCCTCCATCCTGGTCTCCTGAGGCTCTTGCTGTACAGTCAGATCCTCAGGATTTAAGCAGATCTGGGCCTTATTTCCAACAGGCTTCTATGCCCTATGCTCCTCCCCCTCCCTCCAGGCCTCGAACCTCTCCTCAGTCTAGGCCTGGAGCCACCTTCACTCCCACAGCAGCGGGCCTTTGGCCTTCTGCCTCTACCTTTGAGCATAGACCATGGGATATCCAAGATGTTGTCTCATCAGCCATTAGGCAGGGATTGGCTGAAGGCTTCAAGCAAATTCTTCAACCTCTGGAAAGGGTTCAGGTCCTTCTCCCTTCTCAATCTATAAGTTCCTTGCCTCATCATCCTGATTTACACAGGCCTCAGGACCTCAGGGTCCATTCTTCTCTACCAGAATGGGAGGAGGTTGATGAGGAAGGAAAGCCTTCACCATCTGAACACAGTTACTCCTCTCATTCAGAGTGTGAAGAGGGTGAGATTTTTGACCAAAATCTTTCAGAGGAAGAGGATTTTTGCCCAGAGCAGACATCCTCTGCATTGGTCTTCAAACCTATTCTCTTCAGACCATTACTCAGCAAGGCCTTGGTCACTGCCAAGCTGCCGCCAGAGGAAGTGGCTCCTGAGCCACAAGGAAATCCCTCTAGCCAAGGGGATTCGCTCTTCTCCAAGCCTGTAGTGCATGCAGAGGTTTTGCCTTCTCCCATTTTGTTCCTGGACATGGTCAAGGAACAGTGCGCTTCTCCTTCGGCAGGTCCTCGCCCATCTTCTCTAGATAAGCGTTTCTACAATGTCATCGCAGCTCTGGACAATGCCCTGGCAGTGCCTTTTGTTGACATTCTGGTTCTGGCCTCGTTCTCATCTTCTGGCACTCCCACGGAGCCAGAATATATCTTGAAACCGGATGATAAACGTTCTGAACAGACCCTCAAGTGCAATCACCAGGCTGCTGCTTGGGCTGTTCGGGCTTCAACAGCAGCATCCTTCTTCACCAGGGCATCCATACGGTGGCTGCGCCAACTCCAGAATAGATTGCCTGCTTCTGACCTTCGGTCTCACCAAGACCTTAATAAGATTATTGCAGCGGCGGAATTCACTGCGGATGCCACTCTCAATTCCGCCAAATTTGTATCCAAGGCCATGGCATCTTCTGTAGCAGCAAGAAGACTTTTATGGCTCCGAAATTGGCAGAGTCACGCCGAAAATGGAAGCTGGCTTCAGTTCCTTTCGCAGGCGATAAGCTTTTTGGCGATGCTCTGGAACCTTATCTCATTGAAACCAGAGATAAACGTAAAATTCTCTCTTCCTCTGGGAAGAAAGCCCACTATCACCCTGCTCCTTATCGCCCTCCTGCCTTCCGAGCGGAGACCTCATCTCGTTTCCCCCGCTCTCACAGGCCATACTCCCAACGCCAAGACCAATGGGCGGAAACATCTGGCAGGCAACAACCTTCTGCTGGTAAATGGCCCTTTTGGGGGGGAGGGGGTCGTTCCTTCCGTCGCTCTAAGTAATCCCTCATTCTCCCCACTCATCGGAGGTCGCCTAGCCTTCTTTGCCTCCAAATGGGAGGAGTCAACGACGGACACCTGGGTGCTCAGCACTATTAGGTCAGGGTTACAATTGGACTTCCTAACCCCACCCCACCCCAAATTTTTTTGATCTGTCCTGTGTCTCAGGACATTTCCAGGCAAGCCCTCATGAATCAGGCCATTCAGCACCTTCTTGAAATCAGGGCTATTCAACCTGTTCCCCCGTCTCAACAGGGATGCGGGCTTTACTCTCGCCTTTTCATCGTTCCCAAAGCCTCAGGGGGGTGGCGAGCCATCCTTGATCTAAAATTTCTCAACCAATTTGTAAAATACAGGCGATTTAAAATGCAGACTCTGCATTCTATTTTAGAGAGCGTTCGGGAGGGCGACCTCCTCTCTTCCATTGATCTCACTGAGGCTTACCTCCACATCCCAATTTGCCCTCATCATCGCCAGTTTCTCCGTTTCTGTTATCAGAATACCCATTACCAGTATCGAGCACTTCCCTTTGGCCTTTCATCGGCTCCAAGGGTCTTCACAAAGGTTCTGGCAGCATTGGTGGCATCTCTGCGTTCTATTCCAGTGTGGATCCAATGCTTCTTGGACGACATTTTGATTCTTTCCTCTTCCATCCTTGCGGCCCATCGGGATCTGCAAATTACCCTGTCATGTCTTCAGAGTCACGGATTTTCCATCAACACCAAAAAGAGCCAGCTCTCTCCTACAACCAAATTGCAACACTTGGGAGCAGTCATTGATACCATGTTGTGCCAGGTTTTCCTGTCCCCAGCTCATGGAAAGAGCCTTGCAGAGATCATCAGCCAGATCCAGCAACATCAAATTGTCCCCCTGTCGCTGCTGTCCAAACTTCTGGGGAAGATGGTTTCCTGTATTGGCATTGTCCCGTGGGCTCGGCTCCACTCCCGAGCCCTCCAATGGTTCCTGCTTCCCTACCAACGAGCAGGAACCAGCCACTCATCCATCAAGGTCCCACTCCCGCCATAAATCCGGAGATCTCTCAATTGGTGGCATTCCCCATCTATCTGGAGGGGACTCCTGTTCAGGGACCCAGACAGGCTAGTGATAACCACCGATGCCAGCCTCCTGGGTTGGGGTTCCCATATGCAGGGCCAGATAGCTCAGGGCGTTTGGTCCAGATCGGAACAGACCCTTCCCATAAATTGGCTAGAGCTCAGAGCTATTTTTCTGGCTCTCAAGCATTTCAGGCAATCAGTGACCGGCTCTCATGTTCTAGTCCTTACGGACAACATGGCCGCAAAGGCTCATGTCAACTGGCAAGGTGGGACGAGGTCCAAAGCCCTCATGAGAGAGGCTCTACGGCTGGGGTTATGGGCAGAGAAACCTGTTATCGGTCTCGGCGGACCACATCTCCGGGGTCGACAACTCCCAGGCCAACTGGCTCAGCAGGAGCCTAGTCGACCAGGCAGAATGGTTCATTCCTCCGTCTCTATTCAGGGATCTTTCCCTCAGATTCGGAACACCGGAGGTGGATCTTTTCTCCACTCCTCAAAACGCCCAAGTCACCAGATTCTTCACCAGGTTTCCTTGCCAGGGAGCGGAGGGGACCAATGCTCTTCGGTGCAGATGGCCCAAGGGTCTCCTCTACACCTTTCCCCCGCTTCCCATCATTCCAGCAGTAATTCGGAAAATGTTGGAGGAACGTGCGGAGCTCCTCCTGGCACCCTATTGGCCAAGCAGGCCCTGGTTTGCAGACCTGGTCAACCTATCGGTGGCTTCTCCTTGGAGGATCCCTACCCATCTAATCTCCCTTCACCAGGGGGCCCTGCTCCACCCAGAGCCCCAGTGGTTCAAGCTGACTTGAGCGGCAACGGCTAGAGGAGGCTGATCTTCCAGAAGGGGTCATCCTCACTATCCTGGCTTCTCGCAATCCTTCTACAAGGCACATCTATGATGCCACCTGGAAGGCTTTTTCCCGATGGTGCCTCAGGGAGGGTCTTTCTCCTGCTTCAGCCCAGTTGGCAGAAGTTCTTAGCTTCCTTCAGCATGGGCTGGAGAAAGGTTTGGCCCCCAACACTTTACGCAGGCAGGTTGCGGCCCTCTCCTCAGTCCTTTCATGGGGTTCGCTTACTTCCTTATCCCATCACACTTCAGTCAGGAGGTTTTTGAAAAGGGCTTCCAACCTGCACCTTCCAGTGGTTCACAGGTATCCTTCCTGGGACCTTCATTTGGTCCTTAATGCCCTTACAAAGCCCCATTTGAACCCCTTAGAACAGTGTCTCTCCGATTCCTGACTCTGAAGGTAGTGTTCCTTGTTGCCATCACTTCTGCCAGGAGGGTTTCCGAGCTTGCTGCTCTTTCCATCAGACAGGACCTTTGTTCCTTTCACGATGATAGGGTTGTTCTTCGTCTGAACCCCTCATTTATTCCGAAGGTTAACACCTGGTTTCACAGGTCTCAGGACCTTGTTTTGCCTGACTTCTGTCCTCTCCCACACCATGACTTAGAGCGGCAGTGGCACACGCTAGACGTAAGAAGGGCTCTTAGAATATACATGAAGCGCACTTCCTCCTTCAAGAAGTCAGAAGCCACGTTTGTTTCCTTTTTCCCTTACCACTTGGGGCACAAGGCCTCTTCTACTATTAGCAGGTGGGTCAGGTTTTGCATTGAGCAGGCCCAGAAAGCTGTGGCCCTTCCGGTTCCCCGAGGTCTGATGGCACACTCTACCAGAAGTGCGGCCACTTCTGCTGCCTGGGCGACCCAAGCATCCTTGGAGGAGATTTGTCGTGCGGCCACGTGGACATCCCCGTCTCCTTTCATCAGACACTAGCGTCTGGATGCTTTTGCCTCGGCGACTGCAGCCTTCGGCAGACAGGTTCCACAGTTGGTGTGATGAGCCAGACGAGGACCCGCCCGTGGACATGCAAGCTTTGGTATATGCCATCCTGGGCTCTCGATGCAGCATGGAGGAGAATGGGCGTTGGTAGAAGTTACTGTGAACGCCCTTTCTATCTATGCTGCGAGAGCCCAGCCCTCCCTTGATTAGTCCGGAGAGGGTAAGACATATTTCTGTATTTATTTTGGGCTTTCAGAGACACCTTTCAGTCTGTCAAGCATCTTCGCCAAAGCTGGGGTCTCTCCCAGGGGCTGGCTTTTATATCTTAGTACAGACTCAGCTATGACATTATAGGAAGGAGTCAACCCATCCTGGGCTCTCTCCCAGCATAGATAGAAAGGGCGTTCACGGTAACTTCTACCAATGCCCAATCTCCATTTGCAACCTTCCTAGCTGGCTTCCAACAAGCAAAGTCGAAGGGGAAAGCCAGAATCACTTAACAATGAAACGATTCTCTCAGCCACTTCAGTGATTCGCTTAACAGCTGTGGCCCAAAAGTCATAAAATAGGGCACGGCTCACTCACCAACTGCCCTTTTAGGATATGTCGGGCTCTGTTATGTTAGTAAGTTCAAGATTGCCTGTAGTGCAGTATCTCCCCATCATAGAGACAAGTTTAAAGGGACAAAGACAGCAACAATCCTAGACTATCCTGAGAATATGGGCAGTTTACCAGCCACTGTCGATGGATGCAAGCTTGTTTTCTCTGTCTTAAGATTACAACTTTAAATTATTTAACAGCAAAAGAAGTCTGTGGCTGATTTATGCATTGCAGATAAAATTCTCTAAGTAATTGGAACTATTCTAATGTCCATAGTTTGTTCCTGTAGTCTGGAGAGACTAGGGCAGACTTCCCCAATCTTTACAGCTTTACCGCCGGCAGGGAAAGGAAGGGGGGGGGATGGGTCCACGTGACCAGCCGGCCAGCACATCACACATGGTGCTCCATTTGTGTGAGCGGCATGCACGCACATCCACTGCTCAAGCAAATAGAGCACGTGTGTACACGCTCATCCGCTACTCATGCAAGTGGGGATGTGTGTGCATGTGCTTGCCCATTGTTTCCATGGCCCAGTTGCAGACTAGTGGGCCATGCCCAAAGGTTGGGGACCCCTGGACTAGGGAATCCCCAGACAGATCCATGGGGATATATCATATAACTGGGATGAGTTACTAGGGCCTGAGTCAGTGAGAACAGGACAGGACAGTGACTACCCGTTGCTATGAAGAATTGGCATTTTTGCAGGCCATGGATCTAGTTGAAAGGACAGAAGTAAGTTTGATGTGTAGTACATTATCGAGTAAAAGGTAAAGGTAAAGGTTCCCCTTGCACGTACGTGCTAGTTGTTTCTGGCTCTAGGGGGCGGTGCTCATCTCTGTTACAAAGCCAAAGAGCCAGCACTGTCCAAAGATGTCTCCATGGTCCTGTGACCGGCATGACTAAATGCCAAAGGTGCACGGAACGCTGTTACCTTCCCACCAAAAGGGTCCCTATTTTTCTACTTGCATTTTTTACATGCTTTTGAATTGTTAGGTTGGCAGAAGACAAGTAGCGGGAGCTCACTCCATTACGGGGTGCTAGGGATTCGAACGGCCAAACTGTCGACCTTTCTGATCGACAAGCTCAGCGAGAGTGGCCTTTGCCAGACAATGCCTGCCTTTCTTAAACTCTATTGCTTAACCATGTTTCTTGCAGGAAGGGCTGTGGAGAAGCATTTTGCAATTGCAAGATACATCAAGGCCTCTTGACATATGTTAGTCAACCCATCAACTTTACATCTCCATAGAGGCTGTTAGTGCTGCTGCAACTGATAAGGCCTGCCAGAGCACGTCTCTTGCCAGGGCTGAGTAGATCCCAGGCCTCAAGATCGGAAGCTGACCACTGCAGTCTGTGGCTTAGGAAATGTCAATGCTCGCAAGGGAATTTGTCAGTTCTAGAATAGAATAGAATTCTTTATTGGCCAAGTGTGATTGGACACACAAGGAATTTGTCTTGGTGCAAACTAACTCAGGCTTGCTTGCAAGGGGTTGTATAGAAGTTAACAATATTTGGAGTAAAACATCCAAAGCCAGCATTTCACATGTACCATAATCTACTAACTGGTGGATTAGATTGTGTTTTGGCATGCAGATTTTGCTGGAAGTTTGAAGTTTGTTATGTTTTTTTTTTATCGTACACAAAAAGGTTGAATATGTTTATGCTCCAAGCACACTTTCCTACCGAGTGTCTCTTTTATAATGCGATGCTGACAATAACATATTGATTCACTTAAGCTATTATTAAGCCAAAATAACTCTTCTTCACAATAGTCCACTCCTTACCAGATTTCCATTGCTTTTTTTTCCTGGGCTTTTTGTTTTATAGGTTCATTGCTGCAAGAATTAGACTTTCTAGAAAACGTTAAAAGCATCCTGCAATGCAGCAAGAGTTCAGCATAATATTCCTGGGTTGGGAATTCACCGAACAATGCTTGTAAACTGGGGTGGGGGGTGGGGAAATAGATGGAAAATTGTAGTGTCTCATTTTACAGACTAAGCAGGTTTATGGTTAGCTTCCTCTTAGTCCACCACCTGGAGTTCAGTTGACAGAAATTTGCCAGAAAAAATAATTTGTTTAACCCAATGCAGTTTTTCCCAGCCAAACATTCTCTGGAGCAGTGTTTCTGAACCTCAGTTGCTTTAAATTGTCCCCCCCACCCCCACCCCGTTACTTATGACAGTCGAAAGATGCAAAGCAAAGGAAGAAAATCTTGAAGGCTGACAGTAGATGTATTAACCTCTAAGCCACGGGTTCTCCCCACTTTATCAGCTAGAGCTTAAGTGTTTTTTCCAGTGAAACCGGTCTATCAGGGCAACCTGGTCTATCCAATTATTGGATACTGCTTCCACTTTCGCCTTTCAGCCGCAAGCTTGGAGCTTTCGCAGGCAGTCGCTTTCGCAACAAACTATTTTTTGTGTCGAATTTATGTTTACCGACAAAGAAATATGTTTACCAACAAAGAGGTATTCTTTGACTAACAACAGTTCATTTAGTGACCCTTCGAAGTTACGATGGCATTGAAAAAAGTGACTTATGGCCATTTTTCACACTTATGACCATTGCAGCATCCCCATGGTCACATGATAAAAATTCAGATGCTTGGCAACTGACTCATATTTATGACAATTGCAGTGTCCTAAGGTCATGTGATCCCTTTTGCGACCAAGTCAATGGGGAAAGCCAATTTCACTTAACAACCATGTTACTAACTTAACTGTAGCGAGAAAGGTTGTAAAATGAGGCAGAACTCACTTAACAACTATCTATGGAGATTCTTAGTCATGCAGGTCATGTTTGTCCCAAAGGTGCTTTTTCCAGGGACAATTGGACTTTCTGGAAAACTTTCCAAGAAAATCCAGTTGCCTCTTGAAAAAGGCCTTTTGGATCACTTAACAACTGTCTTCATTTAGCAACAGAAATTTTGGGCTCAGTTGTCATAAGTCAAGAACCATCTATAAATCACTACATGGCATTCTTCCACCCAAGTGGCATGCTGAAAGCCAAAATACTTGGGAAGATCTTTATTCC
Source organism: Notechis scutatus (assembly GCF_049901735.1). Classification (NCBI taxonomy): domain Eukaryota; kingdom Metazoa; phylum Chordata; class Lepidosauria; order Squamata; family Elapidae; genus Notechis; species Notechis scutatus. Next base: position 11,638,646 of record NC_142019.1, read on the forward strand.
ACATGCCAAAATGCTTCCAGATACTAACATGCTAAATTGGAGCTTAGTTAAGGTGTTAAGGAATTTGTATTAACTCCTAGGACTTTTAGGGTTGACTTTGGAAAGAGTTGCTCACTTTCACCCCAGCCTGTCTCTCAGGGTTGCTGATGGGATGAACTATAAGGAAGAAAAGTGAATATAAACATAGCAAACAAGTCAAATTAAGTTAATCACATTCTGAATTAACCAAAGCGTGGATCTACTTTGAGAGTAACCAGTAATCCATCAACTGGCTTAAATTTTCTATACCTCCAGAGGAAAAACTATAATTTACGGTAGAAGAAGCATTCCTCAGACTTTTCTACTGGCAGAAAACCTAGAGTTCATTCCACGCTGGGGTGTATAGAGTAGCTTTTTCCTCCACTAAGCTGTGAAGCTATTTGCTTAGTCATTGTGAAAGCAAGGTTGCTAAAGACATCGCAACCTTTCCTTTAGAAAACTCTGCAGTACAAGTAAGTCCTCGACTTACATTTCTGTTGCTAAGCGAAACATTTGCTAAGGGTATTTTGTTTTACGACTTTCTTACCACTGTTAAGTTAATCCCTGCAGTTGTTCAGTTAGTAGCATGGTGAATCTGGCTCCCCCCCCCATTGACTTTGCTTTGTGACCCGGGACACTGCAACCGTCATAAATAGGAGTCAAATGTCAAGTTTCTGAACTTTGATCACATGACCACGAGGCGGCTGCAATGGTCGTAAGTGTGAAAAACGGTCACAAGCCACTTTTTTCAATGCTGCTATAACTTCAAATGATCATTAAATGAGCTGTTGTAAGTTGGGGATATATTTGGTGAAGGGAGAGCTTGCAAAAAGCTGCAAATGGTTTCAAAAGTTGCAGACGGTGTCATGTATGCATCCCATCTACTTCGAAATATCTTTTTTTCAGAACACCCTGTGGTAAGATGGGCAGCCAATAAATGTAATGAATAAAGCAATAGAGCAATCATGGGACCTTGGAAGTCTTCTAGTGCAGGGATTGCCAACCTTTTGGACCACAGGGACCACCAAACTCAGAATTTTAAATCCCGCAGACTTTAAATATTTTAAAATTTACTCATGTATTTTAAAATTTGGGAAAATCCCCAAAAAAGTCTGCAGGGAAATTCCCCACCCCATTTTCCTACCGATCGATCATTCTTTATTTGGGATCGCAGGATACCGTCTCCTGCTCCATTCTCGGCGGGTGGGGGGGAGAGACTTTTGGCTTCATGCAAGGAAAACAGCAGAAGCAGCAGAAGTCTTTCTTTCTCTCCCCCAAATTCCACCAGAAATGATTCTTTGCGAGACTTGTCACGCCGGCGCAGCCTCTTGGAGCAGGATGCCTTGCAGGGTCCCAAAGACTCATTTCTGGCGCAGTTTGGGGGAGAGAAAGAAAGACATTTGCTGCTTTCCTTGTGTGCAGCCAAAAGCATAAGAAGAAAGAAGCAGAAAGAAGCAGCCTGGAGCCCAGGCCTGGCATGTGGGGCGAGTGGGGCAAGTTCCTCCCCTCTGCCCTTTCCCCCGTCCCCTCACTACCTCATGTTGTTCACAATGCAAATGACGCAAGCCTTGCTTTCCTGCGGGCCATTTGGGCAGCACAGCCTTGTGCTCCTTCCTGCACTGCCTGAATTAATTGCTTTGGGGGTTGCTTTAGGGATGACATTTCTCTGTGAACCACCAAAATTTTCTCATGGACCACCAGTGGTCCCCAGCCCACTGGTTGGCGACCACTGTTCTAGTCCATCTCCTTGATCAGGCAGGAGAGCCTGTACCATTTTGGACAAAAGGCTGTCCAATCTCTTCTTAAAAATCTCCAATGATGGAGCATTCACAACTTCTAGAACAGGGGTGTCCAACCTTGGCAACTTTAAGACTTGTGGACTTCAACTCCCAGAATTCCTCAGCCAGCTTTGCTGGCTGAGGAATTCTGGGAGTTGAAGTCCACAAGTCTTAAAGTTGCCAAGGTTGGACACCCCTGTTCTAGAGGCAAGCCACTCCACTGATTGTCCTCATTGTCAGGAAATTTCTCCTTAATGCTAGGTTGGATTTTTCTTTGATAATCTTCCATATGTTACTTCTTGTCCTGTCCTAGGTGATTTGGGGAATAGGTCAACCTCTGTGACAACCCCACAAGTCTCGCTAGATAGCTCTCATATCACCCCTAGTCCTTCTCTTCGTTAGATTAGACCAGAGGTGGTATTCAGCCGGTACTGACCGGTCCTGGAAAACTGGTAGCAGAAGTTTGGAGTAGTTCGGAGAACCGGCAAATGCCACCTCTGACTGGCCCCGCCAACCCCATCTATTCTCTGCCCCCCAAGTCCTAGTTGATTGGCTGGTTCTTCTTTTGTTGCCCTGCACAGGAGAACAGAGCTGGAAAGCAGGTTAGTGGGGTGGGGACGGAATGGGGAGTTTGCAGTATCCTTCCCCTGCCATGCCCACCAAGCCACACCCAGCAAGCCAAGCCACACCCACAGAACCCGTAGTAAAAAAAATTGAATCCCACCACTAGATTAGACCTACCTCTACATTTATATAAATTATATGAATGCAATTTGGATTTCAGTTGAATCCAAAGGCCAATGTAATGGCAGTGCTGAATAATTCAGCCAGAGTCACCTAATTCTGTAGGATGGCTTGCTTTCTCAATGGTGCAGATTTGAGTAAGAGCTGCTGGTTGTGAGATTGCTCACAAAGCAGCCTAGTTTCACAGTTTATCATCTCTTAAGCTTGTTTGTGTGAATCAGTTGCATTTAACTCAAAGCAAGGGGAAAAGAAGTGTATAATGTCGACTGCTTTAAAAGCAGAGCTCTGCAGCTATGGTCCACTTAGTCCCATATCTGTGGCCCCATTCCCAAACAGATGGCTTCAAGATGGTTACAAATTTGAAGAGAAGACAATGCATCTCTTCTATTCTCAATTCCTGGCAGATGGGATTTAAAATAGATTGCTGATGAGGCAGACAGCCAGAGTAATTATTGATAACCCGAATCCTCTTATGAATCAACCCAACCCCCTTTTAAAACCCAATGATCAGGGTATCTGATAGCAGCAAATTCCATAAGTTTAACGAACTGCTTAGGTTAGTGCTGTTTGTGTCTTTTTAAAATTGCTTCCAATCCCTCTGAGCCTCATGGAAGACTTAAGTGGAAGGGCTTATATTCTGTAACTTAAACCTGCCTCCTCCTCCTCCTCCTCCTCCTCCTCGTAGAAATTAGCCAGCATTCTGCTACACCAGCTGGATTTCAGGGTTTCGTAATGCATGAAAACATTTTCCATAACCTGGGGAGGAGAGACCAAACAGGTTGTGTTTAGATTAGATAACGTCATTAAGGTGATTGGATTAGGATGGACTGCACAAAGGGGAAAGGGAAAGACAAGAACTATCCTGTCTTGCCAAAAGTAGGTTTGTCTGTTTTTCCAGAGATAAATCTCTCAGGGAAGAGTTGTACATGCTACAAAAACTTTGGCAACTAGAGAGCTGATGTTGTCTAGATACCTATCAGCATCCTTCTGCATTCCCTCTGGCTCACCTGAGATCTAAGCTACCTTGAAAGTGTCCCATTGCTTTCATCATCCAGAAGGTGCTTCGAGTAGCACACAAGACAATAAAACCACAAGTCACTGGAAAGAGGCAGATGAGAAGGCCAGTAAAAGCAGGGTGTATGGAAGAAGTTTGGTTAACTTATGAACTGCTGCCCATAGCTTTCTTGCAAATGTGCCTGCATGCAGAAACCATCAACCCGGTGCACTTCCTTTTTATTTATTTTGGCAAGCTGAGTTTTGCAAAGCTGCATTTTCACTAGCGTGATTGACAGGCTACATTCAGCTTGATAAAACCACAAGATTTCCTCTCTGCGAAGAAGAAAATGAAGCATCATTGATTTTAGTATCATCGAAAGCAGGAGTGTCAACTCAGTTTCATTGAGGTCCACATCAGGGTTGTGTTTGACCTCCTTGGGGGGGGGGCTGGGGGTTTGTGGCCAAGCTTGACATCACTTGTGTTGGGAGCGCCTGGGGTGGCCTTTCACTCTGCCAGCGAAAACGGGCTCCGAGCTCTGTTTTCGGCTGCGACGGCCTCCTGCAACCCTTCTGCCAGTGAAAACGGAGCTTGGGAGGGCCAGGCCACTACAGGCACCCCGGACATGAGGGACGTTGAGCTGGCCACCCCCCGCCCCCCAAACCACACACACCCAGGTCAAACACAACCCTGATATGGCCCTTGGTTTAAACGAGCTTGACACCCCTGTTCTAGATCTTCATTAAACATCTCTGCTCACGGCTAAGTGGCTGAACTTCTGGTTCTGAGTTACTGTGTCCATGGCAAGTGGTCTTATGAACTGGCTCAAAGTCAGAATGGGATTTCTGGCTCTCTAGTGTTCCTTGAATCTCCAGTGGTAGGAGAGTATTTCCACTTGGCCCTTCTGGCTCTACTTCCTTCTCATCTGAAGGTATCTAGGGTTGGAGCCCCCAGATGACTAAGGAGTCCTTGCTCAAGCTCCCTTTCTATTGCACAAGATGATAGAAAGGGGCTGAATAGTTTGTTTTCAATGGGGGTCTTCTCCTATAGAATAGCTTCTATCCCAGGGCAGTAGCTCTTTTGAATTCTGCTGTATAGTGCAGTATTGGTGCAGTGTCGGGAGTTTTCGGTTCAATGTGTGGAGGGTGAAGGATGTGTGTTTGTGTTTATTTTCATGGTCATGATGTGCACTGAAGATGGTGCTTGATTTCATTGTACGAGGTGCAATGACAATAAACTAAGCTAAACTAAACTAAATATTGTACTATACAGTAGAATTCAAGAGAACTACTGCCCTGGGATAGAAGCTGTTTTTCAGCCTAATTGTCCTTGTTTTTATTATTCTGTACCGTCTGCCAGATGGTAATAGTTCAAAAAAAGGATTCCCAGGATGAGATGGATCTTTGAGAATGTTTTGAACTTACTTAAGGCAGCGGGAGCTATAAAGCTCTTCCAAAGAGGGGAGAGGGCAACCAATGATCTTCTGGGCAATGACAACCCTCTGGAGTGCTTTCCTATCTGCCATAATCCATAAAGGAAATCCATAATCCAAGGCAGATTGAATAAGAAAGCCTAAAAACAACTCGGTGGACAATACAACACAACTCAGTTGTGTTCCCCCAGAAGAACAGAATTGTCTGAGCATTGTCTTAAAGTAATTCGTCCCAGAAGCAAAATTTAAACAGAAGGGAGCGCTTCAATTCCTGGTTCATTGTTCCACCTCCACAGCATAGACATTGGCTTAAAAATAAACCCTACTGAGTGCAATAGGAGTTACAAAATAAGAAGCCTTGAATGCATACAAATGCAGGTTTTAACATCAGCTATTATACTAACTCGCAAGCAAGGTAACACAATCTGCAATCATGGACTGCTCTAATCACAGAAGATCCATCTGCAGTCATGAAATGCTCTAACCACAGGCTCAATCTGCAATGTGCTCAAACTGATGCCATGGTTCATTTGAACTTTCTCTTGGGAACAGAATAATGGACAGCTTTTTAGAGGTTTTCCTCATCTGTCAACCTTTAATCTCCCAAATAGCTAGCCTTAGAACTGTGATGGCGAACCTGTGGCATCAGCTCAGCTCCACCGTGCATGCGCATGTACCTCCCACCAGCCAGCTGGTCTTTGGTCTCTGCTGTACATGTGCAGGGATGCGCATGTGTGCACAGGGTGGGGCACATGCACGGGGATGTGTGCACAAAGGTGGGGTCAGTGGTAGGATTCAGGTTTTTTTTACTACCAGTTCTGAGGGCGTAGCAGGGAAAGGATACTGCAAAATATCCAGTCAGAGGTGGTATTTGCCGGTTCTCCAAACTATTCAAAATTTCCACTACCGGTTCTCCAGAACTGGTCAGGCCCTGCTGAATATCACCATTGGACAGGGTGCATGCACGGGGGATGTGTGTGCATTGTATTTTGGGGGTTTGCGCATGCATGCGCTTTGGGCACAGTGCCGAAAAGGTTACGGATCACTGCCTTAGAAGATGGCAGCCACCACAAATTTTGCTTTCTGAGGTTGAAACTCTCTCTTCCTTATTTTCGTTATTTGTTTTTAAAAAATATAAAATTTCAACAAAAAACCCTCCACAAACCCACCACCTTTAAGAAAAATAAAAATAAGCCAGCCAACCAGATGGTGAATGGAAAACCGGGTGCTTTAACCAACAAGAAAGTCTCAGCCAGAAGCTTAAAATGAGGACCTTGAATTTTGTTTTGTTTTGTTTTAAAATGTAATAGTTGCTTGGCACAAACATATGAATACAGCAACATGGACAGTGTTGTGTTTGTGAGTGAGAAGGGAATTGTAGATGGGATTAGGGAAGCGGACAGAAGGGTGTGATTTGGCATTCAGGAGAAATGGAGAGGAAAGACAAGAAATGCCAGGAAATAATCCAATCTTGATTTTTAGGGTGGTCAGTCCAGCAAGAAATACTGAGGAAGAATTGGGAAAGTCCTTGGAGCAATTTTTTTAAAAGCACAACTTGAATCTTACCATATTATTTTATTCAGTCTTCAGCCATGATTAGATCAAGAGCTTATTTTATCCATCATTACATTATGTTCCTCTTCCTGTTGACTATTAGAAATGATCAATGGTATATCAAGACACTCATTCTTTATTATTCCCAGATTGGTGATCCTGGATATATTTACTTAAATTTTAGGGACAACATTTTATGGTTTCAGATGGTCAAAAGATTACTATGGCTGTCCATCTTAGTCCTAGAATAACAGAATTGGAAGGGACTTTGGAAGACTTCTAGTCCAAGTCCCTGCTCCAAGTAGGAGAGCCTATATATTCTCCACTGAGCCGAAGGGAGAATCCAGGATGGGTAGTCTCTAGTCTCCTAGATCTGCAGACCGAGTTGAAAAACTGAGGACACCCCCCCCTGGTAACAGTCCCCAGTTCTTCACTCTGTCTCAGCGTGTTCCGACCACCCTTTAAGGGCTCTGAATAGTTCGGATTGCAGAAGAATCTTCACCCCCTGGATTGAGTTTTTTTTCTTTTTTCTTCGAGAGGCTTAGAGCAGATTTGACAGCTAGCCGGCTTGCCAGTTAGCACTTTTGTTTTTCATGTTTTTTTTGACTGCCTTTTAAAAAAAATTCTTTGCTGGTAGACTGGTTTTTGGAATTGTGATTGTAAATTTGGTTGGAGGTGCCCCTGAGAGCCCATGTGGCCCAGGCTGGGGGGGGGTGTGGGAGTCAGTGTCTTATTCAACTCACTTTCTCCTGGTCCGTTCTTATTGATCTGTGCTAGCCGCAAAAACCGTGAGGCGCTTCTGCCCCTTTTTGGTGTCGGCGGCCATTTCAGACGTTTCGGGACAATTCTGCAGTTCATCTCCATGATTGTCCCTTGGGGGGGGTACTGGCCATCTGGATTGAATCCTGACCCCCTGTCCAGTCATCAAAGCACCGTGGCAGCTGTGAGACGCTTGAGACTGCCAAATTGATTGCGGTGCAGCCAGCACTAGTTGCAAGCCTCTGATCTGTCAGGGCTTGTAGCAATTTTAAAGAGTCAGCCATTTTTTTTCCTTTTTGCTCTGACTCTTGCCTTAAATTACAGAGCTGTGCTGAGCTCACCACTTCTAGGTCGCACTAGCCTCCTGAAGTGGTGGACAGCTGCTGTGACCAAAACAGACAGCTTTAGATCAAATAAATTTTGTTTTTATTTTTCTTTTGCCCCCTTTTTCCTTTTCTCTCTCCCTGTCAGTGAGAATTATTTTTGGTGGACTCAAAATGGCCACCATGGGAGCTGGCCAAGAATTATCAGCTCCTCAGCAGAGTAGGGAGAGAGCTGCAAGGGGATCAACTAAGTCCAGGTCTACTGGGCTGGAGGCAGCAGCTAGGATCAGAGCTAGGACCCTAGCCCCTAAAAGACCCTCTAGGGCAGAGGATAGGCAGGCCAGACATAGACAAAAAGCCCTAGATAAGGAGTTTTGATAAGGCGGTGAGAGATTCCAAGATGGCTGAAAACAGGGCCATCTCTCCTCTGCTCCCACAAGATGGCAGGCAGCAAAACCAATTGACAGATAGACAATATTTGACTGCCTGATATCCTGGTGGCTCAAGTACTCAGGATTTGCAGGGAATCCTCCAAATCAAGGCAAAAGCCACTCATAATAATTCTGAGCCACCACAAGGATTTTTGATTGCTGCACCTGGAAGCCAAGCCTCCAGCAGAACCAGACCTGTGCCTGAAAATAAAAAAACCACCTTTACCCTATAGTGGCTGGGTTGCGGCCTGAGGAGACCCACAGGCAAGAGATGCCATCCTTCATGAGAGCCTGGATCTCCCAAACAATCAGACAAGAATTTCAGGCTTAGGTCAACCAGCTGCACCAGCTGCCTGGTTTGGACACCAACAGAGGCGTTCCTCAGGGGCAGGCTTTTGCAGAACAGCCGATCTACTTCAGAAATAGTTCTGCATCCCCTTTGGAAAGAAGCCAGTCCGAGAGGGACCTCCTTCCAGAGAGGGCTTTTCGGACGGGGAGTTCCCCCCTCCTTTAAGGACCTTTTCCAGCTGGCTCTCTCCAAGACTCTGCTGGTTAAGGCTAAGAGCACGGCTCATCTTAAAAAAAGGGACAAGGTCACCCAGGATCTTCCCCCAGAGGGGGGGGATCAGGAAGATTACTTATTCACTGAGAAAGCACCTGTGGTGGATGCTGTACCTGTGCCCCAGACGTTTATGAATGTGATTAAAAAGCAGTGGGAGTCCCCTGGGGGGTACACTCGCCCCAGTGGGTCTGAGTCTACCTTATTTAATGGGTGGCTGCCGCAGCTGCAGGGTAGAATCCCACCTGAGGGCCTCAGGGTGCATCAGGACTTAAATAAGATAATAGCCACAGCTCAATCGTCAGCTAATGCCACCCTCACGTCAGCCAAAACTTCTTCCAGAGCCATGGCCTCATCTGTAACAGCTCATCTGGCTAAGAAATTGGCAGATGGACGCCAGAAACAAATGGAAGCTGGTGTTTGCTCCCTTCAAGGGAGAGAGGCTTTTGGAAAGGCCCTGGATCCCTTTTTTTGATGGAAACCATGGACAAGTGAAAGATCCTGCCCTCCCAGGGGAGGCGTTTTGATTACAGGTCTCTACCCTACTACAGAAAGCCCTCCTTTAAACAGGGGGAAGCTGGAGCAAGCTTTCCCCATCAAAGTAGGTCCTTTTTCCAAAGATCCTCATTTCAGGCCGATAGACCAGCCTTTGCCGCCAGAGGGCATCAGAGGCAAGATGACAGAAGGTCCTTTCGGGATTCCAATAGATCTTTTAGATGCAAAAAGTGACACCGAAGCCTCGTCTTCCACAGGGGGTCGTCTGGGACTGTTCTGGCAGAGGTGGGAACAGATCACGATGGACGCTTGGATCCTGACATTTATAGTCAGGTCTCTCTCGGGAGTTTATTTCCTCCCCCCCCCAATGCCTTTGTGTGCTGCCCCGTCTCAAGGGACCCCTCAAAGAGGGATCTCATGGAATCGGCGATCCTCCATCTGCTGGACGTTTAGGCCATCCAGCCGGTTCCTGGAGACCAGGAGAGACAGAGGTTCTATTCAATTTGGTTTGTGATTCCAAAGGCGGGGGGGTGGGGGGGTGGCGAGCAATCCTCAACTTGAAAGGGCTCAACAGGCATCTAATCTACCAAAGATTCAAGGTGCACTCCTTCCACTCTATCCTACAGGGCCTGCGGGAGGGAGATTTTTTTTTGGCTTCGGTAGACCTGACAGAGGACTACCTCCCATGTGCCCATAGACCCCAACCACTGTCAGTTCCTGAGGTTTTGCTATGGCGGCCACCATTTTCAATACAGGGCTCTCCCGTTCAGCCTGTCATCAGCCCCACAGACTTTTACCAAGCTCCTGGTGGCCGTAGCGGCATACCTCAGATCCTTACCCATAAGGATCCTATGCTATTTGGACGACATCCTGGTAGTATCCTCTTCCAGACCCCAGGTGGAGGAGGATATGATGTCAACAATCAGGATCCTTCCAGAGCATGGGTTCTCGATAAACCTGGACAAATGCCACCTAATACCATTGAACTGTCTCTTGCATTTGGGGACTATCATAGACACCTTAACTTACCAGGTCTTTCTCTCACAGGAGCATCAAGATAGTATAAGGGACGTCACATCACAGATCCTGTCTGACAGAGAGGCACCTATCATCTTGCTGTCTCAACTTCTCGGCAAGATGATATCGTCCATTGGGATCGTCCCAGGGCCCGCTTCCTGCCCGAACCCTGCAGTGATTCCTGCTCCCCTACTAGAAGGCGGGCAGAGGCGACTCACCAAGGAGGGTTCACGTCTCCTTGCTAGTTCTTCATCCATTAGTGGCAGTCCTGAGCCATGGATCAGGGTTGCTTGTACAGGGAGCCCCAGAGGACTACCATCACCACCGACGCCAGTCTGTATGGTTGGGGGGCCCCTCCTGGGAGTCCAGATTAGGTGGTCATGGGAGGAGCTCGCCCACAACATAAATTGGCTAGAGCTCAGGGCTGCCCGCTTAACTCTCAAGGATCTAAGGCAGGAGGTGATGGGGAGACAGGTTTTTCTCCTCACAGACAATGTGGCCACCAAGGCCCACATAAACCGGCAGGGAGGCACTCGCTTCAGATCTCTAATGCAGGAGGCGACTCAGTTGTGCAAGTGGGCAGAGAGATACCTGTTGTCCCTGCAAGCAGAAAACATCTTGGGAGTTTCCAATGTGTAAGCAGACTGGTTGAGTAGGTCCACAGTCGACCAGTCAGAATAGCGACTGCATCCCAGTCTGTTCCAGGAGATGACAGAACGGTTCAACCATCCAATTCTGGATCTCTTTGCATCTCCAGAGAACTCGCAGCTCCCGAGTTTCTTTGCACAGTTCCCAGCACCAGGAGCAGAAGGGGTCAATGCTCTCCGGTGCAGATGGCCCCAAGGGCTATTTTATGCCTTCCCTCTTCCCCTGATTCCGGGAACAATCAGAAAGGTACTGACAGAGAGGGCGGAGGTTCTGTTGGTAGCCCCTTTACTGGCCCATGGTTCGCCTACCTGGTGGGACAGTCGGTCACCAGACCCTGGAGAATTCCCCTGCATAGGATCTCCTTCAGCCAGGGCCTGATTGAGCACCCAGATCCAGCCTGGTTTCGGTTGACCGTCTGGCATTTGAGCGGGTGCTCCTGAAACAGGAGTAGTTTTCCAGAAGGGTCATTCAGACCATACAGGCGGCCAGAAGACTTCCACGACCAGCATATATGATGCATCATGGAGGATTTTCTGCGGCTGGTGTGCCAGTCACCTATTGGAACCTACTGCTATGTCTGTGGCAAATGTGTTAGAGTTCCTGCAGGTCGGGTTGGACAGAGGTCTCACCCCCAGTACCTTGAAGAGACAGGTCTTGGCCTCGTTTTTTTCGGTCAAGGACTCAACCACTCTGGCCCAACACCCCAGGGTGAAAGCCTTCTTTAGGGGAGCCACTAATTTGAAGTCACCGGTGGTCCATCGTTTCCCCACCTGGGATTTGCCTAGGGTCCTGCAGGCACTGACTTCTCCCCCATTTGAACCCTTGTGTGAAGTCAGTCTTCGCCTACTCACGTGCAAGGTGTCATTCTTAGTGGCCATTATTTCAGCCAGGCATATCTTGGAGTTGACGGCCTTATCCATCAGAAAGGACCTGTGCGTTTTCCATGCAGACAGGGTGGTTCTGTGGTTAGACCCTACCTTTCTGCCCAGGGTGAACTTATTCCATCGCTCACAGGAGTTAATTTTGCCTGACTTCTGTCGAGGGCCTACCCATGCACTGGAGAGAAAATGGGACACCTTGGACGTTAGGAGGGCCCTTCGTATGTATATCAAAAGGACCTCCTCTTTTAGGAGGACTGAAGCCTGTTCGTTTCCTTTCAGCCGTCAACTTTGGGTCGCAGGATGACACCATCTACCGTGGGTCGCTGGCTTTGCCTGTATTGCGAAGGCCTATGAGTTACTGGCTCTTCCTGTGACCAGGAAAATCACTGCACACTCAACCAGGAGTGCAGCGACCACTGCAGCCTGGGCAATGCAGGCTTCGGTTCTGGACTTTAATAGAGAGGCAGCTTGGTCATCTGTGACCCCATTCATAAGACATTATAAAATTGAATCCTTTGCCTCAGCAGAGGTGTCCTTTGGAAGATGAGTCCTGCAGGGTGTTCATGTAGAAGTGGGGACCTCCTGACCAATCCAGTTGCCTCCCATAGGACAGCCATCAGCCAGCTTTGGTGTGTCCCATCCTGGATTCTCCCTTCGGCTCAGTGGAGAAGGGGCGTTGATCCTACCTGAACACTTCTTCTCGGGGAGCCGAAGGGAGAATCCAGTCCCACCCTGTATTCTGTCAGGTCGGAGTAGGGAGGAAATGTTTTTTTTCTCGCAGTACCAAATAGGCTATCTGTTAGAGGACTAGGAGCAGCTGGATTCGCTTCGATGTCGTTCAGAACTTGGGACTGTTACCGGGGGGGGAGGGGGTGTCCTCAATTTTTCAACTTGGTCTGCAGAGCTATGAGACTAGAGACTACCCATCCTGGATTCTCCCTTCGGCTCCCCGAGAAGAAGCATTCAGGTAGGACCAACGCCTCATTTCAGACAAGTGACTGCCCAATCTCTTCTTAAAAGCCTCCAGTGATGGAGCACCCACAACTTCTGACAGCAAGCTGTTCCACTCATTAATTGTTTTGATTGTTAATTGTTTTTACCATCAGAAAATTTCTCCATTCTTCTCTCCTTGATTATTCTGGTGCTTTGGAAAATAGGTTGACCCCCCTTTTTTTTTTGTCTCCCTAGTCCTCCTCCTCACTAGACTAGACATACCCAATTCCTGCAGCCGTTCTTCTTATATTTTAGCCTGCAGCCCCTTAATCCTATCTGTTGCTCACTCTTTCCAGAGTCTCAACATCTTTTTTATATTATGGTGATCAAAACTGGATGCCGTATTCAAAGTGTGGTCTCACTAAGGCTTCGTAAAGTGGCTCTAATGCTATGTGTGATCTTGATTCTAACCCTCTGTTAATGCAGCCTAGTAAATTAATACAATAACGCTACCTTAATAATGCCTATCTTAAGCAACTCTGGGAAGTTACAGAAATTACAATTATACCTCAAAACTCTTTATCATCCCACCTTTGTTCTAACAAATGCTATATGGTGTTTAAAATCTTTTTAACTTTAATATTTAATTTAATTCATTTAGTAAAACTGCCAATATATCAGAGGAAAATACAGTAGAGTAGTAGAGTGTAGAATAGGGTAGGGTAGAATAGAGAATAGAATAGAATAGAACAGAATAATAGAACAGAACAGAACAGAATAGAATAGAATAGACTTCTCCATGCATAGAATAGAATAGAATGGAATGGAATGGAATGGACCTTGGAGGTCTGCTAGTCCAACCTCCTAGTATGTATACTTGGCTGAGAATTACAACTAAGCATAAGGTCACCCCAGATTTCATTCTGAGTCTCCCCAGTGTTAAACCCCACTGTGTTTGGTTTTCTCAACCAGAATTATTTGAAAATAAGGCCTTGTTTCTTGTTCCCACAGGTCACGCTCCAGTAGTCATGTCAGTCAGCGTCCATGAGAACCGTAAATCCAGGACCAGCACCGGCTCAATGAATATCTTGCTGTTCCACAAAGCCTCTCATTCAGACTGTGTCTTGTCTCACCTCAACGCAATGAGAAAGCACTGCATGTTCACAGATGTTACACTCTCTGCAGGGAACAAATCCTTTTCGTGCCACCGTGCAGTGTTAGCTGCTTCCAGTCGATATTTTGAAGCCATGTTCAGCAACGGCCTTCGCGAGAGCTTAGGGGATGAAGTCAATTTCCATGACAGCCTCCATCCAGAGGTGTTGGAACTGCTGCTGGACTACGCTTACTCATCCAAGATCATCATCAACGAGGAGAATGCAGAGTCCCTCCTGGAAGCTGGAGACATGTTGCAGTTTCATGACGTCCGAGATGCAGCTGCAGAGTTCCTCGAGAAGAACCTTTGTCCTTCCAATTGCTTGGGGATGATGGTCCTGTCAGATGCTCACCAGTGCAAGAGGCTTTACGAGTTCTCTTGGAGGATGTGCTTGGTCAACTTTGAGACGATCCACAGGACTGATGAATTTAACAACCTCTCCAAGGATACGCTGCTGGACTTGATTTCCAGCGATGAACTAGAAATTGAGGATGAGGAGAAGGTCTTCAAGGCAGTTATCCATTGGGTGAAGTACGACTTGGACAAAAGGAAGCCCTTTCTCCCAGAGCTTCTAAAGAACGTGCGGTTGGCCTTGCTGCCTTCTGAATGCCTCAAAGAAGCCATGGCCTACGAGGAGCTGATCACCACAGAGGAGGAGAACAAGGAAATCATGGGTGAAGCTCTTTGGTGCAAGAAGAAAATCCTGCAGAACGATGGGGTGGTCACCAGTCCTTGCGCCAAGCCCCGCAAAGCTGGGCACACGCTGCTCATCTTAGGTGGGCAGACATTCATGTGTGACAAAGTCTACCAAGTCGACCACAAAGCAAAAGAGATCATCCCTAAATCAGACCTGCCCAGCCCGCGGAAAGAGTTCAGCGCCTGTGCCATCGGCTGCAAAGTTTACATCACTGGAGGGAGAGGCTCAGAAAATGGGGTGTCCAAGGATGTCTGGGTCTATGACACGGTCAACGAAGAATGGTCCAAAGCTGCCCCCATGCTGATTGCTCGGTTTGGACACGGCTCAGCCGAGCTTGAGAACTGCCTCTATGTTGTGGGTGGTCACACCGCAGTGGCGGGCATTTTTCCTGCTTCTCCTTCGGTTTCACTGAAGCAGGGGGAGAAATATGATCCGGTTGTCAATAAGTGGACCATGGTTGCTCCCCTGAGGGATGGGGTCAGCAATGCTGCAGTTGTAAGCGCCCGGCTCAAGCTTTATGTCTTTGGTGGGACCAGCATTCACCGGGATATGGTGTCCAAAGTCCAGTGCTATGATCCGACTGAGAACCGGTGGACTATCAAAGCTGAATGCCCCCAACCCTGGCGTTACACGGCTGCTGCTGTCTTGGGTAGCCAGATTTTTATCATGGGGGGAGACACGGAATACACCGCGGCGTCTGCTTACCGTTTCAACTGTGAAACGGATCAGTGGACCCGCATTGGGGACATGACGGCTAAGCGGATGTCCTGCCATGCATTGGCTTCAGGAAACAAGCTGTATGTAGTAGGGGGCTACTTTGGGACGCAGAGATGCAAAACGTTGGACTGTTACGACCCCACTTCCGATACCTGGAACTGTATCACCACGGTGCCTTATTCCCTCATCCCCACAGCTTTTGTTAGCACATGGAAACACTTGCCTGCCTGACACACGGGAGCACTGATTACAATGGAGCACAAGAGGTAAGTTTTCTTTAGGAAAGTTCCACTTAAGTATCACTCACCTGTCCTTTTTTTTTGAAGGAAAGCCCTTTTTAAGGTGGAAATATCTCCAGTTCACAAGTCTAGAAGATCTGAGAAAAAAAAAAAATTGGGAAAAAAGTGAGTTTGGATAGTTGCGTTTTGAACATTGTTTAGATGTTATTTATTTAACGGAGTCTAGATTTTAAGTGTAAAGAACAGTAATATGTCATGAGAAAGACTTAAAGCAATAAATAAAAAATATGGCACTTGAAATATTTTGGGGAACAATAAAAATATACTGGAAGTTAAATGTCTGGACCAACGAAAACATCATTAGGTCCACCATTAGGCCTGGCTTAAGAAATAGCAATAACACTTAGATTTATATACCACTTCATAGTGCTTTACAGATCTCTCTAAGCCGTTTACAGAGTCAGCATATTTCCCCCAACAATCTGGGTCCTTATTTTACCCACCTCGGAAGGATGGAAGACTGAGTTAATTTTGAGCTGGTCAGGATTGAACTTCTGGCAGTGGGCAGAGTTAGCCTATACATTCTAACCACTTCACCACTGCAGCTCTTAGGTGATGTGTTTTTCCACGGACACAATGTCAGGATTCCGGCAGTTCCTCTAATTAAATCATGAGCCTCAAGCCACACTCCCAAAACTTCTTTTGTTTTATTAGAAGTTAACATGCTGGCATTTGCCTGGACGTAGACGACTCTGAGATACGTAATTCACTGTCACCCTTGATCCTGCTTTTCCCTGCACCCCTCTGGGTGTATCATCCAACGAAACACGTCCATAGCCAAGAGTCATCAATCATGCTCTCCAATTAGATTTTTGCATAGCAGAAGCTTCAGTCATCTAATCGGTCTCTGAAGAAAATATGAGTGGAATGTACTTTTGATTCCACAATGCTGCCTGCTCTTTGAAACTCCTTTCTGTTGACAACTATAAAACATGTATACAATATGTTTTATGGGTTGACACACAACCACAACCTCCACTTACTGCCTTCCTTTCTGCTTACAGAGTTATTTAAAGTATATTCTGATACTGAGAAGGATGGCAAACTTATTCTCAGCCTTACCAGGTGGATTAGACAGAAAACATGATCAGTTGAGCTAATTCTGCTTTTATTGGAAGGGTACTTATATAGAGTTTTCCAAGTCTGAAAGTACAATTCGCCCTGCCTCCTTTTAAAAAATTTAAATGACCCTGCAATCCCTTGTATTAGGGTGGACTCGGGGTGGCTGAATGGAGCTGAGCCTTTACCGGCTGGATGCCCTTCCCGATGCCTATGCAGGGTTCACAGCAAATAATCACTCATTGTGCCCAGAGAGAGAAATTTCTGCCCCAACCTAGGATTGAACTCGCAACCTCCTGATTGTGAGATCGAGAGCTCCACCTCTAAGCCACCATGCCACTCTTTCTCCCTGTCCCCTATACACTTGAGAAATTAGGGAGGATCTCTTTTGAGATTTTGCCCCACTCATTATCCATCTGAGGGCTATGTTGTCTCTTATCTGACCATTCCTAAGGCTCCGAGCCCAATCTCCCATGATCAGTTCCTCATATACAAGCTCATTACATCTGTGTAGCTTCAGCTGAAGGTACAGAAGCAATAGTGCTATGAAAAAAAGCTTGTCTCTTTAGCTTAGTCCGAAGAGTGCCGTAAAAATTTATCAAACTGTAGAGGCGCCCAGCTCCTAGACAAATTCCTTTATTGCTAGAGATAGAACAGTCGCTCCAGTAATTGTGTGGCTAGATTTACAAATTAGTGTAGATTAGTGTAGGCTAGATTAGTGTATCTACCCTTCAGTAGATTTGATTTTAGCTTTGCTTAGTGTATGTGTCAAGACAGCCTTCTTTTGTCTGTCTGCAAAGGATGGAGCCCTGTCTGAGCACAAACACAAAACAAGCACCCTACTTCGTAATGACACTGCCCTATGTTCTCACTGGACTTGTTCAGATATTCTTGGCTGCTAATAACTGCTTTTCCAAATTTTAGCTCAGCTCGGCCGTGACCGTTTTCTCTAGTTCCCAAATCCTGCTCCAGCAGCCCAGGCATCTGTGAGCTTGTCGTTCAACCGTTAATTACTTTCGCAGTACGTGGGAAAAGTCCATTTTCAAGCTCAGTTTACAGAGCTCTTTAAAGATCTGCATTCACAGTGGGAATAAAATTTATATGTCTGTCACGCAGGTGCCATCTGAATGCCAAAACTGCAAGCCAAATACACCCATAGGCAGATTTTGAGACGGCGCTGAAGGATTTTAAAAACTGAAATAAAAGCTGAGCCATTTTTCCTCTCCAACAGCTAGTGATTTCCCCTGGAAAATCCCTTTGGACAATGCACATATTGTTCTGAGATGCTCTGGCCTCTTATAACTTTTGGCTGGTGAGATTTCTTTGTTCTTGCATTTGTGATTTCCAGAGATCCCTTTCGCCTTGGCTCAGATTAAGAAGGTCTTCTGAATAGCCAATGTCTTGATTTCTAGGTTGCTTTGTTTGGGGTGTTCTACCCTGTTCCAGGACAAGATTTAAATGCTTTCCCCCCTCAGACATTCTGCTGAATCTCTGGGAAAGAATCAAGGGATTGATCAAAATTAAGGGAAAAATGTGTTGGCAATTCTTAATATCAAGTTGCATATTAGCTAGGCTTTCTATTAGTTATTTCTTGACTTGCATTTCATGCCAAGTTGTAGCTGCTTAACCATGACCTGTTGGCCCGAGACACAGCTGTCTGTCCACAGGTGTGCAGAGGGTGTGCCAACAGGTATTTAATGCAAACAACCATAACACTCCCATAACACTCTTAAGGCAAAAGCTTACAGACCAGATTTTGGATTTCCACTCATTTAGCAAACATTCAAAGTTGCAATGGCACTCCAAAAAGTGATTTACAAGCAGTTCTCACACATCATATCCCCTGATTTTCCACTTGGTGACTGCATCATGGATGCAGACTATGGTCCCTAAGCGAAAACTACCTGTAAACTTCATTATTGCAGATTATATGAGCAGAATCTTCAAAAATATCCCTGCCCTATTTGAAGGACAGCAAGGCCCAGGTGGAGCTGTTCCGAATCTCTTTTACATTTTTCCTCCTCAAAGCCAGAGGTAAATTCCTCTACGGTGGCTGAATATGAAATTCCTTTATACCATTTCTGTTGCAGCAAGTTATATATATATTTTCCTTCTCTGCATTAAGCCGTTGCCAGTCATTCCCAAGCTCCTTAAAACTCTGAAAGCCGATAGTTTGATTGCACCTTAGTTGTTAAGCATTCATTTTTCCTCTGGTTATTCTGTGGGAAGGGGAGGATCATTTCAAAAGAGAAGTTTTGGAAACAGGCCAAAGATGACAGTCTAATGTTTGTGAGCTGCATGTGTTCCCTTGTGAGCTCAATTTGTGAATCTCTTCAAGATTCAGCTACTCCTGATGGACTTCCAGTTTGGGCTTCTTCAGCAACGGACCAAAATCCACAATTGTTCGTGGTTTCGATCTGTGCTTGCCGCTGGAGCACCCCAAGCCGCTTGGATTCGGGGCTAAGCTGCCCCGTAGATGTGGTGAAGAGGGGGGAGACTGCCAGCGGGGTTGAGGAGAGCCGCATCTCTCCTCCTCAGCTGGCCATTGCTCCCTTTCCCGAAGGCGGTTGCAGCGGTGGTCAGAAATGGCCACCTCAAAGAAGAACCCGACCAGACAAGATTGTGTAGGAGGAAGATAAAAGAGAAAGTTTTGACTAACCAGGTCAAACTGAGAAAGCAACTATACAAGGTATCCTGGATTTTGAACTATAAAGAATAATACTGTTCCCAAAGAAGATTTTTGAAGTGGCGAAAGAAAGAAGAAAGGGAAAAGATTTGGTGTTTTTTTCTCTTACATTGACAGTTGTAATTGGCTTTAAATGCTAAGAAGAAGTGATCTAAGCAAGAAATTGATATAAATCCACTTTGACATTAATAGGCAATTTTAAGCTGAAAATAAAATGTCAAAGGGATAATAAAGACTTTTGGATATTTTAAAACCTTTAAAAGGAGGAAAGGAGAGGAAAAGAAAGAAAAGGGTGGGATCTTGAAAAAATGGAGGAGACCACCTGAAATTTTAAAGAATTAACAGTGAAATTTCAACAAGACTCCTAAAAGATACATTGAATTGAAACTTTGCTACAAGATAATAGAACCTCCGAAAAGAGAAAGTGGAAAAAAGAAGCCAGAAGAAACAGTTTTGGATTATTCGGATTACTTGGTGATTTTTGGAATTTTGGTTGTTGGATTTTAATGACTAAAATTAATTGGGTGGTTGTTTAAAAGTGTTTAAAATGGCATCACTCCTTGAAGAGCTAAAAATGGAACTTAAAAAGCAGAAAGAAGATGCACAAGAGGGAAGAGGATCTTTTGGCTTCATATTTCAATTTTTAGAAATGGAGATTTTGAATTATGAAAAAAAACAAGAAATGCTTGCACAATAAGAAGGGCGGGACAAAGAAGAAGCCATCTTTAATGATCAAGTAATTCTATGTGGGGTTAAAAAGCAAAAGGGGGGAAAGGGAGTGAAAAACCTAAGATCTGAAAAAACAACCAAAAAAAAAAGAATAACTTGAAAAGTAATTACAATACTAGGAAGAAGCAGAAGAGAGGATTACAGAAGGGAGAATTAGAACTAGACAGAAAGAGGGTCAAAAAGGCAAGGGAGAAGAAGAGGAGGAAAATGGAAAGGAGAAGAAGTTATAAAGGACAGAAACAGGATGTAGAGAAGCAGGGAAATGTTCAAGGATTCACAGAGATAATGGTTGAAAACCTAATTGAAAGAGAGGATTCTGCAAGGGTACATTAGATAGTATTGTTATATTAGAAATAGTAATGGGTATAGAAAATATGAAATATAGGTAATTAAAGTGATAGATAAAGTTGGTACTGTTATGTAATGGAATGTAACTAAATGAAATAAAGAGAATAAGAGAATGGAAGTGGGAAAGGATGGGAATATTTTAACTTATCAATGATTTATTAAAATATAATTGAAAAGAAATATGAATATCAGATATTGATGAATTTGAATAGAATAACAATTTTATTAATTACTTTACTTCCTTTTCTGTTTAGAACGTAATGATTCTTAAGGGAAGGTACCAAATAGAACTTGGTTGATAAATTATACAAAATGGAATGCTACAATTGTATTTTTTAGAATCTAGTGAGTATTTATGTGGGAATGTACTAAGCAGAATTCGGTTGATAAGAGTTATATGTTATAAAATAGAGGTTAGAAATTTAATGTTATAACTGTTAAGATATAAATTAAATTTTAAAAGAGATTTGAATGTTCAGTAGTTTAAAGATACAAAGGTGTTACACTCCAGTTAATAATTACAGGGGAAATCTTGTTTTATAAGAAAAGAAAATATGAAAGTGTAAATATGACAGACAAAAGTATAAATATAATGATTAGAAAGATAGTGAAATTTAGAATAAGATGAATATGTAAACGAGTTTATGTCTGTATAGAGAAGTGATAACCTGGAATCATGCTGTTCTCAAAAAGACATTTTAATTGTATGTTTTGTGAAAACCCAAATAAAAATTTACCAAAAAAAGAAAAAAAGATTCAGCTACTCCTGCACTTTGCTTAACTGCCAGTCCTGAAGCTTTGATTCAAATGAATGCCACAGGGGCCGAGGGCATTGCCCTCTCACAAAATGCTCTTCTGAATCAAATCTGCCTTTAACTAGCCACAAAACTCATCAGCTTGTCGCATAGATTAAAACTCTCTTTTTACGACCCTGTAATCCCTTAATTTGGGGTAGAGTTGAGGTGACTGGATGGAGCATTTACAGACTGGATGCCCTTCCCGATGCCACACAGAGTCACATAGACAGTTGCAAAAATTCAGTTGCAGTCATTGCAGAACTGGATTTCACTTCTACAACCTGTTGCCTGTTCTGTGTCCCCGCTTCTGCCCCACTCTTTTTGCCCACTACTTCCATTTCCTAATATTATGGAGTGGACGAATGTTGTGGGTTGCCACATGGATGAGGCAAACGACAAGCCACTTTCCTATTCCCCAACAGAGATAAGAGATAGTGTGCTCTTCATAGTACTGGCATTTGCTGCTAAACTTTCACATCAAACTGTTGGGCCTCCCTTCTTTCATTCAGACTTTTTCTCTTTCTTGCCTTCTCTCTAGACTGCGTTCATACCTCATACTAAGCACAATGCTTAATTGTATATATTTATTGCCGGGGTGGGATTCTACCGGTTCGGCCCGGTTCTATAGAACTGGTAGCTCCGAAGAGCAGCTGACACCAAATTGGTTCACTGCAACGATATTGGGGTCTTCTGTTTGGCCCACCCAACTGCCCGGGCTCTAGGCTGTGCTTTATTCCCTGCATTTTCCACCTCAGCTGCTTCGTGCGGCACAGCCGAGTGATGCGTGACAGCAGGAGAAGGTGAATGCTTGCCGGAGCCGTGATTTGTAAATAGTGCGCATGCATGCATCGTGCAAAGCGCACGCTCACTGAACCGGTTGTTATGCCAGTAGGATCCCACCCTTGTTTATTGCTGCAATGAGAGCAAGCCACATTTAGCAATACGCTAAGCCAAAGTTAAACCAAGTCAGAGCTTAATGAATTATGTGAGTTCTGTCCAGATCTTTCATACTCTCCTCGCTCTTCCTCTTTTTTTTCTTTTCTTATCCTCCTCCTCTCCATTTAATCTGTATAGATTTTTTTCCACATATAACAGAGAACCCAGATAGCAGGAATCCAGAACCGTCTCCTGCTAGCTTTTCCCCCCTTTCTCATATTGGAGTGGCTGAAATGATCATGTGACACAACATCTTTTAGTTACCGATAATCCAGGTTGCCATCTGTGAACAAATTGTGCTCGATGGAAATATTGACACCTATAATTTAATACGGACAGGGATCAGGGTGGCTGGAGCAGATGAGCTGTTCCTGCTAAGTTGATATTTGTCTCCCAAGCCTGATTATCAGGCCGCGCTAACTGGGAGTGTCTGTTGTTTAGAAACGTGTTTTGGCAAGCTAAGCCTGGGTTGAAACCTTTAGTTTCTGAACTGAGTATCCTCGGTCAGCCACATATAACAAGATTACTAAGCATCTATGGAGATTCTGAGTCATCCAAGTCATGGTAGTCCAAAAGTGCTTTTTTGCAAAAGGCAACTGGACATAAATCCTTCCATTCCCACTGTCCAGTCGGAAGAAGCTTCTTGGATGAGAAGTGAAATGTCTTCAAAGAAAAACCAGAAAGTCCAGTTGCTAAGATCAAGTAAATTGATCCCATGGTGAGGGTAGTAGGGTGGCTCACCTATCTCCAAGAATATTGGTATTATTATTCTAGTTTCTCCCACTTTGGGCCTGCTTCCCATTCTACCTTCAGATGACTGTGGAGGAATCTTCTATCTTATGCTACTTTGACTAATTCAAAGCCTGAATTACAGAAGACGGGTTGCGTAGTGCAACCCAGGTCCTCCCATTTTCTATAAACAGAGGACAGGGACATCCTAAAAGATCTCTATAAATAGAAGGGAGAATCTCATGAATACTCTTTCTTTTTCTCTTATATGGATCCTTGACAGAGAAGAAGGAAACCTTAGTAGATTTGTAACCTCTTAATATGGTGACAGACTGTAAGATAAAAAATATCGGGGTGAATGTCTTTGGAGAGGACAGTTGATTTTATGTACCTTTCCTTAGAATATTCATCCATGCATCAAATTTAAGACATCCATCCCCTCTTAGGGTGGTCATCTTCCCAGGCAAAGACCTTTCCTGCCTTTATCAACTGGTTATCAATCAACTGGTTATGCTACTGGGTCGGACCTGTTCAGCCAAACTGATAGTAAAAAAAGCCGCCCAGCTGAGAGGATAAAAGAAAATCGCATGGATGGGTGGGAGGGTCACTCCTAGCTTTTCGTTTCTTCATCCTTTCAGCTGATTGGTGCATTGGGGCGCAAGCGTGCATTGGGGCGTGTGCGCACAGTCGATCACCCACCAAACTGGTAGTGGCACAGGTAGAATCCTTACCTGTGCAACCATTCAAAGATCTGACTGTTCTTTCTCTTTTCCCAGATGAGGCATTTGCTGCGTCAATACTACAATGGAAGCTACACCAGTAGCTGAAGACACCAGCTTTGCTTTCTGATTGCTCTCACACAGTCCGGTCTATTGGTATGCCATCTTGGGATCTCAGTCGGTTCCCAGAGCTTGGATGGATGGAAAGGCTGAGCGCTCCTGTTGACTTTCTCCAAGAAAAAGGGAACAAAGCTGCAACAAAGTCCTTCTATCAGGACAGTCTTGTTTGCTCCTTGCAGGTATCACTTTGATCCCAGGTAGTATGGAGAAGTAGCCTTAAAAAAGCCTTGATGATTTCCATTCGAGGACATTAGAAACTCCCTTCTCTGGGGGAATGAAGCACAACCGTATCAGCAAGGGCTTGAATTACACCAGATGATGTTGTTGTTGATGATGATTTGTACTTTGATGTGACCAGGAGTTCTAGTAAATGTTAATAAAAGTATTTGTATTGCATGAGTGGGAGTTTTCTTTTTGGAGTGCAGCGGATAAAAATGTAGTATCCATGTAGTATCTCTTCTTTATGGAGAACTTGACCAGCAAAGCAGCTGCTACTTCTGAAGTTCATAAGACTCAGAATTGCTTTCCTCATTTGAAGATGGACTTTTAAATGCGAAGAAAGGGATATTTGCTGAACTCAGGATGCATAATTTTCAAAAGACCATATTCCCACTGGTGATCCCACAGATTGACCGAATTAACTAGGCAAAACCAAAGAAACCACATTAAAGTGTAGAGTACCATACCAATCCAGTCAAATGTGGTTAATTCAGTAGACCATCAAGTATGACTTAATTTGTTATAAGATCCAGTGTCCTGTCTATAATTCAATGTGTAATGTATACTTGATAAACTGGTGGTAAATCCGCGCTCCTGTTGATTGACAAGGAGCCAGTTTCTCAGGCTTCAGTCACTTCCCTGGCTATTTTTGTACCTGCTCGTCCAACAACCTTAATAGCTACAAAAATCAAGGTGTGTCCTTGTTCATTGCAATTTGAGGCTTCCAATGAGTTGAGGTCTCCTCATCTGACTGCTCGCTTGTGTTCTTGCAATCTAGTGGTTAGTTTCCTCCCCATCTGCCTTACGTAATCACAGGGGCAACTCCTGCAGGGGATCCGGTGGATTACATTGGAAGTACCTCCCACCTCCAAGCAATCTTTGCAATGCTTTGCAATGCAGTAGCCCAAAGAACACACTCTGCTAAAGAGAAGTACTCTGAGGATGGGCTCCAGCACAAACCTGAAAGCTTGGAAGACAGAACCTCTGGTCCTGGTAACTGATCCACACTGGATCCAGAGACATGCCTATTTGCTTCAATCTTAAGCCAGTCTTGTTCTCAACTAGGCATAAATCTCAGTTCGACATTTCTGGCCATAGAATGTTTATCAACAATTCAACAACAATTTTGTATCCAAGAATTTCAAGAGTATTTAGGATTTTTTAAAAGCTATTCTTGCTTTGAAATTATTATTTTTTAGAGGGGGGGAGTGGTTCAGTGGTGAGAAGATTATAAGGGAAAATGGCTCCATTATTTATGGATAAGACTGGTGAATACTAGTTTTCTCCCGCTAGGGAGAAAAAGGGTATTTTTCCCCTCTTCTCATGTTTATTTGGAGAGAAAGGCAATTCAGAAGCTTTGGGCAGTACAATAGCTCCCATTAGTTGCTAAGAGATTCAACAAGAGGTGGGTGGCATAAAAGAACCTCTGTGATAGCTAAATAATAAAGGGGAGATTCAAGGAGATTTTGATTAATCCTTAAAAAGAAAAAAAATCTGATCTGGAATGGATTTTTCAAGCTGGAAACAAAGTGCTTTCAACTGGGCTGCCTCTTCAAGGTCAGATGTTTCCACTTTCTCATGACCCAGGGCTGCCTTTTCAGACAATGCTTCCTATTCTTCCACAGGATGTCGAAGTTCCATAAAAGGTTCGTTTTTCTTCCCTGTAAAAAAAGGTAATGTGGTTTTCACCCTCAGTCTCAGAAAGCTTTTAAGTTCTTGAGGGGTTCTAGAAATTGTATACTCATATACTCATCTGGAGGGACTTCTTGAATTGATCAAAGAGTTGCAAATGAACAATAGATCTCTTTTGCTTTTCATGTCTTGCGTGTGATTTTGGTCATGTTGCATCTGCCTGGTTGCCCCACGTCCTTGAGTGAAGAAAGGGCTTCACTACATTGCTACAGCCCTGTTCGTGTCGCCAGATGTTTCCATTGGAGTTCCTTTCTTATTTCATTCAAAATTTTAAAATGTACATATATAATTTTTAGGGAGTCGTGCGCTGGCCTAGAGTTAGAGCTCTCTCCACATAGTCAGGAGGCTGTGAGTTCAATCCTAGGTAGAGGCAGGTATTTCTCTCATTCAGCACAATGAAAATACTGTATATCTGCTGAACAAAACTCTGCATTGGTGACAGGAAGGGCATCTGGCCAGTAAAACACTCTGCTAGCTCCATTCAGTTGCCCAGACTCCATCCCGCAAGGGATTATGGGGTCATTAAATGATGCTGTTATATCATTTTTTGACTCACTCTTTGTTCTGACACAGCCGGGTTCCCAAAGAGCAAACACAGATAAACTCAGTAACTCAAACTTTCACAGCTTTAATCTACAAATAAACCCCTTTGTAGATAACAAATGGCTTGCAGTCAATTAGTCCAATTAGAAAAACCTTGGCAGAAATCTTCAAATAAACCAGAGTCTTTAACACTCTTCTGTCCTCATGTTGGATGCAACCTCTATCCCAAGATCTAGAGATGGTCAAGTTACACCTCTGGAGTACTGAACATACCTATTACACCTTCCTCCTATTTACCCCACAGCAACAGGTCAGTGAGGTGGGTTGTGCAGAGAGTGTGAGACTGGTGCAAAGTCATCCAGTTAGCATTCATGCTTAGGGCAGGACTTATAGTTTCCTGACAAAGCTTGGTGCCTTAAACCACTAAACAAAAGTCTGAACCAGCTCCTTTCTTGCCACAGTTGCTAAGTGAATCACTTCAGTTAGTGAATCACAGTTGCTAAGTGAATCAATTCAGTTAGAATATGGTTGTTAAGTGAATCTGGCTTCCCCATTGACTTTGCATGTCAGAAGACTAGAAAATATGATTGCATAACCCCGGGACACTGCCACTGTCATAAATATGAGCCAATTGGCAAAGGTCAGAAATTTGATTATGTGACCATGGGCATGCTATAAAGGGTCATAAGTCTGAAAATTGATAGTCACTTTTTTCGTGCCATTGTAACAGGACGGTCACTAAAGGAACTATTGTAAGTCAAAGGACTAACTACTGTTGCATCCTTCCAGAATTCCCAGCTTTATAGGAAGTCAAATTAGAATAAATATGAAAGTAAACCTATGGTCCCAGGATTTCTTTGAAGCCTTCCATTGAAGTTGGACTCTCATTAATGGTAGAAAAAAGGGGGAAAGTAATGAAAGAACGGGCACTGCTAAGAATATATGATAAGGGTGGAAATGCCTTTATTCACACAATTCTGATTTAAAACTGCAAACTTCCCAAGGTCTGAATAGACAGGCTGTAAAAGAATTATGTGGAAAAGTAGAGAGCAGAATGGTATTTTTCATGCTCATTTTCTCCCTTTCAGTAATCTCTGTTTAAAGAAGAAAAGCCAGGATTGACGGCCTTGGGAAAGCAGTGGGAGACAACTACTGTCTGGTGACTATTTCACACGCTTGTTAAAAACAGCTTTCCTTGCTAGAAAGCTGGCAATGTGTTTGCAAATCACTTTTTCATGGTTTATGTTTCCGACATGTCCTGGGCTTACCAGGCCCTTTTAGAGTGATATCTCTTTATGTCTCTCACAAACAAACTAGTCTGTTTTATACCAAAGACCAGGAAGTAGCGCTCTGCAGAGCTGAATCACCAATTGAAATAATTCAATAAAGGAGAATATTTGTAGCTCGGGGTTGAGATGAGGGGGTCCTTGGTGCTCTCGTAGCTCTCGTAGCTGGCAGATGTTACATTGCCCAAATTAGGTAACGTCAACAGTGCTCATGATTGTCCCAAAGGGTTTTTTTCCAAGAGGCAACTGGACTTTGTTTTACCTTCAAGATGTTTTGCTTCTCATCCAAGAAGCTTCTTTAGCTCTTCAGAGCTGAAGAAGCTTCTTGGATGAGAAGCAAAACATCTTCAAAGAAAAAACAAGAAAGTCCACTTGCCTCTTGAAAAAGCACCTTTGGGACAACCATGACCTGGAATGACTGAGAATCTCCCTAGACATTTAGTGCTGGTGATGTTACCTAGTTTGGGTTATGAAACATTTGCAAGAAAACAGCCAAGTTCAGCAAGGAACCCTAAAACAACCCATTCCAGGTTCCTGAACCTTTTGAAGGATTCCTTCAATGCCCTTGGGAAATATTCTTTATTTTTTGTGAATAATAGTGCTGGCTCTGGGCAATATGCAGAGGGGCAGCAAACAGAATTGGTCATGTGTTCTCATCTCCACTCATGGCTGAAAGAGGCAATAACCAGATCTTACCCAGGCTAGGAAGAAAGCTCCCCTGTCCAATTGTAGGCTAG
This sequence comes from Notechis scutatus, assembly GCF_049901735.1. Lineage (NCBI taxonomy): Eukaryota > Metazoa > Chordata > Lepidosauria > Squamata > Elapidae > Notechis > Notechis scutatus. Next base: position 11,666,678 of record NC_142019.1, read on the forward strand.
TCTCAAAATGTTCCCATCCTGAGAAAAATGATAGTGATAGAAGAGAGTATAGCTCAGGGTTGGAATGAAAGGTCCTTGGTGCTCTCTGAACTTGGTTGTTTTCTTGCAACATTAGCAATTTAGGTAACATCATCAGTGCTGGTAGGGAGTGGGGTTCATTACCAAACGTTTTGGTAATGAAGTTTGGTAATGAAGCTTGGCTGAAAGAAAACAACCAAGCTCAGAGAGTACCAAGGACCCCACAGAAAAATGATAGAGAATGTGGTGGCCTCAGAGCTCCAGACACATTGCAAATAGTATGAGCCAACTGGTTCCCTTTGGCTAGAATATGCTACTGAAACTGCTTTGGTAACCTTAGAAGATGATCTGTGCCAGGAATTGGGTGCTCTGCTCTTACATATCTCAACATATATATACGTTTTCTGTGCTGTACTAAAAGCCTCCAATACAGGAACACAATGTTGCTGTGAAAGTCTGACTCACAGATGAACACAATACAGAAGCCTGATGATGGCAGATGAGATTCTGCCGAAACGTTGCTACAACTTTAAAAGCACAACTATAATGACGTGGGAAAATACCCGAACAAAGCTATATTTCGCGGGTACTTACATGTATGGCATTCAGCTTTGTTCGGGTATTTTCCCACGTCATTGTAGTTGTGCTTTTAAAGTTGTAGCAACGTTTCGGCAGAATCTCATCTGCCATCATCAGGCTTCTGATTGTGTCTGTCTGTGAGTCAGGCCCCCACAGTTGTTTTAGTTTTAAATTTGGGGCAGCCTATTGCTGTGCCAGAATGGTTTTTTCTTCATCCTGATTGGTTGGGAATCTAGGTCTGTGTTTATTGGTCTTGGAGTTTGCTGTGTTCTGCTTGATTGGTGTTTCTAATATCTTCTGTCTGTTTAGTGGCTCTTTTTGTGTCTTGATTGGTTGGCAACATTGTGTTCCTTTATTGGAGGCCTTTTGTGCAGCTTGGCTCCGGGTAAATGGACGGCTATCATTTGTTAGGAAGCTGGGTTTCATCTGGGTGCCTGGTTGGGGTGTGTTTGAGCTGGAGGTATCGGGGGGATCTTCATGGTGGGTGTCAGTTCGCTTCATGTGTGGCTCGGAGGGGTTTGAAGCGGGTAGTGATGCAGCTGCGGTGCGGCTTCTGGTCCATGGTCGTGTCTCATCTTCTGTGTGGGTGTGAGTCTGCTTTCTATGTGGAAGTGTGGTGGTAGCATCTTGTGTGGCCCTCGTGGGTGTGGGTCTGGTGTCATTCTTCATGTTAGGTACTCGTCTGTTCGTGAGGACGGGTTTCCAATCAGAACACAGCCAAGCCCCCACCCAATCAAGTCACACCCCCACTAGCAGTTAAAAGGAAGAAGCAGCTGCAAGCTCACATTACTCTGAGAAGCACAGAGCAGAAGACACAAGCCTGAAGATGATGAATGAGACTTCATCGAAACGTTGCCTACTTCCAATCTTACGCGGGAGAAAACCCGAATAACCAAAGATCCACATACAAATACCCGTGAGAACCTCAGAAAACATACACACACACACAGAGAGAGAGACAGAGACAGAGACAGAGAGTGAGACAGAGACAGAGGCATAGAGAGAGAGAGAGAGAGAATACTGTATCAAGGAAGAAGGTTCAGCAACAGATTTATGGAAGCAGAACAAAGTTAAAAGCTTAGTTAACCTAATCCAGAATTCGGGTTTTACCTTCCTGAGGAATGTAGAATGAAGACTACAAACCCCATTCTTCAATCCAGAAAAGAGCTGAACTCCAGAATCTGCTCACTCTCTGGATCCACAAGGTCAATTGTCCAAGAAGAAAAATTACATACTCAGAATAAATATTGGCCTCCTAAAGTGATCAACCAGCGGAATCACCATATTAAAGAAACAAACACATCCATAGTTTTCTTGACCACAGTAGTAAAGTTGTTTGCTTTGTTTCTTCCAAAATGTTTGTTTCAACTTCTGCATCTAAAGTGCTCAGAGACGTCCTAATAGCCTCCCATCTAAGTACTAACCAAGTCAGAATCTGTTTTAACTTCTAAATCAGCCAAGGTTGGTCACAGTAACTGCCTGAGTCAAATTGGGATCATTAGTACATTTTTTTTTTGGTTGCAAAAGCAGTTTTGGAGGTTTGGCCACAAAGCAAATATTGTTTCAAAATAAAATAAAATGGTTTACATAGCATATCGGTGATCGTTAGATAAAATTGCTGGGCCCCTTTCAATTATGATTAACAGCTTCTTGTACTCTTCTATGCATTGTGCACTGTTTCTCTTGATGGTCATTATTGCAAAGAACATATCAGTGTTATGGTACTAGATATTTTGGGATTTTAGCCTTGCCGGTCATGTCAAATGAATGTACTACACTCGAGGGACTATCTCTTTATAAAGAAAATGCTTAGTACATTCACGTAGCAATAGCATTTAAGCAATAGCAATAGCCCTTAAACTTATATGCCGCTTCACAGTGCTTTAAGCTCTCTAAGCAGTTTATAGAGCCAGCTTTCCCCCCTCCCAATCATCTGGGTCCTCATTTTACCAACATTGGGATGACGGAAGACTCAGTCAACCCTGAGAATCGAACTCCTGGCAGTGAGTAGTGAGTTAGCCTGCAGTACTGCATTCTAACCACTGCGCCAATAATTTACAAAAATTAACCAAGTCCCTGACTAGTACAATATGCTGCACCATAAATCAATCTGATTGGATTCACCTGTCATCTTAAAACACACAAAAAAATCTAATCAAGAATAACATCAACCAAGTACAAATGTAGTTGTCTAGTCTTTACCTGACATGGTTCACATCATCCCATGTGCATCCCACATGCAAAAGTGCACACAGCATTTATTCCTGGCCCAACCACCTTACTGGGCATTGATCCGTGATTTTGCACCAACACATTCACCCACATTCATCTGTTGGGAGAGATAGCTAAGCCAATTATCTTTATTTCAATATTTCCCAAAGGAACTGACTCCCCTACCCCTCAACCTCTTACTGTCTTTTCTTCCTTTAATTCATTTTTTTGTGTGGCGGGGATTACATTTCTATTCAGTGCAGCACAAAAATGTATTTACATTTATCCTGTCACCACACAGGACTCCCTTCCTTTGTTCTGTGTACGAAATAAAGCAGCTTATTCAATTGTTTTATCCAACAGTTTCAATCTGAAAAGGGTGAGAAAACACATGGAGAGATGCAGATATACAGAGGCCAGCAAGCAAAAAAACTCATCTGACTTAGAATCAACATTTATTTAAAGGGTTAGGGAAATTTAACTTTTTACAAGAGTTGTTTTTCGTAGCAAGAAAGGTAGATAAATAAAAGATTATGAAAATCTGTTTTTTTTTTTCCATTTTTGCAAATTACAGTGTGGGAAATTAAAAAATTTACAATCGTAAACCTAACTTGTTTTTTTTTACATAATTACAAATGAATATATAACAATTTTTTTTCCTTTCGACTCTCCATTGATGTACATTTTTTATTTTTAAAGCTTTTCCTTTTCAAGATATATTTCAATAGGAAACACGCAACTGGTACCTTCTCGAAAGCCTATGGGAAGAAGTGGGAGGAACTCAAGTGAGAGAAATGCCTTGTCATATAATTTGTGATGCTAGTGCAATCCTTGCCAAAAAGAACTCACTATGATAACCAACCATAATCTAGCTGAACAGGAAATGAACAAGATATAAAGAGCTCATAATACCCACAGATTTCTTTGAAATACATAAATCCATCTCTATCTGTAGTCTCTTGGTGACGAAAAGGAAGATTGGCAGCAGAGATTTTGGCTAAGAGCTTTCTGCATCAAGTGGTATCTCTTTTGCTCTTTCTTGCGTCTCTGCATTCGCATGGTGCGTTGCAGAGAGGAAGAATACAAGATTAAACTAAATTAAACTCTCTTAAGAATTGAATTTCATTACAGGAAAAAGTGGACTTGTCAACTCAAGAGCATTTGGTGCAGCAAAGATGTCCCTTGGCAGTTATGAAGTGGTTTTTCCCCCCAAAACCTGCCATTCCTCTTTAGCACCCGTGAAAGTGGAATAAGCATCCACACCGTGTGAACCGACTCCAGCTTCAACCCATCTTTGTTTTTTTGCAAGGAGCCAGCCACCAGTCAGCATCTTAAGTTTGCTTTGGCCAAGAAATGCTGAATTTTAGAGGTTCTTTTCCTAGCAGTGGTTGATAGCATTTAATGCTGGTTTTCTTCAAATAGCACATCAGTAATCAATGATATATTTACACAAGAAGTAGTAGCAACAACAGCAACAATAAAAAGCACAGATACACACCAACACACACACACAAACATTCTTTAGGCTTCATAAGCCCAGCTTAAAAATAAAGCAAAAAACAGACAATCCAAGTAAACATTTGTCATTTTAAAAATCCAGATTTCTTTCAAACAAACAGAAAGATTTTTTTTTCCAATGCAAGCCCAGCTTGCAACTGAGAACAAATATCACATAACAATTGTGGTAATAAAAATAAAAAATATATAAGAAATAACATTCTCTAGCTGCCTCTGGCTTTGTTTTTGGACAGCGTGAATTTTTTTTAGAGAACATCAGATTCAGCCAGGTCCCCAGAGATCATCTATATCTGTAAAGGCACACTCATTAAAGTTTTTTTTTCTTCCTTTTTAATCCTGGTTCTGCAAATTAGGTGGTGTATGAAAATGGCTCCTGAGATGTTCTAAAGAGAGAACACAAGGATAGTACACAATAGTGCAAAACCCTTTGAAGGAGTGGGATAGCCAAAAATGTTGTCCCCCCACCCCCCAAGTTTTAAAGCTAAACAGATTCCTTGCTATTTCCTCCAGCTACTAGAATAATCTCTGGGACAACACAGTGAGAGTGAGTTGTAAATATTTGCAACACAAGGATGTTCTTGCGTATTCATCCCAAATCATCAAACTGAGCTGCTTATTGGCTCTTCCAATCTCTCCTTTCTTACCCCGCCAGATTTCTTGCAGTTTGTCACTAATGTGAGGGGAAAAGGAGGGGAGATTAAATTTTAATCCTGGGGCTGAATAGAACTCCCTACACACACTATGATGGGCCAGATGATCCTACAGGGTTAGCCTTGGAGGAAAGGAAGGAAGGCGTGACAATTACATCTACTGTTGGCACGAATGAACAAGGAATGAACAAGGGAAATGATCCATTTTCTCACCTGCTCCCTTGCCTGGAGCAAAGCATCCACGTGCTTTTCTAAACAAAATTGAGTGGAAAGGAGGACTACAAGAGAGACATTCCCTTCTCTGGCCTAGCAGATGAGGAGACCAATAATATCCATTTGCTGGTGAGGAAACACAAGCACTTTCCTATATTCCATGTTGAGGAGACCAAATTCAGATGACTTATTTTCTGAAACTGGTTGATGGCTATCCACATATGCGAAAATCAAATATACATTTACGTGTTGACCTCTGATGAAGGTCTGGTTGCCCTTGGATAGATCAGGAAGAGATTATTTTTCCCTACCCATGAATTAAGGCAAGTCCTAACGGAGCGATTGGGGGGAGTAGGTTTGCAGCAAATAGTTTTGGGGTGCCTGTACATTTACATACATTTTTCAACTCCTGGCAGCTCCACCTCAGAAATGATGGTTTGTCCTCACCCAAAAAGATGATAGCATTGAGATGGGAACTCTACAATTCTTAGAGCAACCAATCTATTCAATCTGCAAAGTTACATTCAGGGGTAGGGGGGGTTCTTTATAATCCACGTGGAAGAAATTCTAGCAATCCAATATAATTGTACTTCTCACACAACTCTTTCACCCTGATGGCAGTCACCCACTCCCTCGACATAGCTTCTAGCAAGACGATACAATGAAATCGGGAGAAAATGTATACAGGAGTTTGGGAGGAGAAGTTGGGGAAGCAGGAGCAGAGAATTTGGTTTGAGTTTATATCTTCTTCAGATTCTTCAACTGCATAACCAACTCAATGGGTGTTGCTTCCTAGACAGACAAATCCCATAGAGGTAGTTAGGATGTACCTCACAATTCCATGGAAATTCAGGCTGATTTAAGTATTTCCTTTGTAACTCTTCTGAGATGACTTCCAGAACAGGTTTTCTAATTTCCAACAAGGCCTGTTTCATTTCTCCAATTTCCTGCCTCTTGGCAATAGGCTTCAACCATTCCCCAGGAATCTTGCTTTAAGGGGCCCTTCCACTTCAAAACGGTCCCTATGATCTTGATGCAGAAGGCCAATTTTGCAGCCGAAGGCAAAACTCACGGACCTAGCTCAAACCAAGAGAGGCTGTGTAGCCCTGACCCCAATCCCTGAACTCGGGTATCTGCCAACCCCGTTAGGATGCATCTAAAGTTCCTTAACTTTTCTGTACAGACATACAGCATATCCAAAGGATATTGAGCTACATTTATTTGTGAGTGTGAATATATCTATATATTTAGTTAAGTATGTATAGAAGTGGATATTACATCTATATAGACCAGTGTAGAAACACTGGGTAAGGAGTCACATCGCTTTTTGTTTCTATAGAAGGTTTTTGATTTGGGGTGGTGGTTTCCTAAGAGAAGGTGAGCTTTGATGTCCTTGTACACAAATTCCCTGTTGTTCAAGATGAAAAGGAAAGAAAGGAAAGAATATCCGCCTAGGCAAGTCACAAGCTAGCATTGCACAGAGAATCAGAGCTCTTCAGAGCACATTGAGCCCAAACTGAGCCTGCCCAGTTTGGCTATATCCACAGTTCTTCCATGTGGCTGCTCCTCCTCCTCTTCCTCCTCATATTGCCCTTGTGGACATGTTTTCAGATGTGACATATTCAAGAAGATCCAGAAGTGGGAATGGACAGTGGATTGTAGGAGTGAAAGGTGATAAAGCCCAACATAGTTCAATGTCTAGAATAAAGAATAGTTGTTTGATTCTTTGGCCTCTCTCTGTAGGGCAGATCTTGAAGTGGCCTGGCTGGAGACAAGATATGGGATCAGCAAAAGATCTCCTCACTTTCTGGTGCTCCTTCTGGAGAGTGAGCATCTAGGAGGGGGAAAAAAGAAATCAAAATATTATCAACACACATCAGAGATTGCTTTATTTCTTGGCTTCTTTATTCACTGCTGTGTACTTGAGCAACCAACTGCATCCTACCAGAAAACTATTCAGAAAGGAAGAGTTCTAAGGGATTGTGGTTCTGTGGAACAAAACCACAAAGATTAGCACTTCCGTAGACAATGACCAAGCAGACTGATAAGTACAAGAGATACAAAAAATTCATAATTATCTATCTACCTGTCACCACCCTTATGGAGGTTGGCTGTGAAGAGTCCCCTACAGCTGAAAGACTTCACCCTATACAAATTCTGCACAACTGTTTACTCAAGGTCAATCAGTTAAATGTTTTTGCATATTGCCATAGTCAGCAGTCTTTCCTTCTTTACGATATAAGAAAAAAAATGTAAACACATCAGCAAAAGGTTTCACTTCATATTAGAGCCAAAGATCATTTTTCCTTTTAAATTCATGCTTCTATTAGCACAAAGGCATCACCCTTCAAAGAATATGTTCAAAAGGAAAACCAACATGGAATGACATCGTCTCTATTACTGTCAAATTTTACCCCTTCCAACTTGCAAGTTAGATAACTGTAGCTCTGGGGAGGATAAGAATTCTTATTTGTCTGGACTATTCTGAGTAGGAGTTAGGCTAACCTCCCTTTATCTGGTATCATGTCTTGCATATCCATCATATTCAGCTCACTCAACCCCACATTCTACTTTTCCCTAAGTCCGGTTTAATTTATTTCAAAATTATCCTGGAATTGGAATGCTCAGTTACAATTACTTTTTATTTAAATGTGGAAATCTGCATGAATTTATCTCTAACCCTGCCCCAAGATACGTAGATCTCATTGAAATTACAATGCCTAAAAATTACTTCCTCTATACTATAGGGCATTCATTCCTATGCACAAACTCCCAGGTGGGAAAGATTGAAAGAAATCAGGGCCACATGTTACGTTCCAATTAAATTGATTTATTGCTTGTGTCTATGCATAGGAATCTAATCAACTAATAGTCAGCACTGTGTTGGTATTAAATAAGGATTAGCAAAATTCAAGAGAGATTGGACCATTAGTGGGAATATAGGGACTCTAGGCTGATTCCTCTTTTGACTCTGTCCCCAGTTCTGCTATTCTTTCTCTTACACAAAGAGAACAACCCACGAAAACAGCAAGTTTCAGTTGTACATGCTATCACAACAAAATGGCCTTTTTGATGTGTTTTTGTCAATGTGGAAGCTGTCTCAAGTATTTATTCACTGCAACACAGCTAAGGACAATCTAACTGAGGGTGGGCTTGAATCTTTTTCTCAATATTAGTTCAATCACTTCAGCTTTACAACTATACTGTCCCTCTTTTGGTTGAGGGAGGCCAAAGCTTATTCTTTCCAGAGTTCCCTTCTGCTGTTGCCTACTGATCTGCAGACAAGACTCAGATCTGGACCACAAGCAAGCAATCTGGTAAGAGACATTTCCATCCTTAGTTGTACACTTCAGAGAGCAACCTTTAGAAACATCAAGCCCACCCTATGCTTACCAGAAGTCTGGGAACGATCTCTTTTGCTCTTCTTCTTCTTCTCCTTCTTCTCTTTCGGTTTGGCTAAGCCAAAGAGGCGGTTGGGTATCTGCCCAGGTCCTTCAGTTGGCTTGTTGGTTTGGCCTGATGTTGTAGTGCCAATCAAATGAAAAGAGCTCTTCTCTTTATTCGTCCTTGAGAGACTGTTCCTTTTGGATGAGACAGAAAGTTCTGTATCCAGGTGCCCTTTGGGCAGAGAGGAACACAACTGTCTAGAAGACAAGTCCTCCGTGAGAAGAAGGGAAGAAGAGGTTCTGCTCATTTTGGCATGTTGATTGGGATTCTGGAAGACACAAGACAAAACAAGAAATAGGTATGGTAATGGAGTGTTCATGTTCGTATTTATTACATGTTTAAATTCTCCAATCCTCAGTTCCCTGGCACTATAAAGCATGTTTAAATTTCAATGTAAAATAAATAAAAATAAAACAATAAAAAGCAGAAATAAGTAATAGTATACCTAGGTTAAACACCACAAGAAAACCAAACTGATGTTGAATAATATTAGGAAGTCTTCATCTGGTTGGTCAGGGTGCTACCACTGAAAAGATACATTCTCCTGTCCACTGTAATAGTTGTGCGACTATAGCTACCATATACATAAGGAGAAAATCAGAGAGCATCTCAACATGGATAAGATTGCTTAGATAAAAAAAAAAATGGGGCTTCCAGAATTGAATAGAAGTGACTTGAGAATTCGTATCTGGGATTGTGTAATGCACAAGAAAATCAGTCATGCGGTACATGCTGTTGTGGAAGAAAAACATTACTGATCTTCTAAAGAAGACAATAGATTCAACAGAAGGGTCCACAAGCATAATTTGAAAATGAGTGATCTAGAACCTCTGCATCTTCAGATCTTCCACCAGCCTCCTTTGTTGGATGCTAGAAAACGTACAGGTACAAAGAAGCAATTACCGGTTTGACATTGGGCTCCATCTGAGGCTGAGATATTTGCTCCATTTCTCTCTTCAGTTGCTCCTTTTCTTTCTCCAGTTGCTTCTGGGCCGTCCGGAGATGTTCCAGATCGAGCTGGTAGGCAGCTTTCTTCTGCTGCAGCTCTTCCCGCTCCTTCTCCAGGCTGTGTTGCCCTTTCTGGATCTGCTCTTCCTTCTGGCCCAGCTGAGATTCCCGCTCAGTCAGCTCTTTCTCTCTGGCCTCCCACTCCTTCTCTTTCTTCCTTCTTTCTTCCTGGTGCAAGGTTTGCTGCTTCTGCAGATTGGCGAGCTCCTGACGCTGTTTCTCCAGGCTGCGTTGCTTTTCCTGCTCAATCAAGGAGTTGGGTCGGAAGGAGATGCGGCTCAAGGTCCTCTCCGTGAGCAGCAGCTTCTGGTCTTCAATGTAGGTGTCTTGTTGCACAACCACAGCCTGTTAAAAAAAAAAGAGAGAGATGAGGTTTTCTACTAGGCTGAGTAATTTTCTTCAAAGGTTCTATGCTTGCAGCACAAAACTAGAGCTAAAATTCCTGCGAAGAACCCATGAGAGTCAATCCCCATAAGAGAGGCGTTGGCTTTAGAAAAGATCCGCAGAATTAAATAGAAAAATTAAAATATCTTGCCAAACTGGATGTACTGCAAATCATTCCAAACCATACAAGTCAATGGGTCTGTTTCAGATTATAACAGTTTCCTCCATTTGGAACCTACATCTTTGATTGCTGGTGCTTGGTAGTTAGAATGTAGTGTTGTAGGCTAACTCTGCTCACTGTCTGGAGTTCAATCCTGAGAGGCTCAAAGTTGACTCAGCCTTTTATCCTTCCGAGGTCAGTAAAATGAGGACTCCAGATTGTTGGAGACAATATACTGATAAACTGCTTAGAGAATGTTGTACTGTGGAGTGGTATATAAGTGTTATTGCTATCTTTGATTGCGAGCCTTGTATAAGGCTGCATAAAAGACAAATCTCAGCGCCAATGCTATTTTTTTCTATCCTGTGCAACATTAAGACCTTCGTTCCTCTACAGGAGCTCCTATATTTCATTGACCCTGCCTGGAATAAGGGCTCTTCCCGTGTCTTTGACATGGCTCTTCTTATGAGGAATCATGAGGTCAGTGATAACTGATTACTACTTGTCTGGACTGTTAATTTTAAATTTCCAATACCATGATGAGACCTTTTGTTGGCAAGCTGACATATATACAGGCATCCAGAAACCTGAATAATAAATAAGTGTGTTGTTCTTCCCATTCCTTTAATTAAGGGCCACCCTTAGTTAAGTAGCATAGGAAGGACCTCATTCCAAAAATACCATGTGCCTCCTTAAAGTTCAATTAATTAATAGTGTTAATTTAATTTCTCTCCTTGCCTTTCATGAGTATTCTGTCTGATTCATCCAAGATTACAATTCAGCAAAATTTTCTCAGAGCTCAAGGGTTCTGGAGAACACATTCAGCCCTGAAGCTTCTTATTGGAGGCACCAGCTTTAGATGTTGCATCTCTTGCGTCTTATTCAGCTGAAACATTAGACTGGATCAGCTTTATCACATTAGCAGAGACTTTTCCTCTGCCTCTTTCTCAGCACTTACCTGTAGTAAGCCCAGCAAGCTGTGAAGCTGAGTTATGCTCTGGAGAACTTGCTGTAGAAGAAAAAAAAGAAGCAGAACAAAAGACATTGTCAATAGTTAATTAATTCATTTGCTCCACTGAACTCCTACCTTTTTATAGGAACCCAAAAATAAAAAAGTAGCCAACAGCAGGCAGCTAGCAGGATGGACAGTGGTAGTGGAACACCGTCCTTAAGTACAGTATATTCCCATGACACTGATTACTTCAGAGTAGCCAGCAACCAGCAAATATTCCCCAAAAGCAAAATTCTGTATATTCCTTCACATTCAGGAAAATAAATACCCGGAAAATGATGCTTTGGGGAAAATGCAACTTTCTAATTTGTCTTCTGTTCCAAATCTATACCGCTTATTTTGCATTGCTTGGTTTTTCAAGGAACAACTTTGATTTAGGTTGACATATGGCGTTTGGAGAGGCATAATGTTACATAAAAGCACAGTATTCCAAGGTGAGTTTGTTTTATCTAATTTAAATGTATAAATCTTTTGTGACTCTATAGACTTTCTCTCAATGCTGAATTTACTAATACAATGAGGCTGTGGCTATTTTATAATATTTTTGTACTGTATTACTTTGAAATGTATATTTAGATTAATACAATTACATGTCATGGACCATTTAATTTAGAGGGTTCTTATTTTATATTATGTAATTATTATAATTGCACCTATCAATTACGTACATTGGTGCCTTTCTATACATATGTGTAATCTGTTTCATATTACTGAGTTTTATTATGTACTGATCTTTGACTGTAATAAAGATTTCTATTCAATATATCATTTTATGAATTCTTTTTAAAATTCTATGTCTGTACTGCACTTAGTTATGAACGCATAATAAATAAAACTACTAATTCCATTATTTAAACAAAACAATTTTTTCATCAGCCACTGGGAAATATTAATTTCTATTAGCTTTGCATTAAACTTTCAGGGACAATTTCTGTGTTTCTTCAGAAATTCAAGGACTGGGGATATCATAAAACTTCAAAGGTTCACTTGTGTACCCAAGTCAACATTATGTGGGTTTTCTCTTCTCCCAGCCAATCACAGCAAAGACAACCTACACATTCTCCAACTGTCCCTAACTGGTGCTGTCTGGATAGAAGTACTGTCAGAATATTCATGAACTGGCAGAGGCATGGTAACAAGGTCAGCCAATGAACAGGCATAGCAACTAAATCAGCCAATGAGGACTGTTTGGAAACTGAAACTGGAAGGAGCTTAGGCATGGCTCTAGATCAGGGGTCTTCAAACTTGACAGTTTTAAGGTGTGTGGACTTCAACTCCCAGAATTCTTCCTCCAGTCAGGAAGAAGAATTCCTGTTAGCTCAGGAATTCTGGGAGTTGAAGTCCACAAGCCTTAAGCTTGCCAAGTTTGAAGACCCTTGCTCTAGATTAAGCTCCGAGCTCTGAAGCTGCAAGGCTGGTCTGCAACTCTGAATTAAAACTGAAAATGTTTTCTGCTGTTTTCTCCTCTGCCTGTGTTTTTTTGCCTGTAACTCTCTGCCACACTGGAAGAATCTACTATTGGTATTGTAAACTTTACTTCAACATTATTATGTATATAAAGAAGTTATTGAATCCTGCTGAATCAGTCATTTGTGTACTTTCTGGATTTGAATTTCTGCTGCAAAATCTAACAAGCACAACTTCCATTATAATGGCACTGTGGTCCAACCAACTGTAGGATATCCAGAAGGTGCTGGTTTAGCCCAAAGCTTGTCAAGAAGAGGCACCAAAGTCATTCTAAACAAACAGAGCAAGAAAACTATCAAAGGCCCGTCCTCTAAGGAGGTACATCAGGCAGGACCCAGAAGAAGGGCCTTCTCCATGGTGGCTCCCTCTCTTTGGAACATCATCCCTCCAGAAATTAGACTGCCTCCTACTCTTGACAGTCTTTTGGAAGGCCCTGAAGAAGTTGTTTCGCCAACCCAGAGTGGAATGGAGCCCATCAAATGGCTGATTTGAGTATATGTTGTCACTGGTGTGTGTGTGTGTTACTATTTTATTATTATATTATGATTTATTATTTTTATTTCTTCAGGAACCATGGTGGTGCAGTGGTTAGAATGCAGTATTACAGGCTAACTCTGCTCACTGTTAGGAATTCAATTCTAACTGGCTCAAGGTTGACTCAGCCTTCCGTCCTTCCAAGGTCAGTAAAATGAGGACCCAGATTGTAAACCACTTAGAGAGGGCTGGAAAGCACTGTGAAGCGGTATATAAGTCTAAGTACTATTGCTATTGCTATGTTGTGCTTTTTATTTTCTATAAGCTACCTAGAGTCACCATGAGTGAGTAGGCATATATAAATATAAATTTTCCAAAATAAATAAATAAATAAAAATAACATTCCAGATTGGAAGACAAACAAAATTAAAGAAGAAGATATTTCATTAGGCAGAAGAAGGGGATGATCCCATTTTCTAGATGCTGTGTAAACAAAAGGGCATTTTTGAACGCAAACACTTACCTCATTGTTTCTCTTTAGCACAAACATCAAGTTAGCTGTTCCTCCCTGAGAAGAGACCATAGATACTCTCAATGAGAAAGAGACTTAAGGACGAGAGATCCCAATAAATCATAAACAACAACTTATTTTTGAAAGCTTAGCCTTTGTATGTTTATGGTCACGGACCCAAAGTGAGCATAAAACACCGAACAACAAAACACAATAACATAAAATAAATATGCCACTAATTGCCTTCTAATCTGAAAACAGCCTTCCAGAATTTAACTTATCTGAGAACGATCATGATGGAACCCTGTTTTGCTACCTTTTTTTGAGGTTTCTCAGGATTTATCAGCTAACAGGAGAAATGAATTTTCTCCCATAGAACAGCTGGAGGGATTTACAAGGAAGGGTGATGCTAATTAAAAGTGACATGAAAGGTGCAGCTCAGCAGAAGTGGTAGTGTTGGTTCAATGACACCCTCCTGCAGCTATCAGTTTAATGCAAGGAGGGACAGACTGTTGTTCAGGTCACTGTTCTTGCCGTTGCTTTGACCTCTCACCCTCAATCACCACAATCAAACCCAGAGATGCAGTGTGATGCCTTCTGCAAAAGATAAAAGCAGCGGATCTGCTGGTAATTGTAGGAACTGAAGCTGCTAAGTGGGAAAGTAAGCTATTAGGAAGGGTGGCTCAATTACTGGTAGACTTTGCAGGACTGTTGATCACTCTAGTCAAACATGGTGTGTGGACAAGTCCTAGGCACCGTTTGGTGGGGGTGGGATGGCTCAATGGTTAAAGACACTGACCCAGTCAGCTGGAGAGCTGACAGCCCAGATTCGAGACCTGAGCTCCATGTAACAGGGTGAGCTCCCATTCTTGCCCAGCTCCTGTCCACCTTGCAGTTTGAAAGCATGCAAATGCAATTAGATAAATAGGTACCACATGGGTGGGAAGGTAATCACATTCTGTGTGCTGTTGGTGAATAGTAATGCTGGCTACATGACCATGGTAAGTGTCTTCGGACAATGCTGGCTGGTTCCCTTGGCCAGGAAACGGAGATGAGCACTATGCCCTAGACTTGGACACAACTGACAAGGCAATCTTTACCTTTACCATTTAGTGTGGGTCTCCAACAAATAGATGGCATTTTAAGTGTGGTTGCACCTTTTTCCAGGGGTTCATACTCCCTTATTAGCCAAAACTCTACACGAGATGGAAGAGGCAGGAGGATGAACATGGAAAGCTGTTGAACACTTAGCCATTCCCTACCTTCTTCAACACACTGTCGGACTCTGTCCTCCGGAGATCTTGCACTTCTTCTCCTTCATCCTTCTCGCCACCTAAAAAAACCAAAAACTTTTGAGTAGGTTTGTGAGCATGTGTGTGTGTGTGTGTGTGTGTGTGTGTGTGTGTGTGTGTGTTCTGACCTAGGCTTCCCCCAAAAGCACTAAGCAGATTTTTTTGTCCTGGCAAAACCCCTTTGATTAAACGAAGGCGAATTTCTTGCATTCACATTCAGCCAAAGGCCTGGCAAACAGTCATTCAAGGGTCTAATTAGGAGCACAGAACTTATCCAGCCTGAAGAGCTGCCATTTCCAAACGCAGTGCTGACAAGGAAGGACTCAGCACAGAGTCTCTGAGATGCACAGGCAGATCTTCCCACTGCTGCAACAAACGAATTGTTTCCTGCAAAAGCCCCCTCCCCTTTTGCTCCTCTTTTAATCCCTATGGGAGGGGCCATTCAGCGTTCACCTGTGGCCTTACTCCCACATCGACCCTTAGTTCACAATTGTTCTTTTCTTGGCAGCTCTGCGCATGCGCAGGCTGGGAACCAGTTCCAAAAGCTCCCCCGCCTCACTGCTGTCCAAGCCCGAAGGCAGCTGATGACTGCCAGCCTGCCCTGGCCCCATCTCTGCCTCCGATGCAGAGCCCTTGTCCGAGCCTTCCTCAGCCTCCTGGACTGGCCCAAGTTCCTCCCCAACCTCCTCACTGTCCGACTCTGCTGCCAGCTCTGTTAGCTGGTGGAGGGCCACAACAGTGTAACTGAGAAACTGAAGATGGCAGGACCCACATCACACCAAGCCATAGACCATCATTTGTACATAAAGACTGGGCGCAGTCACCGGGCCAAGCCAAAACAAACACAGCCTAAAGTTCTTCGAAATGTGAGCCTTGGGAGTGACTGTAATTATGGCAGAAGCCACGTTTCCACCATTCAGGACCGCAAACTAAAAGGGCAAAATTTAATAGGGAGGAAGAAAAGGCTCACCTTTATAGACATTCATTTGGTGGCTGTCAAACCCTCCAAAGGTCTCTGCCCTCCTGGGGAGAGAGATGGGCCCCACGCTCTCCTGATCAGAGGCAAGGTTGGTCACCTGCTGCCCAAAAGCACTTCCAAGGCTCCTGCTCACCAAACCTTGCAACTGCTCAACTGAAAGAAGACGCAGCGCCGTCACAAGACCATCCAGGTTCATCCGCTGCCACTTGCTTATTTATTCATTTAAAAATAAATACAGGTAGTCCTCGGCTTAAGATCGCCACTGAGCCCAGAATTTATGTTGCTAAGCGAGACATTCGGTCAGCGGGCTGTGCTCCATTTTACGACCTTTCCTGCCACCGTTGTTAAGTGAATCGCTGCCGTGGTTCAGTGAGGAACATGGGTTGTTGAGTGAATCTGGCTTCTCCGTTGATTTGGCTTGTCAGAAGGCCACAAAAGGGGATTTGACACCTCCCCCCCCCTGGGATGTTGCAACCATTGTAAATACGAGTCAGTTGCCAAGCATTTTAATTTTCATCACCTGACCATGGGAGTGCTGCAACATTCCTTAAGTGTGGAAAACTGGTCATAAGTTGCTTTCCTCAGTGTCATTGTAACTTTGAACGATCACTAAATGAACTGTCAAGGACTACATGTATTTAATATATCTGTTTACTTAAACATTTTCTAACTGTTCACATATTGCAACAACAACCCTGAGCAAACAGTCAAAACCACCCAGAGTCACCTTGTAGGGTGGCATAAAAAAATTAATATATAAAAATAATGCATGAATAAAAACACCAAGCCCTCTTGGTTAAAATAAAATAAAATAAATAAAATAAAATAAAAATAAAAAATAAATGAATAAAAAGCAAAACTCTGTAACATTCATTGCATCCGTAATGATTAGCCCTTTTCAATTCTTGGTTCTTGGGCTGTTGCAGTTTACTTCCTTGAAATCCAGCTATTTGCTTTGTCCAAGATATTCAGAGCTTAGACTCTTATCAGAAAAGCAAGTGACAAATGTTGGGTGAAAGACCAACTTACCTTCACTGATCAGATTCTTCATTATGCTTTCTCCTTTCGGTGCTTCCTCTGTGTTGGCCCGGAACAGCATCCTGGCCCCCAGTCCTTCTTCATGCCCGCTGCAATCGGTCATATCTCTGAAAATCTTCTCTTTTTCCTCCAAGAGAGTGATAATCTGCTGATCTTTTTGGTGGAGTTGTTCTGTGAGAGGATTAAAAAAAAAAAAGGAGAGGTCAGCTGGCTGGAAAATTCTGGGAATTGAAGTCCACAAGTCTTAAAGTTGCCAAGGTTGGAGACCTCTGAGCTAGGGAACTCTTACAGAGGATGGAAAGTTATTTAAAAGTTGGTGGGGTTTGCAGTCTCTAAGGCTGGAGCTCCATCCTGTGCTGAAACAGAGAATTGCTGGAGTTTAAGTGACTAACAATTCAGATTATGCCCAACTTTTTCATTTTTACCTTTCAGCTCCCTGGCCTTGGTGTCCAGCACTCTCTTCTCCTCTTCCGATTCGCTAGGGATACCTTCATCTTCCTCTTTGTCCCTGTAGAAGAATCAGGCAGATTGGGGGGAAGCATGTTGGAGAAATTTTCATTTTCGTATCATTTATACTGAACTCTCTCTCCATTTATTTCAGCCCAGTTTCATCTCCTGCTCTGGTACAATTACCTACTATGCTTATTTATTTTTTAGATTTTTAAAATCCTGCTTTTATTATATATTTTTATAAACAACTCAAGGCATGAAATATACTTAATATTTTCTTCAATTTCTCCCACCCCAACAACATTGTGAGGTGATTTGTGCTGAGAAAGAGTGACTGACCCAAAATTACCCAGCCAGCTCTCATACCTAAGGCAGGACTAGAACTCACAGTCTCCTAGTGATTGGCCCAAAGTCACCCAGCTGGCTTTCATTGACTAAGACAGGACTAGTACTCTCAGTCTTCTGGAGATTGGCCCAAGGTCACCCAGTCACCATTCATACCTAAGGCGGAACTAGAACTCCTGTTTTCTAGGCCAGCACCTTAGCCACTTCATCAAACTACACAAGTCAACTACACCAAACACAATATCTGTTTAGTTCTTTTTAACAATATTAAAGATGTAGAACTCTTGAGGCATTTGGAAATTTCACAGTAAGTTTCTCTCTATTGGTGTTGCAAACGAATGAATGGATATCAAGCATAGGAAGCTCCCGTAGATAATTTGATCTCCTCACAAGGGATTGAAATCCCAGAATTTCAAACCCCCGACTTTTTTCTTCGGAAAGCCATGATTACTAAACCTTGTGGGGAAAAAATCTGGGACCCAAACCCCAAAAAACCCCGAAAACCCCCCCCCCAAAAAATGAAAACCCCCCCAAACCCAAAAACAAAAAAAAAAAACCCCCCCCCCCCCCCCCCCCCCCCACCCCCAACAAAAAAAAAAACCACCAAACCCCCCCCCCCCCCCCCCCCCAAAAAAAAAAAAAAAAAAAAAAAAAAAAAAAACCACCCCCCCCCCCCCCCCCACCCCCCCCCCCCCCCCCCCCCCACCCCCAAAACCAAAAACCCCCCCCCCCCCCCCCCCCCCCCCCCCCCCCCACCAAAAAAAAAAAAAACAAAAAAACCCCCCCCCCCCCCCCCCGAGGGACACAACAAAAAAACACAAAAAAAACCACACACAAAACTTAAATAGAAAAAAAAAACATCCAGAAAAAAAGTGAACAAATAAAATCAAGATGAACAAAGTGAAGAAACATGGGAAAACCTCTTCTGCCATCTAGTGGACATCTAGATTCTTCTAATTCAAATGTCTGCAAAACAGCCTTCCCAAATCAAACATCCTCCATTCAAAGTGGAAAAGATGGGACACCCTCCAGGGGCATCAGACCTGAGATACCTTCTTTTTATTCTATCTTCCACCAAGCATTCATTCGCTGGAAGCAAACCCAAACAACATCTCTCATTGCACCAACACTTATCTTCTTACATAGTGTTGATAGTGTCCTGGATGATTTGAATCCAGCTGTTACGCTCCTCTTTAGAGCCGGCATGAACTTCCACCATTTCAGGGTCTTTCCCACCCATGCTGATCAGGAACAAGCCCTTCTCCTCGTGGGCAACTTCACGGACAATCAGCTTCTTCAATGAGATCACGGTGGATTTTTGATCCTTTTTTGTGAGTTGAGGAAGAGAGATGCATTAGGTTGATTTGGGGCAACTGCAGTCTCTACACATACAATCATACCTACAACATGATCTGTCCCGATTCTGGAGCAATAGTAAAGAAACCACCTAAAGTGGTCTCCTAATTTAACTTGTCTTATTATGCAAATGCAACCAAAGTGTGATTTGTTTGTTTTTAATGGAAAAAAGAATTGTATAGAATTCCTTACCAGGGATGCAAATACGTATTTTTGATCCTTTTCCTGGAGGAATATCAGAACATCTGAGAGAAGAACAGCTAGGACTTCTGAGAAGGAAAGGAACATCAAAAGATCCGATTTGAAAAACCAGCCAACTCAAACCTGATATGTCTGCATTTATCAGTATTACTCACAATACCTCTTCTTTTATTTTCTGAAACAACTTCAAATCAAAATAAAGATTCTGCAAATTGTGCCTAGCAGCAAGTAGAGTCATCAGTTTTGTGGCATTTTTCCTGTTTAGGTTTCAATACCATTCATTTTCAGCTCTTCGTTCAGGTTCAGGCCAAAGAAGATTTGTCTGAGAGGAATTCAGGACTTTCCTGCAAAAATTTCCCTCATCCCTCCAGGCAAAATGCAGTTAAATGACTTTGTGTGCAGAGTGCATCACTGTACTTTTTTCCTTCCACCCCCGCAACTAAGATTTTATTCGAGATAGAAGGTTTCTCAAAAAAACCCTATGTCATAAGCATGCTATCTGGCATCATATCTGGCCAGAAGAATTTGTAGCCGATTTCTACAACCTGGAGAACCATCCCATTTTAAGCAGATGTGGAAAGAACTTTACAGTACCAACAAAAGAAAATATTTGTACCTCCGGGTTGAAATGAAAGGCATTGGTTGTTTTTTTTGCAGACATTTGACCAATCTAGGTAACATCATCAGTGCAAGGACTGTATGGTGCCTATTGTGTCCGAATCAGGGCAAAGAAGCAGTACTGAGTCCCTGTGGGATCGCACTGAAAGCATCCCTTACCTTTCAACCTCCCAGCTACATTTTTGAGAGAAACCGATCCATCTCGGACAAACTTCCTGCGCCTCAGGTCTTCTCTGGCAAACATCTGCCCACTCTTCATTCTCATGATGGACTTGCTGTCTGTCCGGGTATAGATCTCGTTGAGGCGCATCTTCTTCTCATAGTTGCTCACTTTGCTGTCGACCGCAGTTAGGACTTCCTTCACCAGGTTCAACGAAAGCACCAAGTCTTGATGTTCAGTGTCATTTTCTTAAACGGAAGAAAATTTTGTTTGTTATCTTCTTTCCTCCCAAAGGATTCCCTTCTCCAAGCTCAGCCCTGTTTTTTTATTCGGTTTTTTTCTCACCAACAACTTATCCACTTCTAGATTCCCCCCTCCAAGAAATTTACTTAGGACAGGAATCCAGTCCACCCAGTCCACGTAACCGACTAGTATGTTTACACCATCAACATGCATGAAGATTTTGATGAACAAACAGCATTGCTCTCTGGTTTTCAAATATTTCCAAATGGGACTGCTGTTTATGTAATGTGAATTGTGTGTTCAATTACCTTAATGCAGTTTTAAAAGTTATTTTAGCTGATTTTGACTGAAGACTACATTCGATGTGTGTATCATAATCCTCCTGCTGACCTCATTCACACCAATTTCTTTAACCAAATTATTGATATACACATATTGGCAGAATAACAGGGTTGGAAGGGACCTCAGAGGTCTTCTAGTCCAACCCCCTGCCCAAGCAGGAGACCCTACACCATTTCAGACAAGTGGCTGTCCAGTCTCTTCTTCCAAGACCTCCAGTCTGAAGGCTTGGTGACTAAATTATATAAGCAATTATATAAATATTATAAATGTTATATAAAAATTACTTATTATGTGAATAAAATAAGCAACTTCAAGAGTTATCTTCCCTGTTTTACAACACTGAAGGCCAGCTGTCATTCTTCTATCCAGTAGTTGTATCTAAGCAAACATCTGTCATAGGAGGAATTAGAAAGGGGTCGTGTGAAATCCCAGTGGGTTTACTTTGCATGTGATCCTGAGCACATCTGGCTTTTCGGCTACAGTAGGTTAGCTAGACTTCTCTTCCTCTTACACTTTGCACATGTGGGTGTAAGAGACCAAAAAGGAATGCAGTATCACAAAAAGAGCAAACACTGCAATTTTTCCATTGGTGAACTCTAACTCAACTGTATCTCTCTGCCTGATTCATCCCACAGTCCACTGGCTTTTCATCGAAAAAGGATTTATGTGCCATTATGCATTTATTTAGCCTTTGAAACCCACAACTGAGTAGTTAAATGAAACTGAAATATTTTTAAAAGCACTTTCATTTTAGAAAGGAAACACTGCAAACATCCATCTCAGTGAATAGAAGCTGAGCCCAAAATCTAAGACAACCATCTTCACAACAAGCAAGGGATACTTCAAACATTTAAAAACATTAGCTATAACAGGCAAGGATCTTCAAAATTGGCGGCTTTAAGACTTGGGGACTTCAACTCCCAGAATTCCTCAGCCAGCCCTCAGATGAGACATGCTGGTTGGGAAATTCTGGGAATTGAAGTCCACAAGTCTTAAAGTTGCCAAGTTTGGTGGTCCCCTAATCTATAAAATCACGATGAACCAGATCAACTTAATGCCACTGTTCTGGGTATTCAAGATTTTTTTTTAAAGGTCAGTGTCATTGAAGACATTATTTTTTTTATAGTTTATTTGTACATTTTCACTTAATAAGTGCTTTGTTAACAGTGTATTGTCTGGGTCAATTGCTTACGTAATAAAGGTTTCCCAGATGCTAATTTCTTCTTCTATTATCCAACCCCAATTATTTATCCAATAAAACAAATCCCATATTTGATAGTATTCTGTATCTTCCTTCTCTTCCTTCTCTTTTATCTTTCATCGAAGACATTATTAATTCTAGAAAAGGAAGGCAACTAGAGGATTACAGAAACATCTACAGAAAAAACTACCTTTGGTATATTGCAATATTCTCTGTAGCAACACTGGGTATTTGGTGATCCTTTGCGTTACTAGCAAGATGCATTCAGGAATACCCAAGCGCCTCACCACGGAGCTGCTCATCTTTTTCTGAAGAAAGGAGAGAAAATTGAAACACCTGAATAGCGAGGAGTATCTTATGTATGCAATGACCATAATCTTCAAAACAGAATTCCAGAATCACCATATCTATATACAGGTGAAACTCAAAAAATTAGAATATCGTGCAAAAGTTCATTTATTTCAGTAATGCAACTTAAAAGGTGAAACTAATATATGAGATAGACTCATTACATGCAAAGCAAGATAGTTCAAGTCATGATTT
Organism: Notechis scutatus; assembly: GCF_049901735.1. Taxonomy (NCBI): domain Eukaryota; kingdom Metazoa; phylum Chordata; class Lepidosauria; order Squamata; family Elapidae; genus Notechis; species Notechis scutatus. The sequence continues at coordinate 11,689,098 of NC_142019.1, forward strand.
GTCATAATTGAGATGATTATGGCTTACAGCTCATGAAAACCCAAATCCACAATCTCAGAAAATTAAAATATTACATGCAATCAATAAAACAAGGATTGTACATAGAACAATATCGGACCTCTGAAAAGTATAAGCATGCATATGTACTCAGTACTTGGTTTGGGCCCCTTTTGCAGCAATTACTGCCTCAATGCGTGTGTGGCATGGAAGCTATCAGCCTGTGGCACTGCTGAGGGTTATGGAAGACCAGGATGCTTCAATAGCGGCCTTCAGCTCTTCTGCATTGTTCAGTCTCATGTCTCTCATCTTTCTCTTGGCAATGCCCTATAGATTCTCTATGGGGTTCAGGTCAGGCGAGTTTGCTGGCCAATCAAGCACAGTAATCCCATGGTCATTGAACCAGGTTTTGGTGCTTTTGGCAGTGTGGGCAGGTGCCAAGTCCTGCTGGAAAATGAAGTCAGCATCCCCATAAAGCTCATCTGCGGAAGGAAGCATGAAGTGCTCCAAAATCTCCTGGTAGACGGCTGCGTTGACCCTGGATTTAATGAAGCACAGTGGACCAACACCAGCAGATGACATGGCTCCCCAAATCAACACAGACTGTGGAAACTTCACACTTGACCTCAAGCATCTTGCAGTGTGTGCCTCTCCATTCTTCTTCCAGACTCTGGGTCCTTGGTTTCCAAATGAGATGCAAAAGTTGCTCTCATCAGAAAAGAGGACTTTGGACCACTGAGCAACAGACCAGTTCTGTTTTTCCTAAGCCCAGGTAAGATGCTTCTGACGTTGTTTGTTGTTCAGGAGCGGCTTGACAAGAGGAATACGACATTTGAAGCCCATGTCCAGGATCCGTTTGTGTGTGGTGGCTCCTGATGCACTGACTCCAGCCTCAGTCCACTCCTTGTGAAAGTCCCCAACACTTTTGAATGGCCTTTTCCTGACAATCCTCTCCAGGCTGTGGTCATCCCTGCTGCTTGTGCACCTTTTTCTTCCACACTTTTCCCTTCCACATAACTTTCTATTAATGAAGCTTTCTATTAATGTGCTTTGATACAGCACTTTGGAAACATCCAACTTCTTTTGCAATTACCTTTTGAGGCTTTCCCTCCTTATGGAGGGTGTCCATGATGGTTTTTTGCACAACTGTCAGGTCAGCAGTCTTTCCCATGATTGTGATTCCCACTGAACCTGACTGAGAGACCATTTAAAGGCTCAGGAACCCTTTGCAGGTGTTATGGCTTAATTAGCTGATTAGAGTTGGATACTTTGGGCCTAGAATATTGAACCTTTTAACAATATTCTAATTTTCTGAGATTATGGATTTGGGGTTTTCATGAACTGTAAGCCATAATCATCTCAATTATGACAAATCACAGCTTGAACTATCTTGCTTTGCATGTAATGAGTCTCTCTCATATATTAGTTTCACCTTTTAAGTTGCATTACTGAAATAAATGAACTTTTGCACGATATTCTATTTTTTTGAGTTTCATCTGTATATAAAAGCGAAATACCACTCAGGCATATCACAAAATCTCCAGAACTGTAAAACCTACAAACTTGAAATTTGGCACGTATGTTCCTCTTGGCTTCTAGGTGCTCACTAAGAAAGGATTTTTCAAAATGACCATCAGAGCATTAGTATTTCATATATTATTATTAACATGCTCTGATGTTAAGGAGTTCTACTCCCCCTCCCCACCTGAAAAGAAATCTCTTCCAAATGCAAAACACCAGCAGAGGAGAGGAGTTTCAGTTTTAGTTTCATAGCAGCAACCAGCTTTAGTACAAAACAGTTAAGCTAAGCCACGCCCAGGCTCCTTGCTGTCTCCTTGTTCACACAGCAAATACTGTTTCAGTTTCCCTGTTTCAGTTTCCAAACAGCCCTCAAGTCACTCACACACTGACAGGACGCTAGCCGGATGAATACCGATGGATGCTGGTAGGCAGAGGCAGAATTTCCCCCCCCCCAACTTATTTTCCTCCCCCAAAACTAAGCCCGACCACATAGTTTCGTAGCAAAGCACCGGTATCGAGCTAGTTGATTAATAGTCTTAAAGAACCCTGCAGAGCTAAAGTTCTCTAGATAATGCTTAATAATTTTAGAGGGACAAGTACAGGTAGTCCTCAACTTACAACCAAAGTTGACCAAAGTTACAACAGCCCTGAAAAAAAGCAACTTATGCCTGTTAGGCATTAGCATCCCCGTAATCATGTGATCAAAATTCAGATGCTTGGCAACTGACTCATATTTATGATGGTTGCAGTGTCCCAGGGTCACGTGATGCCCTTTTGTGACCGTCTGACAAGCAAAGTCAATGGGGAAGCCAGATGCACTTACCAACGTGTTATGAACTTAACAACAGCAGTGATTCGCTTAACAACTGGGACAAGAAAAGGTTGTAAAAAAAAGGAACGTTTTTCCACATGTGGTGGCAATGTATAGAGGTTAGGGGCTTTTTGAAATTACAAATTATAGACTTAAACTGGAACCAGAAATCTTCCTATTAGATATGATTAAAGGGAATTTGAGCAAGGATAAAAGATATATTATTGTACACATCTTAACGGCAGCAAGAATCACCTTTGCACATAGTTGGAAGAGCAAGAAAATACCACCAGATGAAACTTTAATTCAAAAAATAATGGATTGTGCAGAGCTAGACAAATTCACTATGGAATTAAGAGGCAAGGATGATCGAGAATATGCGATATGCGATAGGTGGTATGAATGGGTGAAGAATAAAGATAAAAATGATGTATAGTCACAAAACAAGAAACATGTATATACAATAACACAAACACTGTTGATGGAAATGAACATTCTGTATTTTTGGTTTTTAAAGAACAAAAATTTAATAAAAAAAACAACTGCAGTGTTTAACAATTGGGACAAGAAAAGGTTGTAAAGTGGGGCAAAACTCACTTAATGGCTGTCTCGCATATCAACAGAAACTTTGGGCTTAATTGTTGTTGGAAGTCGAGGACTACCTCTATAAATCCTTGAGATGCTGTTAATTTCCATCTTCCTTCGCTGTTGGCCAGGGCTGATGGAAATTACAGGCCAACAGCATCTAGAACACTACATTATGAGCCATGGTGGCGCAGTGGTTAGAGTGCAGTACTACAGGCTGCTTCTGCTGACTGACTGCAATTTGGCAGTTTGAATCTCACCAGGCTCAGGGTTGACTCAGCCTTCCCTCCTTCCGAGGTGGGTAAAATGAGAACCCAGATTGTGGAAGGCAATAGGCTGACTCTGTAAACTGCTTAGAGTGGGCTGTGAAGCGACATATAATTCTAAGTGCTATTGCTATTATCCACAGCTGATGCAGACAGAGAAGTCCCCAGATGGAGTAGGATCTTAGTTTTCAATAAAACTATGTCAGTCAACACCTGGTAGCTGTATTGTATAACAAGCAAAGCCTGGATAATGTTAATCTTCAGGTAGGTTTCATTATTCCTATCATTCTAAAGGTCACACCCACAACCCTCGCAAAAACTGTATGCCCCTGCCAGCTTACTTTGATGAAGGCCTGAAATCTTTTATCCTTAGAATGAAGGTCTTTGAAGTAATTCACGGCCTCATTGTGGTGCCCACAGAACTTCCCGTACGTTTTCTTCATTCGCTCAGCGTTCTCCCCAGAAAACTGCAAATTGCAAGAGATAAATAAAAAAGGAGGGAATCCATGGAGTGAGGAACACCATCCAAGCCCACTTAAGACATCCCCAGAAGGTTCTGCAAGAGGTGAGGCCACTGACATCTAGGGAAAGAGGTTTTAGTCGGGATGCTTTTGTCAATGCAGAGGTTTGGATCTATATCATCTTCTTTTATCTTCATTTAACGACCCCATAATCCCTTGCGGGGTGGAGTGAATGGCAACTGAATGGAACTAGCAGAGTGTTTTAATGGCCGGATGCCCTTCCTGTTGCCAATGCGGAGTTTTGTTCAGCAGAGATATTCTCATTGTGCCCAGAGAAAGAAATATCTACTTCTTTGGATCTATATGGGTTGTTTAAATTCTTCTTGAGGTCTTAACTGAAAGCAAATGGACCATAAAGTTAAATTGAAATGATTTCCCTGAATTTGTGCTTCTCCTCTCATCAAAGGAGACAACAGTTTTATTCTGTATCAATTCCATCTTCCATTTGTGATTTTGTTTTTGCTTGGGTCATTAAAACTATCTAAGGGGACAATGAAAAAAACAATAAAGGTATCTTCAACAGTTGTGATTCTGTGGAAATATCCCTGCCATTTTCTTGGCCAAAATACAGAAATGGGTTGACATCACTAAAATAAGTCAGTCCTCCTTTGAGACTGAACGGAAGCCACGGGATTTGTTGTAAAGACAACTAAACAAGATCTCTGTTTAGATAAAACCTTTTGGCCACTTTATCATTCAGATAAGCACAAAGGCACCACCCTTTAACTCAATCTTCAAAAACGTACTTCTCTTCGAAAAGATTTCCAAGGCAAATTTTGTGAAGAAAATGTAGTGGAGAAGAATGAAAGACAAATCAGGAACTTGTTTCCTTCTTTGGAGGCAAGGCTTATGGCAACTTACTTGATTCACTAAGATGTCCCCTATCCTCTTGATGACAAAGTTCTTCTCACTTCGGTCAGCCAGGGATTCCTTTTTCCTCTCCAGGATTCGCTGAAAGAACTGGCTGTGGATGTTCAGCAAGTTGTCCAAGCAAGGAAAGATTTTTTCCACCATCTGCTGCTCAAATTGTAGCTCCTGCACCATGCCTCTGCTGTAGACATCGCTCATGATCTTCAAGGTCCGGACATGGTGCATCTCCGTCTGCATCAGTTCTGGAAAGGAGGTGCATAGAGGGGAGAATCAGAAAGATACATAAGGCTCTGCCAAGGCATGAGAAAACACAGCTACAGCTTTTCTTGCCTTTGATTTAGAAGTCAATGTGGCTTCTATAGCTGAGTTATCCAAGAGGTGCTTGAATACCTATTTCACTGTATCTACCCTCATCAGAAATCCTCTGATGCAACTCACTGGCAATATGAACCAAAGAGAACGTAAAATAAGTAGGGAATGGCCAAGAGCTCACAATGTGCCACCAGAGCAAACTATATAACACATATAGTTCAAGAATGGCACCTCGGGAAATTTCAAGGCACCTGGAATGTCCTCACCGCAGCAACACCAGAAGCATTGAGATGGTTAGCTTCCTTAGGTGTCGAATTATAACATCTATCTCATTGCAATTCTATGACTCCATATTATGGTGATTTTATTATGGTTAGGGTTAGGCTCCTATATTGTATTGTCTGTCTGACTCTGTCTCATTTATCTACTGGTATCTATCTATCTATCTATCTATCTATCTATCTATCTATCTATCTATCTATCTATCTATCTATCTAACTATCTATCTATCCATCCATCCATCCATCTATCTATCATCTGTCTATCTATCTATCATCTATCTATCACCTCTCTCTCATCTATCATCTATCTATATTTATCATCTATGTCTGTCTGTCTGTCTATCTATCTATCAACTATATTTGTTGATGCTTTATTTAAACTAAATTTGTATATCAGTGATTGCATGACCTCTGTAGATGCCATACACTAAATAAATAAATGTAAAATAAGAATACATATGACCTACCATAAAATAAAACAGCAAAGAACAGAATACAGGGTAGAAAAGCAAATATGTAAAATGCTCAAAAGAGTTATTATAGAAAGAATAATTGCAGTAATACTGCATTGCTTGTTGGCTTCAAAGACACATTTATTCCAAATCAAGCCAACCAAGCTACAGTATGGCTAAAAATACAAATACATCAAAATGGCATGATTTGTCTCCCTATTGCAGAACTTAAACCAGGAGATCGTATTTTGCCTGTCACTCACCATAAATGACGTCCTGTCGCTTCACAATGTCTTTCTTCTGTTGTTTGAGAAACTTGCTGTCCACCACTTGACTCCAAGACTGAGCTTCCAGATGTTTCAAGTCTGTTTCAAAATCTCCCATGAGCTGTCCTTCATTCATGTCTGCCCCTAGAAGAGAGAGACAGAGATGATCTGATTCTTGTACAGCTAGTCCTCAATTTACAACAGTTCATTTAGTGACAGTTGAAAGTTACACAACGGTACTAAAAAAATGACCTATAACCATTTTTCACACTTATAACCACTGTAGCATCTCCTACGGTCATGTGATTTATGTTCGGATGCTTGACAACTAATTCATATTTATGACAATTGCAGTGTCCCAGGGTTACCTTCTGACAACCTAAGTCAATGGGGAAGCCAGATTCACTTAACAACTGTTTTCCTAATGATCCAAAGCCAAGAGTCTTGATGCCTCCTGGTTGCAAGATCTATCAATTCCCTAAATATCTCAAAACACTAGTTGGCCGATTATTTTGATTTCCTTCAGGTCTTGCATGTAATGTTTCCCTAGGATTTAGAAAGCAGCCAAAATAGGATAGGATCTTCATTCTAGTCACATGATCAGAGGAATAACCAATGGAATTTAGCCGCTTGAGCTCAACGGAGTAAAGGAATTCTATTTTGCAGGCAGCATGCAAAGTGTTGATTGTGATACATTTTGATTATAGATATTACTTTGCACCTTGGGCAGTGGTCCTTTTTCTGAATTCTGCTCTTGGTGAGAGAAAATAGTGGCTGAAAAAAGGGGTGTCAGACACTTTGAATTGACTCCCCACTTGCTTTTTCACACTGTCTTGGCCAAGGGTCTTCAAACTTGGCAAGTTTAAGATGTGTGGACTTCAACTCCCAGAATTCTTGAGCTAACATGACTGGAGGAGGAATTCTGGGAGTTGAAGTCCACACCCCCTGCTCTTGGCTATTTCACCGCTCTTCCCTAGTTTCAAATCTCTTACAGGCAAGAAAAAAAGCAGAGCAGGACTTCCTTGGGGTAAATCTCTCTTGTTAGAGATGCCCATTTATTCCACTGCTCTGGAACCTTTATAATCTGTCTCAGAAGCTATGTAGGATAATCAACCCTTCATCTATCATTTCAACTGACTCCTCACAATGGTTGCCAGCTTCACAATTCATACCACTCTGTTTTTTTTTTTTTTTTTTTGTCCACAGACAACAAATACCACACAACATAGAGCAAGGGCCTTCAAACTTGGCAAGTTTAAGACTTGTGGACTTTAACTCCCAGAATTCCTGAGCTAACATGACTGGAGAAGGAATTCTGGGAGTTGAAGTCCACAAGTCTTAAAACTGTCAAGTTTGAAGGCCCCTGGGTCTTGACCATGAAGGAATGAAGTTATCAATTGAAAATAAAAAAAGGTTCCCAGTTTATGCATTAAGAAACGTCACTCCCTTTGGGGCAATAATTTGCAGAAAAAAAGAGTCAAGTGGAACAGAACGCAAACTTCTTCTCACCTTGAGTACAAAAAAAAAATAAAAAGATTCCCTGTACAGAATTAGGATCTTGCGAGAATGCTATTGTAGTTTTCTAAGGCTACAATCATCACAAAGTTATCACACTGTTTAGGTTTCATCCATAACCAAACCTAGGCCTCTCCTTTTATAAACCCGGAAGAATTTGGTCCATCCCCTGCGATACCCCCACCCCCAAGTGTTAAAACCTCAGCGACAACACAACCTTTTCAAAAGTAACTTAATAATGAATGCAGAGAAATTCTACGATTGCTGTGCAAATCTCCCAGAGTGAGCCATTAATGCAATTTCAGGTAATTGCGTTGTCATTAAGATGTAATTTGTCTGCCTTTGTTTATGTGGGTAAATTAACAGAACATCAGAAAAGGATTTTGAAGCTGGCATAATCAAGCTACGGAAAACAATTTATACAATTGTCTTGGGACAGACCTCAGAGGAATTGTTCTCTTGCCCTCCAAATCCCGTTTCTCTGAAATAGCCTGGACTTCAAAATATTTATCAGCTAACAAAGTAGCTCATTTCAGTGCTTAAGCATTTCACTGGTCCCAGACAGGCAGTTAAAATGAAAATGATTTAGCACGGATTCCCTCTAGTTTGCTATGCCCAAAGTATACTTCTTGTAATCTTACATACTGCAGTCCAGTCACAGGTTTACTTGCTCTGTAAGCAACTAGATCATCTTCTTCATTTAACGACCCCATAATCCCTTGTGGGGTGGAGTTTGGGCAACTGAATGGAACTAACAGAGTGTTTTAATGGCCAGATGCCCTTCCAGTCACCAATGCAGAGTTTTGTTCAGAGGATATATTCTCATTGTGTCCAGAGAGAGAAATAACTGCCTCTACCTAGGATCGAACTCACATCCTCCTGATTGTGAGGCGAGAGCTCCACCTCTAGGCTACCACACCACTCCGCTGTAAGCAACTAAACAGTATTTTATGCTCAGTGCAGAATGTAGCAAATGAATCAGTTTAGAGCAGTATGTCCTACCTAGTTTATATCTAGGTATCTGGACTTCGAGTTCCAAACAAGAGCAAGGCTGGCTGGGAAAGTTGGAAGTCTACCGAGTTTGGAAACACTGATCTAGAGCTAATGAAGCAACATACCGCCCTCCCAACATTGCTGGACATCAACTCCAAGCAGTGCCAACCCAATGGCTATTGGTGAATAATGCTAAATGTTAGGGTCTAGCCCTCCATATCATGTTGCAGAATTAGCAATGTTTGGTTTCTTCCAATAATTGGGAGAATTCTTAATTGTATAGAAAGAGATCTACGTTAACTTTTTTTGGGAGGGGAGTTAATTTTCTTCATGTAGAGAATTTAGCATGTGTGAAAACATTCTTTTCTCTCCTTCAGCTTTTTTCCGTCATTCAAGCATGTTATTTCCCAACACAGTCACTTACCTTCATCTGTTAACGATTCCATGGATTCATTTACCCGGCAGATTTTGTTCAAGGAGTCTGTTGATTGGGAGAGAAATTTCCGCGTATGAAGGATACTTTCATCGTTTCCGACTCTGCCAGGACAAGAAACACGGAAAAGAGAGTAAACTACCGAGAAGCAGTGTTGTCCACCAAAAGTTAGATTCAACATCAAAATGAGACACCATGTTATGATTGGGAAAATTGCATGATTACATAATTTGTGTCTGATGTATTAATTATATCTGGCACGACAATGTTTCTATCTATCTATCTATCTATCTATCTATCTATCTATCTATCTATGTACCTACCTCCTACCTACTTACCTATCTATCTACACTATCTAACTAAACCATCTATCTACACTATCTATCTACTCTATCATCTATCTATCTATCTATCTATCTATCTATCATCTATCTATCTAAACCATCTATCTACACGATCTATCTACACTATCTGTCTATCTATACTATTTATCTAAACCATCTATCTACATTATCTACTCTATCTATCTGTCTGTCTGTCTATCTACACTATCTATCTACACTACCTATCTACACTATCTATCTACACTATCTATCTATCTATCTATCTATCTATCTATCTATCTATCTATCTATCTATCTATCTATCTATCTAAACACATACATGATGAAGTACAATGAACACTGTGCCATTTGTGCAGTGAACATAGGAAGGGGTCTTTTGTATATTGAGTGAGACCAATAACACCTCTTCCCCAAATCCTCTCATCCAGGATCATCTTTTAAGTGGAAAAGATAAACCCCGAATTTGGAACCTTCTTCCCACAGGCTTCACTTGTTCAATCTTCAGCACCACTGACCACGCACGTCTTAAATGGAATCCCCGCTCCAAAAAGCAAGGCAGCAAACAAATAAGTTCTTACCCAGCAATGTTCTGAATGGAGACACTCTTTGAAAGGGAGAGGTTCTGCTGGGATCGCCTACTATTGAACACTGTCGTCGTTATGTTCTCATCGGGGGCAAGAATTGCCGATCTGGGTCGCTCTTTTGGCTGAGAACCTGCAGGGAAAACACCAGCAGAGACAGCAAGAGGTTTAGTGAGAGATCAGGCTCAATTCAGTATTTAGAATATCAACATCAAAGCTGATGCCATCCAGGATCCAGACGTTATTGGATGAGATGATTGGACAGAAAATTGGATACAAACTGGAACTTTTCCTATTGGGAATCACGAAAGAGAAATATAGTAAAGAGGTGGATCTATTTAATAGTACATATTATGATGGCAGCACGAATGGTTCTTGCCCAACAATAGAAAAATAGAGAAATCCCTGAAGAAGGTGAGGTGATAAAGAAAATACTGACTTGTGCTAAAATGGATAGATTGACTTTGGAATTGAAAAATAAATTACAAGATATGGAATAAATTTTATCAATGGTGGGAGCAGAAAGGATGGACCCAAAATAAAAAATAATTAGGATTTGTAGAATAGATAATTGAGGTTATATAAATAATTATAATGGAATACGATGGATAATACAATGGATATAAGTTAACTGTATAAATGTATACAAGATATGTATCATATACTTTAGTATGTATGGCAAAAATTATGCCAGTACAACCACACCATGTCCAATATTTTATTGGATGTAATCAATAAAATATTTTTAAAAAAGCTGACGCCAACCAGAGCATAGCACAACTCCAAGAAGTAGTGCAAAATTGGAAGTCTACAAAAATCACCAAAAGTCAGACACAACTGAATGGATAACATCTCTATCATCCTCCTTGTTTGGAGTTTGTTTGAAAAATCCTTTTGAAAAGTGCGGATTTATTTTCTAAATTAACAAGCACGCTCTTTTCCCCAGGTGTTTTGTAGTGTGAATTTAACAGAGCACGATTATAAAAACTAGCTGGATACGCAACCAAATGGCAAGCTTTGGGAAACTTATGCCAAGAAGGGGAGGGGGGGAAGAGATACTCACTCTTATTTCTCATAATTACTGTGGGCAATGAAGAAGTATCGTGAGGCTGAAGACCGCTTGGGTTTTTCTGGAGCTGAAGTAGAAAAGATTAGAAAAAAAAATGCTATAATATGAATTCCGTTCACACGTCATGCTAAGCTAAGGTTTCAGAGGGGTTTGGCTGAGTTTATGTAACAAATTAAGACATCAATCATGGTTTATGAATCACAGTGACTGTTTCATGCCACAAACATCAAGATAAAGCCCATCAGACTCATGAATGAGAATTCAAAATGTGCATTATTATTTTTTTTATCTCAATCCCACTTAGAAGAAAAATCCTTCAAAATGTTTGAGGGGTCAAAGAACTGAAACTCTCACACAATGATACAATTGCCACATAGATAGGAAAAAAAATTAAGTGGCCTAAAACTGAAAACTTTCCTTGCATTTAAAAAAAAAATATTTCTGCTATCTAAAAGTTTCTAGCCTTCAAAATACTAGAAATTTCTGGATGTTGTTAAATGATCTCCTAAGTGGACTCAAAAAAACTACAGTTCTTCAAGAATGTTTTGTTCTATAGATAGAATAGAACACCAGATCTACCGATACTAGCATTTACATAGACAGGCCTCAGCAAATCTGGCTTATGACAGATTTATTGCAAATAAATTACTGTAGCAGAGGAAGAATTCAAGTTGGACAGTTCCGGTAATTGATTGCAACAGAATGAACTAGTGAAGAGCCCACAGGCACAAATGAAATAAATGAACATAAATTTACCGTATCTTCCTTCTCCTGCTTGTGCTATAATCACAATGAACTACACAGCAGTTATGAAGTGGATTTGAATAGAATGATATCACAAATAAAATAGCAATAATAGGATTATTATTGCATCTCGAGATGGAATAAGACACAGGATTCCTGACACTAACCTTGATCTATTGGAAGTCCTAGCCACAGTGAAACAGTAGTTTGCTTGCATTTTTTTCCCTGCAACCAAGAAGGCTAGACATTTATTTTAAAGAAAACAATAACAAACTGAAGATATTTCAGAGCCCTAATAAGCCTGCATATATGAAAATTGGACGGTTTTTTCTCCTTCCCAGGTTACAATCGTGCATTTTCAGATATATACATATATCCACACAGGTGAATATATTGAAGGGAAAAAAATCCAGAAGAATACTTACTTTCATTTTGACCTTGGCACAACTAGCCACATTCTCTTTGCAGCTTTTATGGACAATGGCACTACAATCTGCGGAAAACAAAGAGCACATCTTTAATGTGTAGCCAACGAGAAAGTCAGCCGTCATACAGGGTTCATATTCCCATTCATTGCATCTCATCATTCATAACTGCAACTTTCCCAAATGGAAATAACGATGAAGATAGATACTTTTTCCTAGACTTTCTTTGAGCTCCCTTAATTTTTTCTTTGCAATCTTTAAAACTTAAAAAAAAAAAAAAAAAAGAATCCACAGCATGAGCCAAGTCCTGTAAATTCTTGATCAGATTTCCATCGATAATTTCTTTATAACAGGCAGTGGTCAGCTCTTGCATCCAGAATAAAAAAGAGATAGCTGAAAAGCTTATTTAAAAGTCATAAGAGTGAGCAACCTTCCCTCTTCTCCCCAAAATATGCATTTGGAAATATCCATAGTTGGGAGGTCATTCTAATCTCCTAAAGGAAGTTGTTCCCCAGAGCAGGGGCCACTGTGGAAAAAAACTATCTTCTAGTCCTTGCCAGCCAATACTCTTTGGCTGATGGGATTTGCAGTGTACTCAATTCTAATCCTAGCCATCCTCTTCAACTGCATTTGCAAGCTTAGCCCCAATTAGTCAGCAAGCATCTCAAGCACCATTTCAACTTGTAAGATTGCAATACTGTCCAATGCCATCAAGGGGGTACTCCTGTCAAGAGGAAAGCAAATTGCTCTGGACTCTTCCTATAGTTGTGTGGTTGGGCAATAAGAAAACATGTGATAGGTTGACCTTTAATGCTCACTCTTATTTTTGCCTTAGTCAATACTAGTGAACTGGCAAGTTCAGGTTCCCAAAGCAGGAATTTCTCCTTGAAGGTAACATGATTCAGTTTCGGTTTTCTAAACCTGAAGTGGCACATATGGAGGGGAAATACTTCATTGAGTCATTACCAATTATCCAGAAACACAAATCGCATTTAATGCATAACACTGCTTAAACAGAATATACAGAGAGATTGTTTCAGAATTCAACTGATAGATTCTGTTAATAACCAGGAAAGGTCAAAATTCTTTAACAGAACTGTACAAGGAACTTCCTCCATCTTTTCTGCATACACTGAGTTGGCCCAGAAGTCACTACTGGCAGTAACAATAATAGTAATGTCAAGTGTATTTTACTAGAACATGAATGGAATATGAAAACATTTTGGGCATATTTTTCACTTTTCAGTTGGTCAATTCAAATTGGTCAGCCATTGTTCCAGATTCTCCTACCATTGTCATCTCTCCTGGCATCAAAAGGGCAAGCAATGATGGTAATTTTATGCACATAATTATTTTCAGAAATGTATTCTATTTCCTATTCATTCCAGTGCACAAAGTGGGGGGAGGGGGGAATTACTCACTTGCACAGACGAATGAATCTTTGTTGAAGGGCTTGAGACAGTGGTAGCAACTGACGGGACCCACGGTTGAGATGACACTGAAGAGATGTCCATTTAGTATCTTGTTGTCTTTGTCTTTTTCCTTGGAGTCTTTATCCCGTTCCTTCAGTTTCTCTTTCTCTTTCTCCTAAAAAAAAGAAGTGCATGGAGGACATTCATAACATAAAATAAAGTGTGTGTGTGTGTGTGTGTGTAAAAATGATGTTCTTTCATGTGCAAGGCAGCATGTATTCAGGGACATCATCATCAAGAAATGAGTTCCATATGCCAAAGATGCAAGCAGTTGTCCTTCAACTTAATGTTCAGCAAGTCAACTGTGAGTCATTGGCTGCAGACACCCAAGGGCAACGCTCACATTGCTTTGAATCAGTCCTCATCACCTAGGCTATCAATATGTAGGAACATAATAAATTATCTTATCCTGAGTCAGAACTGTAGCTTGGAATTATGTGGCAGCAGACATCCAGGGTTTCAAGCAAGAATTTTTCCTACCCTTGAGAAACAACCTGCGAGTTCACACCATGAGTTCTATCACCAGATTTTATGAACTTCTAGAAGAGATTGTTCTACTTTGATGTGAGAACTGAGCTCTACAGGAAGGTGGGTTCTGTAAATGTAAAACTTTGCGGTTAGTGCTAGGAAGAAGGAAGCCTATTTTGATTTTGCTCCTGCATACTCTTAAAACTATAGCATCCGAGACAAGATAGCTCCCTCTATTCTTCTAAATTACTCTTTCAATCAAGAAAGTTAAAAATCTAACATTAAAACCAACGTGCTGCAAAGGAGGTTTCCTATAAAGAGTGAAGGTACACACTCAGTGGCTAAGATTGTCGATCAGAAAGGTTGGCAGTTCGGTGGTTCAAATCCCTAGCACCGTGTAACGGAGTGAGCTCCCATTATTTGTCCCAGCTTCTGCCAACCTAACAGTTCGAAAGCATGTAAAAAAAATGCAAGTAGAAAAATAGGGACCACTTTGATGGGAAGGGAACAGCGTTCCGTGCGCCTTTGCCATTTAGTCATGCTGGCCACATGACCACAGAGATGTCTTTGGACAGCGCTGGTTCTTTGGCTTTGTAATGGAGATGAGCACCGCCCCCTAGAGCCAGAAACAACTAGCACGTATATGCGAGGGGAATCCTTACCATAATGTAATAATATTATCCACAGATAGAGGAAGGTGGAACTTCAAGAAAAACATCAGCCTACTTGGAATGAGTTAAAATGCTGTTTGGAGATGCTATACTGTATATCAGTAGCATTGATTTCATTGTTGTAAAGTTAGATATTTTTTTCCCCCAGTAAAAGCAAAAAAAGTGTCATGAACCTCCCTAAAATTGCCAAGGTCAAGGAGGAATTCTGGTTGTTGTTGCTGGTAAAGTGATTCAAAATAAGTAGTTCATGGCAACTATGAATTATGCAACACCCCCTTACAAGTAATATTCATTACAGGAGCATATACGTAAACATTAAATTGGAAAAACAGTATTTCAGGGCAGGAAGCTTGCCCTGAAATACCTCCAAGAAGCTTTCATGTCCAGATAGGTGGGGATTGCAACTTTTAAAATTCCCCTGTAGCTCAGCTACAGATCAGGTTGGCAGGTAAGGCCTGGGAATTGCAATCGGCAGACAATGAAGAGATTAAGATCAGCTTAAAGATGGCTGAAGGAGGGGCAAGAATCCTCCCTTCAATCCATCTCAGTCTGTGTTTTCCAACTCATGATCTGGAAACTCCTAGATTTTCTTCAGGAGGTTCAAAATAATACCTGAATCTTCCAACTTTGGACCAATGGAAGGGTTGAGGTCCATCTCCTTATTATGCTCACTCTATTATTTTTATGGTCAAATTAGCACTTCAAAAAAGGAACTGACCTCAGGACCACACTTTGTTTAGGATCCCACTCCTATTTGCATGGGGATTACAAAAATGATCAGTTGCAGCCATAGCAATAGCACTTAGACTTAAATAATTAGAGATTGCAAATCAAATCAGATACTATGATGAGCTGCAAAGTGCTCTACCATGAACTTTTGGGCATCTCATGATGTTGGAGAATCCCAGGGAAATAGCAATAGCACTTAGACTTGTATACCACTTTACAGTGCTTTACAGCCCTCTCTAAGTGCTTTACAGAGTCATCATCTTGCCCCCAACAATCTGGGTTCCCATTTTGCCCACCTCGGAAGGATGGAAGGCTGAGTCAACCTTAAGCCTGGTGAGATTCGGACTGCCAAATTGCAGGCAGCCGGCAGCCAGCAGAAGTAGCCGGCAGTACTGCACTCTAACCACCACACCACCACAGCTCAGTCACCTTCATAAACAACTGCTGGCCCTTCTATAACAATCACCAACACCACTTCCTGTATTTTTGAGGAGTGGGGGTCTCTTTCAATCAGTGTTGACTCCCTTGATTTCAGAAGTGATTTGTCCTGGCCTACTTCTTCCTAGGACTGACCTTGGATGAGTAGACACCCCCCCCCCAAAAAAAAATGAGACTAAAACTCCCGGTTTCTAGACTGTTGCCTTCACCCCCTAAAGCCTGCCTGTCTGTCTGTCTGTCTGTCTGTCTGTCTGTCTATCTATCTATCTATCTATCTATCTATCTATCTATCTATCTATCTATCTATCTATCTATCTATCTTTTTAAACACATGATAAAAGCAAGCAGTCATATGGTTAATGTCAGGATAGTTGAAGATGGCAAGGATAAAAAAAAAAGACAGCTGTTGCAATTCTGCTGATGAGGAAAGGCTGAGTCCCCTGGGTAATACATGCAAATACAAGTAAAATGGTATGTAGGATTGCTCTCTTTCTCTCTCTCTCTCTCTCTCTCTTTTTCCTCTCGGCAGAAGGCAAGGCCCATCAGAGGCTGAACACATACCTACAGCTCTGACTGTAGCCCCTCAGGGAAGTCTTATTGGCTTTCCTGGCATGCATTTCAGAAACGAAAAAAACAACTTGGGGAAGTCACCCGTGTTGCAACTGACCAGTCTAAAGCTGCTTTAACATCCACTCTATTTTGACTCTTGCACACCATTTTTTCCCCTAGCATTCCTGAGTTTTCAAAGCCATAGTTTCTCAGAAGAACAACCCAAGCAGACAGCAAGTGCGGAGAGCTGGTTGGTAAGCAGTAAAGCTGAGAATGGCCGGAAATAACTTTAGCAGAACAGGTCTGAATCTGGCACTATTTCTTAGCTAGCAACCACTGAAATTTGCATCCCTTCCAATTATGTGCGAGTTATTCAACAGAAGCTTGGTTGACCATCAGCACTTAGAGAGTAAAGCACTGTAAAGTGGTATTTAGGTGTAAGTGCTATTGCTATGGCTGCAACTGATCATTTTTGTAATCCCCATGCAATTAGGAGTGGGATCCTAAACAAAGTGTGGTCCTGAGGTTTTTTGAAGTGCTAATTTGACCATAAAAATAATAGAGCATCTATTCTAGAAAGGACCGAGTTGAAGCAATAGCTTCAAATAGCTGTAGCAAGCTGACAGACAATATCCAGTATTAGAGATATTCAAAAGACAATTTATATCTCAAAAATAATCCCTACCAATTATGCAAAAGTCATTCAAGAGGGGCTTTGTTGAGTGACAACCATAATACTCTAGAAATGACATGATATCTCAAAAATAGCACTTGATTCTCCCTCTTACAAGCCATCTTTGATACTATGGGGAATCTAACTCTTCATAATCTTTGAGATTTTGAGAAACAATCACCTCAAAGTTATCCTCCTATATTAAGGATCTTGAGCCTAGTTCTCCTCGTGGAAATGCCCACAGACAGACCACTAATGTGTAGAAAGTACATGACCAAATGTTGCCTTCCATACAATGAAATTCAGCCCAGTAAAATTAACATAATATTGGAAAAAAAAACAGCTAAAATGCTCATGCTTTTATTGCCATTAGCAGTTTTTGACATGTGCATTGGGATCTAAACCTCATACAGCTTAGAGCAACATGTTTCATCTAGTGAGACTTTATGCACCCTTGAGAAAACCTTCAATGCCCTAAATAGTTTCCCAATTAATATACGCAGCTTGATGACTAAAGCACAAAATAGAATGTCTTTTCTTTAAAAAAAAAAAAAAGAAAAAAGAAACCAAAAAACGTCAGCCGTGACTTTAATTGCTTCATACCCAGTTCTAAGTCATTGACCAGCTGACTAAGCTACAACTGGCAGGATTGACATATGTTGCTATGTCCTGAACCACAGCTGATATCACAGGTTCATACAATCTTAAACTAAAACATTACAATTTAATATCTCTGTGCCTAATGTAGAAATGGAGTTTGAATCCTTGGTCCCTTATCAAGCTCCCTGTTTTCCCTACTATCTTTTTTTTCTTCCTAATATTATTTCTTTTCTTTTCTTTCTTTGTTATTTAAAACAATGACAAGATATAGCACTTAGCAATAGCACTTAGAATTATAAGCCGCTTCACAGGGCTTTACTCTAAGTGGTTTACAAAGTCAGCATATTTCCCCCAACGATCTGGGCCCTTATTTTACCGACCTTGGAAGGATGGAAGGCTGAATCAACCTAGCCTGTCAGGATCGAACTCCTGACAGTGAGCAGAGTTAACCTGCAGTACTGCATTCTAACCACTGCACCACCAGGGCTCTTATAGCATGGCTCGCAATTTCCAACTCTGGGACTCTCAATGATCATATCATACTCAGACAGCATAGAAAATCACAGCAATAAGTAACCCCAATATCGGTAGCTGAGAAAGTCCAGGAAAAAACAAACTAACAAAACTAATAGGCCAACCATTCCATAAGAGGTCTACTTCCATTCAACAGAAGACGCAAGCTGCAGTCATCATGGGTCAAGGTGGAAGCCATATGAATATCAGGGGGAAACTATTCCAGAGAGCAAGAAGAGAAGACCCATTTCTTGAATGCCATCAGATAATAATTTAATGGATGTAACTTGGAACATAAACATGCAAGTAAAATGGTGGACATCTAACACCTCACTTGCCATCTTGAGGAATTTAGGATTGGCCTCCTGATGACAACCATAACATATTCTCAACATCCCAGGGACAAATAAAAGTCTGTGATCTCAATATCTAAAAACAGTGTGTGGTTTATCAACATCCCCAGGTGCCGAGATGATCTTCAGAGATATTTTTTAGGTTATGTCCTCCAGTTTTTTGCTTTTCTCCATTTCTTTTCTTTCTCTTCTTCAATTTTATCGGGCCTGTTCCCAAATCCTTTTGGACAATTCTTTTCCAGAAAGTGTCATAAAAATATTTTTACCCACATCTACCCAGAAGCAAGCATTTTTGCACATTCTTTTATCCCAGAAATGTCCCATCATAAAACAGCTTTCCCTGAACATGGTGTATTTTTGTACCTCACGTTCACTAATGTGCATATTTTAATACAGAATTTTTCTTTATGAGGTATTTCTTCAGTTGAACAAATTCATGTTTTGGAGTGGGGTGTATTAGCAATGTGGTATACGCATACTGAGAAATGCAAAAGGTCTTAAGACTGCATTAATATGGGGAACCTACTCCATTTCATCTTTCTAAGGTGATGCATGAATTTCATTACTGTGAGAACAATCAACCAGTGGAAGAGCTTGCCTTCAGAAGTTGTCGGTACTCCATTACTGGAAGCTTTCAAAAAGAGACTGGACAGCCATTTATCTGAAATGGTACAGGGCCTCCTTCTTTAGCAGGAGGTTGGAATAGTCTCTTCATACTCTATTATTCTATGTTTTAGGTTAAAATCTTCTTCAAAAATGTCCTCCTATTTATGAAACTCGTGTTTCATCTGTTTTTCTCTCCCTTTCAAATGTTGATATATTTTTGAGCCTTTTTTTAACAGAAAATTCCTGAGAATGTCCCATCTCCAGGTTGTGTTAACAACCATTCACTGTGACATCTTTCTTAGCTGCTGTGTATTTTGTAGTTTTGATGGAAATTTGTTTTTAATTCATTTTAAGATGGCTTGCAACCCAGAGTCACTGGCTGAGATGGGCAGCCACCCAAACTGAATACAGTCAGGAAGACATCTGTCAGGGACAAAGTGGGAAAAACATGTTAGATTGACTCTGAATTAGAATGTTCTTTTACTTTACTTCAAATATCTGCATTAGACTAGGATGCTAGTGTTTCTCTGCTTTGACAAATCCTTTCTATGCTCTTTTATTATTTTTACTGTTTTCAAAATGCTAACTGTCTTTGTCAACCGCTCAAAGGTCTCTGATAATCAGGTAGCTTAAAAATCTAATAAATAATAAGGATAATCAGTCAATCTGACTAGTAGGAGAACAGAAGATTGATCAATATAAAGGAGATTACTGTGCCCTGAGAACAAAGCTGTGTGAATGCAAAGCATATTAACTCTATCACTTCCTTTTGATGTCTACATGCATAGAAATACTTGGCTGCTTCATTTGACTCTTAATCTTCTCACTCAAGAAAACAGTCATTCAACAACTTATTTCTAGCTCTCTGGCCATCCTTTTACCCAGTAACAGGAATTTACTACTGACATTTTGAAGAAAATGTTCCTACTTTGAAGAAAAACATTGTCTAAGTGTTTTGATTTGATTAGTTTGATTAGAAAGACAGAGAGCTACCATAAGCAGATTGAGTCAGAAAACAGGAAATGGTGTTTCACGGGTACAAAAAAGTACAAACAACTATAAAGGCTGGGGAAAAAAACCCACAGTGCCCTATAATTTGGAGTTTAACGAACCACAATTTGTTATATGTAAGAGTTATATAGAAATGAATCTTCTCCAAACTGAGAAGGATAGTAGAGCAGCATATTGCCAAACTGGAATGAAAAACAAGGGTGGGAGACAGTCCAGCCTAGACTCCTCACCAACATCTTAGCTGATACAATCCAGACTAATCAACCAGGCCTTTCCTGACCACCACTGGGGCTGCCACCACTAATCCTCACTACCCAAGCCAAGATAGAAGTTTACCTCCGAATGGAAATGTCCGATCAGTTTCACTGTTATATGGGGCATGTCCGAAAACCGATGCCATTTGAGGGACATGCTGCCCAATGTCGGTGCAAGACAATCCACCCAATATCTATCCATCCATCATGTTAGAGATAAAACAAACCCCAAACACCGATCGTGTTCAGCTGCTCAGCCTGCTGTCATAAAAGGAAGTCAGAAACAAGTTGAGCAAGAGAGAAGGCAGAGGGGAGGAGAGAAGGAAGAGCTGCTTCTTCTGAGCTTCCTCAAAGAACAGATTAACCCTTTAGGCACTGGAGGTGTCAGAGCTGAAGCTCCCTTGGGATACCCAAGGGACCCAAAAGACTTGGGGGACACTTGGGAAACAACACATGGAGGTGCTGAAGATATTTTTTCTCTGATCTCTTTGCTAATTGGCATTTTCAAGTATTGAATGCTAAAGCAGAAGAGGCTGTGATGGTTCATGCTTGCCTTCCTGGAGAGAGATTTATTTATATGACTTAAACATCTGTGTTTTTAAGGCGGCAGAAGTACTAGCAGGGTTAGAAACTTCCTGTTTTGCTTCCTCTTTCAAGATTTTTTTTCTATCTATTTTAGACAAAAATGGAAAAAAAGAGAAGGCGAGGAAAGTTAAATACCCTCCACACATCTAAGAAAAACATGTATGCAACAATTTAAGGTGAAAAATCTCCTTTGCAGGTGAGAAAGCTAAACTCCATCCTAATCCCGAAACACTGAGAATGGAAAACCTTTGGATCTACAGCAGAATCCAGAAATAGGGAAGAGAGAGGTCAAAAATAGAAGTTGGCAGACAAAGTTCTCCTGAAGCCAAGATTGGGACAAAGCAGGTTTTCTGAAACATAGTTAGGTTTGTCATTCCAGTGCTCTTCCCTTGGAAATACACTGACATTGAAATCTTCAGCCAAACTATCTTTATTACGGTCAATGGCCCTTGCCAAAGGGGCACAATCTCAGCTCATACGGTATTTTTTGTATCAACCTTTTGCAATTTTCAAAATCCTGGGTTAACCTTCTGGGATTTGAGCCTCAGCACATATGGACACATCAGTATGTAGATCATCATCTTGAAGGCACTGCTGCCCAATGGCTAACATCATCCCAAGGGTATTGCTGCCTAATGGCTAAGCGATCTACATATCCGGTCATAGCTTAGCCACTTCAGTAACTGCTCATACATAATTTAATCTTATTCATCGTTTTATTCATCACTTGTATTGTACGTCTTTAAAATAATTCACTGTACTGGTGTTTTATATTTTGATACACATTTTATATGCTGATTTTGTGAATTCTATGCACTAGTACTGTATTCTGTAATGCCATATGAAATAAATAAAAAGTATGTAGATGTCTATATGTGTCTATATCAGGGGCATCAAACTCAATGCCTGTGGGTCGAATCCGACCCTTATGGTGCTTAGATCTGGCCCGCACGGCCGACCTGAAAATCATGAAAGACCAGCCAGTAGTACCTGGCCAGCCAAAAGGCTCCTGAGCTCCATTTTCACTGGCAAAGGGTTGCAGGAGGCCATCACAGCCAAAAATAGAATTCAGGAGCCCATTTTTGTTGGCAGAGTGCTCGGGCTGCCACAGGTGCCCCCAACACGAGTGATGCTGAGCTGACCACACCCATCCCAGCCCCCCAAGGTCAAACACAACCCTGATGCGGTCCCAATGAAATCGAGTTTGACACCTCTGGTCTATATTATACTATACTGTATCGTATATTATGGGGCCCAAGACAATTCCTCTTCAATGCGGAAGCCAAAAGGTTGGATAACAATAGTCTACATATTTCTCTTCATTCTTTAAGTGGTTGAAAAGTCATGCCATCAGAGACTGAAAGGAGACTGTACATCTAAAAGACTGTGTCCTGAAGATTATTTGTTCTGGTTTATTGAATGTTCTCTCCAAAATAATAATGTACCCAAATCAAGTAAAATGGGGAGCTGCATAGGATAGGATGCTTTGAAATGGAGACAATTGTTGTTCAGGCTATTTGATCTATTCACAGACAGAGGAACTTCAAAACACTCATAAAATTTAAATGGGTGCCCACAAGTGGTGAGTTTCCCTTGCACAATTGTCAAGCGGTATTGTAATCATTCCCCCCAAAAAAGGGATAGTACGTCAAAACAGATTTCTTCAAAACTGGTGTTCCACAATGACATACAAGTCCATCAAATAAACTATCTGATTTTATTAAGAATTTGACAGACTGGGTTTTTATTGGGAGCTGCCCAGGGTTTTTTGGAAGGATGGGTGGCTATATAAATACCTGAAATAAATAAAAAAGAAACAAATAAAATAAACTTTCCCCTTAAGAATTTGCCTTCCTTTTAAGAGATGAAGAGTAGCTCCAGTTGTTGAATATTAAGGAAAAGCAGGAGATTTCTGGCTAACATGCAAAAGTCAGAACTGAATGAAGCTCCTCTGCATTTTAATCTGAGTATCCAAAGAGTTCTTTGGCCGATTTTGTTTTTAAATATAAAGATGGCCTCTATAATGATGAATGAAAAATCACAATAAAAGTATGCTACTTTTCCAGAAGCTTTTTTTAATAAGTTGCAATGCTGTTTATAATCACTGCAAGGAGAAGAAATATCTTTTCATAAACAAGATTCCAATTCTAGCTGTGCAATCATAGTGAATAGGAAACATTTACCTCTACCAAAGAAGAAGTACTGGAATACTGCAATGGTCTGGTTTTTTAAACTTCTAAAGCATTCTTGCCAAACAGAATTTTCCTCCCACCATTTCTCAGAAGAACAAGCTACTTTCAGCTCACTCTTGACACTTCATGTTCTGAACAGGTACAAAACGCACAAAATGAAGTCGAAGGATCTACAGAACATCCTTTTTTCCATTGATCTTCACTAAAGCACTGTTGTGGCTGTCACTTGGCTAGGTCAAGACACCTGCCTCCTCATACAATTTATAATACAGTGAGGGTTGCACATTGGACGCCCTGATTTGATGTGTGCAATTTACACAATCCTTATCAGTCCCCTGGTGATCTAATGACCTCATTTTGCAAATGTTGCAAATTGACCCAACTCATGATACAAAGGATGAGGGAGTCCAAATGCCAACAGCCACCCTCCAAAACCCAAAATGACCACTTAAACCAGGGGTGGGCTTCAAATTTTTTTAGCAAGGGGCTCTCTTATCTGGTTGCTGGGTGGGCGTGGCCATGGTGGGTGTGGCCTAGTTAGCCTCCTGCACCATGGGGAGTGGGGAGGGGCATTTTTGCCCTCCCCGGGCTCTGGAGGCCTTCCTTGAGCTTCTGGGAGGGCGAAAACAGCCTTCCCAGGCTCTGGAGGCTCTTTGAAAGCCGGAAATGGGGTCATTTCTGGCCTTCCCGAACTTCCGGGAGGCCCGTTTTATGCCCTCCCTGAGCCTCCGCACGTGCCTTGCACTTACCTGCATCCAAAACGGGCCATGTGGGGACTCCTGGGTGGGGAGGGGAGGGGTGGGCGGGGCCAGCCAGGAGTGGGATTTGGGGGTCCTCCCGAACTGCACAGAATCTTAGCTAGGGGCTCTCCTGCACCCCTGCTAACCCCCAGCAGCCCAACCCTGACTTAAACCAAAGAAACTTGCAGTAAGCACCAGCAGTGTTGTATGCAGAAGAACTGTAGACTCTCCCCAGAAAGAGGATATTGCATGCTGAACTTTTGGGATAACATAGGTCTTTTGTCCCTGGTTTCTGCTGCTAGATTTCAGATTTTGGTTTAAAAAAAAAAAAAAAGCAAAACTGTTCCCCCAAATTTGCCCATTCTGATATCATCTCAAAAAAAGTTGGTTTCAAAGTAGGACAGATCCAGAGTTGAAGTCTCAGTTTAAACATTACTGCTAGTCAAGATAAACAATAATAGACCATACTGATAAGATTGGGTTCAGATAAGAGGCTAAATCATAGTACTATTTGTTTGTTTTTAGAGTCATATGTTAACACAGCCAACAGCAGTTTGCTTAATAAATCATGTTTATATAAACCAAGGCTCAGAGAAACCAATCTATTACTTTAGGAATTGCTTATGTGCATCTTTGAGCTGGCAGTAGAATCCATGTTTGCATTAGATCTTACAGGATGTTCTGAACTTGATGTAAAAAAAAGACCAGATCCGTATGTGTATATTGTGTATGTTGTTCCAGGACACCACAATATTAGTGTTAGAAAGTGACTGTCACCAACCTTATGGTGGACTCTAAATCTCATTCTGGAAGAATTTCAAAATGGTAATAGCCTAGAAAGTTGTCCCTGGGTAAGGACCAAGAACCTTAACGGTTTTTTTTTTTTATAATGAACTTGGTTGAATGTTGAGATTTTCTAGGTCTTTTTATTTCATTAGCTAATACCCAATTTGAAATAATTTGCAGGAAATGAAGGTCAGACTATAGAACAAGAGATTCATTTAGGTTTCCATTTTATGTGTTTCTAATATAAGACAACAATCTTGTTTAAACCAGGTTGGCTTCTTTATTAGCAAAGCACAGACATGTTGCTCTCATTGAACAAAGTTGTATGTAGGTAAACGTTTTTATATCCCTTTATCTGATTCTTAAAAATTGTTTGTATATATGTATGTTTTCTGGATATTTTTGAGGGGTAGCTTAGGGAGAACTAGAGTTAATGAATAGAAGGTTTGAAAAAATAATCCAATTTCCTTCAAAATTGTCTGAAAAAAGAGAGGGAGGAGCAATGGTAGCCCAAATCTTTACCACGTTCCTTATTTCTCAGTCATGCTGTCATTAGCATGGCTGCAGTTGGAAGGAAAACGCTCCTAGTTATTTTTACATAAGAATCTCTTCCTTTCCTGGACGGTCATCTCCTTATCAATGGGTTTAAAGCAGGATGGGTTTGAGAATCACCAAGACAAACATAATGGTCACAATATAATCCCTCATCATCAAAGCACCAGTCTCGGAAGCACAACCCCTGGGCCTACTTACTTTGCTCTTCTTACTGCTGGACATTTTATTCCTGAGGTAGCTGAACGTACGGCTGACTTTCGTTCCACTTTTGCCTTCCAAATCTTTTCTGGAGGGGCTGGGGGGTGGGAAACTGCCACTCTCCTCACTGATGCTGAAAGCCAAGAGATAAAACATGTCACACAATGCGCAAGAACGGTGGTCACTGATGCTAAAAGCCAAGAGATAAAACATGTCACACAATGCGCAAGAATGGTGGTGCGCTCATCCGTTGCAAGTTGGAGACAAAGCATTTTCATTTGAACCTGCCTACAGTGCCTAGAGATGGGGTGGCTCAGTGGCTAAGATGCTGAGCATGTCGATCAGAAAGATTGGCAGTTCGGCGGTTGGAATCCCTAGCACCGTGTAATGGAGTGAGCTCCTGTTACTTGTCCCAGCTTCTGCCAACCTAGCAGTTCGAAAGCATGTAAAATGCAAGTAGAAAAATAGGGACCACTTTGGTGGGAAGGTAACAGCGTTCTGTGCACCTTCAGCATTTAGTCATGCCAGCCACATGATCCACGGAGATGTCTTCGGACAGCGCTGGCTCTTTGGCTTTGTAATGGAGATGAGCACTGTCCCCTAGAGCCGGAAACGACTAGCACGTATGTGCGAGGGGAACCTTTATCTTTAGGGAGCAGTTAAAGTTACAATTTTAAGGAGAAAGGACCAAACTTTGCTTCAAGCCAAATGTTTCCCACCCACCTCCAAAGATAAATTCAGTCTTCATATTCTCAAAAAACCCGCCATTGAATTGAAAATTTGAATGTATCATAGGAAGGAATTACTGCCTGCAGAACAAATGTTCTTAATTTTAAGTATAATTATGTCATGTCAAAGTCATTTTACCCAATTTTCAGAATATGGTCTCTTACATGCCTCTTAAAGACTGAAACCCAAAACCAGTAAATTTGACAAGCTTTTTGACCACAATTCAGGGATATGTAGATTTAATTTTTCAATCAGTTGATAACTGGGTCATTTTTTTTGCAGTAAAATCAATCTTTTTTTTTTAAAAAAAAAAACCAGCATCACCACCAATGGTCTTTGTTTAAATTCTTGTTGAATTCAAGAAAGGAACAAACTATATTTAGAATACGTTTAAGAGATAAAAAGTTCACCTTTGAGTCAAGGAGCTGCTGAAGGATCGAGTGCCTGCGAAAATACACAGAGAAAGAATTACAGTTAAAAATCCTTCAAAATCAAAACATGTATAGTAATACGTGTATATAATTTTATTAAAACATATGTTCTAGTATGACAGTGCCAGATGATGCTTGATTCTGAATCCACCCAATACGTTTTAGCAGGATAATAGTTGACTTCGATATCTAGAAGTCCATACTCTTTATCAAGATTATAAATGAGCAATTATGTTGATTTCCTCCTCTCTTTTTATGAAGATAGTTATTTTGAGAACCAGCTGATGGGACCAGGACCACATCTAAAGTCAATACATCAGAATCTTCCCAAATTAGTGTCCCTGGTCATTTCAGGCAATCCGTGAAAAAGAACAAGTATGAACATGGTTCAAAATCTAAACCAGAGCAAAGCTGGCTGAGGAACTCTGGGAGTTGAAGTCCACAGGTCTTAAAGTTGCCAAGGTTGGACACCCCTGATCTAAACAGTTTCTTTCACATTCCCCAGCAAAAATAGATTTGAGAAAGCTGTCAAGTAGGAACAAGCATGCATTACATCCTCTCGCTTGAATTAGTAGCTGGAACATTTATGATAATCGCTGGGGACAGTCTGCAAGCTGAAGCCAGCAATGCTCAAGACTTGAGTGTGGAAGATATCCTTGTCAGTTTTATACCCAGGCAGAAGGGTTGGAGATCACACTAAGGCCTTTGCAAAGGCCAAAAGAAACACGCTTTAAGGAGTTGCCTTGGTTACTTTCTGGTAAGAAATTCAGCCTGAAGGATTCATGTGGCACTTTTAAGCTGTCTGAATCTGAAGAGAAGTTACCACCTGCAGATGTTCAAGCAACACATTTACATTGTGATGCACACAGAGACACAATCCACAGGACTATGCCCATCTCTTTGAAATTAATTTATAGTTGTTCCATTTGCTTAAAAGGTTTAGGTTACTGTAGGTAGGTTCATGATGTGCCACATAAATTGAAATTTCGGGCCTTCAAATTATACCATATTGGAACAATTTTCAAATAATCCCCCAATGGCAAATCCCTTGCTACTTTAAATCATTCCAAACTATTAAAGGCAACCTTGACTATTCCTTGACCATAAATGACCATATATTCCTTGCTTTACATTTACAGTAGGGTTTGTTTGTTTTTTAAAAAAAGTTTCCTCACAATCTGGCATCAAAAAGAAAAGATAACAAGAATACAGGATTTTACCTTGTTGCCATTAGATGAAGGCAATGTTTAAATAGTGATTTAAAAGGATTGCTTTAGAAAAATCTCTCACTGGAAAACAACTAACATGTCCCATAATTTCAGGGACATAATTTGTTCTAACTATTTCAGGTTTTAACCACCTCCAATAATGAGCTTATCTCCTGATTAAAATCTCCTTTTCACATATATTTCCTAAGAAAAGGTACTATCCAACAACATTTTTTTTCCAGGATAAGTTGCAGAAATATTATGTTGACCTTCTAATATTTCTGAATTTACACATTTCATAAAAGTGCTTTCTTTTTTTTCCTGAACCCCTGTTCATGTAAAATAATCTAAGGGTAAAATTTAGCAAAATTTAGCATTTTTGAACCTAAGCAAGTACGAAGAATCTCAACAACGTGGAGTCCAAGTGGGAGATCCTACATGCAAATAAACAAATAAAATACGATACGTCAAATTTGTGGCCATAACATCGGTTCCTACACATGAAGTCTATATACCGTAACATTCCTTATTGACCCAGGGGCCAAATGAAGAAAAACCTTGTAGGCTAAATTCATCAACAGGAAAGTAAGCTGAAAAGCACTTTGGCTAGAATTTGCAAGCAGCAGTGAAGACAAGTGGAGACGGCAAGCCATTCAGCCGAGACTGAACCACTAGCATTTGCATTCAACGAAGCCATGCAAGAGTCTGAGCTTCTCCACGGAGCACTACGCAAATGCCAGCATCGTTTTGCCCGAACAAGAGTACTTACTCTCCAACTTCTCCTCCTCATCACTGGAAGAAGAGTCAACAGAAAAGACAGTTTTAGACTTAGGAATGAGAGGAGAGATGCTGAAGGAGAAGAAAACTCGTCTAGATGGCTGAATCCGCCCTTGTGCTGAAAAGTGGGTTAATGGCAGAGGTTAGAGCATGGCATTTCGACACCGACAACAGACAACAACAAAGAAAAAGGAAGAGCGGCCACAGAGAGACCAAGAACAAAGCAAAAGGCATATTACAAAGCAAAGGGCTCCAGCAGCCAAAGCAGAGAAGTGTGTGTTTTTTTTTAAAGGGAGGAGAAGAAAAGGGAGGTTTCATTGTATGCAAAAAAAAAAAAAAATGCTACAGGCAGTCCTCGACTTACGACAGTTCAGTTAGGGACCATTCAAAGCTACAACACCACTGAAAATAAGTTACTTAGGGCCATTTTTCACACTTAGGACCATTCAGCATTCCCAAGGTCACGTGATTTACATTCAGACGCTTGCCAACTGGTTCATCTTTATGACGGTTGCAGCATCATAAAGTGATCCTCTTTTACAACCTTCTTTTACAACCTTTTACAACATCGATTTTGGGCTCAATTGTGGTGCTAAGTCGAGGGCTACCTGTATTGATTTCTGACAGTTTCCCTACAAGGCTTCCATCATTACACAGTAAATTGGAGACGTGTCTCTTTTCAGTAACCTAAGTACTAGCCAAAAAGAACAAACAAAATCCAGCCTCCGACCACCACAGCCCCTTTCACCAGTTTGAGCAGACACCCTAACAAGCTTATGTGTCACTGGAAGAGAGTACACAAGATCGACTTCGTGGGATAGACATCAGAGGTGGTATTCAGCAGGTTTTGACCAGTTCTGGAGAACCGGTCGCGGAAAATTTGAGTAGTTCGGAGAACCAGCAAATACCACCTCTGACTGGCCCCGCCCCCATCTCTTCTCTGCCTCCCATTGAGTCCCAGCTGACTGGCTGGGTCATCTTTTGTTGCCCTGCACAGGAGAACGGAGCTGGAAAGCAGGTTAGTTGGGTAGGAAAGGAATGGGATTTTGCAGTGTCCTTCCCCTGCCACACCCACCAAGCCACACCACGCCCACCAAGCCATGCCCACAGAATCATTAGTAAAAAATGTTTTGAATCCCACCACTGATAGACATGATGTGTTTATCTCTATGACAAAATGTCTCAATCTGAGCTCCCGTTGGGTGTTCCCTCCTTCCTCAAGAAGCCATTGTTAGACCCAACCGTCCTGGATAGTTTTCACACAGTTTCCAATCTTCCCTCTTTATGGAAAGCTGAGAAGGCGGTCAGGTTGCAGTTGGGAGAGGATTCTGGAGGAAGTGGACTATTTGGGCCCTATTCAGTTAGACTGGAAATTGGGACAACTTTGATTGGACTTACTGAAGTCTTACAGAAATGGGGCTTCCTGAATTTCTCAGTGCATTTCTATTCCACTTGACCACGATAAACTTCTGAGCGAGGGTTAAGAATGTAATTGGCTGGCAGTGGTTGCCCTCCTTTCTCTACCATGTTTTCCCCAAAATAAGACCCTGTCTTATATATATTTTTGCCACCAAAAAAGGCACCAGGTCTTATTTTGGGGGGATGTCATCCACTGACAAACTTCACTTGCGTGTGTTGCCCCGGCTTCCTTTTTGCTTTCAGAGGCTTTCAGGAACTTCTTCTTCTGCAGCCAGCAAGGCTTTCCTGAAGGCCTCTGTAGCTGATAACAGAGCCCCAGGTCGGTCTGCATAAGAAATGGGCTGGCAAGGCAGGTGTTGGGGTGTGCGAGGCCTGGCTACAACTGTCCAAAGGTAAGTAATAGGGCAGCTCCACACACACCCCATCCCCACCTAGCTTAATTTTTATCCATGTACTCTGGAGTGGGCAGGATCTTAATTAGGGCTTATTTTGGGGATAGGTTTATATTGGGTGCAGGTGTAAAAGTCAAACTAGGACTTACTTTCAGGGTAGGTTGTATTTTTGGGGAAACAGGGTAGTTCTAGCCAGTATTGGACAGGAGGGAGAGATCAGGCCCAAAGACTCTGATCTGTGGGACATCTTCAAGGTTCAACTTTTCTTTCCTCTCCACTGTCTCCCTGGTTTCCTTCTCCTTTTTCAAGCATTCTTTTAAAAGCTGAATTTCCTCAAAGATCTGGGCTTCAGGAGTAAAATTTTCCTCAAAGTTGGGCTTCAGGAGTACATTGAAAGAATTTGAGGGAGGGGGAGAGAGAGATTCCATGAATGGATGTTATTTTTTATTCCTGGAGTTGTTTTGCATTTATGGATTTTTTTTTTTAATTTTGAAAGTTGCTTGCATCATCTGGAGTTGTTTTGCATTTATGGATTTTTTTTTAATTTTGAAAGTTGCTTGCATCATCTGGAGTGCAATAATCTATAAATTCAGCCATCACATTATCACGTTCTAACAATTCTTGAAGTGCTGAACTCCCTATAACCTCTTCGAGGTATCTTCCAACTTTTTTTCTTCTGTTGCATATCTTAGAAGCACAATTCAGGTGTGAAAAGCTGTGCTGTCAAGAGCAGTTTGAAATTGTAACACACTCCTAAAAAAATCGGTGTGCCTTATTTCACCTTGAGTCTGTCTTCCTTTTCATCCCATTTTCTTATTTGCATTGACAAGATAATTAACAAAATAAATTTCCATGTAGAAAAAGTATTTGCCTTAAATCTGATGCAAGTTTTACAAACTTTTTCAATGGCCTGATGAGGTGTGCAACCTTCACTGGATATAGTTAAGGGCAACATATTTAAAGTTTGGAGTAGTTTGAGCAGCTGCAATCCAGAGACCTCACCATTCCCATGGATCTAGTAGCCAAGAAAATATTGTGATTTTGTTCTGTTGTTTAATTCATGTGAATATGTGCAACAGGCATGTCTTATATGCACTGTATCTGGAAGGAACTGACTAGCTAAGATCTGAAAAAGTTCTCTATAGCTTTGGGGGTGAGGACAGGGGGAAGAGTAGAGACAGTTTTTAGCTGGCCAAATATTGTCCATTCCTTGTCGTGCTGTAAGCCTTCCAGTAAGTAGCATGGGTGGGTTTTAGCTTCACAACTATGACCACCAAGAAGATTTGTCCAAGAGACTGATTTGTCAAGAAGACTGAACAACATTTATGGGTCCAAAGGGTTTGTATCCGGGAAGATAATACAATTCCATGAAGAACAATTGCAGGAATTGGGTATGTCTAGTTTTAGGAAAAGAAGGACTAGAGTGACACAATAACAGTGTTCCTGTATTTGAGGGGCTGCCACAAAGAAGAGGGGGCCAACCTATTCTCCAAAGTATCTGAAGGCAGGATAAGAAGCAATGGATGGAAATTAACCAAGGAGAGATCCAACTTAGAACTAAGAGGAATTTCCTGACAGTTGGAACAATTAATCAGTGGAATGATTTGCCTCCAGAAGTTGTGAATGCTCCATCACTGGAGGTTTTTCAGAAGAGATTGGACAACCTTTTTTCTGAAATGGTATAGAGTTTGCTGCCTGAGCGGGGAGTTCAACTAGAAGACCTCCAAGGTCCCTCCCAACTCTGTTATTCTTAAATTCGTAAGAATAATTTCACAATTTTTTTAAGTATTGCAATATAGACAAGTGCTAAAATCAAATAATGATGAAATAGTTGCAAGAACAGAACCATTTGAGGGATCTCTTGTGTACTGGAACATGACTAAAAGGTCTGGGTAGAGGTCAATAGCTTTTCTACGACTTTAGAGCAATTTTACTACAACCATCCAGAAGTCAAAAGGTTGAGAAGGAAGGAAGGAAGGAAGAAAAGCCAAACCAATCTCCACGGAAACAATCAATATGAAGTCTACAGAGGGGAAACTTTCTCAGTAAGCTACACCAAGTCAAGACTTGATTCTTATTTCAGTATTTTTCAAACTCTAATATAATAGGAACTCACTTTTATATGTGTCACCAAGAGTGAGCTGGACTGTCATATGCATTTTCTTAAATAAATAAATGTGCTCCCAGATGGGGCACCATTATTTCTGTAGGACTTCCCAGCAAATTGGATTATACTTATACTTTTACACTTACCCTACCTTGACTCCTGTTGAAAAAGTATACAGTAATTTAAATTCCTAAGTTTAATTTAGTTTACTTTGTCATTGCACCTCGTACAACAAAATTATATACCATCTTCAGTATACGTAGTCAATTCATAAAATACTTCTTTGGTCTTTTTAGAGTTGCCAACAGAAAGGGAGGGAGGAGCAGTGCAGCAGCTTGCAAAACTGAAACTGCATTCCATAAATGTTTTTGAAGATAGCAACTAGGTGACCGAAATTTCTGCTGCACAAAATTCTAACTGGATAACATGATTGATGATTCCTGGCTATGGATGTGTCTCATTGGAGAATATGAATTACGATACACCCAGGCGGTGGCGGGGAAGTCAGGGTCAAGGATGACAATGAATTATGTGTCTCAGAGTCGGCTACACCCAGGCAGTGCCAGCATGTTTTGGAAGTTTGTCTAGAGACTCATGATTTAAATTGGGGTAACTGCCAGAATCCTGACATATACATTATGACTATGAAAATAAACACACACACACATCCTTCATATTCTATACATTGAATTGAAAATGCCTGGTATTGCATTCACATTGCACTATACAGTAGAATTCAATAGAGTTACTGCCCTGGGATAGAAGCTCTTTTTTACAGCCTTATTTGTCCTTATTTTTATTGTCCTGTACTGTCTGCCAGATGGTATTAGTTAAAAAAAAAAAAAGGTGTGTGTGCCCAGGATGAGATGGATCTAAGGAGTGTATTCCAGGTAGTGCCTTGCATTTCAAATGTAGTATTAAGGAGGGAGGCACAACTATCTAAAGTTGAAACAGGTTCATGGTGATAGTACAAAGTAGTGATTATGGATGATGGCTTTATTCATAGAATAACAGTCTTGGTGAATGCAAGCAGTCCCAAACCCATGCTTATCAGAAGGCCAACTTGTTCTCCCACCTTCTGCCCTTTGGGATTCTTTGCGTGATCTCCAGTTCATGTTGGTCCTTTTTGTCTGAAAAAAAGAGGGTCATTGCCAAACAAAGCTCTGGACAGAGACACTCTCCATGTTTATTTTTCCCAGAACATCTATGATACCAATGTGAGCTTCAAAGGTAATCTTGCAAGTGAAGACCACACTAGGGCCAATCATGCTCCCTTATAGCAGAATAAGAGAATTGGAAGGGACCTTGGAGGTCTTCTAATCCAACCCTTTGCTCAGGTAGGAAACCCTTTACCATTTCAGACAAATGGTTGTCCAATCTCTTCTTAAAATCCTCCAGTGTTGAAGCACCCATAGCTTCATTTTATTTAATTTTATATGGTATAATCTTTGTTTAGTTTCAAAAACATTCTCAAAGATCAATCTCATCCCGGGCACTCTTTTTTTTTTAACTATTACCATCTGGCAGACGGTACAAGACAATAAAAACAAGGACAAATAGGCTGAAAAACAGCTTCTATCCCAGAGCAAATATTGAATTCTACTGTATAGTGCAATATTAATGCAATATCGGGCTTTCAATTCAATTGTATAGAATGTGATGGATGTGTGGTTTTGTTTTATTTTTATAGTTGTAATGTACACCGAAGATGGCATTTAATTCCGTTGTACGAGGTGCAATGACAATAAAGTAAACTAATTAAAATGACAAAATCTGAAAGTCAGGTGAGGAAAGCAAAGCATGAACAAAGGGAAAATTTCTGGGGAAACTGATAACCACAAATACAGTTCTGGTCTAGACTAATTGTTCTATTCACCTTAATTTATCCTGAGTTTAATTGGAACAGAAGCACAGAATGCCTCTTCTGGTGTTTTACCCACATCTATAAACGTTCACTGTTATTTACTAAAAAAAAATTTAAACCTGCATATATAGTACTCCTACAGTTTAGCTAAATTGATACTTTTTAATGATGCAAACATTTCTGTTTCGCTGTACTGTTATCTGCAGAGCTCACACTCCACTCTGAAATCTGATCAGATAAAAAAGAATATCAGCAACTCTTTAAGGAAACAAAAATATAACATTAACTTTAGCTGATGATAATTTGGGGGCAGCTATCAGCTTTAGGCAGCCTCTAGTACTTTGAGCCTCCACTTAAGCCATGTTGCACATTAAATTATCAAAATATTAAAATTGCATCTTTCATTTGCACAGCACCGTTTTGTGAATCCATTTCTTTCCTTGCTATTAATTTGAGCTGCGGTACAGATCTCTTTGGAAAAGAGTGCAAATTTGGAGGAAAGTATTTGCAAAAGGTTTTCCTATAATTAAGAGAAAATAATCCGTTTCTCAAAGAAGGCTGGTTTTTAAGTCCCTTTCCCTTTTCTTAGCCACTTAGAAAAAAACAAGAGCATGCCAATTGGTCCTTTGCTGCATACGTGAGCCCATCCTGTGTGTGGATATGCCTTTAATGAGGGCCTTCAGAAGGAGGAAGAAAATTAGTACATTCTGGTCACCGAAGATGAAGTGTCTATTTTCATGGATGGACAAGTGTTTTGGTTACTATTGCTAAGGGAGAAGCAAAAACGAGTCAACATCTTTATGAGTCACGGGTCTTGAGAAGTTAAGCCAGATCTTCCAAAAAGGTTTGCTTGTTAGAAGAGACTTTCTCAGTGGCAAACTCCCAAACCAGAGAGGCTTCTCTCCAAGAAGAAAAAAAGCAATGAGTTTCTTATATACGCAGAGTGCTTCGGGGTACTCCACATTTATGGCAAAAATAAAATGTGTATAAAATAAAAGGTGGACTGGGGGTGACATGAAAGCAATCTTCCAGTATTTAAGAGGCTGCCACAAAAATGAGGGGGTCAATTTATTTTCCAAAGCACCAGAAGGCAACATAAAAAGAACAATGGATGGAAACTGATCAAGGAGAGAAGCAACTTGGAATTAAGGAGAAACTTCCTAACAGTGAAGACAATTAACCAATGGAATATCTTGCTTCCAGAAGTTGTTGGTGTTTCATCACTGGAGGCTTTTAAGAACAGACTGGACAGCCACTTATCTGAAATGGTATAAGGGCCTCCTGATTGAGCAGAAGGTTGGACTAGAAAACCTCCAATGCCTTTGTTTCATTTTGTTTGTTTGTTTCAAAGATAAAGGTTCCCCTTGCACATACGTGCTAGTTGTTCCGGCTCTAGGGAGTGGTGTTCATCTCCGTTACAAAGCCGAAGAGCCAGTGCTGTCTGAAGACATCTCCGTGGTCAAGTGGCTGGCATGACTAAATGCTGAAGGCGCACGGAATGCTGTTACCTTCCCACCAAAGTGGTCCCTATTTTTCTACTTGCATTTTTTACCTGCTTTTGAACTCCTAGGTTGGCAGAAGCTGGGACAAGTAATGGGAGCTCACTCCGTTATGCGGCGCTAGGGATTCGAACCACCGAACTGCCGAACTTTCTCATTGACAAGCTCAGCGTCTTAGCCACTGAGCCACCGCATCCCCCTTTGTTTTACTGTTTTGTATTTTATTTTCTATGATAAAACAATAAATAAAAAAAAAGAATTTGAAATGTATGGAAATTCTTATTCCACCATTTATTTCCCCAATGAAAATGTTTTCTTAGCTTTAGTGAACCCTGCAAAACTTTTTTTTATAGGTGTTCTCCACATGTATCTTGGGTGTGTTTCTAAAGTATCTGAAAATCTGGCTTTTTCTGCTCAGTCCTTTGTTTCAGGTGAATGGTGAACTTTCTGTAGGGATTATATATGTTTTTCTGAAATGCTTTCTCTTTGAGATGTACAGGTTATTTTTTTAATTGTTTCTTTTTAATGCTGTATGTCATCCAAAGTTTTTCTAAATTGGACAAATAAATAAATAAATAAGTCATCTGAACCCATTTGATCATCACACAGGTACAGTTGGGAGGTAATAATTAAATTTAGGAGAAATGTAAGGAAATGACCACTGTGCAAAATCCTTTTGCTTATTATATAAAATCTGGATTTCCAATTGGAATAAAACAAGATTACAATCCATAAAACGCTAGAGTAATCATGGAAAGCAGTCAGGCTGTTCCGGGCTCATTTGAACCACACCACATAACCACTGACAGAACTGATGAACAGTGAAGCTGCACCGGAGACACAACTTTCACAACTGCCAAGTCAGAACCCACTGACATTCCCCCAGGGCACACAATCATCCTATAAAAACATGTCTCAATGTCATTTTTGCTAAAAAAAAAACCACGTGGCAGATGCAGAGATAGCTTGCTCTTCACCTCTCTCAAAGCTCCAGATAGATGTAAAAGTATCCAGGAGATATTTTCCAAGGAGAGAGCATTAGTCACAGTGGGGTGCAGTTTGTTTAGTTATTTTGGACTGTCTCTAGCACCTTAAAGATGGTTTCCACATCTTACTGAAGACTAATTGCCTCTGCTGCATCAAGATTTCAGTTTATTTTTATTCTTTTCACTACTGGGGGGTGGGGGCGCACGATGGCTCAGCGGTTAAAATGCTGAGCTTGTCAGCTGGAAAGCTGACAGCTCAGGTTCAAGACCTGAGCGATGCGTGATGGAGTGAGCTCCCGTTCCTTGCTCTAGCTCCTGCCCATCTAGCAGTTTGAAAGCATGCAAACACAAGTGGATAAATAGCTACTACTTCTGAGGGAAGGTAACTGTGTTCCATGAGCTTCAACTAGCCATATGATCACGTAAATATTTTCAGAGAACGCTGGCTCCGTCAGCTAAGAAACGGAGATGAGCACCGTCCCCTAGAATCAGACATGACTGTACGATGGAAAACTGTATTTTCCCACTACTAATCTTATTTCTTGGAGATGCATTGAAAAGGAATGACAGTTCAGTAGTATGCTTTGCGTAAGTCTCAAGCTTAATCCAGGATGTTCTACATTTTTAAAAAATGCATAGATTGGACTTATAGAAGAAAAGAACTTGGGTATCTTTAGATAGATAGAATTCTTTATTGGCCAAGTGTGATTGGACCCACACAAGGAATTTATCTTGGTGCAAATGCTCTCAGTGTACATAAAAGAAAAGATACATTCGTCAAGAGTCAAGAATCATAAGATATAACACTTAATAATAGTCATAGGGTACAATAAGCAATCAAATGGTACTAGGAAACAGTCAATATAAAGCAACAAAGTTACAGTTATACAATCACAAGTGGGAGGAGATGGGTTTACTGGAGTGACTAATATCGGGCAGAGCAAACCAAAACTTCATACAGTGCAGGACCAGATATTTGCCTTCTCTGACAAATATTTATCTCAAAATGGCGCAAAGTTAGGCTGGTATAGGAAAAGCAGAAGGTGTGCTTAATACGCTCACAACCGAATGCTACATGCAAAGAAAAAAATTAAAACCCAACAAATACTCACTATTGTCTGATCCCACTTGGGCGATGGTCATCAGTGACATGGATTTCGTTAATGGAGGAGAAACGGGACTTGTGGAGAAGCTGAAGGAGTAGGGCTGTGGTCGAATCTGTGAAATGCAGGATGGTTACACTAAATTCAGTCTTCTCAGACTGGTCAAACAGACAAATAGAGGAGAATATTTGTAGCTCAGGGCTTAAAACGAGGGGGTCCTTGGTGATTTCTGAGCTTGGTTGTTTCCTTGTAGACGTTTCCTGACCCAACCAGGTAACATCATCAGTGCTAGAAGGAAGTGCAGGTTGGGAAGGAGGGAGGGAAGGAGTATGAGGAGGAGTATGAGGAGGAAGCAGCATTCCCAGAACTGAGGTTCAACCTCTCTAGCTTCCTCATCAGCACAAAAAAAAATTTAAAACCCAACATCTAAATCTTTTCCCCAGTCTAGCTATGATGTGAAACCATCTTGCCAACCAGTTCTACTACAGTATGCCTGGGATATTAAAGAGGAAGGTATTTGTATGTAAACAGCTTGCTCAACATAAATGAACCATGAAAAAAAATCTATACTAACCCCCTCCCACCTCAAATGGATCTAGAAGTTAAAAGTCTTCTTTGAGTCAAACTTTTGATAACTTCATGGAAATGTCCATGCAGTTTCCTGGATGATAGCAAAATGGTTTGTCATTGCTATTTACACACACACACACACGCATACACAGGTAGAGCTCCATCAAGAACCCTAATTTTTGTTTGTTTTTAACCATTAAGTCATGTCCGACTCTTGGTGACTCTATAGGCAAGTGCTCTCCATGCTACTTTTTATGAAGCATAATATAAACTTGGTTGTTGTTGTTTTAATTCCTCAATCTAGCCCACAGCTTTAGAATATCAATGGCCTTCCACCTAAGCAGGCATGACCCTCCTAACTATTTTCAAGATCAGCTGAAGTCAATTTGTTGCTGGTCTTGTTCATCTTTAAATACATTGCTAAGATTTCTGTCTGACTCTCTTAGCCTTGATCACAAGAGTGGAAAGTGAAAATCAAGTTGAGGGTCAGTTGTAATGAAATTATGAAAAGGAATGGTACCTTCTGACATCAAAGGATGGAGCTGCTGTGTGCCACACCTGGCTTTGTAGATCATACAACTCAAAGCTAGGATCCTATATCCTTGGAAGGACCTTTCTTCTTACCTGACTTCTCATTTCTCCTAGCTCTTCCTGTTCCTCTTCGGTGAGTGAGACCAGCGATCCTCGTTCATCATTTGCTAGGGGACTCTGCCGAAGATCTTTGGTGTTCATAGATACTACATCAAGACTTGAGGATGGCTTAGTAGTATCATCAGCCTCTCCAGAAAGACCTTCTAAACTGTAACTGAAGACAAATGACAGGCATTAAGTTTTTCCCAGTTCTCGGTAGGTCAGTCCATAAAGTTTTGTTGGCTTAAGCAAGCTTGACAGGAGATTTCCAAGTAATATTGTGCTGTTTATTATTTTGCTGTAAGCAGATCTACCTGCGTTCCTTAGTTAGTTAGCATGTTAGCACATTACTCTGTTAGAATTAGAGACCCATTCCACCTGCAAAAGCTCCTATGCGACTTTCTGCTGCTGCAATTTATATATATAA
Source organism: Notechis scutatus (assembly GCF_049901735.1). NCBI lineage: Eukaryota > Metazoa > Chordata > Lepidosauria > Squamata > Elapidae > Notechis > Notechis scutatus. Next base: position 11,728,619 of record NC_142019.1, read on the forward strand.
ATGTGCAGACTCAAGGACTTTTCGTAAAGACCCTACTTTGTACTGAGTATAAATCTGGTCTTTCTTTTCAGGAGAAAGATACCTTTGTACAAAGATGCAAAGGAAAGATCAAGAGGTGTTTTATTAGTACTTTTAGCATGAGTTAGTTGTTGTTTTTTAGGAAAGGTGTTTCTAATAAAGAATTGCTAAAAATGAATTCCAGTTCATGCCGAGCAGAGAAATACGTGAATTTTTTTTTTAGCCTTCTCACTCAATTTAATGAAAGAGATTTTGGTTTAGTATCTTTTTTCTAAAGGAAAGCATGTCAGAAACATTATCCAGGCTGGACTTTGGCATCTATTGGCTTGTTTAATTATAAGACTTCACCATGCAACCCCTTTTCGTTGTTTCTCCTGATTTTTCAGCTTCTGTTTAAAGCAGGGATTCCCAAACTTGGCAACTTTTAAGACTTGTGAATTTCAACTCCCAGAATTCTCCAGCCAGAATTCTGGGAGTTGAAGTCCACAAGTCTTAAAGTTGCCAAGTTTGGAGCCCTCTGCTTTAAAGTTTCATTATCCCTTGAGACCCTTTCGGTGACAACATTATTGTTGTTGACTTCCCCTAGTTGGGAAAAAGCTGCACATGGACATAGAACATGTAAGAGGAAATTCTATGCTGCAATATTTTTGTTCTGCTAGTTAGACAGAAGCCACAAAAATAATAAGGTGGTCAAAATATACTTGGCCATAAAACCTTCACTGCTTATATGTTGTCATTCTACAAATATTGATGACACTTTCTGAATTTTCAATCATTGGTTTTTACTTTCTTGCAATCATTATTTTCGGCTTCATTTAATGTACTATCATTCCTTGTGCCATTTATGTGTTATGACCCGACAGCAGCCAGTGGAGCTGCCAGCAGATTCGGAAGGTAAGGAGGTTGGGGAGGAACATGGGCCAGTCCTGGAGTCTGGGGAAGGCTTTGACGAGGGCTCTGAGTTGGAGGCAGAGATGGGGCAAGGGCCACCTGACAGTTATCAGCTGCCTTTGGAGTCAGACATCAGTGAGGCAGAAGAACAGCTGCAGCCTGTTCTCAGTGTGCGATGCATAGAGTTGCCAGAAGAAGGGAACAGCTGAGGAACAAGGGCCGACTTGGGAGTAAAGCCATAGGTGGATGGTGAATGGCCCCTCCCCTAGAGAATAAAAGAGGAGTGAAAGGAGAGTGGGGTTTTGCAGGAGACAATTAGTTCACTCTGGAATGCTTGCCAAATATTGTGGCATCTGAAAGATATCAGCCTGGCCCCTCTACAAGCCTGATAAAGGTCTGTAATTGAAAGACGGTTGACCGGGACTTTGTGGGAGAGGAATTTCATTGTAAATTAAATAAAAGGGGTTTATCAGGATGAGGACTCGGCTTCGTGCTGTTGGGAAAGCCTAGGTCAGAATGTTATGATTAATTTTTACATTAACTACTCAGGGCATAATTCCACCTCCTGTTCTTCCCACGCATAGCCTACAACATTAAGTGGGACTTAGGTTTTGCTCAGTTTGCATACTTGATAGAATAAGAACATGTACATCAGTGGTGGGATTCAAATTTCTTTACTACCGGTTCTGTGGGCATGGCCTGGTGGGCGTGGCAGGGGAAGAATAATGTAAAATCTCTAGTCAGAGGTGGTATTTGCTGGTTCTCCGAACTACTCAAAATTTCAGCTACCGGGTCTCCAGAACTGGTCAGAACTTGCTGAATGTCACCTCTGATGTACATGCTTTGTTAAGCATATTTCTTTCTAAATTTGGAAAGCCAGACTGATCCTAGTAAAAGTGGAAACATGCCACTAACGAAGAGATTGCAGTGGAAGTAACAGGAATTATTCACTTGGTCGCCTATGGTGAGCAAAAATGGCTTCCAGGTGACTAAGGAATTTTTTTTCTCCACAAAGATGACCTTCCCATCTTGTACCACTTTAATCAGTCTATAGTCTTGGTAAGTTGCACTATAATCTATGTTAATTCCAGAAAGCCCAAAGCCTGCTCATCATGTCAGGAAGCCTTTTCCTGCTCTGAAGAACTAAGTCCCATCTTCTTCGAATTGGTGATACAGAAGATTCTTATCTAAGTTGCAGCCAGAGACTTTGTAAAGCTTAGTGTGACATTAAACAAGCCTCTGTGCTCCAGTTCAAGTCATAAGGAAGGGCTGGGATGTGATGACCACAAATACCAGGCAGCCAAATTCTGGAAATCATCCAGTTAAAAAAAAAACTTAATACAAAGAAAGTGAATCAAAAAAGCACACTACCCAAGCCAACAGATACACCAAGGATGCAATGAGACTACAGACATCACAAAAAAAGCTGGCAATGAGATGCAGAAGCTCCCTTGGGTGCTATGACATACTCTACCTTTGACCATTAAAGTCAGCATCCATGGCATTGCACTGGACACCTGAGGGACACCAGCTCAAACTGGGAATAACAAAGGTAAGAGACAGCAAGAGGTCTGCCATTACTTGATTGTTCAAAGGGGCAGATGTTTACCAACTTGGCTACCCTTGAAAGAATTATACTGTACTTCCTTTCCCCCTAATAATTTGGTGCATGTACATTCCTACATAGTTCCATTTTTTAAATTATTATTATTACAGTGTTTCCCCTCAAAAAAGACTGGGTCTTATATTAATTTTTGCTCCAAAAGATGCATTAGGGTTTATTTTCCAGTAGGAAATACAGTACTAAATGTGTCCCTCTAGCTGATGATCTTAACTGGAGCTTATTTTGGGGGTAGGGTTTATATTATGAGCATCCTGAAAAATCATGCTAGGGTTTATTTTCTGGTAGAATCTTATTTTGGGAGAAACATAGTATTTCATGATTTAAAAGCTAGTCTGTTAGGAATCCCTAGCTGTTGACTGAACTGCTCAGTTACCCCAGAACATGCATTAATATACAATCCCCAAGAAAAGATTCCATCCGTAGAAAGGTTCATCATTAGTGGAAAATTTTGTAGGAATCAGCAGCTCATTTGGCAGATACTAAAGCCTCATATTCTAGTGGACCAGAAGGTATATGATTGAAATGAAGGCAGGGAAATTGCTAAAAGAGCGAAGGGACACCAATAGGAAAACTGGGCAAGAATGAATGAGAAAGAGTCCATGAAGGATGAGTGAAGTATGGAATTCATGAACAGAAAAATCAAAAAGAAGGAAAAGGGAACTGGAGTGGAGTGAAATGGAATGAAATAGAATAATAATTTTCAAGTATGGATATAGTTTGTACATGTCATCAGAAAATGTAGTAATGACTAGGCTACATGAAAATTAAAAATACCTCTAGGTGGCGACTAGGAGAAGACTTGTGCCAAAATACTGAATTAATCTTTAATCTGCCCAGGGTATACCAAATTGGTACTGCTTTTTTCCACAGCATTTAAAAGTTCACCCACAGCTTAAATATGCAAAAACATGATTAATAACCACGTTTTATCATTAGCTCCAGAAATATGTGGCTTTTTTTTTTCCTACTTTGTTTTGCAAAATCACCATTCAAGCATTGAATGTTCTATTAATTTTGGCAGGATTAGGCACACTGAGGTTTTTGAAATATAAAAAGATTGTCTAAAGCTTTTTGCTTAAACATAAACTGGAAGATGGAGGGACAGAAAGAAACAAAAGAACTAGGAACAACAATTATTTTTTTTACTTCTAGGGAGGCTGTTTATTTTTTCCCTTCTTTTTGTTTTGCTTATTATTTTCTTGGTGTTTTTTTGTTCTTTAAGAAAAATGTGTTCCTGGAAAAAAAAATCAGTTACATCAAGGATGTTAGGAATTTTTTTTATTGATTTTATTACTTTCATGTCTGGGTATTATATTCATTTACTGTTTCAATCTGAACTGGTTTATTTTTATTAAACACCACCAGTTTAATAAATAGAGATTTCTATTCATTTCATTTGCAATGCAATGAACCTTCCAAACTATTAAGTGGTTTAGAAAGATGGGAAGAAACTTGGTACCTATGTGGTTCTGAGGTTTTCCCCATAGCTTAAGAGTTAACGAGTTATTCCTAATAATAAATCACAGCTAATCTGACCAAGGAACAAGAATACTATGGTTTGTGCTAACTATTGAAACTAATCTAGCACTTATCCACAATCCTGGTCTGTAGCATAAATGTAAGATATCATTTGAGGATATAGGATAGGATAGGGAAGGGAAGGGAAGGGAAGGAAAGGAAAGGAAAGGAGTGTTAAAGAGAATGGGAGGTCTATCAGAAAAATATTTAACTGTCCCCCATCTCAGTGCATCCTACAGAGGTATAATTTTATCTCCATATTTTTTTGCCCACTGAATATATGACCCAAAATAGCGAGATGGTAGTCATGCAGCTGTATAATTTAATAAATCAATTTTACCACTTTATATTAAAAGTACTGAGCCATCCATTTCAAACAATAAAGTATATTTTGGACAAGCCTGCTCCTCCGATGCTCCACTGATCCCCGGTAAGCTGTGGTTGGAGTACTGCACTGAACTAGCTTTTCCCAGGCTGGTTCCCTCTTAAATAGATTGCACAATTGTGCCCATAGCCTTCAGCAATCATAGCCCAATCTCTGCCAGTTGGGGACTATGGGAACTGAAGTCCAAGCCATCTAGAGGAACCAGACTGGAGAAGGCTAAACTGAACGGTGATTAATACAAAAGCAGGAAGTTAGTCGCCATTGAAATGCAACATGGTTAGTCAGCCTCAGTGTATCTGTGCTGTACCTTCTTCTGTGGGAGGGAGTTTTCCTTATGACTTCCCCCAGCAGTCGCACTGAACTGAAAAAATGAATCATGGACAATTATCAGAAACATCACCAACCATTCAGAAATCTCCAGACAGAGACCGGAGGTGGGGTGGGGGCGGAGAATCAGAAGGTGAAGGACAGAAGGGGTGATAACACAAGGAGTAGAGAGATATGACATGGTGGCAGAAGGGTGGGAAAAATGTTTGGTGTGAAAAACAGTTTTAGCCTGCAAGTTCACAGCGCCATGTATGGCCAAGAAGCAAGAACTGAATGGTCCTTGGCTGGCCCAACACAAACATATTGGCACCATCAGAGACTTACCAAGGTCATTTCCTATACTGCCTGCCCAATCCATGGTTATGCAAAATGAATAACTGATCCAAGTAGTTCCTTGATTTACCATGGCAATTTAGACCCAAATTTCTGTTGCTAAGCAAGATCATTGTTAAGTGAGTTTTGCCCCACCGTGGTTGTTAAGCGAGTAACACAGTTGTTAAGCGAATCTGACTTCCCCTTTGACTTTGCTTGTTGGAAGGTCGCAAAGGGGGAATCACATGACCTGGAGACACTGCAAATGTCATAAGTATGAGTCAATTGCCAAGCATCTGAATTTTGTGACTGTGAGGATGCTGTAATAATCGTTAAGTGTCAAAAACAGTCATTAAGTCCCTTTTTTCCAGTGCTATGGTAAGTTTGAACAGTCACTAAACAGACTGTTGTAAGTTGAAGATTACCTGTACCAATAGCAATGAAAAGTGCTAAGGTTGTTGTGCCAAAATCATAACAATGTTGCACAGGGGATGCTCCTCTTTCTTGGTCTCAAGTCATCGAGATGAGAAATTGCCTGAACTTTCTTGAAAGCCACATCATCTCCAAAGTATGATTTTTTTTTTCCACCTCTAACCTGTCAGCCTTCCCCACTTCCCCACACCTACTACAGGTGAGATGAGTCACTGTGTACAATAACCAGAGTCGTGATAATTGCTTAAACTCTTGTCACAGAGCACACAACACCTAGGGAAATCCAAAACTTCTTCTAGGTCATAGTAACACGGTTTTTTTCCATAAAGAAAGAGGGGTGGGGAATCCAGTTTTGCCTAGTAGTTAAAGCAACCAGGCTAGAAACCTGGAATGTGTGAGTTCTAGTCCCACCCGAGGCATGAAAGCCAACTGGGAGACTTTGGGCCAGTCACTCTCTATTTCAACCCAACTTTCCTCAACAGGGCTGTTGTGGTGGTGGTGGGGAGAGGAAGATGAAGGAATATTAGGTATAGTCACCAACTTGAGTTGTTTGAGTTACGTTGGATAGTGAGATGGGTGGCATATAACTTTAATTACATACATGCATGCATGCATACATACATACATACATACATAGGTGGGCTGCTGGGGGTTTGCAGGGTTTTGGGAGAACCCCCAAATCCCACTTTTGGCTGGCCCCACCCACCCCTCCCCTCCCCTCCCCTCCACGAAGTCCCCACATAGCCTGTCTTGGATGCAGGTAAGTGCAGGGCACATGCAGAGGCTTGGGGAGGGTGAAAAACAGGCCTCCCGGAAGTTCGGGAAGGCCAGAAATGGGCTTGTTTCTGGCTTGCAGAGAGTCTGCAAAGGCCGAGGAGGCCGTTTTCGCCCTCCTGGAGGCTTGAGGAAACCCTCAGGAGCCCAGGGGGGGGGCAAAACACAGACACACACCCCCGGCCATGGTGCAAGAGGCCGACTAGGCCACGCCCACCATGACCACGCCCACCCAGCAACCGGGCAGAGAACCCTTTGCTAAAAATTTTGAAGCCCACCCCTGCATACCTACATACATACATACACACACACGCGCACACATACATGCATACAAAGATACCAATCATTTATTTGCCTCTTTTAGATGGCTCATAGACTTTTAGAATAAAATGCTTTTACTCCTCTTGTTGGTCTGAACAATAAAGAAGGAACAAAATGGCTCCCAGATTGCTTTTGAAGTGTAGAAAAAGCACACACCCTCCTTTTTAATAGCAAAGACAACAACAATACTTATTTGAAGCTGAAATACTCTGCTATTTGGCTAAAAGAAGGTCTCTGCCTTCAAAGGGGAAAAGGGATGGAACACCTTAACTTTTAACTTCTTAAAAAATTGCAAAAGGGCTACCATGCTAACTTACTGCAAAACAAAAGACAGAACCTTAATCCTTCCGGTTTCTCCAAGATCCCAACTTCCCAATCTACAGAGCAGCCCAAAGATCATCTAGAATGATTGGATGGCCCTGCTTTGTTTCTTGCCCTTTGCTTTTTTACCTTAATAAAATGGGAGCTTTCCAGTTTAGGTGAGAAACCAACAGCTTAGGCCATGTTTACTCAAAATTCCCACTCCCCATGGCTATTGGATAAGGCAAATGGGAGTGGAGTTCAGGTTATGAAGGTGAGAGCCAAACAACCAGAACATGCCAGATTGGCTGTGGTCAACCTCCAATGTTTCCCATGTTTGGATCTCATGTTTTGATCTTGGGGTTGGAACTTGACTTCTCCTTCCCATTTCCTTCCTTCTATCACCTTGTAAGCCCCACCTTTCTTCAAGGTGCGGATGATCAGCCCCTTCCAAGAAACTATTTGGCTTACCTCCTGTGGTTGACCTCAGCTTCACCATTGTTACTATTCTTCCCTGGACCCCAGCTATGCCGACGGAAAGGAGACGAAGGCCTCAAATTGTTCCGCAGGCCAGAAGAAGGTGGGGACACCTCCATGACGCTATCCAGCAATTCGTCCAGTTCTCCAGAGATCACTGCCATCCCATCCTGACCTTCTCCGTTCGTCCCCATGTTGAAGCAGCTGCCATCTGGGCTGTACCTCTCCTTGGATCCAAGGAGGCCAGAAGTCCGAGGAACAGAAATGGAAGAGTTTCTTTCCAGCGATATGGTATCATCCGCTGAGGAGGTTGAACTTCTACCAGCTGATTGCTCCTCTTCAGGCTGCTTTGGGAATTGCAATAATGCAAGATTAATGGTAAGGATAGCAGTAGTACTAGTAGTAGTAATAATACCTTTATGTTATTTAAGATGTGTAACTAAATTTCTTTCCAAGTGACACTCTACTGTAACTATTAATGTGACAGAAAGGAAATTTACTAAATACATATGGTAGGACCGTGTTAATTATTTGTTGATAAGGGTATTTAAAATAGCGGCTTTTATTTTGAATTAATGCAAGCATTTAATTTTAAAACTAATTTTGAAATTATTTTTTAATTTAAATCTTTTCATCAACATGGCTTTTAATCTTAGCCTACTCATCAAGAAAGGGATCCATCCCATTTAAAGTCAAATCAATCAGATGGCGTTTTGGTCCTGCCTCTACTAACATTTTAACATTACTAATTTTGACATAATTTTCCAAACGTACCTTCTTTTTATGTTATTTAAAAAAAAAAATTACCTTCAATTCTGAAAAAAAAACTATCCAAATGACAGAAAGAAATAAGAATCAAATCTGAACACAAACAGGGGAAAAGGGCAAAAAAAACCCCCATAGCTCAAATGGCCAGGAATCAAATGGAAGCTCAATGCTGATCTGATGTAGGAGATGAGTATGCTGACTCTGAAGGCGGGATCAAATTCACCATCAGTTTGGAATCATTACGTCCCTGTAAAAGACCTAAGTCCAGCCCCTCTTAAACTCTGATGCCTATTATCAGTCACCAATTTGCCTTGACCATTAGTAGATCAGATTCTTGTTTATAGAGAGCATGGAATAAACTCATAGTGCTGTTGAACTCTATCCTGGCTCCTTTCTTACACCTGACACCATAGTCTCTGACACTTATTACAACACCTGGTTCAGACAGCAGAGTCTAAGTCACTAGCTAGCCCATAAACCAAGGGTCTTCAAACTTGGCAAGTTTAAGACTTGTGGACTTCAACTCCCAGAATTCCTGAGCTAACATGACTGGAAGAGGAATTCTGGGAGTTGAAGTCCACAAGTCTTAAATCTGTCACGTTTGAAGACCCTTGCCATAAACTGTGGCTCATTTCCTCCTATCTTGCTGAACCAAGGGTGGATTTTGTACAGCTGTACTCAAACAGTAGAGAACTCAAGGCCATTAATGTGCTAGTGATTAGTCTCATATAGAAGCCCAAGCTAACACACCATTCCAGAAGAGATTCTCCCAAGGAAATAGCAGACACAGCAGTCAACCTTCCCCAGTGTCCTTATTTCTCTCTCATATAAAGAGCTGGTAGATGTTTTGCTTTTGGTTTACATAAATAAGAATATTGTCCATTGCCACCTTGGATTCTACAAGCTCTAGGTCTGGATACCCATTCCTTGCCTGAACCACTTCATGCTTCATTAAAGTTTACACCACCAGGAAACTGAACTCAGATCAATAAGGAAAGAAGGATGATCTCATCAGAGACAGTTATTAAAAGGGGATTTACAAGTTTCTTGCCAATGACTTGAACGTTTAAGTAAAGAAGAAGTAATCTCTGCACACCCTCCTTCCAAATCTTTAACTCTGCACAGAAATCCCCTAAATCATATTTGAATTCGAAAGTGATAAGGATTTTTTTTTGGGGGGGGGGGAAATGGGAGGCGCATCACAAGACCATTATCTCATCACATCACAAAGTGATTGATGGATCACAAGCCCAACATAACCAATACTGTGGGTTATTTTCCATCTTGGCGCTTTCCATGATATCGCAATGAAGAAACCTGCACACACTTACATGGAACATATTGAAGTGTGTGTTGGGTGGTGGGATCTAATTGTGTAGATGCTGAGCTATAGTTCCCAGCAGACTGAGCCTGTAAACCTAACGGGGAGGGATGGCAACATTGTGTAGAGCAGGGATGGGGAATGATGGCCCCTTTTATGGCTCGTGGCTAGCTCAGGAAATCTGGGAGTTGAAGTCCACAAGTCACAAAGAGGCCATCATTCCCCACTTCTGGTGTACAGGAGCAGTTTCCTCATCCTGTTCAAGAGACGACCTTGAGTAACATTGCTCGAGCTGCTTAAGTTTTCAATGGTCAAGGCCAAGGGTCTTCAAACTGGTCAAGTTTAAGACTTGTGGACTTCAACTCCCAGAATTCCTGAGCTAACATGACTGGAGGAGGAATTCTGGGAGTTGAAGTCCACAAATCTTAAAGCTGTCAAGTTTGAAGACCCCTGGTCAAGGCCAATGGTGATCCAAGTGGAAATACATCAAAGATAGGCTTCCTGAGATCTCCATGCAAAGTTCCTTCTTTCTTGATGTACTACAAAAACTGAGTTTTCCCTAAGATGGTAACAGCTGATCAGCTGGCTAGGAAAAAAAAAACCAAAGAGATCTGTCTTCTCAGTTCTACTGGAACCAGTTTACTTAAATCTAGATTAAAGCGGGAATCCCCAGCAAAGCAACAACACTTTTATACCAAAACAAATGAAGCATAGAATTTAGTATTTTCCAAATGTCATTGCCTAAAGTTTGACATTTTTTTTTTGCATACAGTTAAACAGATGCTTGCTTCAAATGCCTCCCAGACCAAGTTCTTCTCGAGATTCTAATAGCCTCCAGTTAAAAGCACCTCCCAGCATTCTCCTCTTTGCACCATCTATGAGAATTTGAGGAAGATAAGATGCTTGCTTTTCGTACAATGGCAAAAATCTTGAAATTCCCATATGACCACCAGCTGTACCGCAAGCCGTGTTGCCTTCTGGCTTCCTACTCTTGGGATGAGGTCACTTGAAAAAGGAGGAAGTTCTGATGGGAACAGACAATTGATGCATCTGGCATGGGGACTCTTGGTCAGCCAACCTTTAGCCAAGCACCATGGCAGAACATTTCTACAACCCAGCATGTCAAGGAGACAATGCAGGAAAATTTGCTTTGCAAATGTTCTTCCATCTGGCTTCATTTGTGAGCTCAAAATAATCACCTTCTCAAGAACTTCCTTTTCTTTTGTCAGTGTTATGTTACCCAGAGGTTACATAAAAATGTTTCTCAGAACCCAAGTTCATGCCTGCCTCAAAGCTTATTAGTAGAACTTCTTCTTTTATTGGGGATGGGGTTCAAAATTGCATAAGAACAATATTCAAAAAAAACAAAACCAGAAGTTTATAGACAAGAATTTTTCTTCTTCTCAGTGCCTCACCCTTTTCTTAGGCACTCCCTAGATTTGTACACAAGGCTAAAGGAATTGGAAAACAGCTTTTCCCTCCAGACTTGCATCCAGAATAGTTTTTCTTCTTGGCCAGAACTTCAGCAGCTTAGCTGTGATCAGAAAAGCAAGGGTGGCCCTTGGCTTGCCAGCATTCTCTTGACTTTTAAAAGATGCTGCTGCCTTGCGGTGATGCAACCAGCATTGTCAAGACATCCGGAGAGTTCTGAGTTGAGCAAAAGGCTCAGCAGTTGAAATATTCAGATCCTTAGAAGATCCAGCAAGGAAAGCGGCAGATTTACCAGAAGAGTTTGGAAACAGACTGCAGGAAATGACTTCAGCCTGCATGATTCATTGAGATGGGCCATGTCACAACATAGGCCTGTCACAGTGAATGTTTAGTGTGAGAAAAGAGAAAATTCAGAAGGAGGTTTCTGGGATCTTGCATTAAGACTTTGTCTTAAAGCAGACAACCTGAGACTCAAAGCCAGAAGCAATCATGTAAACCAGGGGTGTCCAACCTTTCACCTTCCCTGGGCCACATTAGAAGATGAAAATTTGGTTTGGGCCGCACATATAATAAATTATTATAAAATAATTATATTATAAAATTATATAATAAATTATAAATTATTTTTATTATTTATTATTATTTATGAAAAATTATTTATTTTTTATTAATTTTCTGGCCAAATTTTGCGGGGTGGGGGGAAGGGAGGGAAGAAAGCTCGCCTGCCTTGCGCCTACCTCTCCTCCTGCAAATGGCCCGGCTGGATGCGGCAGGACTGGAAGGCGAGGACCGGGAAGCTCGGTGCAGCAGCAGCAGTGGCGGCGGCAGCAGCGGCACGGGCAGAAGTGGCAGCGGCAGAAGCGGCGGCGGTGGCAGCGGGGGGGCATAAGTGGCGGCGGTGGGCAGAAGCAGCGGTGGCGGCGGGGGCAGAAGCAGCAAAGGCGGCGCCCACCTTTTCTGTTGCTACTTGGCGTAGCGCTCGCCTTGCCCCACCTCGCACCTGCCTCTCCTCCTCCTCCTCGCTGGCTCTTGCCAGAAGGTTGGGGTGGGCACTGGGCTGCATTACGAGGCGACCTGGGCCGCATGCGGCCCGCGGGCCGCGGGTTGGACAAGCCTGATGTAAACGTTGCTTTTCTGCTCCCTGAAACCATGTTGATCTTAACAGCTGAAAACCCAATGCTACAGATTTCTGCCATTTTGAACAAGAACTTGGACTTCAAAACCCATCATCATTAGCCACTTTCTAGCTGGGCAGTAAAATAAAAAATACCAGTGGGGTAATTCTGCTGCTATAATGAATTACATTATAGACTAGACTTCATTCTGATTAAATATTTCTAAGTTGGAGAGGTTCTCTCTCTTTAAAACCAATACTTCATACTTAAGTCCTGTAGAAGTCTATACTGGCAAGATTCAATAGTCAGTGAGTTCATTTTATGAACCTACCTGCCCTGAATTTTAGAGATTTTTTTTAGCGATTCTGGGGGACCTGAATGCATCATGTCATTCTTAACATATCTGTAACTCACCACAAAAGTAACTTCTACCTATTTTTTCCTTGTTTTGTATCAAAGGAAGTAAAGAAGCAAGGGAATCAACCAAACAGGGGCATTAGTTATTCCTATTATTACTAAATTACATTTATTGTTGCCACCCATTCCAATAAGACCTTGGACAGCTACCTATCTCGCTAAAACACTTGACTAGCAATGTTGCCAAAGTTTGAAATGTAGACAGTGATATCTTTCTTAAGCTGACTTGGTTTCCTGCCAGTATCACCAGAGGAGACAAGCAGCTTATGAGATTGTCATGCAGAAAAACCAAATGACAATAAAATAAAATAAAATAATATACTAATGAATATATGGCTTTGCAGCCAAAGAAACAAACATCAGTAGAAGATAGGTAGATCTATTGAGTCCAATTTTCATCTTACCTTTCTAAAGTCCACCTCATCCAGACCATCACTGGAGAGAGGAAAGAGTTCAGAGTCACTCCCGGATCCTCTCTTAAGGATGCCTTGCGAGGAAGAGCCATCACCACTTAATCTGTCTTCTAGAAAATGATCACTTTCTGGAAGAAGACACATTTAAAACACGGACATAGGTATCATATAATCAGAGGTTGCAAATCAAATCAGATACTATGATGAGCTGCAAAGTGCTCTACCATGAACTTTTGGGCATCTCATGATGTTGGAGAATCCCAGGGAAATAGCAATAGCACTTAGACTTGTATACCACTTTACAGTGCTTTACAGCCCTCTCTAAGTGCTTTACAGAGTCAGCATCTTGCCATCAGCAATCTGGGTCCTCATTTTACCCACCTCAGAAAGATGGAAGGCTGAGTCTGGTGAGATTCCAACTGCCAAATTGCAGTCAGTCAGCAGAAGTAGCCTGCAGTACTGCATTCTAACCACTGCACCACCAGGGCCCTTTTATGACACAATGACACCGAGTGGACTGATAATTGGACTCCAGAACAGCATCTTTAATGTCCTCACCTGAAGAGTCCAATTTAGAGGACAAGGCACAAGAGGTGTTATGGTTCAGTCTACCGACGGAGAGGAAAACCTGGGTGGAGGTCATCAGAAGAGGAAACCAAGCAATTATCTATCCTGATGAATAATAGGATTGGACACCCTAGACCCAAAGGAGCCCTTGCCAAAGACATTTTAAATTCTTATAACTGCTTAATGTTTCCATAGCATTTTCAAGCTTCTGCAGAAATTCTCGTATAATATATCCAGTCAGTAATTTTTCCATCAATCCAGCAGCATATGTCAAATAATTTGCCAAAAAGTATAATGAAAATGCAGTATAAATGTCTACATCCATGACATTTAACCCCCAAAAGGGGAGAGAGAGAGAGAAAGAGAGATTAATTATTTGAGTGACCCAGATAAAGTGTGCAAAACTTTCCATAATCTTCTTTCTTATTCTGCAGCTGTCTCTCTCTTTTTCATTATTATTCTACTTTAAAGCATTTTAAGGCAGTAGAAAAAAGAAAACATGCCAGATATTATTTGCATTTTATTTTACATATTCAGTTTCTGTAGCTGCCCATCTCAGCCAAGTACTCTGGGGCAACTACAATCTTTCCACCTGCAAGACAATCCAGCCAAAAAAATAGGTCTGTTCTGGTTAGCCGTGTTTATTTACTTATAAACACAGAATTATTTTAATCCAGTATCACTTTTATAAGATAAAAGTGTGCAATTAAGAACTCCGGTTCCAGATTTGACCTGTGACTACCAATCTTCCAAGGAAGACTGAGATGAAAAATAGTGACTGAACCACCAGTAAATTTTCCTCAGTATTCTTCCTCCTTTTAGCCTGAGTATGTTGCTTAAGAGAAAAATTAATCCTGGCGATGAAAAGGTTTTTACCTACTCAGAGTATTTTAGGAGGGGAGCCTCAAATAATTTGCACCTGCAGGAACACCTTTCCTTCTGTTCCATTCTCTTCTCTTTCCCTGTCCCTTCATTCCCAATTTAAATCCTACATCTGTCCATCTTTTCTCACCCTTTTTGGAGAGAACTCTTGAAATAATTTTTGCATTAATTTTTTTGTTTGCATTAAAATCTGCAAGAAATATGGATTGTTCACCATACGCTTTTAACCTTTAACATTCACCACCTACGTTTTACACCTTTTTAACAAGAGCAAAATGGCAAGCCAGGAGCTGAATTGTGGCAGGTAAAAATTCCGACCTCTGTGGGTGCTAGATCACATGGTATGCAAAGTTGAAGAAACAATGGTTTGTTTGTTTTTAATCTTAATCTCTTGTGGAACTCCTAGAAATTGTTCACAGAAAACAAGAGCCATCCTATACATCTGATGAAGTGATGAGCTGCAACTCACAAAAACATATACCTTTTAATAAAATCAATTAGTTGAGAAAAGTTTTGTCAGATGCCTAAAGTTTTGCACATTTACTACCCATTTCTAAGATCAGGACAAGCAGATTCTTTTCATCAAATCAAGAAAACTAATTCTTTTTTTCATCAAGACTTTGGCTTCAAAGATTTCAGGCAGTCTATTATGAAATTTTTGCAAGAATCAATTGTCTGCAATAGATATACCAATGTTTCTCAACCTTGGCAGCTTGAAGAATATTGACTTTCAATTCCTAGAATTCCCTAGCCACTATGGTCACTGGAGAATTCTGGGAGTTGAAGTCCACACATCTTCAAACTGCTGAGGTTGATAAACACTAGGATATATAATGTTAAAGAGAAGGGAAGAGGCTTCAGATCTGGGAATGGCTAATATTCCACAAAACAACTACCATTATATGTAAATGGTCATTTCTCTGTTTTAACAGGTGTGACTTCTTTCTCCATCATAATTGGCCTATATTTCTTTTCCATAAGTTGAAGAAGGTGAGAGAATTTTAAAAAGGGAGGGAGAAAGAGAGGGAAAACAGAAAAGTCAGAAATTGCACTGATCCATCTGGCAATTTAACAGAGCATATTCCACTGCATTCCAGTCTGAAGGGTAAGCCAGCTCTGTACCGAAAGAGGAAAAAAAAGAACTAACACAAAACTGAAATTAAAAAAATCACCAAGGAAGTTCCAGATTGGCCACTGGGCAGCACTAATTCCAGAAAAATTAATCAATTGCTGAATTGCAAATGGACAGCAAATTTGGCAAAACATCTTCCATGTTTTCTCTCTCCTCTAATTATTTCAAAATTGATAGACATCACATTACTAATCTAAAAGCTGGAAGATGTGGGCCCCAAAACAGCCCCCTCTACATAAGGTAAAGATTCCCTTGCATATATGTGCTAGTCGTTTCCGGTTCTAGGGGGCAGTGCTCATCTCTGTTACAAAGCTGAAGAACCAACACTGTCCGAAGACGTCTCCATGGTCATGTGGCCAGCATGATTAAATGCTGAATGTGCAAGGAAGGCTGTTACCTTCCCACCAAAGTGCACCCTATTTTTCTACTTGCATTTTTACATGCTTTCGAACTGCTAGATTGGCAGAAGCTGGGACAAGTAACAGGAGCTCACTCTGTTACGCAGAGCTAGGGATTCGAACCGCCGAACTGCCGACTTTTCTTATTGATAAGCTCAGTGTCTTAGCCACTGAGTCACTGCGTCCCCATCTATATACAACCAAACAATTAGTTGCATTTGATCTTGGCCTGGTTCAGCCATAACAACTTTTGTGGGTGTGTTTTGTTAAGAGAACACGGAAAAGCAAATTGCAAGTATTTCTCCCTTTCTTTTTCCTTGTCCTATCAAGACAGGAAACGTTCATTTCAGGATTGAACTAATCCTAATCTGGGTTTAACAGGGGAGCTGTGATTTCTTTTAATTTCAGTTTAAAATCAGGATCAGGGAACTCTTAGAACCGACCCTGACTTCCGCTTTAACCTAGCATGTAAGAAGGTGCAAGCAATAGAGGCCAAGCCATCCTTTCATAGTTGAAGAACCAGAAGCATATGAAACAGCCCCAATTTGAAGAGAAGCTTTACTGGCCTGGAGAATCAATTATGATATAAAATGAAGGAAAAGTGAGAAGTTAAAAAAAAAAAAAAAACCTCAAGAAGATAGGAAAAAGTAAAATGTAATCAACAAGAAGAATATTAGGTATATAGCTATCCTGTAATAGCTGAGCGTTTTCTGAACTCTTGGAAACGTTCCCGCTTCTTTCTAGCGAAACATGATTTATTTTTCTGTTTACATTTGGTGTGCTTTACGTGTGCTCACATTGTGCAATCCAAGATTATATTCACCTCTCCTGATGGCCTGATAAATCTCCAGAGGCACGAATGCTACTACAACAAAGCTGGAAGAATGACAAGTTCCCAACAGAGATGCCATTAAGTTCCAGAAAAAAATCTGATTTATGGACTGACCTCTCTATAACCATTCCTTCCAAACAAAAAGAAAGGAAACCATGGAGGTTTTTAAGCTACAATTAAGGGGTCAGGGTGGAAATTGGACATGCAGCAAGTAGAAAGCATCTCCCTTGCTTGAACATTAAGCAGAATTAAGTAAAACGATCGCATGCTATTCTGTGCTCAAACATGGAAACGTTTGATCCTACCTACAATGGAGGAATGGTTGGTGGAGATAATGGAACTTATTAAGATGGCTAAAAAAAAATTATTTCAGAGGAGAAAAAAACAGTATGTACATTTATGGCTGACTGGAAACCCCTTATGGACTTTTTTGCATGAGACTGAAAAAATGTACTTATGATTTGTAGTTTTGATGATTAGATGATGGAACTTGCAAAGATGGCTAAATTATCTTATTTGATCACAAAAAAATCTACATTTATGGCTTACTTGAAACCCCTTACAGAACATTTTGCATTAAACTGTCACTTATCTAATATCTGACTTTTCTAATATGAGGAAGTCTTCAAAACAAATTATACCACCACTAGCACTCTATCATGGATCATTATCATCTTATTTTAAGGCACATCTGGAATACAACAAGTGCATCAAATTCTGAGCTATAATTTAAAGCTATTCTCGTGCCTTTCTGACTGGCAAAACAGATTTGATATTTCTAGATCAATAGTCATTTTCCACAAGTCTCTCTCATTCTCACACATACACAAATCTATCAAAATGATGCTGGTGATTTTCTTTGCTGTCCAAAGTAGCACCATACTTAATTCTCTGGCTGGGAAGGATGGAAAATTGACCTGCTTTTCTGAAATAGGTGACTTCCAGATGTTTTGGGATGCAAATCCCAGAATTTGGAATTATCTGCAAAAAACTGAGGAACTAAACATCTAACACATGGAAAGTCAACTCTCTCAGCAATGACTCCCTAATATTAACACATACATTTTGGTAAGAAAGGCACAGTAATTTAAATGTCTATGGAGATTCGCAATCATACAGGTTATGGTTGTTGCAAAGGTGCTTTTTTTCCCAAAAGGCAATTGGACTTTCTTGGGTTTTTTTCCTTTGAAAATGTTTCATCCAAGAAGCTGAGAACCGAAATCAATCATCCAAGAACTGAAGCAGCTTCTTGGATGAGAAGCAAAATATTTGCAAAGCAGAAAAAAACCCCAAGAAAGTCCAGTTGCCTTTTTGGGGGAAAAAGCACCTTTGGGACGGTCTTGGGATTTAAATTTCTTCAATCAGCATCAATTTTCTGGCAGTCAACATTCATCTTGGATTATAATCTCAATCTAATTTTCTGGCTTTAAAATGAAAATGAGGGAGAAAGCTTTGTTTCAACGTTCAGAATATTCCCTGGGCTACAACACTCAGAACATAACTGAAAAAGAAAGAATTGTTTTGTTCTGATCTTGGATCACACATCATTTGGAGCTTGGCATGTTGCCACGCCCTGAGTCTCCATTGATGTTCCTAGAGACGATGTGATTTGCTTGCCTTGAGACATCAGAGATTTGACTCTCAATTTAAGAAACCAGTTTTGAGGCGAGAAATGTTTGCTGAAGGCTTCAGATGGAGGAGGCAAAATTCTTTTCCAATTTTGGAATCAAAATTATCTTCTCCCTTGAGGGGCTAGAGTCGTATCCCAACTTTCATCACCATCGCTTTCCCTTCCACCACAAGGTCCAGTTCATTTGCTTTAAGGGTAGTCAGTCAGATGATTACACATCAACACTGCTGGGCTTTTAACTTGTTAACAGGTTCTAAAGTTTGAAAGTCACCAATGTCATTTGGTGATTTTAATCATAAAGCTGACTAGAGACTAGGGTCTCCAACCTTGGCAACTTTAAGACTTGTGGATTTCAACAAAGCTGGCTGAGGAATTCTGGGAGTTGAAGTCCACAAGTCTTAAAGTTGCCAAGGTTGGAGACCCCTGGGCTAGAGCATTAGCATGCAAAGCAACTGGCTTCTGTTCTCCAGTAATGTACATTTGAACCAATCAAAAAAGTCACATAGAGGTTTGACTTTTTTTGTCTTGGCTGAATCATAGGGGAACCTCTGGCGAACATCTGAAGAGATTATTAGGCAGGCCAATTTTTACATTCCAATTTAAACAAGCCCAAAGTTCTTACGCAGCTCAGCCTTCTTCCAAAGGAAGTCCAGATGTGCTGAGAATGAACTTCCCAAATTCCCAGCCAGCCTTTGAAAATTAGGGGAGCTGAAGTCCAACTTTCAGATAAGTTGGACTTCAGCTCCCCTAATTTTACAATGCAGGAGAAGGCTGATTTGTCCCTGACAATAAGGGGACGTGGTGGCTTAGCAGTTAAGACGCTGGGTTTGTTGATCAGGTTTACAGTTCAAGACCCAAGCACAGCGCGACAAGGTGAGCTCCCATCCCTGCCCCAGCTACTGCCTACCTATTAATTCGAAAGCATGCAAATGTGAGAAGATCAATAGGTACCACTTCGCTAGGAAGGTAACAAGAATTTTGTGCACTTTTGGCATATAGTCATGCTGGCCACATGACTACAGAACTGTCTTCAGACGACGCTGGTTCCTTCCCTCAACTAAAAAATGGAGATGAGCACCCAACGGACACAACTGGACAGGGGAAACCTTTTACCTTTATCTACAAGAAGTCCTCAACTTATGATCATTCATGTATTGACGTTTCTAAAGCAATGGTGACATCAAAAAAAGGGATTTATTTTTCTTTTTTGAGTCTCCCACCTCCTACCCTCCAAAGCTGCCCATTCTGTAGGCAGAAGGTAAGCAAGAGATTGATGGAAATACGAGAAGAGCAGAAGGGTGAACCAAAACCGTCACTGACATCCGTGGTACTATGATGTTTTTAAAACAAGAATTGTGATTTGTAAAACTATATTTCAGTGACAGCATTTTATAACCCAGCTTTACCCTACCTGATACTCTTAGGACATGGCACATTATCACAGGATGAATAGGAGTTTGGGAGTCCAAAGTTATCTGAAGGGTATTATATTAGAGAACCTCGATTGTGCTTTCCAAGAAGCTTCCTCAACCCAATTCAGAGGTTGTCTGCCTGCATTCCTCAAACACAACACTCTTGTGTTTTTTTTGATATCCTGCACTGGACAATACTTGGTAGCTGAGTCTGTTGCAGCCTGACAAAAAGATCTGCACTGTTCAGCTCCCAAAAAATAAGGTTCATGAACAGTGCAGCCCTCTTCTATTTCCATATGTCAAAGAAAAACTGTTTCTCTTACCTGCAGAGTTGCAAGGATGCTTCTGCTCCAACAGTACGGAATCTGAAGAAGGTTCAACAGGGCACCAGTTGTCACGGTTGATCTAAGGTAAAGAAGGAGAGAGGTGACAAATTAACCAGAATCTTTCCATGCAGCCTCCGTATTCTCTTTTTCTGTCTCAGTTCTGTTTTTATTGTTTTGAATGCTCTTGTAATAATTACTTTATCGCGGTTTTAGGCCATGTTTTATTTATTTTACTCCTTTATTGGATTGTTTTCCACTTAATGTGAGGTGGGCGGCCATAAAAATTTGATTAATGAAATAAATTAATGAACTCTTATCTTGACTTGGTCAGACTTCACAAGACTTTCCAATGAATCAAGTAAATAGAAATTGGCTTTTTTTACACGGTATATTAATCTCCAAAAAGTGATGAGGAACCTCAGAACAAACACTAATATTTGCTTCATTTCTTTTATGCTGAATTAAAAGCAGAATCAATACAATTCCTGTTCTGTTACACATTTCATTCAGACACATTATGTAGAAACCTAACTCTTTGGAGAAGAAGGGGGGGGCAGACAGGAAGGAAGGGAGGGAGGGAGGGAGGAGGGAGGGAGGGAGGGAGGGAGGAAGGAGAGTGACAGGGTAGGAAGGAGAGGAGAGGGAATGAGAGGGGGAAGGAGGAACAGATGGGGGAACAGGGAGGGAGGAAGAACAGAAGGATGGAATTAGACAACCAATAGCCAGGTGGATGACTGAGATACATCAATGAGCCATAGTGGCACAGTGGTTAGAGTGCAGTACTGCAGGCTACTTCTGCTGACTGCCGGCTGCGTGCAATTTGGCAGATCAAATCTCACCAGGCTCAAGGTTGACTCAGCCTTTCATCCTTCCAAGGTGGGTAAAATGAGGACCTAGATTGTTGGGGACAATAGGCTGACTCTGTAAACATGCTTAGAGAGGGCTGTAAAGCACATAAGTGCTTTTACTATTGCTATTCTGACGATGAATACACTATCGAGAGACCTGAAAGACCAGGTTAGGGACATATCATCCTGGAGAATGTGTATGTGGTCACCAAGACTCAAGAGTGACTTGACGGTACATAATCAAATCATGTATACAATCCCTTCTTCCCTCTGCTGCCCACGTCACACTGCATGTTACACTGCCAATCACAACAACGCACCAACCTCTGGAGAAGGCGGAGCTTTTCAAAGGCCAAATGCTGCTCCACTTGACTCATACCCGCTTGGACCCTGAAGTCTTTACTATCACCTGCTATGGTTTAACCTGGAGAGGTGAAAGAGAGCCCTCTCTACAGCTACTGCTTGAGTGCTCTGCTCCTGTCTGTCCCGGGTCATCTCAGTCCATACTTCCCTGCCAAGAATAAAGTCCTTTGCGGGATTCAAACTTCTGAATGCAGTTACAGCAGTAATTTCACCAAAACGGATCCAGGGGGGAGGGGGGGAGGGAGGGAAACAGATTATTTTTAATGTTCGTTCCCTTTTTAAACCCTGGGGTTTCACATTTCCTTTAATCATGTTTTAATTTAGCTTTCAGCGTGCAAAGGACATGCTATTTTTCCTGTTTGTCGAAAGCTGCCTCTGCATTGCACTATGTCCCCCAATTCCAAGTTTTGACTTCCAGCACAATATGCTTCATAAACCTTGTTACAAACCTACGGGCTGTATTCGAACGATCGGCTAAACCTGCTTAATTTAAAGCTGGGCCAGCTTTAAACAAGCCACAATGGCTGCATTCGTGTACAATACTGAGCCATGAACCATGGTTTGCAAAACTTAATAGCTGGGTTCACTTATTTGCACCAAACTGCACTATGATTTAATGCAACATACAGTATGAACTGACGGTGTGCAATCAGGACAGTGGTAATTACCAGTTCTAAAGGAAGAGATAATAAGGAAATGAATAGGGAAAATGAAAAATAATTTCTCATCCAGTTTTACTAGAAGCATGCATCTTGCTCTAACAGCTCTTCAGCATCCAGGGTTCCTCCATCATTCAGCAGTTAAAGCAGACCAGAAGAGTGAATAACATAATAAAAGAATAGAAAGGGACCATGAAGATCTTCTAGTCTAAACCCCTGCTCAAGCAGAAGATCTTGTACCATTCCAGACAAGTGACTGTCCAGGTTCTTCTTAAAAGCCTCCAGTGATGGGACACTCACAACTTCTGAAGGCAAGTGGTTGCACTGGTTAATTGTTCTCCTTGTTAGGAAATGTCTCCTTAGTTCTAGCTTGCTTCTCTCCTTGATTAGTTTCCATCCATTGCTTTTTGTCCCGCCTTCAGGTGCTTTGGAGAATAGGTTGACTCCCTCTTCTTTGTGGCAGCCCCTTAAATATTGAATCACTGCTATCATGTCATCGCTAGACCTTCTTTTCATTAAACTAGACATATCCGATTCCAGTAACCGTTCTGTATAAGATACTTTTAAAGCCACTTTTTTGAACCAACCACTTCTGCATTACAGGCATGCTGTCAAAATTGCTTTGCCAAGACCATGTTGGCTAGATATCATGGAAGTGGGGATATAAAACTTCTGGA
Source organism: Notechis scutatus (assembly GCF_049901735.1). Classification (NCBI taxonomy): domain Eukaryota; kingdom Metazoa; phylum Chordata; class Lepidosauria; order Squamata; family Elapidae; genus Notechis; species Notechis scutatus. The sequence continues at coordinate 11,751,189 of NC_142019.1, forward strand.
AGGCATTGGGTCAGTCAGTGATGCCTAGTTCTGGCATTCAAATAACAACACGGTCACAGTTGGGCATTAGGGGGGGAAGTAAGTGAGACAGAAGTTACTTCAGCTCTTTGATTTTCATAAGGCAGAATTTATGGCCCAAGATTCCCATGTGGCAACCAAAACAGCAGAAGGGCAAAATGGAATTAGGATCCATGACTTCGGACATTTTGAAAATGTTTTGCCAATGGTTTCGTTGAAGCTGGCTATGCAAGAAAATGGGAAAACAAATTGGATGTTCTCCATAGGTAGAAAGATAAGGAAGGGCCATTTCTGTCATGAAAAGAGAAAGGCAAACTCAATTTCAGAGGTCAAAGAAAGTAGCAACGGGCTTCAGATTCAGGAAGCCAAATTTCTGCCCCAATTTACTTTAGCGCCTTAAGGGCACCTGTACTAATTGACAATGACTGTTAACAAATATGACCTACAACCGTACCTGCGCAATGCCTACCATTCAGAAGGACGGAATTGAAAGCCCTGAGAGAGTGCGGGGCACAGAATTCAGCTACGAATGCTACCTTTCCTTCCAAAGAAGGACATTTTAGGAATGCAGTGAAAAGCTTAAGCACCTAAGTCTAACGACTATTAAACTCTTGGATGGGTAAGGCCCAGGGGTGGGATTCTACCAATTCGCACCTATTCGGTAGAACTGGTTGTTAACATTCTAAGCAGTTCGGAGAACCGGTTGTTAGAAGAAATTACCGGCCCAATCCTGTAAGGAAGGCAGGAAGGAAACATTCTGGCATTGCTTACAGAAACTGCCTCTCCATTAACCCTTATTACATTCTTGGCAGGACTAGACTTCCTGTCTCTGGAACGTCTCTGGAGTTTTTTCCCCCCTCCTTTGTTGGTACTTTGCTTGTGTGTAATGTTGTAATTACTGTTGTAACATTCAAAGTTACAATGGCACTGACAAAAGTGACATGATCCTTTTTCACACTTACGACTGTTGCAGCATCCCCACAGTCATGAGAGGCCAGGTGAGGAGATGCATGCCTCGATGTGAGTGATATTGAGTTGGCCACACCTAGCTAATAACATGACCACCAAGCTATGTCCACCCAGTCACATGACCACCAAGCCATGCCTACCACCTAAGCCACACCCACAGAACCGGTTGTTAAAAATTTTGAATTCCACCCTTGGTAAGGCCATAAAACCAGTGGCATAGAACACAGTGTCTTCCCACCCGTGGTAATAAATCTGCATAACCTGGCATGATAAATCTTGCAAAATTAATCGTTCCTTTCTATACGTCTAAACTCTTTTCTCACAACAGAATCAAAGATAGCTGGAATTCAAATTTTTCAACACGGAAGACTGGGTCCCTTCTTGCAAACAAGGATACTTCTCCAAGTCCAAGCTCAACTGAACAACTTCTGATTTTCTGCAAAGCCGCAGCGTGGTTTGTTTAGTTTTGTTTGTTTACTTGTCACCACAATACAAAAAAAAAGATCCAAGACTCTAGAAAGTGTGCAGAGAAGAGCAATGAAGATGATAAGGGAGGCTAAATCGTATGATGAATGGTTGAGGGAACTAGGCATGTCTAGCCAAGGGTAGGACAAGAAATAATGAGTGGAAGCTTGTTAAAGAGAGATCCAAACCAGAAGTAGGGAGAAATTTCCTGACAGTGAGAACAATTAATCAGAGGAAATGCTTGTCTCCTGGAGTTGTGGGTGTTCCATCACTGGGAAGTTTTCCACAGTAGATTCTGCAACCAATTGAGCGGAATGGTATAAGGCCTCCTGCCTTGAGCAAGGGGTTGGGCGATAGGACCTCCAAGGTCCCTTCCAGCTCTATGGTTCCATATTCTACGTATAATAGAACCAATCCTTGGGTTCTTTTCATTAAATTCCATTAAAAACTTGCTACTCCAGTTCAAAAAGATCTAGGAAACGATGTATAACCTCTCCCCTCCCAGCCTCCATTTTAGACTATTCCCCATTCCTCTGAATTAATACATCCACGCCAGACTCTGTAAGCCATTCCGCTGGCTGCTTTCTTTCAACTGCTTCTTTCTCTGCCAGGAAAGTCAAGCTTTTAAGAGTGACAAGACATTCTCAGACTGCCACCTTACTGTTTGGTGGAACAGCTACTAATTTTAGCTTGGAAAGTGTCCGCATGGGGAAAGGAAGAGAGTGGAAAAATGCCAGGGACCGTTAGCCAAGAGAGGTATCCGCCTCCACAGTCCCTATTTAAAGGCACAACTAACTCCAGATTTCAATGAGGGGGGGGGAGTCAAATAAAAACATAGACTGAGAACTTTGAGACCAGGGAAGAGAGCAGGTGATTTTATATATATGGCAACTTCAAAAGTAGGTGGGAAGGGTTGATAGTTAGTGCTTTCCAGCGCTCTCTAAGCAGTTTACAGAGTCAGCCTATTGCCCCCCACCAACAATATTGGATCCTCATTTTATCCACTTCGGAAGGATGGAAGGCTGAGTCAACCTTGAACTGGTGAGAATTGAACTGCCAAATTGCAGGCAGCCAGCAGGCAGCAGAAATACTGCACTCTAACCACTGTACCATCGTGACTCATGTTGATTTCATATTAAAATTCCAATATGTTTTATTCTATTTTATTTTGAGCGGAGGGGATAGATATTCACAGGAAGTTGCAAAACTGGATATGCCAAAAAAATTAAATGGGGAAAAAATGAAAATAGATTCAGCCCTGCTCTCTACCGTGAAACTCAATGGTGATGGATTTAGTGGAACATAAGCAATGGAAGGCCAACCTGACCAACCATTTAGCCCCAAATTGGGCTAAGTAACATAGGAAAGTCTGTAGAGATTCTCAGTCATCCAGGTCATGGTTGTCCCAAAGGTGTTTTTTTGAGAGGCAATTGGACTTTCTTTCTTTTTTTCTTTTGAAGACATTTCACTTCTCATCCAAGAAGCTTCTTCTCCACTATCCTGTCAGAACTGAAGAAGCTTCTTGGATGAGAAGTGAAATGTCTTCAAAGAAAAAACAAGGAAAAAGTCCAATTACCTCTTGAAAAAAGCACCTTTGGGATAACATAGGAAAGGCGTTCCTTCTTGGACTAGTTGTTGCCAGGATGCAGAAGCAGAGCCCAGATTCCACCCTAATACACCCTTTTTTTTAAAAAAAGAAAAAAAACAGAAGCAGAATACATAGTACAAAAAAAAATCTAAATATGGCTAAGCAATTTTCTGATAAGAATATTAGCTGGAACCAACCGCAAACTTAGCTAACATGAAAAAACGATGCCAACTGACAAGAAGAATACGTGTAGCATAATATACATACCGCTGGAACCATAAACTTTTTTTAAAAGCGGGGCATTTATCATCACCATTGTAAGTATTTTTGTACCAGACCTCCTATGCATAGGACTGCTAACCCTTTCAATAAAAATATTTTTTTTAATTAAAAAGATGTTTTAGAGGCATCTAAGTAATTTACCCATACAGATTTAGCAAATGCTTTCTCTTTGTCTACTGCAAAATCCTACACCAAAGTCCTCCAAGTAATCATGGGTAGTCTTGTCCCAGTTATCACTCTGCTACTCTCTATTTCAAATCCTGTTCCTTGGAAAGAGATCCATTCCTGATAGGGAATCCAAGAGTCCCTTCACAAGAAAAAGGAAGAAAGGGGAAAAGGCTACTCAGGGTCTGACCCTGATCACCTTACAGGAGGGATACAAACAGAGGTGCAGCTCAGCCAAAGATACAAGCAATAATACCATACCTTTAGCAGCAGCACCTCTACAGCCCTCTCTTCTTTGGAAATCTCACATAGGCTGTATCGTCTCTTGTGCCGTTCGTACATTTTGTCCACGGGGAAAAAAAAGCCAAGTCAACCATTCACTCCTGGAAAGGACCAAGCAGTCCAGAAGCCTCTGTCTTGGCCAAGGGTCCTTGTGCTTTGGAGAAAGCCCTCTCTGAATTGCAGAGTCCAGCCAGCTCGCTTCCCAGGAAGAAGGAAAACAGAGGCCAGCAGCACTCCAGCTGCTTGACTTTAAAAACAACAACACCTTCTTGGAACAGGGTGACTTGTATGGAGAGGAAGAGCAGCACGAAGGATGGAGATGCGGAAGGAGACGGTGAGCCGTGCAAAAAGATGTTTATTTTTTAAAAAAAACAAAACAGAACAGCAAGTCTTCCTAGAAACTTGTCCTCACGGAACGTTTTCAAGTCTCTCTCTCTCTCTTTTTTTTTTTAAGAGCAGAAGAAACTTTGCAACCAGAAAAAGAGAAGGCGGGTAGAAATGGCCAAAGCCGGATGTCTCAAAGAGACCCACCAAAAAGAAGGAAAAGCTATGCTCAAAAGTTCTAATTCCAACCGTTTAAGGGTGGCAACTCAATTCCAAAGAAAATGCAGCTGCTGAAGGATGAGACCATCCAGTAAAAAAAGGAAACAAAAATAATAATTCTGCTTTAAAAATAACAATAAACAGCTGCCCCCAAATTGGCTTTCTAAGCTTCTTCCTGAAGAGGGTCGTCTTTTTGCCCAGCCTCAAAAGTTTGGTCTTGAATCAGTTTTGAAGAAAAGCCTAATGACAGCAACAGGCAGAAAGGAGATTGGGGGAAAACGCTCGGACGTCACTGTTTTGCTCACTGCCCCAGAATTCTGTGAGAGCAGAAAATTTAATTGCAAGTGTGGGGCTATGATTCATCTATTTGGAGAGGGAGAGGGAGAGGTGAGAGCAGGCAGGGCAGTCTCCTCCTCCTCCTCCTCCTACGGCCCCGATTCATTTTCTCTTCCAAAGCAGGGGTGAAACCAACCGCACAAGGAAAACTGCAACTCTCCAAAAGGGATGGCTGACTCTTGCGCTAATCCCGGGAAGGACAACTTTGAATATTTTAAGGGCAAGAATTCGGGCCCAGAGCTGTCTGAAATCCAACATAGCCTTCTGGCTCAGAGCTTCTCAAAACACAGACAGGAACGGGGAGGTGGGGGGATGTTCAGACTCAATTCTGCTCCGAGCAGAGAAAAAGAAACAAAATGCTCGATTGACTTGTGCAAAGGAGGGGAAAAAGAGATTCCCACCCCCGTTTTTTGTCCTTAGCCAAAGGGTCTTTTTTTTTTTCCTGAAAGAGTGGGCTCCTCCTCCCCTTCCCATCTTTACCTTCGCTTTGGCCAAAGCACTCGCTGCCTCTGTTTCTCAATGGCTTATTCACATCGACCAAGGCCGGAGAACACACTGCCACATGGTTTCCTGTTTTCGAGATCATTGGAGTTTTTTTTCAGCCTCCATTTCAGCCCAGGCTGGTCTCTCAAGAGATGAAATCTTCCTCTGGTTCCCCCTTCCCCACCCCCATGTTGCTTTAACCTTGATTCTTGGATTCTTTTTGCTAGAGATGCAAAAAGGAAAGGGAAGGAAGGAAGGAAGGAAGGAAGGAAGGAAGGAAGGAAGGAAGGAAGGAAGGAAGGAAGGAAGGAAGGAAGGAAGGAAGGAAGGAGAGAAGAAAGGGAGACAGGAAGAAAGAAAGAAAGAAAGAAAGAAAGAAGAAAGAAAGAAAGAAAGAAAGAAAGAAAGAAAGAAAGAAAGAAAGAAAGAAAGAAAGAAAGAAGAGGAAGGAGGGAGGAGGGAGGGAGGGAGGAAGGAAGGAAGGAAGGAAGGAAGGAAGGAAGGAAGGAAGGAAGGAAGGAAGGAAGGAAAGCAAACAAGCAAGCAAGCAAGCAGGAAAAGTGAGCTTTGGGAAATGTCGTGATAAAATAGGGAAACAGGGTCCCTTTTGATCCTGTTAAGTTATAGAACAGCAACTATGTAGACCAGGCAGAAAAGCATCTAGGACTCGCTGTTTCTTCTCCCCAAAGGTAAAGACAGAACAAGCGGGGTGACTCACAGACAGCAATTTTGGGGGACTCAATCTGTTTCCATTCCTCCCTGAAAAGTTCCAGTGGGCAATTCTGAGACTGGACCTAAGCTGCAAATTATGCATTTCCTCAAACGCTGCCATAAGTCAGTAATTTACAAGATTGTACCAAGTGTCCTTAGCTCATTGCCAGGGATTCATTCCCAGTTCCCTGGGGCTCCTTCTTACCCATCAGCCTGCTATTCTCATCCCCATCTATTGCTTTAATGTCCCACAGAGCTACCAGATTTGACTGCAGGGGCCAGGAGGACAATTGTTTCAACTACCTACAGTGGCAACCAGCGGTACACATTTCTGCCAGACACACTCGTGACACAAAGAAAATGTTAGAAAATTATGATATTTATGTAGTTACTTACATCTAAACTGTATGAAAGGAAGCCAAATATCTTTACAATCCTCAAGGCATGTCACAATTTTTTGAGCACCCCCTAACGTTTGGAAATTGAAAGTTTAAAAATTTGACACACCCGACCACCAGGGTCCACCAAACAGGGAAGAACCCAAGACACCCTCAGGCTGCCTTCTCTTCTGCTGTTGAGCACGAACCTCTTCTGTCTTCATATGCAAAGACAGAGGTGTGGTTCAGAAATCTCTACCTGCAAAGGTGGGGATGAGATGGCAATAGCCAGTTACAGAGAAGACCTATCTTGTCTCTGCTCTTTCTCCCTGAGCAGCCTAACAAATATTTCAGTCTCATTCATTCAGAAAAGAGCTGGAAGGGACCTCGGAGGTCTTCTAGTCCAGCCCCCTGCTCAAGCAGGAGACCCTATACCATTTCAGACTAGTGGCTGTCCAGTCCCTTCTTAAAATCCTCCAGTGATGGAGCACCCACAGCTTCTGAATGCAAGCTATTCCACTGGTTAATTGTCCTCCCTGTTAGGAAGTTTATCCTTAATTCCAGATTGTTTCTCTCCTTGATTAGTTTTAACCCACTGTTTCTTGTCCTGCCTCAGGTGCTTTGGAAAATAGGTTGACCCCCTCTTCTTTGTGGCAGCTCCTCAAATAATGGAATACTACTAGCATGTCTCTCTCTCTCACACACACACAACATATCCTTCAGTGACTGGTGCTGTGTGAGAATAAAGGACAAAATCTGCAGTGGGGAAGTGGATATAAATACCACAACTATCCAGATAAGGGGATCCAGGGAACACAAGTCACACATTTTTCTCCCCTGTGTACAAAAGTGGTCAGTGAATCCTGGCAAATGTACTTAGATTCCATTGAAGCTCTCTTATCATTATCCCTTTCCTTTAAATATATTCCTTTCCCCACAGTTTCCCTTGCCTTGTGCTTCTCCATAACATCTCCATGGCCAGAGACACTTCCACTTGGAGACCAGCAGAAAGTCTGGAATAAGGACTGAGTGTGCAGTTGATTCATGTAAGGCAGTGGCCTCCTACCTTTTGGGCACCAGGGGCCAGGTTTCATGGAGATAGGATGCCAAGGAAAATGTGATTGGCAGAAGACTTGCCGTTCTACCTGTGTGCATCTGATCGGCCATTTTGGCAAGACCAAAGCCGGGCACGGTAGATCTTTGGCCTCATCCATTCCCTGAGCATTTCTGGTATTGTTACAGTGGAAAAGATGGTAGAGTTTGATTAAGATGGAAAGCAAACAGGCGGATGTTCCATAATCTGATTTCAATAGCGGTAAACTATGGGAGGAGTGCCTTCCATCGTGATAAAAAATATCTTGTGAAGGTTTGAAGGCACCATGACGTGGAGGAAACATGTTAATGTTTTCTACATGAACTGCAAGCCCCTTAAAACCTTTTAACAAGATAATTATCTAAGTTCCTCTGGACTAATTCTAGCATGCACAGAGAGAGAGCGAGAGGGAGGGAGGGAGAGGTTGACTTGGAGGGCAATGTGCAGCATTAGATATATTAGATGCAGGGAAAGCATGATCTGCTAATTATGGTTTCTGAGTGTTGTAAAAACCAGATGCTCTAGGCAGGCACTAAAAACAAAGCTGAATAATTATTATTCGGAGCTGAATAATTCAGTCAGTAAGAGCTGGACCTACCAGAAAGCTTACTACGTGGGATCTTGCTAGAACACTGCTAGGACTTCACATCTTAGTCCTAAAATGTAATTTGGAGGGCTCCATTGACAAGACTTTAATCAAAGATTGTCCATAATACCATACTTCTTCAAACCATAGTTTGTTGGACCCAAAAGGAGCCTGGTTAACATGCAATGCCAAGCCATACACCAAGGGTCTTCAAACTTGGCAAGTGTAAGACTTGTGGACTTCAACTCCCAGAATTCCTGAGCTAACATGATTAGAGGAGGAATTCTGGGAGTTGAAGTCCACAAGTCTTAAAGCTGTCAAGTTTGAAGACCCCTGCCATGGTCTTCCCAAGCACAATCATTGGATTCCCATCAGAAAAAGTCTCCTTTGAACAAAACTTGATGGCTGTAATCGCATCTGCACATTTTGGGGTGGTTTGTGGAAGTGGTTTCTCATTGCCTTGTTCTGGAATTTTTATTTTTATTTTTAGTTCTGTCTAGCCTACAGTCTTAAGATGTCATACTGGTCACTCATCTAAGTATTGAACTGGCTACAGCAAACCAGAGAGGTAACCTTGGAGAAAGAATTCAGAGGTTGTTAGGGAAGCAACAGATTAGGAAACACCAAAAAACATGTGTCACCTCAAGGGACGTGGGAGAGTATTACAAAGAGAATGAAACCAGCCCACCCAATTCTTCCCCCTTTCCCCTGGGGCAAAAGAGGGATGGAAGGAAAGACATAAGGGCAGACTTGAAAAAAGTCTGCTATCACAGCCTAACTCAAGGCCATTTTAGTTTTTCTGTGGAGTTGGTCAGCTGATCTGGTTTGAAGGCCCAACCCTACTTGGCTTTGAAGACTACATAAAACTATCCAAGTGTTGCCAGCTGGTGGAACATGTATATAAGCCCAAAACAGTACTATTATGGTTCAGTAAAATCTGTAGATCTGACAATTCCTTCTAAAGGATATATGGAGCTATCATGTTTATTAGTCTTTGGCTGGGTTCAACACATTATATTCAGTCATAATGCAAATTGTTTGGTTTGGGTTTAGTAGTATTCATTCATTCATTATTCATTCATTGCTCATTTATTCCTTATATTCCTTATATTTTTATACTATCCATCTCCCCTACAAAGTGACACTGGGTGGCTTATAAATTATAAAACAAATAAAAACCAGTTAAATTATTAAAAGATTAAAAAAACAGAATTAAAATATTAAGAATTATACTAAAGCTGAACTAAGAGAGCTAAGAACCAGATGGGATATATGAAGCCAGCTGTGATGATTTGCAATCCCCAGAGTGTATAGGGGAGACATTTTCAACCTAACTTAAAATTTTAGATATTTAAGATGTAAGGGATTGATTTTGCAGAATTGCTTCAGTTCTTTATAACTATACTATCAAGCCTAAATTGGTCCTCCATCACTGAGTAGCAAGATTCTCAGAATCTTCTTTAACCAGATTTATTGAAATGGAAAAGGAAATTTAGTCACAGAAATCTTTGCCACTGGATACTTACTCGGCCACCCAATATATCTCTAAGGTTTTAACTGCATTTTTTTTTGCTTCCAATCTTTTCTGCAGGCTCAGAATAAATCTGATACTTTTCCTAATTGCTGGGAGAAGGACAGTCAGAGCCTGGGGTGAAGTCAAGAGAGGAATCAGCCTGGAGTCATTACATTCCCACAAATGGTCAAAGTCCATTGTCTGTTGAATTCCATTAACTCTTATCTAGTGCCAATTTAGTGCTAACTAAATTCATTTCAAAGTATCATTAGATCCTCTTTTTAAATTTTAGGCCAGGTTATACCATTCAAAGCCTAGTGTAGCCCTTATGATGAGATAAATTGAGTTTGACTCAATTTAGATGCTAAAGGCTTATTCATACTGTTTCTACTGGGACTCCAAGGAACAGGCTCAGCCTCTTGACAAGGTCACTCCAAGGGGTTTCTCAGTTTTTCCAATAGATGGGCAGGGAGAGAAGAGTTGCTGAAGGAATGGAAACGTTTAAAAATATTAAAAGAACAGAGTTTACATTTATGCAGAAATGACTCAGTCATGATGCAAGAGTGGTGATAGATGAGTATAGACCTAGATTGTACAACAGACTACATTTTAGTGCAATGTATTAACCAATAAAGCTTATCATAGCCTAACAATTTCTTTCAGAGAAGTTGTTTTTAGTTTTTAGTTGTTTTAAAAGTTGTTTTTAGTATGTTACTGAATCAGTGTCATCTTCCTGCTTTCAGTGCTTACAAAGATGTGATTGATGCTCTTTGGTTCATGATGATATATCCCTGCAACACAGGTAGAGGTTTCCAGAAAAGGATGGACCTTATGAGGCACACAATGTCCTGCTTGAGGCCTGAATACGAAGAATTTTACATCCAGATTGATTTATTAACATTCTAATGCTCCAATGATTCCACCCTGCTTACAAAGTTCAGAAAGTCTTTATCAGAATTCTGCATCCTTGTGTTCACATTCGCCCTACCTACATGAATGGACTTATTCTCAACCTAGAGCCTCCCAGGTATATAGAACAATTCCAATAACCCCAACTCATGTTGGATAGAAATTTTGGGGACTACCATCCCTGCACCTTCAAAGAGCATAAGCTTGGAGCAGATATACTTGGATTCTCTGAAATAAACAAAAAATTTTTACACTGTCCTTCAGTGGCTGAACACAGGCTTTACAAACTGACAGTGCCATCTTCAATCTCTCAAAGCCAGGGAAAAACTCTAATTGAAATCCTGAAGAACCATTGCCAGTGTTAATGACTCAGTAAGCTTACATGGTATAAAGCAACAATCTGTGATGAAGTACCATTGAATTGACCAAACACAGCTGTCGTAGTCAATAGGAAGCTCTGATGGTGCAGTGGTTAAAATGCAGTATTGAAGGCTAACTCTGCTGACTGCCAGCAGTTCGATCTTGACCAGCTCAAGGTTGACTCAGCCTTCCATCCTTCCGAAGCCAGTAAAATGAGGACCCAGATTGTTGGAGGCAATAGGCTGACTCTGTAAACCGCTTAGAGACAGCTGTAGAGCAACTGTGAAGCAGTGTATAAGTCTAAGTGTCATTGCTATAGGAAGCCTACTAAATCCTCCTGTTGACTGCAACCCAAACTCTTGGAGATCTAGAGGTGACTGCACTACAGTGTGCTTCTCAGGAGGTGACTGCAATGCATTGCATTTCCAAACATGGAATACAGTATGTTTTCTCAGAAGCTACGGGCTGTACTGGTTATGCATCAAGACCTTTTCCATCAGCATGGTCTGAGGTTTTGTCCACAGCGGGACATGCCAAATTCCAAGCAACCCAAGTTTCCAAACAACCTCTCCAAATTCCACCTCAGTTCTCCCTACTGTGCCTAAATACTCAAACTGAGGGACCCAGTGAGATATGCATTTAAATCAGAACACTTTTGTGAGTTCTGTATTTGCTTTCATTTTTCAGGGGTTCAGCTAAACATTCTCACCATTAACAGCTGCCACTTCTGCTTGTTCTGGGCAGGGTACAATTTTCTCATGCTGTAAACAGTTGTGGTGAGAAATAGGCAAATTGGTTACACACACAATTCGACATTGTTCTGCTTTGCTCAGATTTATATGGAGTCTCTAATCCATCACATGTAGGCTGCCTTTTTCAGACAAATTATTTTTCAACTCTGGGGCAAGGAAGATAGGACTCAGACCTTGTGTAGCTTGGAACTTCTTTTTCCTGTTTCAAACTCACAGGATTGGCCTGACCGAAAGAGCTACCAGCAAAAAAGGGTGTGTAAATTTCTCGAACCAAGCTATTACCAATCTGGGCATTAACAAAATTTCTGGGAGAAAGAAAAAGTTGGCGTATCATTAAAAAAACACATTTGCACAAATAAGTTTGCTTTTATCATCCAAAGATTGAGAGCTTCAATCTTCCATTCAACTCTAGGACAAGTGAAGAGTCAAAGTAATATCTACAAAGGAGAATATATGTAGCTGTGATGACCCAGAGTGTAACAAAAATATAACAAAAACCAAAACGTAAATAAAGGTCCTTTAATGCCTTCAACTTGGCTTCACTGTTTAATTGTTCACAGTTGAAGATTAAACTATTTTCAGAATAACATTCCAAACAAAAGAAATACAATTCAAATTCAAAGATCAGATAACGAAGCAAAAACCAAAAACAAACCGCACTGAAGAAAGTTCCACGACAGACCAGGATAATTAATTACAAACTCCAAGAAGATAACCAGGTATAGTCCGTTGGAAGAATGCCAACCAAGATAAACCTCATCCAGGAATAAAACACTAATTTGTCACCAGCATTTGTTAGCAACACAGGTCCAAACTCCTAGGCAGATCTCACACCTGCAACCCATGAAGAGGATCATGGCCCTCTCCTCTCGAGTAGAGCACATTTTACCCTGATCCTCTCCTCCTTGCGTGCCCTAGGATGGATAGGAGATGGGCCTGGGTCCTACTCTGACTGCTCAGCCGGCTTCTGCCCTTCCCCAGCCTCCTCCACCACCTCTGGAGCCACACTTCCACTCCCTGTTGGCTGTTCCTCCTCTCCCTCAGAGTCAGTCTCCACCAGGGGCATGACAGTAGCTGAGGATCGAAATGAGGGGTCGTTGGTGCTCTCTGAGCTAAGTTTTTTCTTGCAGATGTTTTGTTACCCAAACTAAGCAACTCCATCAGTGCTAGGCAGAGGCAGGGTCAAGAGAAACATCTTACATCTGTTTTGAACAAGCTGTGCTTCGATTAGTTTTGTGCCCATTTTCGTGGGCCTGCTCCATTGCATTAAGCCATGATTTGTTTAACCACATGTGAAGGAGTGAAAAAAACCACAATTCTCATCCCAGCATTATTTTGGGATAGCATTGCTCAAAATTGCTGGAGGACATTTGGTGGAAGATGGACTTTTTTTTTCCCCTCCAGAGAAACCTGATGATACGAAAGACTCCAAAAACAAAAAAAACACGACATCAACATCGCCTGCTGGAGAGATGCTTCCAAGCTGCCTTATTAAAAACATCTGGAAGAGCTGTGTCCTTTCCAGAGCTTTTGGTGATGTGAACCAGCTATTCATTTCCAAACCAAAGTCTGGGGCTGCAGATTTTTAAGGCACACCCCTCCCCTGATTTTTGTTCCCAGCCAAACTGTGCTTTAGCTGTTCCATGCTTTCTCTCCCCTCCTTGCCTTCTCCTTCCACTCGCTGACCTTTTTTAACGACAAGGAAATCATAAGTCGGCGCAGAAAACAGAGAACCCCTTTGATATCTGTTTCATATTAGGCTAGCCACATTGTTATGAAAGCTTGAAAAATGATGCAATCTGGAGAAATACTGTGGCACTTTCATAGCCAGAACTGTGCAGCTCAAGACAGCAAACAGATTCATGAAGAAAGGCAGAGCAGCTTGGAACTGGCTGAGCTTTTCAACCATAATCAAATTTGAAATCAGGAGATATGCTCAGAGCTATTATCCCCGCCTACCCAAAGTTAGAATCCTCTTTTAGTAAACAAGGTCCCATGATCAACTCATTGTTTATTGACTGGACCACCACTGCCTGAGCAAACACAACACAGAAAGATACAATCAAGACCAGGAGTCTTCAAACTTGACTGCTTTTAAGACTTGTGGACTTCAACTCCCAGAATTCCTCCTCCAGTCATGTTAGCTCAGGGATTCTGGGAGTTCACAAGTCTTAAACTTGCCAAGACCCTTGATCAAGACCATTACATTTTGCATAACCCAGTTGGAGAGAATAGAAAGGACAGCATGCCTTTCTCTGGTCCAGCCCCAACACATTTGCAACTCATAGCAAATTTGAAAGAAGGAAACTCTCACGGTCGGTCAACAGGGGATCTGCATCAGGTGCTGGGGCAAGCAAATGCATGGATCTTGTATTGATGTTAAAGCAGAGGTCTCCAAACTTGGTAACCTTAAGACTTGTGGACTTCAACTCCCAGAATTCTCCAGCCAGCTATGCTTAGTCTTAAAGTTGCCAAGTTTGGGGACCCCTGTGTTAAAGCATCACTTCAGAGAAAGCTCATTTGTGGTTTTCACGTGGGCACCCCAAGCTGCAAACTACAGTTGGTCCTTAACTTACGGCCACAACTGAGCCCATAATTTCTGTCGCTAAGCGTGACAGTTGTTAAGTGAGTTTTGTCCTATTTTACAACCTTGCTTGCCACCGTTGTTAAGTGCATCCCTGCAGTTGTTAAGTTAGTCACATGGTAGTTAGGTGAACTAATTACCCATTGGCTTTGCTTGTCAAAAGGCAGCAACAAAAGTTGATCCTATATACCCAGGACATTGCAACCGTCATAAATATAAGCAAGTTGCCAAGCATCCAACTTTTGATCATGTGACTAATGGGGATGCTGCAGTGGCTGTAAATGTGAAAAACTGTCATAAGTCACTTTTTTTCACTGCTATTGTAACTTTGAACAGTCACCAAATGAACGATTGTAAGTCGAGGACTAACTGTAGCTATTCTCATTTTAATCTAGTCTGTTTTATTTACTCAACCCAAGAGTTCATCTACGGTGCAGTATCTTTTTACCCGCTGAATGAGAAGCGAAACATCTTCAAAGAAAAACTAGAAAGTCCAGTTGCCTCTTGAAAAAGCACCTTTGGGACTACCTGCTGGAAACCACCAAGCTCAGAGGCCACCAAGGACTCCAACCATCCAAACTGCCTGCACCAACATCAATAGATGATAGAAAGGAAGCAGTCTTCTAGGGAAGCTAATTTGCTAATCCTGGTCATCTCTATGGAAAGCAATAAATTAAGTTCGAATGAAACAGAGATTCATTTTGTAAACCAATCCCACATGTTTGTAACATTTCATCTGCCAGTCAACCTGTTGGGTTTAGGCTTTCTCCTACGTGGAAGCCCTTCTGAGGAGGCAACGCAGAACTTGTAGGAATGGAGGTTCTTCTTTAGAACAACATCCTACTGGACTGGATTGACTGCCAAACAAATATGCTCAGCGCTTGGGTCTCAAACCTGGGCTGTCAGCTTTCCAACTGACAAGCTCAGCCTCTTTAATCGCTGAGCCATCATGTCTCCCTCATCCCCAACTTAACACTCTTTAACTGTCATGCTGGCTGTGGATGGCAGGTGCTCCAATCTCACAGATGGGGAACAGGAGGCTAGTAAAAACTGGCAATAGCTAGTAGACTGAGCCATAAATCAATATAAGGTAACATTTTCTTCCTTTTGCAGTTTCCACTTGTCCATTAAATAGAGTTCAGAGGCATACTTTTCTGTTAAGAACAAGACTGCTACCGATGCAATCTAGATACCATCTAGTGGCAGATACCATTCATTCACAGAACAAAGGAGACAGGAGATCTTTCATTCAGAATAGAGCTGGAAGGGACCCTGGAAGTCTTCTATTCCAGCCCTCTGCTCAAACAGGAGACCCTATATCATTTTAGACAAGTGGCTGTCCAGTCTCTTCTTAAAATCCTCCAGTGATGGAGCACCCACAACTTCTGAAGGCAAGCTTTTCCACTACTTAATTGTCCTCACTGTTGGGAAGTTTCTCCTTAATTCCAGATTGCTTCTCTCCTTGATTAGTTTCCATCCAATGTTTCTTGTCCTGCCCTCTGTGCTTTGGAAAATAAGTTGACTCCCTCTTCTTTCGGACAGCCCCGCAAATAGTGGAATATTGCTATCATGTCACCCCTAGTCCTTCTTTTCTCTTGACTAGCCATACCTAAATCTTGCAACTGATCTTCATATGTTTTAGTCTCCAAGCCTTTAATCATCTTAGTTGTTCTTCTTGATAATTCAGCCATCTTGTTTGACCCTTCCCAACCTTAGCAACTTCCAAATAAGTGGGCCAAGTCCCAGAATTCTCTGTAATGCCCATGCTTGACTGGGGAATTCTGCATTCACACAATAGGGAGGTAACCAAGTTACCATTTTGGTTGGCTTGAATCAAACTACTAACTGTACTTTCCTCCTACCCCCAGAACCAACATGACTATGAGGGTTTGTTTTGTTTCTCAAAGGCTGTGCTTTCCTCAGCACTCAACAACTTTAAATGAAGAGATAAAATGCAATGCAGAAATTTCTTGGTAAAGAAATTTGTTGGAGAAAGTACTAAAGATAGATAAGAAGATCTAACTTATTGGAAGTTTTTGGAACGTTGGACAATTCATAAAATGTTTAATTCCTTTCTCTTCTTCTCTCTGCATTCATAACTTTTTTATTTCAAGGGGTTCTTTTTCCTAAATAATTCCTGTTGGATTGTGTGTTCAAATTTTGAAGAAGGAAAACTGAATAATGGTAGCAATAAATCAAATCATAGCAACATGATTCTTCTCAACCTAAACAGGCTGAAATGGAAGTGGAGCAATTAGAAATAAAAGTCTGCAAAAGCACCAAGCAGCATTTTTTTTTTTGCAGTCAAAACTTTGCTTCATTGCTAATGAAAACGGACGAAAGGCGATCAAGACAGCAACTTGTTTGCCTTTTCAAAAGAGAGAAAAAGGAGGTTTGGGAAGGGCCAAAGCTCCCCTGGACTCCATCCATAATTGGAATGAGGCTGCGATTAAAGCAAAGAAATTCTTCTACCCTACAAAGCACATCAATAATGACAAAACTAATTGGCCCTTTTTAGTTCTGCTTGCTTGCAAGAGGCGACTGGATGGCAAAACTAAAGTCCAAATATTAAAGCAGTAGCAGAATTTTAAAAATTGCTGCACTTTAGAAAACTGATAGAAATAAAGACCAAACCAGCAGGACTCAACTCAGTTCAATTAGATTTCTTTTTAATGTCCTTCCTACTTTTCTTGACCATCAAGAACTCCAATGGACAGGCCCTATCACACACTACTTGTAAAACATATCCTCAAAATCTTTTGCGTGGTTAAACACCTCCAAAGAATGACATGTTGGAGAGCTTGGAACACAACCAAAAAATCCAGCAACACCATTTTGATAAACTGGCTTCGAAGACAGGAAAAGGAGACAGCCTCATTTGAGAGCAAAGGAAGAGTAGCTCTTTCCAAAATCTCCCAACATGGACTAGTAGAAATTGTTCATGATTTCAAGCTGGAACTATTGAGCTCTACCTGATCTTTCCTGATAGACAGAAGATCCCAGACACAGTATCTTGTACAAGTGTAGCCTAAGACGTGCCCATCGTTGAATTTGACCTCCAACTCAACCAAAAGAGACAGCGGGGTCTCAAAGTCATTGTAAGAAAACTTTTCAAGATAACCAGCAGAAAACTGATTGTGGTGAAATCAACAAGCTTACAATAAAAATATTGGGAAGGAGAATCAGAGGAGAATCCAGAGCAACCCATGAAAAAGTAGTAAACAAACAAATAAATCAGAAGGCACAAAAGTATTGCTTACTATGCTAGGAAGTTTCTCCTTTTACAATTTGTTGTGTCATCTAGATATGTCATGACAATCCTGATATGAAAGATGAACATGCTGGATGAGCATTTGGGGAACTGTCAGGCAGGATATCAGGTTGAGGAAAATTGTTCCAAGACAAGATGGAAAGGAATGGAATAGAAAATAGAATAGAAAATAGAACAGAACAGAACAGAACAGAATCCAGAAGGGACTTTGGAGGTCTTCTAGTCTAGCCCCCTGCTCAAGCAGGAGAATTTCAGACAGTGACTGTCTTGTCTTTTCTTAAAAACCTCCAGCGATGAAGCACCCATAACTTCTGGAGTCCAGCTGTTCCACTGGTTAATAGTCCCCACTGCTAGGAAGTTTCTCCTTAATTCCAAGTTGCTTCTCTGCTTGATGAGTTTCCATCCATTGTTTCTTTTCCAGCCTTCAGGTGCTTTGGAAAATAGCATAGAATAGCACAGCACAGCACAGCACAGCACAGAATAGAATAGAAACTGGAAGGGACCTTGGAGGTCTTCTAGTCCAGCCCCCTGCTCAAACAGGAGACCCTATATCCTTTCAGATAAGTGACTGTCTAGTCTCTTCTTAAAAACCTCCAGTATATGTAAATGCATGTGTGTGTACACAATAGGATTTCTCAGCTCTCAAAATGTGAAGCTCTTATGAATAAACTTTCTTTAGGGATTTGCTACTTTTAAATAAGGTTATACTTCAAGAAGACTGCTAAAGTTGATTGACTTAGCTGCCAAACAGAAAGTTGTTGCTTCCTAATTTTTGCACTATTCTAATTGCATTAGCAAAATACTAATTATGGTAAAAATTATTTAAAAGTAAGTTTGGTGTTTGACTTAACTCATTTTTACTATCCTACCATCAAGGATCTATGAATACATAATATTTCCTTTTTGGCATAATGAGAGATCTACTGATCAAGAGGGATGTCTTATTTTCCAATAAACATGAATTTCTGCTATTCATGTGTATTTCTAGTAATATTAAGGGAAGCAACAGCAGATGGCAGCACCGTCTGCAATTCCCTACCTAGACTTTCTTTTTAAAACAAATGCTTTCTAGCTGAAAACAGAGTCTGCTCCATTACCAGTGTCACTCTTTGTTTGCTTAAAAAATAAACAGAAGAGGGTCTTCTCACATAGAAGTCCTGCAAAGGTCCCCCTGTTAAAACCATGGTTATCTTTGGACATGTTGAGCCTACTTAAGGAATTAATTCTTTAGGAGAATTCACACAGTAACCTAAATTCAATGTGTGAATTGGGTTTGTTTGTTTACTTACAATATTTGCAAATCGCCCAATCATCTGAAGTGCTGGGCAGAATACAACAAAGGAGAAACAGCAGCAGCAAAACCATATAGCTCCAAATCTATCTATCTATCTATCTATCTATCTATCTATCTATCTATCTATCTATCTATCTATCTACCTAGCGAAATATCACTCATGCATCATCACAAAATCTCCAGAACTGTAAAGCCTACAAACTTGAAATTTGGCACTTATGTTCCTCTTGGCTTCTAGGTGCTCACTAAGAAAGGGTTTTTCAAAATGATCATCAGAGCATTTAGAGTATTTCCTATATTATTATTATTATTATTATTATTATTATTATTATTATTATTATTATTATTATTATTATTATTATTATTATTATTATTATTATTATTATTAATATTATTATTATTATTGTTGTTGTTGTTGTTATTATTATTATTATTATTATTATTATTGTTGTTGTTGTTGTTGTTATTATTATTATTATTATTATTAACACGCTCTGATGCTAAGTTCTACTCCCCCTCCCCACCTGAAAAGAAATCTGTTCCAAATAAAAAACACAAGCAGAGGAGTTTCAGTATCATAGCAGCAACCAACTTTAGTACAGAACAGTTGAGCTAAGCCATGCCCAGGCTCCTTGTTGTCTCCTTCTTGCTCACACAGCCCTCAACTCTTCCAAACAGCCCTCAACTCTCTCACACACACAGGATGCTAGCCAGATGAATACCGATGGATGCTGGTAGGCAGAGACACAATTTTTTCTCCTTATTTTCCTCCCCAAAAACTAAGCCCGACCACATAGTTTCATAGTGAAGCACGGGTATTGAGCTAGTAACATGTAGAGCAAGGATACCTAGCTATGAGATTGACCATGAGAATAATGAACCAGTGGAATGGCTTGCCTCCAGAAATGGACAGCCACTTGTCTGGAATGATATAGGGTCTCCTGGTTGAGAAGAGGGTTGGACTGGAAGACCTCCAAGGTCCCTTCCAATTCTGGTATTTTGATATTTTGAATCAATGCCACAGGCACACTGGAATAAGATGAATCCAGCAGTTCTTAAAAGAAGCAAACAAGCAGGGATTGAACAAACAGACACCCAGAGGAAGGATATTCCAAAACAAGGAAGTTACTACTGATCTGTCACCTGACTATGTGTACATTTCAAGGAGAGGAGCCCTATTTTCAAACCTTCATTTCAAGCCTTTATTGTCAGTGCACATGTGTACAAGGAGATTGGCTGAGCCTCCCTTAGTGCACCCCCTAACCCAAATACATCTCAATAACAGCAGGTACAACTGAACCAACCAACCATCCATCCAAGTAAACAGCTCTCTGTGTTTGGTTTGAATTCTCCGAGATTCATAAAATGCGTTAAGCGTTATGGTGCCGAGTCAAGAATTCCAACCAGTATTTTTTTGCTTTCAAAGTGTGACCGAAAGTAGTCACTTCTAATCAGTGGTGGGATTCAAAAAATGTTACTACTGGTTCTGTGGACATGGTTTTGTGGGTGTGGCTTGGCGGGTGTGGCTTGGCGGTCGTAGCAGGGGAAGGATACTGCAAAATCCCCATTCCCTCCGCACCCCACTGACCTGCTTTCCAGCTCTGTTCTCCTGTGCAGGGCAACCAAAAAAGACCCAGCCAATCAGCTGGGACTCGGGAGGCAGAGAATAGGAGGGGGTGGGGCCAGTCAGAGGCGGTATTTGCCGGTTCTCCGAACTACTCGAAATTTCCATACCGGTTGTCCAGAACTGGTCAGAACGTGCTGAATACTGCTTCTAATTATCTTTCTCTAGCACTTTTCGTGGAGTGGAGGTGATACCTGTTGCTTGTGGGGATGTCAGCTGGCTTAAGCCTGAGCTAAATTTTCACACTGGCAAAACAGACTTTATTGGTTTGGGAATCAATAATCACGGAGGGTGTTAAAACTGTAAAAAAAATAATAATAACAACACTGAACAGATAGTTCTCAACTTACAACAGTTCAATTAGTGACCGTTTGAAGTTGAAAAAAAGTGTCTTATGACTGTTTTTTTCCTCCACACTTATGACCTTTGCAGCATCCCCATAGTCAGGAGATCAAAATTCAAACAACTGGCAACTGGTTCATACTTATGACGGTTATAGCATCTTCCTTGGTCACGTTATCAGTAACCTTCTGACAAGCAAAGTCAATAGAGAAGCCAGATTCACTTAACAACCGTGTTAGCAACTTAACCACTGCAGGAATTCGTTGTGGCAAGAAAAGTCATAAAATGGGGCAAAATTCACTCAACAGCTGTCTCACTTTGCAGCAGAAAAAAAGAAATGCTGAGCTCAATTATGGCCATAAGTCAAGGACTACCGATACTATCAAGTTTGTCATGTTAGCAATCTGGTGGCACTGATGCTACCATATCAGCTGTTTCTTAATGTCAGAGGTGGTATTCAGCAGGTTCTGACCAGTTCTGGAGAACCGGTAACGGAAATTTTGAGTAGTTTGGAGAACCGGCAAACACCACTTCTGACTGGCCCCGCCCCATCTATTCTCTGCCTCCGGAGTCCCAGCTGATCGGCTGGGTCTTCTTTTGTTGCCCTGCATGGGAGAACGGAGCTGGAAAGCAGGTTAGTGGGGTGGGGAGGGAATGGGGATTTTGTAGTATCCTTCCCCTGCCACGCCCACCAAGCCATGCCATGCCTACCAAGCCACGCCCACAGAACCAGTAGTAAATTTTTTTGAATCCCACCACTGCTTAATGTATTAGTACTTGGGGTGGCCTGTCCCTCTTCTTCTGGAAAGTAAGCGCATAAAAGGGGGGGGAAAGCACACATATAAGAAAAGAGCATCAGAATGATTGATGGACATGAAAAAATGCTAAGAAATGTGGATTTAAATGCATACATTAATTCTGAAGATTTTAAAGGCAGCTGAAGCCAGAGGTGTTTTCTTTGGAGTTAATAAAAAGTTGGAAAAAATACTCAGGGAAGTTTGTTTTTATATGTGATAATAGCAGCAAGACATGCACATAAGCATGTGGGTGGGACATTATTACCCAGAATAGAAGAATGGATGATGGAGGCAATGGTGCTTGCTGACATAGCCCCAAACTGACAGCTTTTATTATGAACAAAGACTTGCAACAAAAGTCAAAGATAATAAAAAAAAGTTTCTTCCAACATATAAATAACAAGAAAAAAATCAAGGAAACAGTCAGTCCACTAAAGAGAGAAGATGGCAAGGAAGTAACAGGCAACAGAGAGAAAGCAGAACTGCTTAACTCATTCTTTGCATCTGTCTTCACGCAAAAAGAAACTATAGCTCAACCCACCAAAAACATAACTGTAAAAGACAGACCAGAAATAAAAGTTAAAATAAGCAAAAAAATAGTAAGAGAACACCTGTCTGATCTTGATGAAAACAAATCACTGGGCCTGATGGCATCCCAGAGTTTTAAAGGAGCTGGCAGAGGTCATCTCAGAACCACTGCACCATATCTTTCAAAAATCCTGGAGCACCGGGGAACTACCAGAGGACTGGAAAAGAGCTGATGTGGTTCCGATTTTCAAAAAACGGAAAAAAAAAACAGACCCAGGAAACTATAGACCAATCAGCCTAACATCAATACCCAGGAAGATACTGGAAAAGATAATAAAAAAACAGATCTGCCAACATCTAGAAACAAGTAAAGTAATAACTGTCAGCACGGGTTTGTTAAGAACAGATCATGCTAAACCAATCTTATTTCATTCTTCAACACAGTGACTAAATTAGTAGACCAGCAAAATACTGTGGACATAATATATTTAGATTTCAGCAAGGCATTTGACAAAGTAGACCACAACCTACTTCTTAGTAAGCTAGAAAAAAGTGGAATAGATAGCAGCACCACTAGATGGACTCGCAACTGGCTGGCAAACCATACTCAACGAGTAGTCCTTAATGGGTCTAAGTCTACATGGAGGGAAATAAGCAGTGGGATGCCACAAGGTTCCGTCTTAGGCCCAGTACTCTTCAATATCTTCATTAACGACTTAGATGAGGGAATAGAAGGGGAACTTACCAAATTTGCAAATGATACTAAGCTGGCAGGAATAGCTAACACCCAAGAAGATAGGCTCAAGATCCAGACGGATCTTGACAGACTAGAACACTGGGCCATATCTAACAAAATGAAATTCAATGTAGAGAAAAGTAAAGTCTTACACTTAGGCAAGAAAAACCAAAAGTACACATATAGACTGGGTGAAACCAGGCTCAATAGCAGTAACTGTGAGAGGGATCTTGGAGTCTTAGTGGACAACCAGCTAAATATGAGCCAGGAGTGTGCAGAAGCAGCCAAAAAATCCTAAGTTGTATTAATAGAGGGATACAATCAAGATCAATAGAGGGATACAGTCAAGATCAAGTACTAATACCACTCTATAAAGCCTTAGTAAGACCACGCCTAGAGTACTGCATTCAGTTTTGTTCACCACATTATAAAAAAGATGTTGAGACTCTTGAAAAAGTACAGAGAAGAGCAGCCAGGATGATTAGGGGACTGGAGTCTAAAACATACAACGGACGGTTGCAGGAACTGGGCTTGGCTAGTCTAGTAAAGAGAAGGACCAGGGGAGACATGATAGTGGTCTTCCAATATTTGAGGGGCTGCCACAGAGAGGAAGGGGTCAAGCTATTTTCTAAAGTGCCTGTAGGCCAGACAAGAAATAATGGATGGAAACTGAACAAGGAGAGATTTAACCTGGAAATACGGAGAAACTTTCTGAGAGTGAGAACAATCAACCAATGGAACAGAAGTTGCCCTCGGAAGTTGTGGGAGCATCATCACTTGAGACTTTCAAGAAGAAATTGGACCGCCATTTGTCAGAAATGGTGTAGAGTCTCCCGCTAGGGCGGGGGGTTGGACTAGATGACCTACAAGGTCCCTTCCAACTCTGATTATCTGTTAAATCTGTTAAAAGACACCAATTAACTAATGCCCACTGGAAGCTCCTTTTGGACTTTTTTGTGGAGTGGGAAAATATGATATATGAGTTTGAAGATTAGAAAAAATAATCACCATCTCCTTTTAATGACCCCATAATCCCTTGCGGGGTGGAGTCTGGCCAACTGAATGAAGCTGAGTGTTTACTGGCCAGATGCCCTTCCTGTCACCAATGCGGAGGTTTTTTCCAGCAGAGAGTAATATCTGCCTCTACCTGGGAACGAACCCACAGCCTCCTGATTGTGAGGCGAGAGTTCCACCTCTAGGCCACCGTACCACTCAGGATTAGAAAAAATGTTTGAGAAAAATTAAAGTTTTGTTGCAGAGGCCAATTTAAATTCATACTTATATAACTGATGTAAAAGAGAATCAGGAGCAATTTCTTTGTATTTCTTTTTTCTCTGCACTCTTGGCTTCGTTCTCTCTCTTTCTTTACTGCTTCCCTTTTCCTCATCTTAATTATTAATTTCTCTTAGCTTTTGTCTTTCTTCTTTAAAATAATCATAATAATGTTTTCTTAACGAAGAAAAAAAAAAGAACAGAGTATCACAGACAGTTATAAGACGGTCCTTTTCCTGATCTATAGGTCAGCCGCCCAATTCTCAGCAACAGTCATGGTGACTAGGAAATTCTCAGCGTTGAAGGACAGGCGCTCCAGCTGCAGGAGGCAAGAACAGAGGAGAGGGAGGGAAGGAGAGGGCTGCCTTGAAAGAGGAAAGAAGTGACTAAACCTTCCTGGATGACAGTAACAAGTCCCAGCTGTCTACATTCATCAACCCTGCATGTCAGATAATCATCACTCTGAAAAACCAGAGAGACTCCAGGGTGCCAGGCATCAGATTAAAACCAGAGGAGGAGAAACCTCTATTCCTACCCTTCCTTACTGACATTATCTGGTACCACTAAACACACACACACACACACACACACACACACACAAAATTCACATCCCAGCAAGGATTGGTGACTACCTTTGCAACTGGGCAGATGCTCAGAGGATTACAAAGGAGAAAGAGATGAGCCAGCTTCAAATTTGAAATTATCCAGGGAGAAGCTCGAAGAGCGGGTTGGAAGTTAAAGAGCAAAAAATACCCCAACTGTGTTGGGACTCCCATCTCCCCCTCAAATGGGGCAGGTAGTCCTCGACTTACGAGCAGAATTGAGCTCGGCCTTTCTGTTGCTAAGTGAGATGGTTGTTAAGCGAGTTTTGCCCCCATTTTATCACCTTTCTTGTCACAGTGTTAAGTGAATCTCTGCAGACGTTAAGTTAATAACACCATTGTTAAGTGAATCCGGCTTCCCCATGGATTCTTTTTGTCAGAAGGTTGTGAAAGGCATTCTTCGGCTCAGTATTTGTAAACAGCAATGGATCATGCCCAGTATTTCCTAGCCGTACCACAGATAACAACAATGATCTAATACATATCGATTTCATAGAAGACAATGTTGAAAAAGCACTACGCAATCTAAAACCATCCCTATCTATTGGACCGGATGGAATATGTGCCTACTTCTTAAGAAAGCTATCCACTGCCATAGCCAAACCTCTAAGCATAATCTTTGAAAAATCTTTCAGGACCAGCTCCTTGCCAAAAGTATGGTCTCAAGCCATGGTCATCCCCATCTTCAAAAAGGGAGACCCCAGCCTAGTTGAAAATTACAGGCCAATCTCCTTATGCTGCGTCACCTGTAAAGTCATGGAATCAATTATTAACCAATCCATCATCCTCCACTTAGAGACAAATAACCTACTCTCCAATAAACAATTTGGTTTCAGAAAAAACTATCCTGTAATCTGCAACTCTTACACTGCAAAAACATATGGACGACACAACTCGACCAGGGAAAGCAATAGACGCAATCTACATAGACTTCTGTAAAGCCTTTGATTCAGTGGTACACGACAAACTACTCCTAAAAATAAAATCCTATGGTATCTCTGGACAACTGAATAACTGGATAGAAGCATTCCTGTCAAACAGACAACAAATGGTCAAAATTGGGAGCGGCCTATCAAATCCAGTACCTGTCAATAGTGGTGTCCCCCAAGGCAGTGTTCTAGGACCAACTCTCTTCATACTCTACATAAATGACCTCTGTGATCATATTAAGAGCAATTGCGTTCTCTTCGCTGATGATGTAAAGCTGTTCAATACCACAGACAATACTGCTACCCTACAAAAAGATCTTGACTATGTATCAGAATGGTCAAACAAATGGCAACTTCAAATCTCAACAAATAAATGCTCTGTCTTACATATTGGCAAAAAAATCAGAAAATAAAATACAAGCTGAATAGTCAAGATCTTGTTGATGACCCAAGCTCTGTAAAGGACCTTGGAATACTCACCTCTAATGATCTAAGTGCTAGAGCCCACTGCAACTACATAGCCAAAAAGGCATTAAGAGTTGTTAACCTAATCCTACGTAGCTTTTTCTCTGGTAATATCACACTACTAACCAGAGCATACAAAACATTTGCTAGACCAATACTCGAATACAGTTCATCAGTCTGGAACCCACATTACGTATCTGATATTAGCACAATTGAGAAAGTCCAGAAATATTTCACAAGAAGAGTTCTCCACTCCTCTACTCGTTGGAGAATACCTTATGCCACCAGACTTGAAATTCTAGAACTAGAAAACCTTGAATTACGCGTCTTCGGTCTGACTTAAGCATGGTATATAAAATCATACATTGCAATGTCCTACCTGTCAATGAATACTTCAGCTTCAACCATAACAACACAAGAGCACACAATAGATACAAACTCAAAGTTAACCGCACCAAACTTGATTGCAGGAAATACGACTTCAGCAATAGAGTGGTCAATATCTGGAATACTCTACCCGACTCTGTAGTTTCTTCCCCAAACCCCAAAAACTTTAACCTTAGACTGTCTACTATTGACCTCACCCCTTTCCTAAGAGGCCTGTAGGGGGCGTGCATAAGCGCACCAACGTGCCTACCGTCCCTGTCCTATTGTTTCTCTTATTCTTTTATTTTTCTTATATGTACCCATTTCATGTATTCACAACTATGTATACACTTATACTTATTATCTTGTAAACAATTGGCAAATCAAATAAATAAATAAATAAATAAATAAAATAAAGGGATCACGTGACCCAGAGATGCTGCAACCATCATAAATACATGCCAGTTGCCAAGCATTTGAATTCTGATCACGTGACGATGGGGATCCTGCAACGGTCGTAATGGTGAAAAACAACCCTAAGTCACTTTTTTCAGTGCCATTGTAACTTTGGTCACTAAATGAACTGTAAGTTGAGGCTGCAACCATCATAAATACATGCCAGTTGCCAAGCATTTGAATTCTGATCACGTGACGATGGGGATCCTGCAACGGTCGTAATGGTGAAAAACAACCCTAAGTCACTTTTTTCAGTGCCATTGTAACTTTGGTCACTAAATGAACTTTAAGTTGAGGGATATCTATATTCTGCTCATGTGAAGCTGAAACCCAACATATCTGAGAGCACCGGGCTATTTATTCCAGCAATCCCATCTCAGCTTAGCTTGTTCTACATGATCACTGTGAAGGAGGGCAAGGAAGGGGAGGGGAGGTGGAGGGGAGGGCAAGGAAGGGAAGGCAAGGAAAAGAGAGGGAGGGGAAGGGGAGGGCAAAGAGGGAAGGGAAGGGAGGGAGGGCAAGGAAATGAAGTGGAGGGGAGGGGAGGCAAAGAAGGAAAGTGGAGAGAAGGGCAAAGAAGGAAGGCAAGGAAAAGAGAGGGGAGGGGAAGGGAGGGCAAAGAAGGGAAGGGAGGGGAGGGAAGGGGAGGACAAAGAGGGAAGGGAAGTGGAGGGGAGGGCAAGGAAGTGAAGTGGAGGGAGAGGAGGAAAGAAAGGGAAGTGGAGGGAGGGGAGGCAAAGAAGGAAAGTGGAGAGAAGGGCAAAGAAGGGAAGGGAAGTGGAAGGGGAGGGCAAAGAAGGGGAGGGAGGTGGAGGGGAAAGAAGGGGAGGGCGGGAGAGAAGTGGAGGGAAAACTTAATGGATATATAGTTTCCCTTCCTGGCACCAATGCCTTGGAAAGAAGGGCAAACTAAACATGAAATAATAGCGGAGAGGCAGCCCAGATCAGGAGCCTGGCTCCCAGGGATGGGGACACCTGTGGAGGAAAAGCCCTGATGTTAAACAGGCCAGTGCCAGGCCTTGGAGCTCCCCTTAGCCTGCCTGTTTCCTGTCTTCCGGGTGAGAACTGTCACTGGGGCAATGGCACATCTTCCCAGATCAAAAGGACAGCTCCTCTTCCCCATTGGGGGGCTTGCCTGCATTTTCCTATGTGACCTGCCCGTGCCAAACGATGTGCCAACCAAGCAAGCTCTTGCGGGGGGGGACTTCTGGGTCTTTCAGCTTCCTTCTTGTACAGTGAATTTTACAACTGGTCCTTTTGAGAAGAAAAAAAAAAACACATTTGATTTTCCTTTTTGTGAGCTGCAGAGGTGGAGGATAACACGAAAAGCATCCCGAAAGTTCACTGTGCAAACTTTTTTTTCTCCATTTACCTCCCCCCAGAACTTTACTTAAAAGAGTTGTTGCCTAAATATTTGTTTCAGGGGAAAAAAACTCTCACTCAGGATATTGGCATCACCGTGCCTTGTAACCAGGAAGCCAGATAGCCAGTTAGCTTTCATTCCTGGCTTGTGACTGTGGCTTATTAAGAAAGAAACCAGCCAGAGTTAAGAGAAAACTAGCTGGGGTTTTAGAGGGCAAAAAAATTGAGGGTGGAGGTATCACCACACATAAAGAAGGGCGAACCGCAAGATCTATATACAGGAATATATATATATAAGGGTAGTCCTTGACTTACAACCATTCATTTAGGGATTGTTTGAAGTTACTTTAAAAAGTGACTTATGACCAGTTTTCACACTTAAGACCATTGCATGATCACATGATCAAAATTTGGATGCTTGAGCTGCGGTGGCGCAGTGGTTAAGAGTGCTTTACTGCAGGCTAACTCTGCCGACTGCCAGCAGTTCAATTCTCACCGGCTCACTATTGACTCCACCCTCTATCCTTCTGAGGTCAGTAAAATGGGGACCCAGAATGTTGGGGGCAGGAGGCTGACTCTGTAAACCGCTTAGAGAGGGCTGTAAAGCACTATATAAGTCTAAGTGCTATTGCTATTGCTTAGCAACTGGAATGTATAATAGTTGCACATGTGATCATAATTTGTGACCTTTCCAGCTGGCTCGTGCCAGGCAAAGTCAATGGGGGGAGCCAGATTTGCTTAATGGCCACATGATTCATTTAATGACTGCAATCATAGAGACAGACATGGATGGATGGATAGATAGATAGATAGATAGATAGATAGATAGATATAGATGTATAGATAGATAGATATAGATGGATAGATAGATATAATATAGATAGATAGATGGATAGATAGATAGATACAGATGTATAGATAGATAGACAGGCAGACAGACAGGCAGACAGATAGATATAGATGGAGAGAGATAGATAGATAGATAGATAGATAGATAGATAGATAGATAGATAGATAGATAGATAGATAGATAGATAGATAGACAGACAGATAGACAGACAGACAGACAGATAGATAGATAGATAGATAGATAGATAGATAGATAGATAGAGAGATAGATGTATAAATAGATAGATGTATAGATGTATAGATGGATGGATGGATGGATGGATGGATGGATGGATGGATGGATGGATAGATAGATAGATAGATAGTTAGATAGATAGATAGATAGATAGATAGATAGATAGATAGATAGATAGATAAAATTTTACCCAACATTGCTTGGGAAATCTCCTTTTTAAGCCAGTGCTTTTTTTTCTGTCTTGCCCTTGTCTTTATATGCAGCAACCTTATCCAAAAGGAAAATATATATATATATATATATTTTCCTTCCAGATTACATAATGTGGTCATCTGTTTTGATAATGTCCAGGGCTTTCGAGCCTTTCTCCTCCCACCCAAGGCAGCTGTCCATGTTGATAAGTCAGCATTTGTTCTTTGAGATCAATCCCACACTTCCCTTCCTGCATTTAAGGAGAAAGCTAACTGCCACTTTGAAGCGGAGCAGAACAAGAACTTCGTACCTCTTACAATGAAACAGATTCAGTGGCAGGCAACAGGACTTAAGGAATTTTCAAGCATGCTTCGGTTTTTCCAAACAGGTTTTGCATCTAGCAGCAGTAGTATCAAAACACAAGGTTGACCTATTATTTGATACAGTGGCTACATTTCCTGCTCAACAGATGCTTAGTTCTATACTTATCACTTTCAGAATGGAGTCAATTTGATTTATTATTTAACCCCGGAAGTAGCATTGTTAGGTCTAATGTCAAGCGCAAGAAATCAGGAAGGAGTCCAGGCAGTTCCAATGAATATATATATATAGATAGATTTAACCCAAGCTTAAAGCTCTCTACAAGAATCTGAACTACTAACAGTCAAAACAAATTGCTGGCAGTTAAGAGCAGGGGTAGGGATTCTACCGGTTCTCCCCGGTTCAAGCAAATCAGTAGCTCCGAAGATCAGCTGGCAGCAAACTGATTCGCTTTGACAATCAGCTGTTGGGCCTACCCGCCAGCCCCGGCTCTAGTCTGTGGTTTATTTCTGGGTTTTTCAGCTCAACTGCTTTGCGCGACACAGCGAATTGCTGTGTATCAGCTGTTTTACACACAGGGGTTGCAGCAGAAGGTGAGTTGCAAGCACTGCATGCGTGCTCACCGAACCAGTTGTTATACCAGTTGAATCCCTAGATAAGAGTCAACACAATTCAGAAATTAAAAAATACTGGATCAAAATACAAAAATGGTTAAATGAAATCACACACTGCCGAATATAATTGAAGCCGGAACTGTTTCTATTGGGGATTATTAAGGGAAAGTATCCTAAAAAGATAAAATATTTGATTTTACACATCACTACAGCAACACGAATTGCACTTGTTCAATCTTGGAAAATGGCCACTATACTGACAGATAGTTTAATAATCCAAAAAATTTTTGATTGTGCAGAAATGGACAAATTCATTATAGAATTAAATAATAAGGAAGACTTGGAATATTACTCAATTTGAGATAATTGGTACCAATGGATAGATAGTAGGAATATGAAATGTATAGATTAGAATAAGATATAAATATGTATATGTATACAATTAATTAGAAATGTACGGAAATGTATCAATATAACTAAGATTCTTTTAGTACTGTCAAAGAAGATGGAGAATTGTACAAAGCTATTTTTAAATTTTACTTGTATTTTAATGTTTCAAATCTCAATAAAGGTTTAATTTTTTTTTTAAAAGAGTCAACACAATTCAAGATGGGCTACACTCAGATCTATTGTGGGTGCAAAGGAACTCGAGACTGATAATACCTTTGGACCCTCTCTCTCGGGCTCAAGCCTGGACATCTCCTACATCCAATCACTATATACAGAATTAAGCAGTCAGGATGACAAAACCTCCTTCTTGTGCATAGCCAACACCCCGGAGAGAGACAGAACCATTGGCAGAACCAAATGTCCATCAAAGACACACAGACACACCCAAAATCACACTGCAATAATCTTGTCTGAGTATCTCCAAAACATCAATGATCTACTGAATACGCCTGATTTACCTCTCAATGCATTCTTGTTATATCGGGATAGTATGCAGAATATAATTACAGTCTACTTCATTCAAAATAAAACACAAAGAGCCAGAACAACAGATTTTGCCATCCAAATAGCAAAATATAAACTAAAATAGTCTGAAAACCCATAATCACTGGGATTGAACTGGCCTAGGTTAACCTACTCTACATCTCAAAGAACCTTTAAATGTTTCATAAGGAAGCCAACTAATATGGGAGAAAAAATATGTGCTAATAACAGTTGCACTACATTGAAAAATGCACAATGGTTTGAAAAAAAAACACAATGTCTTCCTAGAATATAGAGTAACAGAATAGAATAACAGAACAGCAGAGTTGGAAAGGAACTTGGAAGTCTTCTAATTCAACCTCAAGCAGGAAACACTACAGTCCCAGTCAAATGGTTACTCAGTCTATTTTTGAAAACCTCTATATAAAGAATTACAAATATCAGCTGCCCTAATGCTCCCATTTCTTCCAGAATAGCCTCCTCTATTGTATGAAGAATCCTCCTATCAGAGAAAAGATGATTGTAGATCTGAGGAAGATTAATTAAACAATGCCTGAAACTTTGTCAAGCTATTCTAGTTACCATAATGTCATCTTTCCGGTATTATGTCCTGAGGACTGAGATGCTTTTCTGCGCTTATGACATCATCCCTTCCTTAGAGCTTCTGGTACATCCTCCTGCCCTATGATCCATTTAAACCTAATCCCAAGACCAGATACTCCATCATTTTGGATTTTTTTGAGGCTAAGAATTGCAGTTGGGGTTGCTTAAAATGCACCTCCTAGTAGTAGATGTGTACCTTGTGGATCCATTTCCAGAAGAAGGGAAATAAACCACAGGAAGGCAGGTTTTCCAAAAGCACCCCTTTCCCTCAGCTTAGACGGAGTTTAAGTGTTGAGTTTCTGAGCATTACCGATGCATCTTGGGTTAATCCATATCTCTTCCTTGCAAAACAGCCCCTTCTTAGCTCTATTAGAGGCCATTCCTTGGAGAGAGAGAAAAACAATGCTTTTCATTGTTCGGAGGGTCCTTTTCATCTCTAATGGTCATTTTCCCCTGCAGCTTATGTTGCCCTTTCTTTGCTGGCTGAAAGTATCAACTGTGCCATGCAGAAGGCATCAAGGGCCACCAATGGAAGGCAAAAAAAATAAAAGAATAGATGCGGTCAATATGGGAAAGTGAGTTAAGGAAGAAGCAACTTTTTCACATCCCTAAATTGACTTTTGCTTTCCTCTTTGAAAAAAATTAAATTTAACTCCTTCATCCCAAATCATCACTATTGTAGTTGTCATTAGTGCCTGTCCTGGTCCAGAGCAGTGCCAAGAAGAAAGAAGGCAAGAGAAAATATTTTCCTTGCTCAACAAACAAATCTGAAATGGCCAGATTTGTTCATTCAAAGATGCTATAAACCTGTCATGCCCCTGGTGGAGACTGACTCTGAGGAAGAGGAGGAACAGCCAACAGGGAGTGGGAGTGTGGCTCCAGAGGTGGTGGAGGAGGCTGGGGAAGAGCAGAGGCTGGCTGAGCAATCAGAAGAGGACCCAGGCCCATCCCCTATCCATCCTAGGGCACGCAGAGAGGAGAGGATCAGGGAAAAGCGAGGTCTACTCAGGAGGAGATTACCATGATTCTCCTTGTGGCTTGCAGCTGGGAGCTATGTATATAAGTTTGTAACTGTGTAGTCAGAATTGCTGGAGTCAAAGTTTAGTGTTTCCTTTGAAAGAGGTTTATCTTTGTTGGCGTTCTTCCCATGGACTCTCCTCCCTTATCTTCCTGGAATGTATGATTAATTATCTTGGCTTGCTTTGGAACTCTCGTCAATGCGGTTTGTTTTGGTTTCCTTTTGCCTCATTATTTACTTTTGTGACTTTAAACTGTGCCTAATAAAACAGTGAAGTTAAGTGGAAGGCATTACCGGAGTTTAATGTATGTTTTGGGTTTTATTTTGAGAGACTACGGGTCATCACCCCTTCAACTTATTTTTGCTTTTTGTGAGGTGACCATGGATCATCTCACAGCAGAGATTGCCCAGTTAAGCCAGCAAGTGGCTCTTTTGACTGCACAGGTGGCACAAATGCAAGCTGCCCAGCCACGCCGAAAATGCCCACTGGCAGTGCCAGATAAATTTGATGGTTCACTGGCCCAATTTCCAGCATTTTTTGGGCAGTGCCAGCTTTACATGAGCCTTCGGCCTGAGGACTTTCCCACTGACCAGGACAAGGTGGGGTTTTTGATTAGTTTGTTGTCAGGCTCTGCAGCACGTTGGGCGATGCCTCTGTTGACCCAGCCCAACCAGGTGTTGGACAATTACGCCGAGTTTTGCCATCAGTTTCAGGCCATGTTTGAGGACCCTGTTTGAAGCCAAACAGCAAACAGACGTTTGAAAGAGTTGAAGCAGGGGCATGGCTCACTCATGGATTATATTGGTAGTTTTGGGGTGGTTGCTCAGGATGTACAATGGAATGAGGCAGCACTATTAGACCAGTTCCAGGAGGGTTTGCCGTTGGAACTCCTGAATGAGTCGCACCCTTCAGGAGCTCATGCATCTGTGTCTTCATATCGATGCTAGACTTCAGCAGCGACGGGTGCAATGACGGACAGAGACCGTATCTGTTTCCAGCAAGACGGCACCCTTGGTGGAAGTGCCTTTGGAGGAATCCATGCAATTGGGGGCTGGCCGCCCTCACCTGACTCAAGTAGAAAAGGATAGACGTCGTCATGATGGTTTATGCCTTCGAGGCCATTTTGTGATTCCGTTGGAGTGGTTTGCAGCTACCAAGGAACCTGTGGACCTTCGAGTGAGGATTCAGGAGGCGCAGCGGCAGGACCCATTTGTGGCAGCTCGACATCAAGAATTGGATGAGAATGGGAGACAAGAAACTCCTTGGGCGTATATTGGGGACCTGTTGCGGTTCCATGATCGCATTTACGTGCCTGCAGGTCCTCTTCGATGCCTTATTTTACGTCAATGTCATGATAGTCCGGCAGCAGGACACTTTGGGGTGTTCAAAACACTGCACCTCATCTCTAGGACATTTTGGTGGCCGAGACTTAAACATGATGTGTTGGGATATGGGACATCCTGTGGGATCTGTCGCCAAGCCAAGTATGTTCCTGGTGCGCCCCGGTCTCTTGAAGCCAATGCCCATGGCAGAACAACTGTGGGGGGCAGTTTCATTGGATTTCATCGTTGAGTTACCACCATTGAATGGTACCACAACCATTTTGGTGGTAGTGGATATGTTGACTAAAATGGCCCACTTTTTCCCATGTGCAGGTCTTTCATCAGCCAAGATAACGGCTCAATTGTTTATCTCCCATGTTTTCCGGTTGCATGGGTTACCAGACCGGATGGTATCAGATCGGGGGGTACAATTTACGGCACGCTTCTGGAAGACCCTACTCGCGAAACTGCAGGTTCAGGCATGTCTGTTGTCTGCTCATCACCCCAAAACTGATGGGGGGACAGAGAGATTGAATGCTATTTTGGAGCAGTGCCTCTGCTGTTTCAGCAATACTTAAGACAATTGGGTGGAAGAGCTGCCGGTAGCAGAATTCGCTTATAACAATGTTCAGCATGCTTCCACCCGTGTGCCCCCTTTCTTTGCTAACTATGGTTTTCATCCACAACTTTTCCCTTTAGCCCTGTCTGATTTCCCAGGTCCAGCAGTGCAGGAGTTAAAAGCCGGGGGCAGAATTCGCTTATAACAATGCTCAACATGCTTCCACCCATGTGTCCCCTTTCTTTGCTAACTATGGTTTTCATTCACAGTGAAGTTAAGTTGAAGGCATTACTGGACTTTAATGTATGTTTTGGGTTTTTAATGTATGTTTTGGGTTTTATTTTGAGAGACTACGGGTCATCACAAAACCTTTGCATCCTGGACTATCCCAAAATGATAGCTGCCCTCTTTCCTGTACAGTGTTCTTTTTCTTTAGGACGGGATATGTATTTTTACAGGCATATCAGATCTCACACATCCATCATGCCAAACACTGCAAATAGGAAAGGGTGAAGTATATTTTGTTTCCCAGCAGAACTGATAAGAACATATAAACACAGAGGCATGGATGAGTGTGTGTGAGTGGGTGTGTATGTTTATTTCTTTGTGAAATCCTTTGTGCTCTCTGAGCTTGTTTATTTGTTTGCAGACATTTCATTACCCAACTAGGTTACATCATCAGCGCTAGCGATCAGTGCTAGCACTGATATTATCTAATTGGTGCTCCTGAGCCATTTTCAGAGAGTCTCCAAATTACTAGCCTGTCTAAAACACTGCACCTCCCAATTCTAGGTTAAAGATGCAGGATCAAAAGAAATCATGATCAGTGGTAGGAGGTTCTGCAAATCTAGATCTGTTCTTCAGTGGCAAATTGGAGACATCAAGACTGTTTCAACCCCAAACTCACAACAAGATCTAAACCTTGAATTAAAGTAATCAAGTCAGATTTTAACTGAAAGTTTCTGTCTCCTCCACTGCTTCTTATTCATCTCACGAGGGAATGATCAAATTTAACACATGCTATGTATCTCCATGTCTATATTTAACACTATCATCTTCTTTTAATGACCCCGTAATCCTTTGCGGGGTGAAAAGGGGTGTTGGTACTTACCTGATACGCCCGTTCTCAGTGAGCTGAGATGAGCATCCAGAGAGTGGGGAGGTGCTTAGTCTCTGCTCGGATAGGCTGGGCTTAATTGTTAGGACGCCCTTACTCCTCCCTTACTCCTCCCTGACTCCTCCCTGACTCCTCCCTAGCGTACTCTAGTTTTGGCAAAGACGACGTGATGCAACCCCTGCCGTCTTCTTTGTTATGTTTGTTTGCTTGTTTTACGAATTTCCAGATTTCGTTGGCCGGAACAGGATCCCACCAGACAGATATTGGATGGGGCTGCATGCTTGTCGCAGCTCACTGAGAACACCCCTTCTCCATTGAGCTGCTCTGAGCATCCAGAGAGTGGGATATACCATACCAAAGCTTGGCTTGTCCTATGGGAGTGTCTCCGTCTGGGTTGGAGTCCCCCCACTGTCCAAGTGGACCGTTGTAACACCCTCCTACCAAAGGAGGCCTCAGCAGAAGTAAATACATCAATTTTGTAATGGCGAATGAAAGGCGATGGAGAGAGCCATGTTGCTGCTTTACATATTTCTGCTATAGGAGCTTACGTGGCCCAGGCCGCTGAAGTTGCCGTGCTCCTTGTTGAATGAGTCATGATGCCCCTAGGCACAGGTAATGATTGAATCTCGTATGCCTTGGCTATCGTGGCTTTCAGCCACCTGCCTATAGTTGAAGGTGAGACCTTATGCCCCTGAGTGGTTGGCTGAAAAGATACAAAAAGGGCTTCAGTCTTCCTGAAAGGAGCCATTCGATGTAAGTACGTACGGAGAGCTCTGCGGACAAGTCGGTGCCATTGATTCTCTAGGCCCTGAGAAGGTCTGGGGCAAAAATTTGGGAGCACAAGTTCTTGTGCCCTGTGGAAGGTAGAATTGACTTTTGGTATGAATGTGGGGTCTGGTCGAAGAACCACTCTGTCAGTATGGAATATACAAAGGTCCTTTCGGGCCGATAGAGTCGCTATTTCCAAGATACATCGTGCTGATGTTATAGCTATGAGGAAAACTACCTTGTATGTGAGAAAATGGAGACTAGTAGTTTTCAGTGGTTCAAATGGACCCTTTGTGAGTGCTGTGAGTACCTTGTTAAGGTCCCAGTTCGGGTAACAATGTACCACTGGTGGACATAAATTTGTGGTGCCCCGAAGAAAACTCTTTATCCGTGGGTGGTGGGAGATGGATATTAGACCTTCCCAGGTCACCACCGAGGCAATAGCCACCACCTGTCATCTTAAAGTGTTTGGAGAGAGACCCCTGTCGAGACCATCTTGAAAAAACTCCCAAACTTGTGCCACTGACGGCGAAAATGGATCCACCTTGGATTTGGTGCACCATTTATAAAAGATAGTCCATGTGGCATTATGTATACGGATCATAGAAGGGTGCCGAGCTGCTTGAATGGTATTGATCACCCTGGTCAAGAGATTCTCCTTTCTTAGATGTCTCCGCTAAACCTCCAAATGGCTAGGTGTAGCCATTGAGGGTCCGGGTGTTGGATCGGTCCCTGGGTAAGCAGAATTTTGTGCGGTGGAATTTTCCACGGTTCTTCTATGGACAGACCCCTGAGATCTGTGAACCACGGCCTCCTGGGCCAGTATGGTGCCACCAAGATCAGTTCCGCTTTCTTGTCCAGCAGCTTTTGGATCACCTTGGGTATCAGCGGAAGAGGAGGGAAGGCCCTGGGGCCACCGGCAATGGAGGGTGTACTCTAGTATTGCCCTTGCTGATCTCAGGCTACTGGTTGGATAGCCCTTATTTCCAGTAAGTGACTGATTGCTGTCTCCATCAGATTCCTTTTAACAGGGTTCTTGGAGAGAGGGCATGTCATAAAAAAGTTCGGGGGTGTGGAGTGGAATTCTAGAGCCAGGCCAAATCTAATGGTGTCTTGAACCCAGGAATCCGAAGTAGAAGTATCCCAACAGTCTGCAAAGAGCCTTAATAGACCTCCAATGGCGGCATAATCTCTGGATCTACTTTGGACGTCGGAAACCTCCGTTTCCTGCCCCCCAAATGGTCTTTTTCCCTGTCCCCCCCCCCCCCCTATGATTTCTGTCCGAAAAGTCCGCTCTATCAGAGTGCTGGCTACTCTTAAATCCCAATACTCTCTGAAATCTAGGGGAGAAATGTCCCTGATAGTAGGAGAAAAGGAGCCTCTCCGAAAGGGCTGATGATTTCTGTTGTCTGAGCAACGAAAAGGGGAGGGAAGAATCTTCTTTTTACTTCTGGTCTCAATCAGAAGCGGATCCAGAGCAGCGCCAAACAATTTGTACCCCAAAATTGGGGAAGAGGCAAGTTTCCATTTATGTTTGGTATTGGCTTGCCAATGCTTGAGCCATAGCAATTGGCGAGCTGTGACCTGCGACGCCATGGCTCGAGCTGAGAATTTAGCTGCATGAAATGTAGCGTCCACCGAAAACTCTGCGGCTGCAATCAGTTTGGCAATGTCTTGATGTGCCCTGATGTTAGAATTTGGTATAGAGTCCCTCAGATGATGGAGCCATCTGAGGGAAGATCTAGTAAAAAAGGATGCAGCTGTTGCCGCTCTTATGGCCCACGCATCAGACTGATGGGCCTTTCGGAGAGCTATCTCCACTTTCTTCTCCTCTGGTTTAAGGGCCTTCTCCGCTTCGGTGGGAATCGCAAAGGAGGATGCTAATGCCACCACT
Source organism: Notechis scutatus (assembly GCF_049901735.1). Lineage (NCBI taxonomy): Eukaryota > Metazoa > Chordata > Lepidosauria > Squamata > Elapidae > Notechis > Notechis scutatus. The sequence continues at coordinate 11,789,675 of NC_142019.1, forward strand.
GGTTCATCTACCTCAGGAGTATTGAGGGAATTTGAAAAATCTGAAGCCAAATTGAAAAACTTTTTGTCAAAACTAGTGGGGGCCGGGTATGCTGCTGCCGAAGCCCATTGCTTCTGGACCAAATCTGAAAACATTTGAAGGACTGGGATATCATCCACTTTGTTAATGGGTTGTGAGAAAATCAAATCATCTGATTCCTCTTGGGAGTCTGGTTGTTGGATGGAGGAAGATTTTTCAAGGCGAGCTGTGTTGAAGCGATTTGAAAAGTTGGGAACGGAACAACCCCGTAAAAGTAGGTTGGTCAGGCTTGATGCCCTCGTCATCTGACATTCCTCTTTCCAGAGGGTCTGCCTCCAATAGGACCTCACTATCATGCACTGAAACAGCTTCTGCTTGCTCCATTAGGTCCTCTTGTTGTACATTGGTCCTCTTCCTGTAAATTGTGTGAAGGCATGTGGGAAATCATAGAAAACTCCTCTTGGGAAGGTACCTGAGGGTAATGCAGATCAGTTCTGCATGGAGATCTTACAGACTGTGAGTCACATTCTGACGCTGGAATTTGTCTGGCCATCATAGTTTGTTGCACCCCCACTGCAATTCCGCTGTGGATCGCTAACTCCATCCATGCCTTCATTGTTTCTGAAACCTCATCTGGAAGGAACTCCTCCTGGCGAGGCCGGCCGCTGTTGGCATGAAGGTTACCTCAGGGGCTCGTTTCGAAATCTGTAAACCTGATGTTACGGTGCCAGGTGACCGAGATGGCATGGACAAGTCTAAGGGTATAGGGGTGCACTGAATCTAAGGCTGTGGAGTTGGAGTATGGGGCTGGGAATTCCTCTCAGCCTCCCTTGCACACCTTTCAATTTACTTTTCCAATGCCTTTTGGCGTCGGTTGGCATCCTTCTCTACAGCCTTTGAAGGACCCTTATCTCTTTTAGATTTGTCTTGGGTCTGTGCCTTAGCTCCACCTCTACTTGCCATTGCAATTCTTTAAATTACCTCAGACCTAGGAGGTAACTGTATCAATATAAATATGTATGTATATGTATATGAATATGTGTGTGTGTGTATCAATTTCACATGATGTTGTGCAAATGGAATAGACAACAGGTGGAAAGCATAGGCAGTTAGCAAGACATCCCCAATAAAGGAGTGGTTCTGCAGGTGGTGACCACAGACCACTTCTCAGTTCCTATGCTTTCTGGCTGATGGTTTGGTCACTTTTGAAAGCTGGCGGTGCTTTCACTCTAGTGGTAGCATGAAATGGAGTCTACAACCCACACAAGTGGCTCAGGTAGCGCAGCTCATCCAGGATGGCACATCAATGAGAGCTGTGGCAAGAAGTTTTGCTGTGTCTGTCAGCATAGTGTCCAGAGCATGGAGGCGCTACCAGGAGACAGGCCAGTACATCGAGAGACGTGGAGGAGGCCATAGGAGGGCAATAACCCTACCTCCGCCTTTGTGCAAGGAGGGACAGGAGGAGCACTGCGAGAGCCCTGCAAAATGACCTCCAGCGGGCCACAAATGTGCATGTGGCTGTTCAAACGGTCAGAAACAGACTCCATGAGGGTGGTATGAGGGCCCGATGTCCACAGGTGGGGATTGTGCTTACAGCCCAACACCGTGCAGGACGTTTGGCATTTGCCAGAGAACACCAAGATTGGCAAATTCGCCACTGGCACCCTGTGCTCTTCACAGATGAAAGCAGTTTCACACTGAGCACATGTGACAGACATGACAAGGTCTGGAGATGCCGTGGAGAACGTTCTGCTGCCTGCAACATCCTCCAGCATGACCGGTTTGGCAGTGGGTCAGTAATGGTGTGGGGTGGCATTTCTTTAGGGGGCCGCACAGCCCTCCATGTGCTCGCCAGAGGTAGCCTGACTGCCATTAGGTACCAAGATGAAATCCTCAGACCCCTTGTGAGACCATATGCTGGTGCAGTTGGCCCTGGGTTCCACCTAATGCATGACAATGCTAGACCTCATGTGGCTGGAGTGTGTCAGCAGTTCCTGCAAGATGAAGGCATTGATGCTATGGACTGGCCTGCCTGTTCCCCAGACCTGAATCCAATTGAGCACATCTGGGACATCATGTCTCGCTCCATCCACCAATGCCACGTTGCACCACAGACTGCCCAGGAGTTGGGGGATGCTTTAGTCCAGGTGTGGGAGAAGATCCCTCAGGAGACCATCCGCCACCTCATCAGGAGCATGCCCAGGTGTTGTAGGGAGGTCATACAGGCACGTGGAGGCCACACATACTACTGAGCCTCATTTTGATTTGTTTTAAGGACATTATATCAAAGTTGGATCAGCCTGTAGTGTTTTTTTCCACTTTAATTTTGAGTGTAACTCCAAATCCAGACCTCCATGGGTTGCTAAATTTGATTTCCATTGATAATTTTTGTGTGATTTTGTTGTCAGCATATTCAACTATGTAATGAACAAGTATTTAATAAGAATATTTCATTCATTCAGATCTAGGATGTCTTATTTTTGTGTTCCCTTTATTTTTTTGAGCAGTGTGTGTGTGTGTGTGTGTGTGTGTATGGTATTCAGCTTTGTTCGGGTATTTTCCCACGTCATTATAGTTGTGCTTTTAAAGTTGTAGCAACATTTCAGCAGAATCTCATCTGCCATCATCAGGCTTCTGTATTGTGTTCGTCTGTGAGTCATACTTTCACAGCTGTTTCTGTTTTAAATTTGGTGCTAGCCTACTGCTGTGCCAGAATGGTTTTTTCTTCATCCTGATTGGTTGGGAGTCTTGGTCTGTGTTTATTGGTCTTGGAGTTTGCTGTGTTCTGCTTGATTGGTATTTCTAATATCTTCTGTCTGTTTTGTAGCTTTTTTTGTCTTGATTGGCGGGCAACATTGTGTTCCTGTATTGGAGGCTTTTAGTGCAGCTTGGCTCCGAGTAAACGGACGGCTATCATTTATTAGGAAGCTAGGTTTCATCTGGGTGCCTGGTTGGGGTGTGTTTGAGCTGGAGGTATCGGGGAGGGGGGTCTGTTTGTGCCCAGGTATTTGCCTGGTTTGTGGTGTGGAGATTTTTTTGTTTGTGAGTGCAGGCTTCCAAATAATTGACAGTCTGGTGGAGTCATCTCTTCTATTCATGCTTTGAGGTCTTTTTTCAATCTCTATGGCTTCTCTGATAATTCTGTGGCTGGGGTTTTCTATAGTGGCGAGGGTTTTGGTGCCATTGAAGTCGATGCTATGACCTGTGGCTTTCATGTGTTGGACTAGTGAGGAAGTGTGTTCCAGCTTTTTTACTGCATTTTTGTGTTCATCGAGGTGGGTATTATTCTTCTATTGTTCTGTCCAATGTATGTGGCAGGGCATGATGCACAGGGAACTTCATATATGCCTTGGTTTTCCAAGTCAATTTTATCTTTGGGGTTTCTTAGGATGGCTGCTATTTTTCTGTCTGTTTTGAAGGCAGTTTTGATGTGATGCCTGTGTAGTATCTTACTGATTTTGTCTGTAGTACCTCTTATGTAGGGCAGGACAGCTGTTCCATAGGTCTGTTCATCTTCTAGGTCTCCATTATGCCTCAGTGTGTTTTTGTGGATCAGGCCAGTGGTTTTGCTTTTGTGGAAGCCGTTAGCTGTCAGTATTTTAGTCAGGATGCACAGTTCAGTCTTTATGTGTGTCTTGTCTGCCAGGCGTTTGGTTCTAGCAATTAGTGTTTTGGCCACGGAGTTTATCTGTGCTGGGTGGTGGTGGGATTGGGCGTTGAGGTAGCGGTTGGTGTGTGTTTTCTTCTGGTATATGGTGTGTCCTAGTGTGCCATCTGTTTTTTTGTAGATTAGTACATCTAGGAATGGTAGTTGTTGTTTTTTTCCCGTTTCCATGGTGAATTTGATTTTGGGGTGTGTTAGGAAATTGTTTAGGTTTTCTTTTCCATGGGGCCAAATAACAAATGTGTCATCGATGTATCTTAACCATAGTTTGTGTTTGTGGGTGTATGTATGGTATTCAGCTTTGTTTGGGTATTTTCCCATGTCATTATAGTCGTGCTTTTAACGTTGTAGCAACGTTTCGGCAGAATCTCATCTGCCATCATCAAGCTTCTGTATAGTGTTCATCTGTATAGTGTTTGTTTATACAGAAGCCTGATGATGGCAGATGAGATTCTGCCGAAACGTTGCTACAACTTTAAAAGCACAACTATAATGATGTGGGAAAATACCCAAACAAAACTGAATACCATACATATAAATACCCGCGAAAATAAGTCGATTCCGTGTAAGCTTGTGCACAATCACGAAGCTGAAAGCACCAGCCAGAAGATGGTGAGTAGGACCTCGTCAAAACATTGCCAAGATGCTCTCAAGCTTACATGGGAAAAGACCCGAACACGCCAAGACCTGCATACCTGTACCCGTGAAAATCTACGAATATATAGATGGTATGTATGGTATTCGGCTTTGTTCGGCAGATGAGATTCTGCCGAAACGTTGCTACAACTTTAAAAGCACAACTATAATGACATGGGAAAATACCCAAACAAAGCTGAATACCATACATATAAATACCCACAAAAACTTAAGAAAATATATGTATATGTATATGTATATGTACATGTACATGTATATGTACATGTATATGTATATGTATATATATATGGATGGTTGGCGCATCCGGGGTCCTGTACCACGTCAGGGACAGGGAACCCTATCAATACTTACTCCCCTCTTTTTGATATGAAATATCTAAAGTTTGAGGCATTTATACTACTACTACTACTACTACTATTACTATTATTATTATTGTTGTTGTTGTTGTTGTTGTTTTGTTGTTGTCAATTACCAATGAATTAATATAAATATATAAATATATAAAGTTTTATTTATATATGATGTATTGAATAAAAAATTCAATGCCTCAATATTCTGATAAATATCCACTATGCCAAATTTGAGAACGCTCAGTGATAGGGCAATTCACTTGCAATTAATAGGCCCTCAACAGCTATCTGCACAGGCCTCAGGCCTTGGTGCTGGCTGTTGCTGCTGTGTTTCTCCTTATATATATATTATGCAAACTGTGAGGGCAACCAACAAGTACAAATGATTTAATCTCCCAAACCGGAGCTAAAGGGAGTAGAATTTTTCTTTCCCCTGGAACTGTGGCTAGAGCTTGGAGGAGGTTGAAGCCTCTCAACAGTAGGCTGGAAAACCCAGCAGAGACCACATGATGCAACGTGATAATGGCCCTTGAGAATGTACGCTATAATGGCAGACAGTCCCCTGTTCAAAATGACGCAGACGTATTTTGGGCACCAAACACAGCAGTACCTTCGCCGCCCAACCAATTTTACCAGTGGCTATCTCGCGTTTGAGCAGCAGGAAGGGGAGAATCAGGGCTCCAACGCCCCCACCCCTGCGTTCTCCGTGGGTAGGATGAAGGTATGAGAAGAAAAGACACGCTTTTTAAAAACAGCACGGTACATTCGAAATGCAATGGCAAGGGGACTAGCTTTTGGCACCGAGGATCGTTTGTGCGAAGGAAGAGAAATCACATCCTTTGAAGAAGTGCGATGCTGAAATGTAATGGGAGGGTTCAAAGCCTCAGCCCTTATGGGCGCGATGCAGGCATGATGCGGGCACGGTGCGGGCAGAACGCCGATGGCGATCCGTGATCGTTCCAACTGCTCCCTATCTCTAATTGCAGTCGGATCTCACCACTGAGAGCAATTTAGGGATTCTAGCAAAATGGAGTTTTTGAAAACTATCCAAACCTCAAAGTTGTTCCTGCTCCGGCCAAGGAAAGCTGCCTATTGAACCAAAGGCTGAGCTAAAAACTGAGGGATGCTAGGAAGGAGTCAGGGAGGAGTAAGAGCGTCCTAACAATTAAGCCCAGCCTATCCGAGCAGAGACTAAGCACATCCCCACTCTCTGGATGCTTGGAGCAGCTCAATGGAGAAAGCAGAGTGTTTAATGGCCGGATGCCTTTCCTGACGCCAATGCAGAGTTTTGTCCAACAGATATATTCTCATTGTGCCCAGAGAGAGAAATATCTGCCTCTACCTAGGATCGAACTCACAGCCTCCTGATTGTGAGGTGAGAGATCCACCTCTAGGCCACCACACCACTCCTATTTAACACTATGTATATGTATATATATATTTCTATATCTATCTATATCTACTATCTATTTAACACTATGTGTATGTATATGTATCAAGTCATATTTATTTGAGGGTTATCTCAAATATCTCAAGTACATTTCTGCAGTTTTTCAGTGTGGTTAATGGAGTGTAATCTGCTTGTTGGTTATTAAACTTCTCTCTCTTCCAACACTGAGCAACAGGAAATTGTGGTCACTGGTCCTGCAGCAAACTTTCCATTTGCCTTGACATTTCTGATGCCATACCAGAAAAGATCAGTTTAAAAGGAATATTTGAAGGAGAAGGGGAAAAAAAGACTGGCCCGCACAGTCATTTCCACCAGTATCTCTCACGCACCAAACCTCAAGAAGTGTCTCCATTTTGATTCATTCTAGCTAGACCACTTGATGTGCCAGGGTAGCTGTCTCCTCTTTTTTGTCTTGCAGGCAAACAAACCAGCTATCCAATGAAAATCCTTACTTTCTTTTTTGTGAAAAGAAAGCAATTACTAAGACCTAACATAAAACCACAGATCAAAGTTTATTCCTTTGGAACTTTCTGACAGGCAGCTGGTCTCTCTGTTCAAAGCGAACACTCAAAGATTAGTCACCCAAATACCTATAACAGATCAAGAGGCATGCTGAGTGAACCTACAACGCCTTTTAATTCTTTAATTTTCTAATAAAAAGGGAGATGTTTGAAGAATAATATGCATTTGATTATCAACAGGTTAGTTAAGACAACCAACGTATTAACCTTTTGAGCTGCTGGCGGATCGGTATTATTACGCCTTGCCGGGTGGCAGTTATCCGGGGCCCCCCCTTCACAGCAGATGATAGCATCTAGTGGATAATGGAAGTATCCTCCAAAGCTAAGAAGTTCTTTGGTGGGAAACTCCCTAGTTGTAGACTAGATCTGACACACAGAAACACATCCCGAAAGAAGGTAATGGTAAAATATTACAATGTTCCATTAAGTCTCATTCTTAAGTCTCTTAAGAATCAATCACAACCTAAGGAAGGAACCTATCTAATCTACATGAATGCAATGGCTTGGAGATTGATCAAATCCTCAGTTTGACACCCAAGGCAGGCTGGAATTTAGTGAGTAGCAAAAATCACACCACTTCTGCAGTAGGGGAAAAGATTTCAGAATATCCATCTCCTAGGATTGTCATTATACTCCAACAAGGTAAGACATGAAAAGCATTTGAAAGGTTATATAGAAAGCTGTCTGTTTTGCTGTTACAATCTCCCCCGCCCCTCCAAGAACCGGGGAAATAGTCTGGTTTATTATTAATAGAATTTAAGTCAGACAGTATGGTTAACTACGGCTTCCGAAAACATGTATCAACTGTGATTGGCTGTGTTCATACAATATGATGAATCAAAATCAAACAAACCATGCTATGGTTTTGCATGATGTGGGAAGACTACCAGAATGTCCCAGGAACAAAAAGTTGGAGGATCAAATGTGCACTCTACCATTAAATTAAACCAGTGATGTCCTCTCCTCTCTTTACTCCTTGCCCACCTAGTTGTGAATCGTGATTTACATAAAAGAATAAATACCATTTGCAAAAAAAAACCTGAAGTCTGTTGCTCATACACTAGCAACTAAAGCCTTACATTTAAGACTAAGAAAGCAAACTGTCATTCAATTGCCTAATTAACTTTCAAGAGAAGCCGGAATTTCTGTGCACCATTTTTGAAACGTTCCTTCAGCCTTCCTGAAGATTGAGGCTTCCATTGTTTGGTTAGGAATAATAAGCAATGCTGATAGGAGAAAAGGATGATGATGTTGATTAGGAATCAATAACCCAATCCAAACAGAGGGTATCAAGTTGATTTTTTTAAAAAAAAACCTGCTATACTGCAGCTTCATAAATGTTCAATAGCACTATATTTGCATATTAGTCATAAAGCAAAACCAAAGAGTAGACCCAACAGCTGCTTCTACAGCCAGCAGCAAATCTGATGGGCGGCCTCTTGTCCTTTATGCAAACTTCCCCTCCTCCCCACCCTTAAGTAATTTTCTGACACACAACACGTAATCCAATTTATGGAAACCATTGCCACAAGATGCGATTACTGTGGTTGGTTTTTCTAAAAATTATCTTCGTTAAAAATACATGAAAGATTGGACGTGACTAATAACCACAACCTGTAGAGAGAAACGCAAAAAAAGTGTTTCTTTGTGCAGACACTACATTTTGAGAGCATTATTAGCCAGGGACAAAAGCAAGAGCAGGCCCAGGATTGTGGGACCTGAAATCTAGCATAGAGAGGAAAGCTTCACATTTGACTCATAAACAGTTAATTTTTTAAAGCAACATGGACTTTTCAGCTAAGAGCCAAGCAATAATATGCATCCTCTAAGAAAAACCCAAATTACAGAATAAACCTACTTCTTGGTAAGCTAGAAAAACGTGGGGTAGATAGCATCATCATTAGATGGATTTGTAACTGGCTGACAAACCGTACTCAGCGAGTAGACCTTAATGGTACTATATGTCTACTATTGACCTCACCCCTTTCCTAAGAGGTCTGTGGGGGCGTGCATAAGCGCACCAATGTGCCTACCGTCCCTGTCCTATTGTTTCTCTTATTCTTTTATTTTTCTTATATGTACCCATTTCATGTATTCACAACTATGTATACACTTATACTTATTATCTTGTAAACAATTGGCAAATCAAATAAATAAATAAAAATAAATATATCTACCTGGAAGGAAGGAAGCAGTGGGGTACCACAAGGTTCTGTCTTAGGCCCAGTACTTTCAATATCTTCATAAATGACTTAGATGAGGAAATAGAAGGGGAACTTACCAAATGTGTGGATGACACTAAGGTGGCAGGAATAGCTAACACCCAAGAAGATAGGCTCAAGATCCAGATGGAGCTTGACAGACTTGAACACTGGGCCATATCTAACAAAATGAAATTCAATGTAGAGAAAAGTAAAGTCTTACACTTGGGCAAGAAAAAACAAAAGTACCCATATAGACTCGGTGAAACCAGGATTAATAGCAGTAACTGTGAGAGGGATCTTGGAGTCTTAGTGAACAACCAATTAAATATGAGCCAACAATGTGTGGTGGCAGCCAAAAAAGCCAATGCAATCCTAAATTGCATTAACAGAGGGATTCAATCAAGATCAAGTGAGGTACGAATATCATTCTATAAGTAAAACCACACCAAGAATACTGCATCTAGTTTTGGTCACCACACTATAAAAAAGATGTTGAGACTCTAGAAAGAGGACAGAGAAGAGCAATCAAGATGATTAGGGGACTGGAGGCTAAAACATCCGATGAACAATTGCAGGAACTGGGCATGGCTAGTCTAGTGAAGAGAAGGACCAGGGGAGACAGTTTAGCAGTCATCAAATATTTGAGGCGCTGCCACAGAGAGGAGGTGGTGGTCAAGCTATTCTCCATAGGATCGGAAGGCCGGACAAGGAATAATGGATGGAAATTGATCAAGGAGAGATTCAACCTGGAAATGAGAAATATTCTGATATTGAGAACAATCAACCAATGGAACAGCTTGCCTTCAATAGTTGTGGGAGCTTCATCACTGGAGACTTTCAAGAAGAGACTGGACTGCCATCTGTCAGAAATGATGTAGGGTATCTTGCTTGGGTGAGGGGTAGGACTAGATGACCTAATCAGATCTAGGAGGGGAAAAGCTTGCTCTGCTTCTCCATGTTATTGCAAAATCTCAGTTCTTTAAACCTTGCACTTTAATTATGATCAGTGCCTCCCTAGGCCATCCCTCCCCCCAAAAGCTAGGTCAATTACCTCCCCAACTGAAAATCTAAGCAACATATTCAACTTATGGCTGATCTAGAAAAAGTTTGCCAAGCCTTGCTTTCAAAGGAGTTAGGTTTTCTCAGATTGCTCTCACATCTTATTGTGATGCAATGAGCCAAAAGAAGAGCAAGTCAGGGTCATTTAGACACAAACTTCTTCATTCTCGAGAACCGAACAGAGTTCTTAATGTGACTGATGCTTCAAGAAGAGTGGGTGGGTAGGGAAAACTTCTCACCCAACATCAATGTAAAGAAGATCAAAGCCCACCTGCTGCTGAAGCTAAAAAGTCCAGAGTAGAAGACCAACTGGGAGCTCTACTGTAAGTATTTATTTTTAAAAAATTCCGTTCTGCCCTTTGGTTTGGTATTTCAAAGTCTACTTATAATTAGTCACAAAACACAACCAACTGCCACTAATGGCAAAGTATCAAGGACACTTTAAACAGCAAGAAGCTTTACAATGGCAGGAGGGTACCGATCCCTTCAGCTACTTCTCTGAAGACTCTTGCAATAAAATAATGCACATCAATTTGTCAATAAAAGACAGTGTTAAAACAAGTCACAAGCCCTAAGTACCTCATCGTGTGAAAAATTAAATGTAAGTTTCCAGTGTGCCTCACTACTGACTATGCTCTATATATTTCACGCTACAATCTCCACACAGGTATTGACCACCCAGAACAGTTGGCTTCTTCCAAGGGAAGCATGGTACCAATAGCAGAAGACACAAAACTGTCACTGAGAACAGCCAGTTAAAATAGAAGACCAACTTTTCTATCCATCAGAAACATGCCTGAGCAGTGCATTTCCTGCCAACCTCTCAGCCTGCAGTGAAGACTTCTCCCTTTCAGCATCCAACTGATTCCATCCTTCTCATTTCAGATGCCTAAAACAATACTATCACACCACCACCTTCCAAATCAGCAACTGTACGAACTGTTATCCTTCAAAATGTCCAAAATGGACTCATGTCAATCGTGCTGCACCAGACCCAGTCAAGCCACTCAGAGGCACTTCAAACTGCAAGACGGACAGCAAATAAATGTAATAATTTTACATAAATAGAATGACTGTGGCAAAGGCAAGCAAGGATAGTACCAATAGTAATGGGCCCCTTGGGTGCCATCCCAAAACAACTGGAACACCACTTAAACATCATCGGCATTGACAAATTCTCCAGCAGTCAATTGCAAAAGCCGGCTGCGCTCAGAACAGCTTCCATCCTGCGACGATATCTGTAACACCATCCAACATCCACATCTGCCTATCCCAGGTCCTTGGAAAGGACTTGATAGACAAAAATGCCAAACTCAGTCTGAACATCTGGTTGACTGTGCGATAAAACCATAATAATAACAACAACAACAATTAGCACGGATGCTTAGGAATTCTGTTCAAGATGCTTAAAATCTTTCAAGCCGATGTGGGATAACTTTCCCAAAATGGTAAAGGTTTATTCATTCATTCATCCAATTTAAAGATTCATTCACAGAGCAGGTTGGAACAGTCATTCGCTCATTCATTGATGTTTAATTCAGTTCTCGAAGTTGCCAAGAAAGAGCGAGAGGGTCTTCCATCTAACATACACCAGAAAATTTTCTCAAGCAGTGATGATACCCATCCTCGATAAAAAGACAGTCCTTCTTCCCACAAACCATGAATTAACCAGCACCAACTACCTTTCAGCCATCACGCTACTGAAAGGAACTCCAGAGCTCACAAAGAGGTGGTTAAAAAAGCAATAATTTCAGAAAATGAAACCAACAGAGAATTTTTAAAAAGGAAGATCTGCTTCCTCGTGATTAAAGACCATAAATAGATAAATAAAAATAAATAGAAGGAAATTAGTTTTGTGAGGGGGGTCATGTGCATTTTTGTTCCTCAATCAATGGCTGAAGCTCAATGACGGAAGATGGAAAAAAACAAAACCTTACCGTTCCTTCAGAAGTAATGTTCTCAGCTAGATCTGTCAGAAAATCCATTTCTTCTTCCATTTTTATTTCCAGAGAGTCTGCAGGGAAAAAAAGGGAGAGAGGGAGGGAGAGAGGGAGGGAGAGAGAGGGGGGGGGGAGAGGGAGAGAGCTCATGTGTCTTAATAATTGCTCCAGTGCACCAGGGTTAAAACAGCCTAGATGGTGTCCCTTCCATTTCTGCCTACCCATGAAGGTTTCCTTTGAGGTCATTCTGTAACTTCCCAATTCTTCCTACCCCACCCCACTCTGCACACCCCCACCTGGCCCAGATAGAGCTGGTCTCTGCATATCGCCTTTACATCACCTGCTGCATTCCTGCCCAAGCTGCAATGTTTGGTTCATTTGATGTCATTCTGAAACATCTCTGCTTTTCTCAACCAAACAGGAACACCAAGAAGTGACAGAGACAGACAGACAGACACCAACCACTTCAAACTAGAATTGGGAAGGCAAGGGAGGAAAGTTGAGTTGCTTCCTTCACTACCACCCTTAAACCTGATGTTTCAGTTGAGCTCTAAGGCAGAGGTGTCCAACCTTGACAACTTTAAGACTTGTGGAGTTCAATTCCCAGAATTCCTCAGCCAGGAATTCTGGGAGTTGAAGTCCACAGGTCTTAAAGTTGCCAAGGTTGGAGACCCCTGCTCTAAGGACTATATATTTCAGGTGATTTCAAAACTTTTTAAATAGCCAAAGCTTTCTGATTCAATAAGATGGATCATCTCATTGTAGGAAGGTGGGCTCTAAATCTATTGGAAAAAAAAACAGGAAACACTGATTTGTTTTCTAATTTTCACTGAGAATTAGGTTTGTTTAACTTCTTTAAAGACCAAAGGGATACTAAGAAAGGGGAATTAAGCCACAGGAAAGCCACAATTCATACTTGCAGGTAAATCCATGCTATCAGACAACATTTTGGGTGATAAAGGCACTCTGTGTAACTTTTGCTCACAGAAAGCAAACATTTTCCTTTCGTAGTCTTTTTTCCTGATACATTAATTTTCTATGTGTTGAGAAGTATATTGGTAACAGCATTAAAAATGCTTTGCCGTTTCATACTGATCTGGCCAACTAATTCACCTTGAGCCATTGGCATTTCTGCTGCATGTTGAGCACAATTTTTAAGGTGCCACTCATAGGCAAAGAGTTGGTTGCAGAAAATGTAGGGAGAAAATAATTTCCTTGCAACCTCTGAAAAACCAAAGGGAAGAACATTCTCTGTGGGACTCCAACTCATATCAATTTCAACCAGTACAAGCAGCCAATCGCAGCCATAGAGCATCTTCTGATGTAAGGAATGAGTATCTAAGAGACATATTTCATATCTAAGAGAACTGGTGCCAATTATACTGGTCTACAAGGATCACTGGTCACATCCACACAAAATAGGTCAAGCTCTTCCAAAGTGGCATCTTCCAGATGTGTTGGGAATGCAACTCCCAGAATTCTCCAGCCAGCATCGTCTTGCTGGGCACTCGGGAAATGGCAGCTCCAACACATCTGGAGGGCACCAAGTTGCATGAAATTGGACAAACCTGAAATCAATAACATCAGGCCAGATGATCTTCTGGTCTGGCAGTTGTCATGTTTACAATATCATTTCTATGGAAACCAAACTACAGACGTTTTTGCACAGATGAAATGTTTTTGTAGTTTCCATTTATCATGTTATACTTCAGGAAATAATCACTTCGCTAGTGATTCGGTAACATTGGTTTACTTAATATCTGTGAGCTGCTCAACCATCTTCTGCAAAGCACTCAAAAAAGCTCTCATCAACTCCCTAACATTTAGAAAACATTAAACAACTAGCAAGGAGGTGGTAGATTTGGGACCTAATAAGCAAAATGAATTTAAATTTCAAACAACATTTAGGAGTTTGGAACAAGCAGGCACTTAATTTCTGTCTTGCATTTCCCTCGTGTAGCGAAAGGGAAGCTACTTTGCAAGGGAAGCTACTTTAGATGATCCAGAACAACATTTTTGGCAGCTCTTAACAGCATCAACAACAACAACGGTTGGGGGAAAAAGAGAGAAAGAGATGGGACTTGAGAATCAAGGGTAGGGAAAAAGAATGAGTTTGTTAGCCTTTGTGTTTGTTTTGGTGCAAGAGTGGCTACGTCTCTTCAAAGTCACAGGGGAGCATGCCTTGGCGAGAAAAAACAAGCTTAGCTTGAGCTCAGAACAAACAATGCAGAGAGAGGGGGGAGAGAGAGAGAGAGAGAGAGAGAGGGAGAGAGAGAGAGAGAGAGATCGCAAGCAAACTAAAAAGGGGTGGGTTTGATTCGACATCCCCGCGGGAGAGAAGGGGAGACAACACCCTGGGCAATTCAAGGCAGCCACTCACTTCTTTTCCATTTCATGCAATGTCTTTCTTGCTACAGAATCTCCCTGGGTGAACAGACCCACACACAGCTTAGGACAATTTTCCTTGCTCCCATCTTGAGGTCTCCGCATACACACACACATACACACACACACACCTTTCTCCGTTGGCTCCTGACACTCCCCACAGGCTCTCTCTTGCTCCTTGAGGCCATTTCTACTACCTAGATACATGTGGACAGAAACAACTCAAGTTTGCTGTGTTCCGGGCACGGTGGAGACTCCCGTTTAAATCCTGTTTCTCCAGTTGCTCTAGAGCTTTCCTGAACTACGCAGTCAAAGCATTGTGGCTGGCAGCAGGTGCAAAGCAGGAAGTGCGCCTTAATTACAGGTGCCCTTTCCCAGCCCCTCCCCTGCGCCTTCAGTTTTAGCCTTCTTCACATACTATTCAGCACAAAGCAGATTTGAGGCCAAAGCCGCTTCCAGCAAACACCACCCTGCAGTCCCACTGCAGATCTAACTCACTCTCATGTTACAAAATCCAACAGCGAGACTTTTTCCAACTGGCCAGCTTTTCTTTTCTTTTTCTTTTTTTGATAAATTTTCCATTAATTACATTTCTTAGTGCTTAATAAACATCGTGTTGTCTGGGTATTTCATCTGCCTAGCAATACAAATGCCGTTCTTACTCTCCATCCCTTTTTTTCCCAACCACTGGTAAAATAAGTTCCATCTTTGATAAATATCCTGTGTCTTCAGCAGGCCAGCCTTTCTGATGACATCTAAAAAGTTTAGACTGGTTTTTTTTAAAACGCAAAACAGAGGGTTTTTAATAACCATCGGGGAGACAAACAACAAGCTCAGAAGACAAAACCTCTGCCTACAAAGGTTGTTTTTTTTGTTTAAGTTGGCTGTTCATCTGTCGTGCAAAACGGGGTTCTCTCCTTCTTTCTGGAGGCCGGAGTTTTGACTAAATGGCCAGTGTGAGGGAATAAAATTAGGAGGCTGCCACTGAAGTCCAAAAGGAGAGATCAACCTCAGCTTCACCAGGATCGCATGACGCCCCCCCCTCCACCCTATGAGATCAAAATATCAAGCCACTGTAGGCCACAAAAATAAAATGGAGCTCGCTGGACGCCAAATCCTGTCAAGTGAAGCCTGAGAACAGCTGTTATATATATATATATATTTTCTTCCAGGCTGAAGGGTGCCCCTTCCAGTTTTCTTCTTGTGAAAAAATACATTCTTGTACCCACCCTGCCTCCGTTAGCCCCCAAACAGCAAGGGCTCCCCCAGCTTTTCCTTCTATTTGAAGTTCATCCTGGGATGACAGGAAAAACAACAGCGGGGACGGGAAGGCAGAACTCTTCATGTTGTGTTTTAAAAAAGAGAGCAAGAGAGAGCATCCAACATTGGTTCAATCTGTCACGTTTGTTCAGTTTTAACTTAGGAGAAATTTGCTGGTACTAATTTTCAGCAGATCAAACATAACTGGGGGAAGGAAGAGAGCCTCAGCACCTGCGATTCCTCAGGGCAAGCCACATAATAGCAGCAGGGAGAGATCAGCTGTTTTCTTTTTCTTTCTTTCTTTCTTTTTTAAACAGCTGTCTGAACAGGTGGAGCCATGAAAGCTTGCATTAAACTATCATTAAGCCTTGCCAACAATTATGCCTCTAGGTTTACAGCTCAGATGGAGGGGGGGGGGAGAAAGGCCTTTCCATCATTTCCCTTCCTTGCTCTCACCTTTAAAAAACACACAAAAAAAGCAATGAAAACAATATGCTCTTAGCAACTCCTGTTACAGAAGAGGCAAAATGGTTTTAAGAAGGAGTTCAACCGGTCTGGCTTGATCCTTCAGGTCCTCGCTTGTCAATGTTGCTCTCGCGCTAAGCAAACTCCTTCGTCCTGGCCTTTGTTTTCTCAAGTCGGAAATAAAGGCTCAAAGAAGCCCAGCAAATATATACACACATACACACACACGCACATATATATATACAGATACACATACATATAAGAAGAGTGGATGCTCTACTCGGCAAAGATTTTGCAAAAGCAGAAATTGGACCGAGTTTTTAAAAATTAAGTTAGCTTTCCTGTGACCTCAAACTACATTTGGATCCAGGCCATATCTTGGAAAGCCGTTTTTAGAACTTGAGCAGCTGATAGGCAGAAGTTTTACCCGCAGCTCAGTGGTCTTCTCTGACTATGCCAAGCCATCATGAAACATTGGAAATCTAGCACCAAGTAAGGCACCTGTTCTGGAAGGAAGCCTCCCTTCATGCAACATTTCTTTCAATCTCCTTCTTAAACAGGTACTTTGTAGGGTAGAACCATGCACCTTGATGACAATTTAGAAGGGAAGGTGTCAACAGAAAAGGGGTCAAGTATAAAGCAGGTGTGTGCTTCAAGCAACTGACAGCCTGACGTTTAGTTGTGCAAAGGGGGAAAGACAAGTTGGGGCAACCAGGCTACCACCTATGGATTTCCCAAACCAAGAAATAGGGGGCTTGCTTGCTTTTCTCTTCTGCACCTTCTTTTCAGATTTGTTAGTCAGATACTTTCAACAAACAGATACACCTTCCCTCCAATACCCTCACTTGCCATCCACAAATCACATCTCCAACCCCCTTCTGCTGGCCTAGAGAAGAAAACTAAATCACACCTTTTTTTATTTTTCATTTTCTTACCTGCAACAGGCGAAGAGCTGGTTAGTTCCAGGGTTGCAGAGTTCATTTTGCTTCCAGGAGGTACACTGAACTCCTCTTTCACTCCATTAAGGAGACATCCAGGCTCGGAGCTGGCTTCCACCAAGGAGGGGACTTCCACGGGATTTCCACCAAGAGATTCCACCGGGACATGTGATTCTGCCAGCAATATCACTTGACCGGGCATTGGGTCAGCATTATCCAGCGAATGATCAGGTTCCTGAGCAGTTCCTTTCGTTCCAACTTTGTCCAACTGCTCGGTCACAGGAAGAGCGCCGAGAGGCAAGGGAAGGGATCCTGGTTCGTCTTGGCTAGTCCTTCTCCCCTTCCCTTCCTCCGACTCTCCCAGCTTCATATCATCCATTTCACAAGCCAACAAAGGCATTTCAGGACCGGAATCGCAATCACAAAGGGGCTCTTCAGCAATTGGCTGAAGCAATATTCGGGAAGGGATATTTTCCACTTCCCCCTCTTCCTCTCCATGCTGTGAAAGACCACTTTCCATGGCCAGTTCAAGAGCCGTCGGAGAAGCTTCCATCACATCCAAGGTTTTGCCAGCTGGAGGGGCTGCCTGCCCAGTTGGACCAAGCTCAAGTCCCGGGTTCAGCATGATCTCAGGGGAAGGAGCCCCCCTGTCACAAAGAGAAGCACCTTTTGCCAAGCCAGGCTCAGAAGGAACATCTCTGACCGCCTCTGCCTTTACTTGCTCCTCAGGTTCCAGACTGGGGGCTTTCTCCTTTAAGCCAGGCTCAGCATTGCTTCCATCCACCGGCTTCTCTTTACCCAGATCACAAGGAGTCAATTGCACAAGGACTCCCGGAGGGAAGCTCTCCAACAGAGCCTGCGTCTTGGCAAGCGGTTCCTTCTCGCTTTCTGGCAGCTGTGAAGAGCTGTGCTCTTTGTCTTCTTCTTCCCAGCCAACCGCCAGAGCGAGAGACGTGGCTGCCAGCTCACCTTGCACTGGGCTTCCCTGTTCAGCCACTCCAGCCAGCCGCACTGCTGCTTCTGCTGCCTCTGCTGTTATTGTTGTTCCTACTTCCTCGTTTTGTTTGGAGTCTTGATTAAGAGCAGCAGAGGGTGTGCCCATTAAATGCTCCTGAATAAATTGGGTGCCCTCACCACACAAAGATAGGGCAAGGCTCTCCAATTGTGAAGGAGCTTCCTGGCCAACAGAGGCTGCTCTAGCATTGTCCTTCTGTGAAACAATCAACCGAGCCTCCTGAATAGCTTTCTCAACCAGCAAGGCTGATGTCAGAGCTATGTATTTTTGGAGGCTTTCACTAGATTGATCCAGTTCCTCTTTGCTTCCTATCATCTCTGCTGGTCCACAAAGGTGCTCCTCGAGATCAGAGGGCGGCATAAGAGAGTTGAGAACACCTGTATGTGATTCAGGGCCATCAACTGGATCTGCGTGCAGTACAGAAGAATTGAACTCTTGGTCTTTGCCAAAATCCTGTTTCTCATCCTCGTTTGCAACCCTGGTAGGATCAGCATTTCCTTTAGTCTCTAACAATGTCGGGTCAATTACTTTTTGCTCACTCTGATCTATCGCTGGAGTGTCTGGGATATCAGTTCCACCACAGGCAGCCGGGGACTGCACACATGTTGAGCTCTTCGTGAGGTTTCCGACGTTGCCATCTAGAGGAGCACTCAACCCTTTGCTGCTCAAATCCAAAGCACTGTTTTCAGTAGCCATGTCTGCATCTCTCCGTTGCCCTTGATCAATCATTTCCCTAGCAGAACGATGCTCCAGAGAAAATCCAGAGGTGTCTTCAAGGTTTTTGGACAACAGTTCTATTCCAGAGTTTGGAGCAATGTTCTCCTTCTCCTTCTCCTCTGACTGTTTTTCGACAGTGTTTCTTGGTCCACTGTTGATGTGATTTTCAGCTCCGGTCTCTTTGTTCCTTCCATTGTCAACAGAACTAACATCTGCAGTAGCAACCACATCTACAAGACCTTCTGGCACCAAGGTTGGCTCATTCTCATCTTGACAGGCAAGAGTAGGGTCACCATCCCTGAGGAAGAAGGCAGCAGGATTGGTTTGTGATGCAACAGATGATGGCAATGCTTCCACAGCTGTCATCCTGGAAGGCTCCACACCCATTTTCACATTTTCCATATACGGTTGGGACGTCACGTTAACGTCTATGGCCCCTGTGCAGCTCTTGCATTCACCTTGTCCCATATTTACATTGCTGGCCTCACAGGAAGCTGAGGGTGTATTTTCAATTTCAGCCAGCTGCACTTCCTGGGAGAGATTATTTCCTTCACATAAGGTCCCTTGTTCCAAAGTAGCACTGGAAGAGCTCATTCCAGCTTCCTTGTTGGTACTTCCAAAGGATGGGAGGCCAGCAGCATCACTAAAGGTCCTCTTGCTATCCTGCTCTTCGAACACTGCCCCAACAGAGTCTCCAACAGAGGATAAACACTCCCCTTCCTCTTTGTGTGGCAATGTTTCGCCTTGGCAGGAAGTCCTTTGCTTCTGCATTTCCTCCAACATCTCTTGTGATGCGCCTAAAAGCTCTTCTGGTTGCTGGGAGGTGCCTTCCCCCCCAAGGCAAACAGGGGGAGAGATCTCTAGAAGATCAGAAGAAGTTTTTTGAGTTGCGTCAACCAGCAATGCATCCAACCCATGTTCTGCAGCAGCTTCAGCACCTTCAGGCACAGGCTCCACATCACAGTCCTCGCAGGTCTGCACTGGACAACGTTCTTCATTCACATTCTAGAAGAAGAGAACATTCTTATTATTTTTTATTAAAAAGCGAGGAGGCAGTTGCAATGTACCTTTTCCTTTTGAAAATCCAAATATAAGAAGCAGTTAAGAAGGTATATTTGGGTTTGGTTTTGTATTTTTTAACCCCAAGTAGTTAAGTTACTTTCTTCTCCAGCATTGTTGGCTGGAGACTCAATCTTGGTGGGAGGAAAAGACCACAATACAGGTAGTCCTCAACTTATGGCCAGAACTGAGCCCAAAATTTCTGTTGTTAAATGAGATGTTTGTTGAGCTTTGCCCCATTTTACGATCTTTCATTAAAAAAAGTTGTTAAGTGGATGACTGCAGTTGGTAAGTTAGTAACATGGTTGTAGAGTGAATCTGGCTTCCCCTTTGACTTTGTTCATGAGAGGGTCATGCAAAGAGATCCCATGACTTTGGGACACAGCAATGGTCATAAGTATGAACCAGCTGCCAAGCATCTGAATGTTGATCACATGATCATGAGGATGCTGCAAAGGTTGTAACTGTGAAAAATGGTCCTAAGTCACCAATGTCGTTGTAACTTTGAACAGTTGGTAAAAGAACTGTTGTAAGTCGAGGACTACCTGTATAAATACACCCATCCATCACCACGTTCCTTGCTGCTTTTGAGTCCCAGACTGCCACAGAGGGGAAGGGGGGGAGGAGTGGCTTTGAAAACTGCCACCTCCTATACTCTCACAGGAATGTGGTTTTTTTCCACTTTCACCTGACTCACAATCACCCTTTCCTCTGTTCCAATTCCAAGCAAGTTTTGTTGCCTTCAGCTTCTGGCAACTCTCCTTACCTGAATTCTTTAGATAGATGCCACTAATAATTGACTAGACTAGACCAGGCTTACCTGACCAGGTACTCTCCCAGTGGGTTGGGATGGCATCTCCCATGTTGGCAGGGAATTCTTAGAATTGCAAAGTGCCTATCTCTCTCCTCTCCTCTCTCTCTCTTCTCCCTCTCTCCCTCTCCCTCTCTCTTTCTCTCTTTCTTTCTTTCTTTCTCTCTCTCTCTCTCTCTCCTCTCTTCCTTTCTTTCTCTCAATACTAATCCAGGAGAGGCCATTTTTTTTATTATCAGGAGTCTGACCTCTTGCATGCATTTTGAAATGAGGTCCAGGGTCAGATGAAGGTCCTTATAAGGCTCTTGGGTGACCAATTTTGCTGGGCGTGAGCTCAGACCTCCTACGTACATATTCAGTGGGTGGGGGAAACCCTAAATGCTGATCCATCCAAACACCGTCAATCCCAACTGAGCCTCAAATAAAGGAAGCTGCTGAAGCCCAACCAGAAGGAAAGGCTTTGGCTGGGAGTCAGCCAGCAGCAGCAGATGCAGACACAAACACTTGTGCTGGAACACAGAGTGGCTGGGGGAAGGGAGAAAGGGAAGGAATGAGAGAAAACGGGAGGGGGAGAGAATATGAAGATTTTTCTGCCATCCTCTCAGTGAAATCATTCTGGTTCCCTAAACTGAAAAAGACAGGTCCTTCTCCTCCAGGAAGTGAAGTGCCTTTCAGCTAACCCTGACTGAACTAAAACTGAAATCATTAAAGGCTCTGGCCCAGATTCAAATTAGATTAGATGTGAAACAAGCCAGGTCTCTTGATAGAAGGCCATCTAAACATAGCTTTTCCGACTGGTGACACATGACTGTATCCCCTCCAGTGCCCTTTGCTATCAGTTAATACCCAAACAAGACTTTTAATGGTTCTGTTTCACTCCTGTTGCCTGAGCAATGGGGGAACCTAAGCAACACATTAAAAATATACTGATACTTTATTCACACCCTGCACTGAATCCAGATTAGTCAAACACAATTTCGGTGTTCATGTAGCATGCTTTATCCAAATGTATAATAAGATAACCTGGTTCACGCAGCATACTAAGGCCATAGCTGAGTTGCTACAATACGCTTAATGCTACCCAACCACATCTTAACTTACAAGCAAAGCTCCACTCTATGTTATTTCCAGCATTTGGTGAACTCTAGAAGGTCTTGGGGGAAGTCTATGTGGTAAAACCTGAAGTACTGCTTAGGCAGTTGATGAAATCTCTGGCCTGTGAGCCTTAGGTGGCCCATAAGTTATCCCTGTGCAAGCCACCCACTCCGCAAACATCTGCTTCTTCTAGATCAGTCGACAGTCCAATTTGCATTCCGAAAGTCAAACTGCACCCTTTCTTTCAAAACGTAAAGACTTGGAGCAACCAGAATGAGAACGTGTCACAAAGAAGGATGGGGAGGGGTCAACCTATTCTCCGAAACACCTGAAAGCAGGAGAAGAAGCAATGGATGGAAAGTGATCTAGGAGAGAAGCAACCAAGAAAGAACTAAGGAGAAATTTCTTGACAGAACTATCAATCGATGGAACAACTTGTCTCCAGGTAGTGGGTAATCCAACACTGGAGGTAATTTAATAAAAGACTTATCTGAAATGGTATAGGGTTTCCTGCCTGAACAGAGGGTTGGACAAGAAAAACCCCAAGGTCCCTTCCAACTCTGTTATTCTGTCATGTCTCCAAGCATAATTTCATCCTTGAACCAAAGCCTCCTATCTTTACGCTAGAATTCTATGGGACTGAAAGGTTACCAATGACGTTCTAGTATTAGTCCTATGTTTTTAGCTCTGTTAGGAATAACATAGGTTACCTAACGTAGCTCCTTCACTCCAGAAGTTAAAATAAGTTACTGTCATTCACCATCACTTCTTCCACCCTTGGCCCCTCCAATACCATCACTGTTTTCTCATGATTATTTATATTTACACCCGAGACCCTTTAATTGAATTTGAGGGGCAGTATATGGGGATCCCAGATGGCCATTCCTTCACCAACCTAGACCCATGCTGATTATCACTTGTCTTCAATAATTCCTCCATTTGGGGGTCACTTCCTGCAGTATATACACGTTTTGACTGTAAGTTCCCCCTCCAGGGCATTCTCCTCCCAGTTGTATTATTTACATGCATATCGTGCAACCACAGAAATAACAAGCAGGGATCATTAAACATTCACAGATGCTTTTCCTAGCATCGTATTCCTCTCCCCATCCCATTCATCTGTTCACATGCGATCCATATTCACAGCAATCAAGGATCCTCGATTGTGATATCTGGGAGTGTTTAGGTCGGCTGTCAGAAGCAGACTGTTATCTCAAAGCAACTTATTCTCAGGAGATTATAAAGAATAACACAATAAAAATATATTCTTATTATAATCAAAACCAAACCTGTAATCCTATCAAGTTTTTAAAAATAACAGTATGGTACTTATCAAGCCACAAGACCATGACAAATTAGAATTATTTAGAATCCAGCTCAGTTAAACCAATGAGTTAAGACAGGCCCTTGCCCTCACCATACGCTGGAGGTTGTGGATGTGCAGCTGGAGCTGAGCGATATCTTTCTCCATGTTCAATTTGTCTCCTTCCTTCATTTCAACTGTCAGAGTGTAAATGTTTAAGCCCTGATGGTACTTGATGCAGGAGTCTCCAGAATGTACTATATGCGACAAGGTGCTCCAGGAATCTGGTTCATTGACTTCTTCTCTGGAAAAGACATGCACAACCGAACTCTCAAATTCATAAAGTTTGAATTTGCTACAAAAGGCTGCATCCCAACTGGAGCTGATTATGAACAATTGATCAACCATTTGGGCATCACTCTAGAATTTGAGAAATGATATCCAGTTGAAGATATTTAGGAGTATTTGACAAAAGTAATCTATAACAGATGTGGGAAGAGTGAAGAGCAGGAGCTACTAACAAATCTTTAGGTGAACTTCTACAGAAGCAATCAAATTTCAGTTTACAGGTCTAGATAACAGAAGACAAGAAAAATACTTAGGTTCTTTCTCAGATGTGACGATGATAATGATGATGTCAACTCCTTGCCAACTCCTTCTTCCATCAAGTTTTATGACCTCTCAATCTAGCCTATAACATTCCCAAGAGGTCCCTGTTCAAATTCTAACCAGAGGAAAATTATTTTTACAGCTAAGATAATACATTTCCCTCCTTCACATCAGCATCTTTGGAAGAGAACTACTTTTGAAACAAATACATCAGATGTGATACAATACACCACAGCCTTGGCTGAGATGAATGTCCCACAGCAAAGACATACACACACTAAATGTTTCCCCCCACCACATCAAACAAGAAATCTGAAAGTTCTTTGGTCTCAGAGATACAGCTCCCGTTACTACCTAACCAAGTTCACAATCAACAGCAAAGTCATGAGAATAATACTTATAAAAACTGTTCTAGATTTAAGATTCCTATAGGCAGGAATTTATATCCAATTGTACTCTCTGGAATCTCCATTGTTATCATAAACAAGGATACTCTTCTCCAGGAATCTGGGTCAGAATGAACTTGGCAATTAGCCTTCTGCTCTAAAATGAAGGACCAGGTTGCTCTAATTCGGAGCAACTGATAGATTCATTGCCTAAAGAAGCCAGCAACTTTCTTTTTGGTTGCTAATTTCAGAAAAAAAACTGAAATTACCTTACTCTCAATGCAACAAAATGCAGTTAGTCCCCCCAATGAATGACATCAAGCAAAACGCCCTAGGTTAAAACGCCTTGCAAAATTATGTGTTTTAGAAAAGAGAGAAAATTTAATTGGATGGGGGAAAAGAAGTATTTCCTTAAAGTTCTTTTGAACTGGAGTTGACAACTTTCTTGTAGTTCAAGACCACCCATTAAATACATATTTCCAACTGTTGTTTGGAGCTCTGGGGGAAAGTAGTGAAATAAGAGCCTTAAACCGTGAAGCTCTTTAAAACTTCCCCAAATGAGAACATTTTTTTTCTATCAAAGAGGTTTGGGGTCTTTAGTAGCAGAAATGAGGGCTCTTGTGTAATATATTGATATCTGATATTGCTCCTAAAACCATTCCTGTCTCCTAGTAAAGCACAATAGTTAGGTACTACCTTATGCTGTGCACCCAGGAGCTATGTGCAGTCCCAAAGCTGTCCACCTTTTCTTAGAACTTTTTCAGGTCTACCAACATTATACTGAATGGCAAAACACTTGCAAGCATTTAAATCAAGTGATTTAAAACATCGCTTGGCGGGTTGACTTGCAGACAGAAAAAAGACCATCAGGAAAGTTATAAGACAAAAAAAAATGACCTCTCTTAAGTAGTCAATTAGCTCAGCATTGGTATATTGGCCAGTTATATCAGCCCTGAGTTTCCAGTCCTAACTGGAGCAGTCTCTAGAAACCAAGGAGGAAGTGACTCAAGCCAAACAGATCCTTGTCTGGATGGATGACTGTTTAGGAATCACCATAAGAGGCAAGAGATAAATGCACAAAGCCAAAAAGCCAAAAAGCTTAATCAATACCAATGGTCCTTACTTGGTCAAGATGTGGTGCAGTTTCTGGTAGCCCCTCTCCAAGGCTAAGCTCACCGGTGTGGCTCCTTCACTGTTGGGAATGGTCACGGCGCTTCTGCCACCTGGTTGCTTCAACAGAAACCATGTCAGCCGCAGCAAACCGAGTCTGGCTGCAAAATGCAGCA
Organism: Notechis scutatus; assembly: GCF_049901735.1. Taxonomy (NCBI): domain Eukaryota; kingdom Metazoa; phylum Chordata; class Lepidosauria; order Squamata; family Elapidae; genus Notechis; species Notechis scutatus. Next base: position 11,814,867 of record NC_142019.1, read on the forward strand.
ACGTCTCCCGGGGAACATTTTCTGAGAAACCAAAGCAGAATAGAAGAAGGGCTTCAGTTGATATTCAGAGCGTGCCTCAAAACTTCCCACTAGACGCTGTCTCATTTGGAGCATGAGAGTTTAACACCTCAGCCAGGGTTCACAGTGAACCCTGATATGAGACTGGATTTCCCCAACTGGGGGGGGACAACAGAGCTGAGATGATTGATTCAAACTCAGAGAGTACATGACTGATCAGACCTGTGGCTCCTTATTTTCTTTCCATTGTCATTCTTCATTTCCACCACCATTTACAGAAGAGTAGCATCTAGCAAGGTGATCTGTTCAGTATCAAACAGTGCCCTCTGTCTGCCAATAACCTCCTTCTCAAAGCAATTAACTCAGCTTCCAACTTCATCATCAAACTGTTTCCAACTTCATCTTCAAACCCAGCTTTGCTAGTCAGGAGGGAGGGGGGTCATACAGCACAGGAAACCTTCAGTCACCCCAACAGCTTCTATGATTTCAGCCAATGTGACTCACGTATCCTCATTTTGCAGCCCTGGGGACTAGGAGCTGCCTCTTGTCATCCTAAAATGAAATCTGAGCTCTCTGAAGAAGCTCAAACCTCGTACATCACAGAAGCCCTATGAATAGTAGCCAGGTTGTGGGTTTTTTTAAGTTAAAAAGAAAATATAAAGCACTGCTTGTGACCAATTTGCAGCTAAAATCATTTTGTTGATTCGTTCTTGGAAGACAAGTCTATTCTTGTTTTTTCTTGTTAAATCCCGTTGGCCATTTTGAGCAGCATTTCATCAAGAATAATAAGTAAATTAGAAAGCAAAGCAACATATTACATGATTTGGGATACATGGTATGAGTGGTTAGAGAATAGATGTAAAGACTATAGATAAAGGTGACTTAAGAGCAACAGGAATTACATATGTGTAGATATTTGTGAAAAGGCAAAATATATATGCAAGAATATTATGATAATTATAAGAATAGTATATAAAGAGGAAAGGAAGAAAAATGAAAATACTAATATGTAATATGAGAGATATCGATACTGAAACACTGTAAATATTGGGAATGAGTTGTGTAAATGTTGGAAAATATGCAATAAAAATAAAATAAATAAATAGAAAGTGTTTCTCGTCTTTTTACCCCACCCCCAGATTTTTTTTTATTCTCAAAATTCACTCGAGAGAGTTAACTTCTCCTTCCTGGCGTAAATCTGTCAACCCTATTTTATGCATAAAAATTAAAAACAGACAAAATTGGGGCCGAGAACTGGCAGCTGAGTGACTGTACAGAAGAAAAGCAGGACTCCCCTCCTAGAAAATTTCTAAATGGCATCAACATGTTGGTGCCTATATATGCTCCATTAGAAAGCAATACTGTTATTGCTTTGAGTTACGTAACATGTAAATTTAAGCTGCCCTTACGAGTCAAAAGAGCTGCAGGACCGTCCAGTGCTAAATATATCTGGATTAAATTTTGTCAGGAAGACAATATGGCCTCAGCTTGGTATCAGCTAAGAAGGACTTAATGCTCAGAGTTGGCCTTAAAGCCATTCTAGAGCTGTTTGGAGAAAGGGCTGAATAATTGGGGAAAATGAGAATAAGACTTGTCTTCCAAGAATGACCGATTGATTGATTTCATTGCATTTATATGCCCCTGCAATCATCAATGAATCTGTAGTGTCCACAATAAAAAAAACACCAGTACGAAAACAACCAGAGTGCATCTGAGTTGTGGGTACTCCATCATTGGAGGCTTTTAAGAAGAGATTGGATATCCATTTGTCTGAAATGGTTTAGATTCTCCTGTTTAGGTAAGGGATTGGATGGGAAGACCTCCGGCGTCCCTTCCAACTCTATTATTCTCTTCTGTTATTCTTTCTATGATCACATATATCCATCCCATCAAGCCCAAAGAAAGTCCATAATGGTATAAGCATCTCCTACCACAGGCAGTGGTTGGACTGGAAGGCTAAAAGATCTCCAAGTCCCTTCCAACCCTATTATTTTATGTTCTATGCCCTAAAATTTGCAAAATCGATATATTATAAAATTATCAAGCACATTTCAATGCCAATAGATAGCTAATTCTTTTTTAAATGTTTTTATTGCATTTTTTCTCTTTACACATCTTAAACATCTTTAAGAGTACTGAGGCATCTTTGTTACAAATACACATTTCCATACATTTCTAATTATTCATATACATTTCTATACCTTTTTCTTCTCTCTACAATTCTTATTCCTATTGTCTATCCATTCATACCATTTTTCCCATACCGCATAATACTCCAAATTTTCTTTACCTTTTAATTCTAGGGTGAGTTTATCCATTTCCACACAATCTAAGATCTTTTGGATCACTAGGCCTTCTGACGGTATGCTATTTTTTTTCCAGCATTGTGTGAGTACGATCCTCGCTGCTGTAGTTATGTGCAAGATCATATATTTTACCTTTTTGTTATATTTCCCATTAATTATCCCTAAAAGGAACTATTACGGCTTCAGTTCTATTTGACAATTTGTTATTTCATATAGCCGTTTTTGTATTTTGATCCAATACTTTTTTACTTCGGGGCATAACCACCATGGGTGAAAGAAGGTACCTTGTCCCTGTTTGCATTTCCAACAGCTTGGGTTCAGATTTGGGTACATTTTTGCCAACCTTGTTGGGGCCAGATGCCAACGATAAAACATCTTACATTGATTTTCCTTATATGCAGCGGATTTTGTTACTGTACAATTTTTATTCCAAATTCTTTCCCAATCTTCGAGCTCAATATTATGTCCAAAATTTTTGGCCCATGCATAGCTAATTCTTGTTGTCCCATTCCAAGGTGTTGCACCAAATTCTGATTGAAAAGGTACAAGCGACCATGAGGAGCACAATTTGGGAAGCGCAGCATAGCTTCGTGGCAGACAGATCAGATTTTGCTAATGAATGTGAGAAAAATGTTGAAGTGTGAGCAGACTTGCGTTTGGAATGCATTGCACAAATATGGAATTCCAAGTTGATGGTTGAATAGGATAAGAGTGGCATGAAAGCTAAGTAACTATGCATGAGAATAAACGGAATGCTTAAAGAATGGGAGTAAAGAGGGTAAGATAAGGATACGTGATGTCATTCATCCCAAAAGCAAATAAATGGCAAGGAAACTAATATCTGGAAAGGGAAAACAAATTATGATCACACTGTTCAGCCAGCTGCATGCTGCAGCCACAGACAAACCAACAAGTCAGAAAATAATTACCACAAAGAACAGTTGTTAAAAATATGAAATAAAGATACAGGTGGTAGAGAAAAGAAAAGCAGCCGAGGTTCAAATTATTAATATTTAAAATTAGCCCCCGATGCTCCATTCTCCATTTCATTTCCATAGTGGCCTTTTCTAGATATCTCCAGGGTATTTTAGTAGGATTGAAAAACCAAAAGGTGCTTTTTCAAAAGGCAAACTATTTTTCATTGAAGGCATTTTGCTTCTCCTCCTCCTTCAGTTCTGACTGGATGGTGAGGAATGGAACTGAAGAAGCTTCTTGGACGAGAAGTAAAACATCTTCAAGGAAAAACAAAGAAAGTCCAGTTGCCTTTTGAAAAAGCATCTTTGGGGCAACCAAGACCTGGGTGACTCAGAATCTCTGTAGACAAAAGAGGAACCATTAATTTAATGTTTTTATACCCAAAAGTTAGCACTGTCTTTCTTTCTTTCTCTCTTTCTTTCTCTCTCTTTCAGGAATTCTCATTCATGACACTTCAATTGTCCTGATAGTCATTTTGGTTAACTCACAGGATAAAAATGCTACAGGTAACATCCACCAAAACTAGCAACAACTGAAACATTTGACTAAGATTTGTTTATGTGGCGTGGTATAAAGGCAAATTGCTTAGAAAGCTAATCTGCGCAGACAAACAGGGTACTAATAGAATAAATCAGGTTTACGGAAAACAGATTTAACACCTGTATTTTGCAGGGAGAAATCAGTCCAGTTGGTCTAAAATATGACGTGGGGAACCAGCTTCTAAGTTTGATTATCGCCGTCACAATCCAATCTGCAGCACGTACAAAGTGTTACCCAATCTTACCATTGAGACTGTGGTCTGTTCCCAAGACGTTCCACTCAGTCGGCAGCTTCAGGTGACAAAACGCCGAAGTTACTTTCTCATCCAGAAAATCCAAGTCCCCGGCAGGTGGCCTGGAACGGTCCAGAAAACGTGTAAAGTTTAACGCTTGCTGGTTTCCAGCACACGATGCCAGGAACTGTGCCGCGTCGTAAGCCTCATCCTGGACAAACTGCAAGCTCTCCTCCGCCACCACCAGAAGAGGGTGGCCTTGCTTGGTAGCACAGAGAGAGACTTTCACCGTCTCGCAACAGTCATGACCTGCGATGGAGAAAAAAAATTGACCTAAGTTAAGACATTGACATTCTACTTTTTCCATATCCTTCCATCTCTGGCTACAGCATCTTCATTTATGACCATTGCCCGTATCGCCACGGGAACAAAACTCAGATGCTTGGCAACTGACTCACACTTATGACGGTTGCAGCATCCTGGTCTCATGTGACTCCCCTTTTGCGACCTTCTGCCAAGCAGAGTCAATAGGGAAGCCAGATTCACTTAGCAGCCATGTTACTCATATAACAACTGCATTGTCAGGTTCAAAATCCAAGAAAGAAAACCTTAGACTCCATTTGTATAGAGAAAAGGACTTTTACTGAAATTGAAGTGGTAGCAACAGGAGAAATACAAGATCTGAAGCAAAAGGTGAGGAAATCACATATAGAAAGTTATCCTAAGTCCCCACCCCCAACAATTCAAACTGGACATCCAATCTGAGGTGTGTATAATGTCATGTGGGTACATCTTCAGGTGGCGTCTCGGACATCTGGTATGCCAAGACGGTTGACCTTGGCCTAGAAAAGATAATTGGTTGCATATGCGCAGTAAGCAAGAAAGCACCCCAACTTTTATAATTCACACAACTTAAACCTCCAGCACCCTTCCCCCCCCACGAGGCCCAATTATTCCTCCCCATCTCTTTCTATGGCAGCCGGAAAGAGTCACGCTGAAGAAGGAATCTTGGAGGCTGACATGCAGTGATTCATGTAAACACTGGGGCAAGAAAGGTCTGAAAATGGAGGCAAAAATCACTTAAGAACTGTCTTGTTTAGCAACAGGTGTTTTGGGCTCCATTGTCATTGTAAGTTGAGGACTACTTGATTTTAGCTTTTTCCTAAGTTAGGGGGTAGGGATATGGGTTATCAGAACATTCAGACCTGGTCTAGCTATCAAAACCAGTCAAGATGAGGAATGCTACCCTTTCAAACATTTTACAATATTAGTATTGTACTACTTCTCACAGCAAACCAAGCCAAAATGAGGATTATACAGAGCTTACAAACTCAAATTCCTCTTCCCTCTGAAGGTTTCCTATTTTCAAAACCACCATTGTTTTGTTGGTGGATCAAGGCCTCGCTTCTCCTCCTTTCTTGTACCCCGTTGCAGTCACCACCCTCCACACCCAAACTGGAGTGGCCATACTGAAAAAGCTACTCTGCCAACTACTTCGGTCCCTCGTTGCATGAATCAACATTCTCCCCTCTCCCGCCTCCTTCCTCTCTATTTTTATTTACATCAATGAACTCAAATGACGTTTTCTTCTCCAGAAAACAGATTTGAACAATTTGCAGCTGCTTGCAGGACAGTGGCAGCTGGGGGAAATCCTTTTACGGTAACATGGCAAAAACAATCCATTCACTATTGAAGAGGAAAACCGAAGCAGGAATTGGAGCTCTTAAATTCTCAGAATAAAGATAGCAACAATCTCTATACTTCGGATTTCATAAGCAAAGAGGTAACTGGAATTAAGAATCCAAGTGGAAGGAGCCAAAAAGACCTATTTGTAGCTGCCCAACTTAATTCTGTTCAAAGATAAATGACAAGCAGATAGACGCCGTGGTCAAGAGACTAGGGCAAGGGTCTTCAAACTTGGTAAGTTTAAGACTTGTGAACTTCAACTCCCGGAATTCCTGAGCTAACATGACTGGAGGAGGAATTCTGGGAGTTAAAGTCCACAAGTCTTAAAGCTGTCAAGTTTGAAGACCCCTGGACTAGGGTAATGAGAAAGGATGATAAACAGTGGTAAGATTCAAATTGTTTTACTACCGGTTCTGTGGGCGTGGCTTGGTGGGCGTGGCAGGGGAAGGATACTGTAAAATCTCCAGTCAGAGGTGGTATTTGCCAGTTCTCCGAACTACTCAAAATTTCTGCTACCGATTCCCCAGAATTGGTCAGAACCTACTGAAAACCACCTCTGATAATAAAGATATCACTGCCAACAACTGTTCAAATAGTTTGAACTAAAAGATGCTCTTCTCTCTCTTCTTCAGCCAACCATCCCAGTAATTCAGACAACCTGTGCAAGTAGTAAAATGGGGCACAGATTTTATCTGTTATATTATTTAAAAAGCTACCCATACCACAGCCAAATCTGGGTGGCATACAAAGTTTAAAGCAACAACTATAACATATAGACCGTGATGTACAAGTTTAAAACAGTCAACCTCAAATCACAGCAACCACATCAGCTCATCTAATCTCTTGGCCAAAATACTTCGGGAAACAGATCTTCAAAGTCTACCGAAAGCCTAACAGAACCAGGGTCATCCAGATTTCTGGACAGATGCTGTTCTGGATGGATGGATGGATGGATGGATGGATATGAATAAAAATGAAAGTACATAGTTCTAGCTTTTAAAGTACTTTTAGCAACCTAGGCCAATTTCAAACAGTCTTTCAGGTAGCCCTCAATTTGTGACCACAACTGAGACCAAAATTTCTGCTGTTAAGTAAATTGTTAAATGAATTTTGTCTCATTTTATGACTTTTTTTTGCCAGTGTTGTTACAGTGGTGGTATTCTACCGGTTCAGCCGAACTGGTAGCTCCGATGATCATCTGTGAGTGAACCAGTTCGCTCCGACGAACAGCTGTTGGGCCCTCCTCCCGCTTTCCCTGGCTCTATACTAACCTTTATTTCCTGCTTTTCAACCTCGGCTGCTTCGCGTGGCACAACAGATTGCCACATGTCAGCTGTTGATTGCAGGATTGCAGGAGATTAGTAGCAAACACTCTGCGTGCGCGCTAAGTGCGCATTTGACACGCACACACGCAAAGCACGCGTGCGCGTGCAAAGCATACCCAACAAACCATGCTCACAGAACCGGTGGTAAAAAAAACCTCACCACTGTGTTGTTAAGATAATGACATGGTTGTTAAGTGAATCTGGCTTCCCCGTGGACTTTGCTTGTTAGAAGGTCACAAAAGGGGATCCCTTGACCCCAGGACACTACAAATGTCATAAATATGAGTCAGTTGCCAGGTGTCGGAATTTTGATCATGTGACCATGAGGGTGCAGCACCAGTTGTAACTGTGAAAAACGGTCCTAAGTCACTTTTTTCAGGGGTGTTGTAACTTTGAACGGTTGCTGAATGAATTGTTTTATGTCAAGGATTATCTAGGACTGAAAGCTAAACTGGAACCATGTGGCACTTTCATCTCCAAAATCCCAACACTCTTGAGAGTCAAAGCAGCCACAGCAAAGCAAGGTGCGTCTGTTTTAGAATTTTAAATTTTAATTTTTTTAACTCCCTGCTTTGATAGTCCTTTCCTAAGTGTCCTTCTCTGAGTGCTGTCTGATCATTTCTTAGACAGCATCTCTTCCCCTTGTCCCTCGGGATCATTCTCCTGTATCATTTACAACTGGGAAATTTGGAAAAAAATTAAGAGCATCAAGATATACAGTTTTCCAATGTTCCTGCTAATAAGAAAACCACCAGGGTATCTTGATGCTCTTAATGACATCTTTATGCATGTCCAGACGTTCATCTAATAGAAAATGGCTGGGTTCATGAGTTAAAGCAAGGGTCTTCAAACTTGACAGCTTTAAGACTTGTAGACTTCAAACTCCTAGAATTCCTCCTCCGGTCACGTTAGCTCAGGAATTCCGGGAGTTGAAGTCCACAAGTCTTAAAACTTTCCAAGAGACCCTTGAGTTAAAAGATAAAGAAGTTTCTTTGGGTCTGGCTTAGCATGAATCCAGCATTTAGGGTTTGTAGGTGACCTAGCCAACTGTAGTTTATTCACCAATCTTGGCTATGTATAAATCTGGGTATAACCTATGTAACAGAATTGTGTCAAGAAGTCAAATAACCAAAAGGCCGAATTCTAAAACGCACACTTCCAGGACTGAGAAGAGTCACGCTTGGGATGAATTTTGGGAAATGCAGTTCCCTCACAGCTGGAAAGCATCAGGATGAGGAACATTGGACCATTAAGTAAGGAGAAGTAGCTAGGAATCTGGGCTGAACTAAGCAACATTAAAAGTGTTGCAGCTCTTAAGAGATGAAACCAAGGTGACAAATAAGGCTTAATCAGATCAAATATCCAGCTGCAGAGAGCAATGTGTTTGCTTCCTTTCTTGTTCTTTGATGTTGTTCTTTTCCCCTGCCACTGACATGGTTTCCCTCTGCCCAGAATTAGATGTTGACTTTGTCAATTAATTCAAAAGCAAGAAGAGCTATTCCTCAAAGAACACAGTGAAGATCTAAATTGCTTCAGGACTTCCAGAACCCATTCCATTAAAAAGAGAAAAGATCTGTGCTTTGCAGTATCTGTTTCATATTGCCTCTAAGGCTGAACGACAGAAATCAAATTGCTAAAAGAGGCAATTCGGTATTATGGATTTGTAAAGGAAGAAGGCAGGAGAATAACAAGATTAAACACACGCACAGCCAGACACAAGCTGGAGCCTAAAACATAGATTTCATCTGCCACGCTAGGAGATAAATCATATAGTCCTAGGATCAGCGAAAGAAACAGTATATAACAGAATTTGTAGCTAATCTCATAAGGGACTATCTTAGCAATGCATAACTAAATAAAATATTATACACAGAGGGGAAAAAATACCTACAATGCATTGTACTACATTGTACTGAAAAACTAATGTAGGCTATTCACACAAGTATTCCCCCAACCCTGAGTGCAAAGATCTATGTATAACATATGGATATTGTATTCATTCATTCATTCATTCGTTTATAAAATACACAAATAAAGCTTTGCAAATAATTTTACCAAATCACCTACATTCTCATACTCTTTCATAATCTTGGAAGTTTTAAAGAAGAGATTGGATAACCATTTGTCTGAAATGGTATAGGGTTTCCTGCCTAAGCAGGGGGTTGGACTAGAAGACCTCCAATGGTCCCTTCCAACTCTGTTATTCTTTTATTTCCATTTCTTTCCTAGAAAAATATTCAAAGCTGCTCTCACTAGGATTATACGCTGAAACAGATAAACAAGCAAGTAGCAGTGAGAGTCACCTTCAAATGCTTTCTTCAATATACATTGTGAAACCTTTGGAACATAAAGCCACTCCTTGCTGCATATGTGTAAAAAAAAGTCATTTATTAACAATACAGAAAGCTTCCTTAGACTGAGTCCTCCTAAATGAATCCCCAACAGGGATATTTGTTTAGTTTTAAGACCCAAATGTTTTTCAGTCTACCTGGAATCCATGGAGCTTGGTTTGAAAATTTCTGCAATCAGCATGCAAAACTAATGTTCTTTTCCTATGCTAGCCTGTTCTGTGTTTGAGAAGTTAAAGTGGAATATCCTTTGATCTTAATCAGATCTCTTATAGGCTGATTTATCTAGTACGATGCATTTTCAGCAGGATGAGATTGTACATTAGTGCCGTGGTCCCCAACCTTTTTGACACCAGAGATCTCTTTCATGTTTGCTCGCTCATTGCTTACCTCCAGCTGTGCAACCTGGTTCCTAACAGGCCATGGACTGGTACCAGTCCGCAGCCCAAGGGTTAGGGACCCCCTACACCAATGATTCCATAACGGCGAAAATGCTATACAGCTATTATCCTCAATCAAACTGCTGCTGTTGTACTGTTTATACCAGGGGTCGGTAACCCGTGGCTCTGGAGCGGCATGTGGCTCTTTCATCCCTCTGCAGTGGCTCCTTATCGCTGGTCAGCTCCACAATTGATAGGGCTTTCAGTTAGGACAGGTAGAGGAAAAAGGATGCTACGCTAGGAGGAGACTCTATGGTGGGGGAACCGGACTTCCAATCTGCTCCAAAATTGAATTGGGGGGGGGGCTTCCAATTAGATCCTTTGTGGCTCTTTGAGTGTTTAAGGTTGCCAACCACTGATTTAGACACTATCCCACTCCCAAGATGAAAGTCCCTGCAAAATGGATCACCGATTTTTAATTTTTAATGGTGTGACAGAATAAGAAAAGAACATTAGGTACATGTAAGTGTTGTGGACTGGACTTGGACCCAGTTCACATCCCAGAAGGAATGGCTAACCACTTCTATAATACGCCAAGAAATCTGAATGAATTTGCTCTGGATTTACTCCTGATAAATCACCAGAATGAAGTCGTTGTAAGTGTGTATCATGGAATTCATTTGAAATTAAACTGAAAAGTACATTTCATGAAGATGGGAAAAGGGACAACTGTCATTACCAGTGAGAATTTCTTTAATGAAAATGAATGTGTTGCCTAGAATAATATTTTTGTTCTAGACAGTACCTGTTTTGACAACTGATGCACCATTTACACAGTGGCAGAAGGGGATAGCTAAATTTGCGTAGCAGAGGAGTTAAGTATAAGGTGTTGCAATCGGCAAAGGGAAGAGGAGGAGGAGGTTTACCGGATTTGGAATTGTATTTTGTGGCTTGTTGTTTGCTTTGGATGAAAGAGTGGGTGTTGCTGAGAAATAGAAGGCTTTTGGGGTTAGAAGGACACGACCTGAAGTTTGGGTGGCATGGATATCTGTGTCACAATAAACTCAAGGTGAATGTGGATTTTAAACATCATTACGTTAGACATGCCATGTTGAGAATGTGGAACAAGTACACCCAGGATGTGCTTCAAAACGTTCTTGTCCTGCCTGCTATCTGGACTCTGGAAAGAGTGCAGAAAAGAGAAGGAAAAATGATTCGGGGCTAGAGGCTAAAATAAATGAATTGGTATGTCTAGTCTAGTGAAAAGAAGGACTAGGGGTGATATAATAACATGTTCCAGTATCAAAGGGGCCCTCAGAAAGAAGAGGGGGTTAACCTATTCTCCAGAGCACCTGAAGGCAGAACAAGAACCAATGGATGGAAACTAATCAAGGAGAAAAGCAATCTAGAAATAAGGAGAAATTTCCTAATAGTGAGAACAATAAACAGAGGAACAACTTGCCTTCAAAAGTTGTGATTGCTCCTTCACTGGAGGCTTTTAAGAAGAGGATGGACAGCCACTTGTCTGGAATGGTATAGGGCAGTGATCCCCAACCTTTTTACGCCGCGGCCCGGTATCCCCAACCTTTTTATGGCGGCCCAGTACCGACATCAGCTGGGCGCCGCCATCTTGTTTTGATGAAAAGTGCTTCCGGTGAGCTTTCTACCCAGAAAAGCTCACCGGGAAGCACTTTTCATCAAACAAGATGGCGGCGCCAGCAAGCCAGCTGCCCGGTAGGACTTGTTCCACGGACCGGTACCGGTCCGCGGACCGGTGGTTGGGGACCCTGGTATAGGGTATTCTGTATTCTATCCAGCTGTGGACTATTCTGTCTTTCATCTGACTATTCCTACGTAGTGTCTCCTAAGGTCATTCTCACATACAATTGCACTTGGTGAATCCCTGCAGTAAATGCAGACATGCAGGCAATGGAGAATAGAAACTTTTTCAGGTGTCCCATTTCAAGAAAAAAAAAATTGTAGAGATTGAAGTGGTATATATGGTTTCAATATCTCATTTGCCCTGATCGTGTGCTGAGGTTCATGAGATTCAAATTTTTTTTACTATGGGTTCTGTGGGCGTGGCTTGGTGGCCGTGGTGTGGCATGGTGGGCGTGGCTCTGCGGGCATAGAAGGGGAAGGTTACTGCAAAATCCCATTCCCTCCCTACCCCTCTAACCTGCTTTCCAGCTCTGTTCTCCTGTACAGGGCAACAAAAGAAGATCACTTGGGACTTGGGAGGCGGGGCCAGTCAGTGGTGGTATTTGCTGGTTCTCCGAAATACTCAAAATTTCCGCTACCGGTTCTCCAGAACCGGTCAGAACCTGCTGAAGACCACCTCTATTCCATAACCTCAGGGGATGGTGGCCATTTTTCAGTTTTTTTAAAAAATCAGTCCTTTTATATATATTTTTTCAAGTACTACTGTTTATTGGAACTGGGCAGGTAATCAATTTAAGTAGACTCTTAAAGGTCAACTACACAAGTCACATCCACTGAGATGACATGGTACTGACACCTCAGTGTATGAACTGCTTCTATGCATCATAGCTAAGTCTCTGAACCCAAGTCCACCTCTATCCAGTTTAGCCAGTGAGAAATGCTAGCTTCTATTGGAGAGAAATCCAGCAATCGGACTTGATAGAAAATAATATGGAAGACATTCTCTTCGTGCTGATATTTGGCCGCCCACCCAGCTGTACTCCATTCAAGTAAACTGCTTTTATCACCAAGCTGCTTGGAGACACAACACTGTTGTGACTAAACAAGAAATATTGGCTGCTTCACTAGAGCATGACTTCACATCCAATCCAAGCCAAGTGTGGAATCCAGCCTATTCAAGATCAACTCTTCAGAGGATTCAAATCTCAGATCAGACAGCAGAGTTTCAGAAACTATTTCAAGCTTCTCTGGGAACCCCGATGTAGCATCACTTTTGTGGCTGATTGAGGGTGACCATATTAATGGGTCTCCTGAAATCATTATGATGTAGTAAAATATGTCATGTCTAGAGGAATATACTGAAGTTTACTGAAGAGCACTGGACATCTCTAATACTTATTTTATTTGAATTCTGAAGGTATTAGCAAGGGAAACACTAACATTTGTTCATGAAGATTTGGAAACTCTTTTACATTTGCATAGGGGCATCCTTAGGTCATCAACAGAATATTATATTTGTAGCTCAGGGTTGTTGAACTGTGAGATTCTTGGTGCTCTCTGTTTGGTGGGCAAATAGAGCTCATAAAAATTGATTCCTGGCAAGCAAGCAATTGAAGGGAGGGATGGAGGGAGGGAGGGAGGGAGGGAGGGAGGGAGGGAGGAAGGAAGGAAGGAAGGAAGGAAGGAAGGAAGGAAGGAAGGAAGGAAGGAAGGAAGGAAGGAAGGAAGGAAGGAAGTTACTATTGAGAGTGCCTGGACTTCCATAGTCTCTCAGTAAAATCCCCTAGGAAAATCACTTAGTCTCCAAAATCATACAAAGAACTGAAGAGAGGATTGAGAATTTTATTGAGTGGGAGAGTACTTGATATGTTTCCTAAGAAAGTAACTTATTAAGCCAAGATCACATGACTATTACTTTCAAGCAACCACATCTTACACAACTTGTTTACTTATATGATTCCTCACTACAAAGAGAGGGGAAAATCAAAGGAGGGGGAAAAAAACCCACAATCTCTACAAGACACATAAAAAACAAATAGTTCTGGAGAATTATTTGAAAGTAGCAAAATTATAGTAAAGATAATATGCATGTCGGTGTGCATAATCAGACAAAAAGATACAAAGTGCACATTTCAAACCCCAAAATGAAAATCTTTAAGAAAACTCTGTTGTAAGGTGGTCTCTGGGCTTGGCTGTTTTCTTGCAGACCAAATTAGGTAACATCATCAGTGCTAGAGGGAGTGGAGAGGAGGAGTGGGAGGGAGGAGGAGGAGGAGGAGGAGGAGGAGCAGGAGGAGCAGGAGGAGGAGGAAGAGGAGGAGGAGGAGGAGCAGGAGGAGCAGGAGGAGCAGGAGGAGGAGGACTGTGGGGTCTTTGGTGCTGTCTAAATTTCACGGTTTTCTTGTAGATGTTTCACTACCCAACTAGGTAACATCATCAGTGCTAGAAGGGAGTGGGGTTTACTATCTTTTTATATACTAAAATAATGGCTTGCCCTTCAGTATATAAAAAGGCCACCAGGAGGTTTTATCTGTGTCCTCAGGATCACCTGGGTAGTGCAAATGTGTGTGGAGCCTTCTTGGCTGCAGGAAGTTTTCTGCCCTGTGTCCCTTCACTGTTGAAGACAGATTCAGGTTGTTGGGGATGAGTTTGTGTTGTCTGCATCTCAAACTGACGTGGAAAGGGTTCCTGTTGTGTGCAATTCAAACATCTGCACTCCTCAAGTGATCCTGAGGACACAGATAAACCTCCAAGTCGCCTCAACGACTCTTTCAAAGAAAGCAAATGACCAGCTGTCTGCAAGGAATATAAATCCTTCCATTCCCTACCATCCAGTCAGAGCTGAAGAAGCTTCTTGGATGAGAAGCGAAATGTCTTCAAAGAAAAAGAAGGAAGTCCAGCTGCCTTTTGAAAAAAAGCACCTTTGGCGACGAAGAAGGTGGAGCCTCCTCGCTGACGGACCGTAGATTGCGACTCTCTGCAGCTATGGTTCGTGCTCTTTCATTGGAGAGCCCCGATCATTACAATTAGGGGCTGAAGCTGCTTTGGAGGGGTGGCGGAGTAAGGGAAAGCCGCAAGCCAGGTTGAGGGGAGCCGCATCTCCCCCCCCCCGGGCTTGGTCTTTTTCCCCCCAAAGACGACTGCAGCGGTGGTTTAAAATGGCCACCCTGAAGAGGAGGACTCAGCTGGATTAAGATTTGTGCAGGAGGGAAGAAAGAGGTGGATAACATCTGAACCGGGACAACTGGGCAATCCAACTAAACAAAAGGACCCTGGGATTAAGGTAACATGGAATTTTTAAGAAAAGAAAAGTGAGCGGCGAAATTAGGGACAGGAAACAAAAAAAGAAAATATTTTTGACAGCTAAGCGGGGCTTCGAACCGGGAAAGGAAGAAGCTGGAACTGAAGATTTAACTAAATTGGACTAAAATATTTTGGGAATAAACAGGCATAAAATAAAGCTGGACTTAAGATTGTCAAAAAATAATAATAATAAAGTTTACAAATTGGAGACTGGACTGTGCTGGAATATTGAGGTTCGAAAACACCCTAAATAAAAAAATAGGGGGGAAAGGTGAAGACTTTGTATAATGGAGAGTGCCACCTTTTGACAAAAACTTGAGCTTAAACAAAAGGGAAAGCATCCTGTTTCTGAATGAACTTGTGTGGATATAACATTAAAGAAATATTGAAACAAAGTAAGAATCTTAGAAAGTGAAAGCAGAACCAGAATAAAGAAAAAAGCAAGGAAAGACTGACTGTGGGATTGATTGATGTTTTTGGAATAGACCCTGGGCTGGAATAACTGAGAACTTTAGAAAATTGAAAGTAGAAAGAAGGAAAATAGAGTGGTTTTTTTGTGGACCTTAACGATCATAAAATATAAGAGTGTGTAATGATGATATCTCTTTGGGAATTAAAAATGGAACTTAAAAATATGAGAGAATTACTACAGGAAAGAGGCGAATCACTTTGCTCTGTGTTAGAAAAAATGGAAA
Source organism: Notechis scutatus (assembly GCF_049901735.1). Classification (NCBI taxonomy): domain Eukaryota; kingdom Metazoa; phylum Chordata; class Lepidosauria; order Squamata; family Elapidae; genus Notechis; species Notechis scutatus. The sequence goes on from NC_142019.1 coordinate 11,830,337, forward strand.
TGGCGATTGAAGAACAAGAAGAAAGAGCTTCAGAGGAGGAGGAGTTGACTCAAGGAGAAGACATTTTAAATAGACAATTAACACAAAGAACACTACAAAGAAGTGGGGAAAGAAGGAAGGTTAAAACATTGAGATTTAAGAAGGCAATCAAAAGGGGGAATACCTGTGAAGTCGGGAAAGGCAGAAAGACCCAGCAGAAAAGGGGAAAGGAAGATATTAAGAAAGAGAGGGATATAAACTGGAATGAGAAAAGATATGGGGAAAAGAGGGGGAGCAAGAGCAGTAAAAAACAGGTGCATGAAATAAAGAACTACGGAAATAGTAAAATGTTGAAAAGAAATTGTTTTTTCAGAGATAATGGTTGATGAATTAAAAAGGGGATTCTGCAGGGTGACAAGGGGTAATAAGAATATTTCTGCAATTAAAAATATTTAGAAAATAGGGTAATATAGATACTGATAACTCTTATTAAAAATCAAGGGGGAGAAATATGCTGCAGAATCCAAATGAAAAGATGTAATGATTATTACTGTAACTTCTTAAAAAATAATGGTTTATTGGAAATCAAGATGAGGGAATAAAGGTATATTTTAATCATTGAGGTGTCACACTCAAAGCAGTAAAAGAGGGGAATCTATACTTGTTGTTGTTTTTTTTAGTGTTAAAATTTGTATTAATCTAGAATTTATAAAAAGAATGTGTAATGGAAAAGGAATATGACAGACTAAACAACCAACTAAATTAATAAGTTAATACAGACTATTAAAAGCAAGGAGAGACATTGGTAACTTTTATTATTATTATTATTATTATTATTATTATTATTATTAGGCAAACACATATTGTTCGTCTTTATTTTTAAAATAAATATTAAAGGATTATATTTGAAATAATTGAAATGAAACAAAAAGATGTTTCGATTGAGATTAATGAAAGAGGCTAGAATTAATGTGTTTGTTTCTCTCCTTACTGAAAATTTGGAATGGAAAAGGTAATAATAGAATTAAGTATGCATATATGAATGTATAATTGCTGTCATATTTATATGTAAAGGTGATGACCCGGAAATATGTTGTCCACTAAAAAGAGAGTTTTGTTTTTAATGTAAAAAACTGAATAAAATTTGTTAAAAAAAAAAAAAAAAAGCACCTTTGGGACACTCATGTCCTGGATAAGGACCCAGATTGTTGGAGGCAAGAGGCTGAATCTGTAAACCGCTTAGAGAGGGCAGCAAAGCACTGTGAAGCAGTATACAAATCTAAGTGCTATTGCTCCAACTGAGAATCTCCATAAACTTTATTTACACACAGCACTTGAGCATCTTTTACATTTGTCTTTCCATTGTAGATTTTTAGCATCATCCATGCAGTTCATTTCCAATCAGGAACATTTCTCTAACAGACAGAAAAGAGCTTCCTCTCCATTATTGCTGATCTCTCGTTAGTTATTAATGCTGCAGCACTCAAAGAACATTGGCTCTGACTACCTTTGCTTGTTGTCACTGATACTGCTTCAAGACACAAGCCCTTGATGAGACAAGTCAATTATGCAAGCTACAGACCAAAGAGGGCAGCAAACCAAAAGAAGGGGGAGACGGTTCCTGACCCAGTTGGGTTACTTTTGAGGACTTGGCAAAGGTCAAAGGAGAGCATGATATATTTTTTTCTTCTTAGGTTGTTGAATTTCATAAGAGAGTTCACTTTAAAAACCGAGCTGCTTTTTTCCCTCCCTTGTTACTTTTGAAAAATGTAGGGACATAAGAAAGCTTGTCTCATCATGAGTCAGTTCATTGGTCTATCAACATCGCCATTGTTTTCGCAGACTGGAAATGGCTCTTCATTGTTTGAAGAGACTCTTTCCCAGTTCCATCAGGAGGTGGTGAGGCTGACCCCATGACACTCTGCAAAAATGACGGAATACAATTTCCAGTGGACAATGGGTGGAGATGCCACTCCCTGCCTCTCCAATGAGTTGAAGCAGCAGAATTATTCAGAGTGAAGGAAATGACAACATTCAGCTCTTGGTAATGCAAACTTTGTATATAGGTAGCCTTTAATGTCAGAAACATCTTGCCTGTGTGTCTTGGGTTTGCAAAACCCTTACAATTATCCATAATATGAGCCATTAAAATGAAAACATTAAATGCAAATAAAATAAATGATAACATTTATGTTTCCTAAGGCCTAGCAAACATTAAGAACTGTCTCTTTTTAATAATTAAAAGAAAACTAACTAGGCAGAGCATTTTGCAAGGAGGGAGGGAGGGAGGGAGGGAGGGAGGGAGGGAGGGAAGGAAGGAAGGAAGGAAGGAAGGAAGGAAGGAAGGAAGGAAGGAAGGAAGGAAGGAAGGAAGGAAGGAAGGAAAAGGAAGGGAGGAAGGGAAGAAGCAAGGAAAAGAGAGAAAAATAAAGGAAAGACGAAAGAGTGGGGGGGAGGGGCGGGGAGGGAGGGAGAATTCCTACCACATAATTAGTGCCAGCAATTCTTTGAAAGCCCTACTGTTTTTCTAGAGCAAGCAAAGGGCATCATATTCTCTGGATGCTGCACTGTTTTCCAAAAACCCACATCACCAGTGACGTTCCATCCAATTTCCTCTGTGCTGGAAGTGGAGTCTTAGTAATTGAGGATGCACGGGAGAGCCATCTCTTGTTGTAGCATGTTGAGCCATAATGCAACAAACCAGTGTTATAGTGTCATAAGACCAACTCTCTTTTACTGAGCTGGATTCAGAGTTAAAGCTTGTTGTGTGAACTCAGTCCTAGAAGCTCAGTTCTCCATGGTTTTCACTTCTACTTCCCCGCCTCCCTTTTTTTCCGATAAAGAAGTCATTTGCTGGAAGTGTTGTCCTCCGCCCACTTTTCTGTCCAAGTTACAGCCCAGTTCTTCCTGGACACACAGGCTCACAATCAAACCACACTTGCTCATACAGTGCCCGAGCACAATACTGCTCCTACGGGCAGAGTGCCGATTTTGTACTCACGCCCCATTCAGATGTATAGACCCAATGCAATAAGAGCTGCGGGAATTTAATGCTTTCTAGTTTCTATTTTTGGATTTTATGCTTTCTATTTTTTGCAAGTATACCTGGAGCAATGGTTTCCAACCTCCCTGAATCAAGCTTCCTAGTGCTGGCGCAGTGTTGAAGGGCGGATCCAGTAAAAACGAGGTAAAAAATTACATCGTCACTTTCGACGTGATCATCTTCAGTAAGCAATATGGTAATTATGCAGTCACCCTAAGGAAGCCAGGGAACAAAAAAAAAGAGAAGAGACTTTTAATTTTAACATCCATTGATGAAATAGGTTAGTTTAGTAATAGTTGCCTTTGGTGGAATCCTAAAACATCTGGAGAACCACTTGAAGACCATTGGCATTGACAAAATGAACATCAGTCAATTGCAAAAGGCAGTTTTGCTTGGAACAGCTTACATCCTTGTGACATTACCTTTAAAATTATTAAACAACGTGTTCCTTTACCAGATCTTGGGAAGAACTCAGTAGGAAAAGGAATATTCTTTATTGTTTAAGTATAATGAGACACACAAGGAATTTGTCTCCGGTGCATAAGCTCTCAGTGTACATACGAACAACAACATAGTGGTAAGTCATAGATCATAAATCATAGGATACAATCATAATCATAAGATACCAATAGGAGAAGGTAGTAGGAAAGATAACGTGAGAAGATGAAAAGATGAGAAAGATGGGTGGATAAGAAGGATGATAGCAATATAGCTCTACTAGAAAATATACTTAGGCATAAGACAGTGCTTAGGGGAGTAGGCATTTAGTGATGGCATGGGGGAGGGGACTTTGTCTTGGAATGCAATGCCCTATAGCGCCATCCCGAGGGAAAGAGTTGAAATAGTTTACGTCCAGGGTGTAAGGGGTCTGTAGATATTTTCTCAGCCCTCTTTCTGGCTCGTGCACTATGCAGGTCCTTAATTGAAGGCAGGCTGGTTGCAGTTGTTTTTTCTGCAGTCCTAACTATCTGTACTTGTCCTGTAGGTGGATAAAAATTCCATATCCAATCTAAACATTTGGGTGACTGTGAAACCAACCATAATGTGTAAGACAGTATAGGTTATTATGACAAATTGGATGAATTAAAAAGTTTGGTGCTGGAACGGGAAAAAATTTAATGTGGATCTTACTAAGGTTTTCAAGGTACAAAGAGAGAGAGATTTATTCTTCAAAGAGCAATTAGGACAACATCACTTTAAGCCAGATCTTTATATGCTAATGATTTCAGTTGGGCTTTTTTAAATCTTCCTTATTCTTAAATTTGTGGGACACGGTGGCTCAGTGGCTAAGATGCTGAGCTTGTTGATCAGAAAGGTTGGCAGTTCGGCGGTTCGAATCCCTGGTGCCACGTAACGGAGTGAGCTCCTGTTACTTGTCCCAGCTTCTGCCAACCTAACAGTTCGAAAGCATGTTTTAAAAAGTGCAAGTAGAAAAATAGGGACCACTTTGGTGGGAAGATAACTGTGTTCCGTTTGCCTTCAGCACTTAGTCATGCTGGCCACATGATCACGGAGACGTCTTCGGACAGCGCTGGCCCTTCGGCTTTGTAACGGAGATGAGCACCGCCCCCTAGAGCCGGAAATGACTAGCACATATGTGCGAGGGGATCCTTTACCTTTATTCTTAAATTTATGGGGTTTCATTTGGGCCTCAATGTCTATGGAGATTCTCAGTCATCCAGGTCATAGTTGTCCCAAAGATGCTTTTTCAAAAGGCAATTGGACATTCTTGTTTTTCTTTGAATTTCCTTGCATTACACTTCTAAGTGAAAAACAAGAAAGTCCAGTTGCCTCTTGAAAAATCAGCTTTGGGGTTTGGGCCTCAAGTCTTCCGGCTGTATAGAAAAGGCAACACACACAACTGGTAAAATAATAGAAATCATAATAACCCTGAGGGAGGCCACACCAGCTCCCTGGGCAAGAAAAGATTATCCCTGTTCCTAATGATGGCATAAAAGGACAAGGAAGATGTATTGATGGAACTGGGATAAATAAACAACTTCCAAAACTTTGGAGCAACAAAATAACCCCATACTCCATCCCCTTCAGCCTTAAAAAGTAGCAGAAAAAGGGTGTTGGTACTTACCTGATACACCCGTTCTCTTTGAGCTGTGAGGAGCATCCAGTAGTGGGAGGTGCTTCAGTCTCTGCATGTCTAGGCTGGGCTTAATTTCTGGAATGCTCCTCCTCCTCCACGGGACTCTTCCCCAGGGTTCCCCAGTTTTGGCGAAGACGAGAGAATAAACACCCTCGCCCTCAATGCCCTAATGATTCGTTGGCCGAAAGAGGACCCCACCAGATGGGGAAAGGGTGGGGCTGGATGCTCTTCACAGCTCAAAGAGAACAGGCATATCAGGTAAGTACCAACGCCCTTTCTCCCATGAGCTGCTCAGAGCATCCAGTAGTGGGACATACCAAAGCTTGGCCTGTCCTACGGGAGGGATTCTGTCTGGCTTGGAATCTCCTCCGGGTCCCTGTGGACCCGTTGCAGAACTCTTCTGCCAAAGGAGGCCTCAGCGGATGCAAACACATCTATTTTATAATGCCTAATGAAGGGCGATGGAGAGGCCCAGATTGCAGCTCGACAAATTTCAGTTATTGGTGCCTGCATGGCTCACGCTGCCGATGCTGTGGCGCTCCTTGTTGAATGAGCTGTTATGCCCCTGGGCACCTGTAGTGATTTAGTCTAATACGTTTTCGCTATCGCAGCCCGTAGCCAACGGCTTATTGCGGAAGATGAGACCTTGCATCCCTGAGTGTTTGGCTGAAACGACACAAATAAAGCTTCTGTTTTTCTGAAAGTCGCTGTGCAGTGAATATATATTTGCAATACTTGCCTCACATCAAGCTGATGCCATTGTAGTTCCATCCCTTGAGACGGCCTGGGACAAAAGTTAGGAAGTATCAGCTCTTGTGCCCTGTGAAAGGCCGAATTAATTTTGGGTATAAACGTAGGATCAGGACGAAGGACCACTCGGTCCAAATGAAAGACACAAAGATCTTGTCTGATCGACAAAGCTGCCAGTTCTGCCAAAGCTGCCATACAATGAGCAGAAGTGATCACTACAAGGAAAACTACTTTATACATCAGAAATTGGAGACTTGATGATTTCAAGGGTTCGAAAAGGTACTTAGTGAGTGCAACGAGGACCTTGTTAAGGTCCCAAGTGGGATAACTGTAAACCACTAGCAGGTGTAAATTTGTGGCTCCTTGAAGGAAACTCTGTATGCGTGGGTGATGAGAAAGAGACAGTAGACCCTCACAAGAGATAACCGATGCCAAGGCTGCCACCTGTCTTTTCAATGTATTAAGTGATAATCCCTTGTCAAGCCCCTCTTGTAGAAACTCTAGGATTTGAGCCACTGATGGAGAGATGGGATCAATTTGAGACTTAGTACACCATTTGCAGAAACTGGACCACGTGGCATTGTAAATGCAGGTTGTTGAGGGGCGTCTGGCAGCTTGGATGGTGGCGATAACTCTGTTGGAAAACTTTTCATTCTTCAGACATCTACACTCAACCTCCAGACGGTCAGGTGCAACCATTGAGGGTCCGGATGTTGAAGGGGTCCCTGGGTTAGCAAAACCCTGTCCGGCGGAATTCTCCATGGTGTTGATAAGGATAGACTACGGAGGTCTGCAAACCATGGCCATCCGGGCCAGTAAGGAGCTATTAGCAGAAGCTCCACCCTCTCGTCCAGCAGCTTCTGGAAGACCTTGGGGATCAGTGGAAGTGGTGGGAATGCGTATAGAAGACCCTGGGGCCAACGGCAGTGGAGCGCATTGAAGCTCTCTGCTCCTTGCGAGGGGTACCTGGAAATGAATCTGGGGAGCTGAAAGTTGAGGGGGGAAATGAACAAGTCTACCACCGTCTGCCCGAATCTCCTGACTGCCTCTTGAAACAGGATCGGATGGAGGCGCCACTCCAGTGGATCAATCATGGCCCTGCTTAGCCAGTCTGCCTGTGTATCCAAAATGTGCTCTGCTCTGATGGAAAGCAGGTAGTTCTCCTCCCAACGACACAAGCACTCCGCTTCTCGCATAAGGTGTTTCGACTGTGTGCCCCCCTGCTTGTTTATGTGAGCTTTTGCTGTTACGTTGTCGGTCAATATTAGTATGTGATGATTGTGTACCTGTGGAAGGAAGCTGAGGAGAGCCAGGTGTACTGCTCGAAGCTCCAGTCAGTTTATGCTGCACGACTATTCTATGGAGGACCAGAAGCCTTGGGCTGTGAGCGATTGAAAGTGAGCTCCTCATCCAAACAGGCTGGCATCGGTGGTGATGGTAAGTCTGTGGGGCTCTTTGAAGAGACAACTTCTGTTGATGACTGGTCTGGTCCACCAGTGTAGAGATATGAGGACCTTTGATGGTACCTTCTGGAAGACCTTGGGGATCAGTGGAAGTGGTGGGAATGTGTATAGAAGACCCTGGGGCCAACGGCAGTGGAGCATGTTGAAGCTCTCTGCTCCTTGCGAGGGGTACCTGGAAATGAATCTGGGGAGCTGAAAGTATTTGGAGTTGCTTCGGCCGGAGCGCTGGTACAGAAGCAGGAACCACTGGAGGGACCTAGTGTGGAGCCGGGCCCAAGGAATGATAGATATACATGAGATCATCTTGCCTAACAATTTTGATAGTTCAGCTAGGGACACCCTCTTATGAACTCTGATCTCCTTAACTAATTGATTAGTTAACTAATTGATTAACCCTGATCTCCTTAACTAATTAAACTCTTTTGTCTATCTGGTGACAGGAAAACTTTGCCTTCCACCGTATCTATGACTGCCCCCAAATGGATTAATCGAGTTGATGGTGTTAAATGACTCTTTTTCCAATTGATTGAGAACCCATGTTGTTGTAGGGATTGTAATGTGGTCTGAATATCTCTGACTGCTTGATGATCGGAAGATGAAAAAAATTAATATGTCATCAAGGTACCACTGGTGTCGTACAGGGATACCTCGGAGATGAGCAGCTAGAGCTGCAAGAACCTTTGTGATGGTCCTGCGGGCAGAAGCTAGTCCAAAAGGAAGGGCCACATATTCAAAATGGTGGCTATTATAACAGAATCTCAAAAATTTATAGCGGGAAAGCCAAATAGAAATATGTAGGTACGCCTCCGTCAGATCTATAGACGTAAGGACGTCACCTTTTCTGATGCTGAGTAAGATAGATTGCAGGGTGTGCATTTTAAACTTGTGATATGCTAAGAAACGGTTAAGACGTTTCAGATCTAATATTGCCCTCCATCCCCCCGAACTTTTGGGAACAACAAAAAGATGTGAATAGAAACCTCGCCCTCGTTGGTTGGTTAGCTACTGGTTGGATGGCTCGTATGTCCAGTAAATGTTGGATAGCTGTTTCCATAAGATTGCGTTTAACTGGATCTCTGGAAAGAGGGCATGACATAAAGAAGTCTGGGGGAGTGGATTGAAACTCCAGCGCAAGGCCAAATCTGATTGTGTCTCTGACCCAGGAATCAGATGTTGATGAGTCCCATTGGTCCGCGAATAATTTAAGGCATCCGGCAATGGGAGTCGGGTCCAGGGAGTTATTTTGGATGCCGGAAAGACCTGTTTCCTGCTCCTTAAAAGGATCTCTTGGATTGGCCACCCCCTTCTGTTCCTAGCCCCGAAGTCGGACCTCTCTGGCTGCTGCCCTGGTCTGAATGATGGGGGTCTCTGGTATCTGGGTGAGAAGGGTCCCTGATAAAAGGGCAGAAAGGATCCCCTCTGAAATGACTGAGGGTTTCTAGAATCTGACTTCTGAAAAAGGGAAGGTAGAATTTTCTTTATGTTTCGGGTTTCAATTAGTAGCGGGTCGAGGGCAGGGCCAAACAATCTGTCTCCCGCAATAGGAGATGAAGCCAGCTTGCATTTGTGCTTAATGTCTGCTTGCCAATGTTTTAACCATAGTAAGCGTCACGCTGTGACATGTGAAGTAATTAATGGTCCTGGCTGAAAACGTGACCGCATGGTAAGTTGCGTCAGCTGAGAATTCAGCGGCTGCTATAAGTTTTGCAATATCTTGGTGTGCTCTAATGTTGGAATTAGGGACATGCTCCCATAAGAGGCAGAGCTATCTAAGAGAAGAACGGGAAAAGAAGGAAGCGGCCGTGGCTGCTCTGATGGCCCACGCATCAGACTGATGGGCCCTGCATAGGGCTAGCTCAGCCCATTTTTCCTCCAGCTTTAATGCCCCCAGCGCTTCACTGGGAATGGAGGACAAGGACGCTAATCCCACTATAGGTTCGTCTACCTCGCGAGTATTCAAACAATTTTGAGAAATCAGGGGCCAAATTAAAATATTTCCTGTCATATCCCATGGGGGCCGGGTACACCGCTGCAGATGCCCATTGTTTCTGTACCAGGTCCGAAAACAGGAACTGGAATCACATCTGCCTCGACTACTGGTTGGTTTAAAATTAGATCTTCTGGTCCCTCTTTTTAAGGAGTTGGAGTGGTAGGAGGGGCCGACTTGTTCAGGCGCGCAATATTTTTTGCATTAAACAAGAGTGATCTGAATAGTTGTGGGTGGAATAAGCCTGTAAGTACAAGTTGATCGGGAACGAAGCCCTCATCCTCAGACATCCTCCTTTCTAAGGGGTCCGGTTCCAACAGGAGCAGGTCACTGTCATGTATTGATCCTGATTCAATCTGTTCCATTTGATCAATTTGATCCGCTTCTTCCGCCTCCTCCTCCTCCTTTGTCAGCCCTTGGAAGGGCGCTCCCCCCTGTAACTGTACCTGGGTATAGTGTTGCTCCGACCTGGTCAACGACCTTAGTGATTGAGAATCATAATCAGCAGTTACAGGATGTTCCCTGGTCCGATCTGTGTGTTGAAGACCTGCTGCAATTCCCTGGCAGATTGCCAGCTCCATCCAGGCCTTCATCCTCTCTGGAACTTCCTCTGGAAGAATGTCGTTCTGTCAAAGACTGGCAGCCATTGGAGTGAATGTAGCTTCGGGAGCCCTTCACGTGGTTGGTGTTCCAGGTAACTGGGCCTGTTGGCTCTGGGGAGTGAAGCTGCGCCTGGATGAGAGGGAGAGATCTAGGGGAGGAGGAGGGTGGGAAGAAGTAGACGGACCTGGACTGGGGGGGCAGAAAGTCCTGTGAGGCCCTGTGCACCTCCCGTGTGCACTTATCTATCTGCTTTTCTAATGCTTTATGGCGCCTGTTGGCATATTTTTCTGAAGCTTTAGAATTCCCTTTAGTCAGCTTAGGTTTGTGCTGAGATTTAGCTTTGACCTTCAAGGTTGAGGTCTGAGAGCTACTACCGCCTGCCATTTCGATTGAAGGAATTACAGTATGCTCATTATTCAATGCAATACTGTGGAGGCGGTTGGCACGCCCAGGGGCCTGATCTAAGGACAGACTGGTTGCCCTGACAATGTTTTATTCCCCCTCTTTTTTTAATTATCTAACTATAATGAGTCGTATCTCAGTAATAATATTTTATTGATATTAAAATATTATACCAAATAGATTTATTATTATTATTATTATTATTATTATTATTATTATTATTATTATTATTATTATTATTATTATTATTATTATTATTATATCACTAATATATAGCTATATATATGGATATCAAATAAATAGCACACAGCTAAAATTATTGAAAATCCAAACAGCCAAATTGAGAACGCCTAAAGGCCCAAGTTAATGAAGGTAGAGGCCTTCAACAGCTTCCCTGGACAGGCGGACACAGGCCTAGGTGCTCGCTGTTGTGCCGCTGGGTTGATTGGGCTGTGAGGGTTAAGCCAACAATTTAAATGTACAGATAGCCTCGAATATAGTAAGAAAAAGACGAGGGTGTAATGATCCCAAGGGTTCCTAAAGATAAACCTCTGCTTGGGAAAGAAAGTACCTCACACAGCACGAAATGAAATACAGTCAGCGCGGCCACAAGTTCTTTGTAAAAAAAACAATGGCCTCTGGCCATTAAACTTTTGGCGCGCTCCACAGCAGCAAACTCCTGCCGTGTGGAGGAGTAGCCTCAGAGGGCTTCTCCTATATGGCTAAACGGCGAGGAAGGGTGGAAGGAACTAAGCATTTAAATCTTCCACCCCCAGACAGCGTTCAGAAGGAGAGCGATACGACTCTGTTGTGAGCAAAAACGCTCACGCCACTGTTCAGATGTAATAAACTCTGTGGCTATCGGAATGGCAGGGTTAGAAAGAGCGGTTGTGTGGAGGGGGCGCAGAACAATGCTGAAGCCTCCCTCCGCTTCCCGACAATGCGAGCGATCTCCGGCTGCCAGATGTTAAAGAGCCAACGTCGGGAGATCGTAATGCGATTAGGAGGCTAAAGAGTACTAAAGACAAACTGGTCAATTTTCAAACCTGCTAATAAGAAACGAATTTTCCTGTTTCAGCCAAGGAAGAATCAGAAGCACTGCCTATCCTGAACGAGGCTGAGCCAAAACTGGGGAACGCTGGGGAGGAGTCCCGTGGAGGAGGAGGAGCATTCCAGAAAGCTCAGCATGTCTAAGCCCAGCCTAGACATGCAGAGACTGAAGCACCTCCCACTACTGGATGCTCTGAACAGCTCATGGAAGAAACAGGAGTTTCCTTCAAACAAAACCAAAAATAAAAACAATTGGCACATTTGATTGATTATACTGTTTTTTATTCCAGATGAAGATTGACCCACAGGCCACAAATGCCAGACACAGAGAAACAGTAACCATCAAGGAGAGTGCTGGTAGCAAGCAACTTTTGGGTGAAAAGAATAACTGTGTGAGTTGGGGTCAGCCATCCAAGCTCATAGGTGAATTTCAACTTTGATGGCAAAAAAAAAAAAAAGGTAAAAACCAGGAACAAAAGCAAACAAAATGCTTTTAATCACTAGAAAAATCATACGTCAGGCACAAGAAACCAGGAACCAGGATCGAGTTCAGAATGCGCTATGATTTTATTCTGTGCTACCTGTACACAAGAATTGGATCTATTAATGATCAAGGCCTGTGGGCCAGATCCAGCCCATGGAGTGCTTTAATCTGGCCTGCAGGGCCCCCCTGGGAACAGTGAGGGACTGGCTTGCAGTGCCTCTGCCAGCGAAAACAGGCTCCTGAGCTCCATTTCTGGCTGTGACGGCCTCCTGCAACCCTCTGCCAGCGAAAACGGAGCTCGGGAGGTCTATATGCAGCCCTCCCGAGCTCTGTTTTCGCTGGCAGAGGGTTGCAGGAGGCTGTTGCAGCCTGAAACGGAGATAGGGAGCCTGTTTTTGCTGGCAGAGTGCTCAGGATGCCACAGGTGACCCTGACATGAGTGACATTGAGCTGGCCATGCCCACTCTGGCCACACACACACACACACACACACACACACACACACCAAGGTCAAACACAATCCTGGTGCGGCCCTCAATGAAATCAAATTTGACACCCCTGATCAAGGCAAACTCGCAGAGTCAATGGATTTTTAGGAAAGTGGATTTAGGTCTCTTGTGGGTGCGGGGAACATAGGGACTCCAGACTGATGATGCATTTGACCCTACCCTCCAGGCTCAATCAGGTCATTTTCTGCATCGTTCCCGAAAATGATTCCCCGCCCCTAGTTGGGAAAGCTAACAAAATATCCCTTGTCTCATTTTTTAGAAAATGCCAGAGGATTGAGTGCAGAAGCAGGCAGTTCTCGACTTACAATGGTTCATTTAGTGACCGCTCAAAGTTACAACGGCACTGAAAAAAGTGACTTATGGCCGTTTTTCACAGTTATGGCCATTGCAGCATCCTCATGGTCACTGATCCAAATTCGGATGGTTGGCAACCAACTCATATTGATGACGGTTGCAGTGTGCCGGGGTCACACGATCCCGTTTTGCGACCTTCTGATGAGCAAAATCAATGGGGAAGCCCAATTCACTTAACGACTGTGTTAGTAACTTAACAACTGCAGTGATTTACGTAACAACTGTGGCAAGGAGGGTTGTAAAATAGAGCAAAACTCACTTAACAACTGTCTTGCTTAGCAACATAAATTTTGGGCTCCCCTGTGGCTGTTAAGTCAAGAAACTACCTGTATTTCTCACCCACCCAATCAGTTTGTTAGGAAGACAGGCTCACACCTTTCAGTGGAAGGCATCCTGGTTTAAATAAATCCAGAATTTTTCCATCAAGGAAGGCTTTCCCCTTTGCAACAGCAAGGTAGCCTTGAGCTCCGAAAGAGCCGTTTAATTTGAGCGTGTTTATTTTTCCTGGTTTATTATTACCCAAATAATGTCATCTGTTAGAGATCACTACCGCACAAGGTGGTTATTATAACCCCCTTCACTTAAAGCAGCTAACAAATGACTAGCTGGCCTTGCCAAGTCTCATTTGGAGAAAAAGGCTTCCGTGATCAAAGCAAACTTCTGGCCCAGACAAGCAAAGAAAAGTATAAGTTAATTTCGTACCTAGTTTGGACTGTCTAACACTGACTTGGCTGGGTGCCCTGCTGCCAATGAAAACAGATTGTTTTCTGCCATTCGGCTGACACTGAAAACAGCCGGCTTTCCTTTCGAGTCACAAACCTTTCCGGGAAAGTGGAGATGTGTGGAAGGATTTCTAAAAGGGTCCGGGGCAGCAAGAAAATTGGGTTTCAAGAGGGATCCTTCTGGTTTCTTTTGAATCCTGCCCTCTCAATTGTTTTAATTATTGACTCAGTTTCTAAACTGCCCACCTCACCCAGTGGTGGTATTCAACTTTTTTTTAACTACAGGTTCTGTGGGTGTGGCTTAGTGGGTGTAGCATGGCTTGGTGGGCGTGGCAGGGGAAGGATACTGCAAAATCCCCATTCCCTCCTCACCCCACTAACCTGCTTTCCAGCTCCATTCTCCTGTGCAGAGAAACCAAAGAAGACTCAGCCAATCAGCTGGGACTTGGGTGGCAGACCATAGATGGGGGCAGGGCCAGTCAGAAGTGGTATTCTCCACACTACTCAAAATTTATCTCCAGAACTGGTCAGAACCGGCTGAATACTACCTCTGATCTCACCCAAGTGACTCTTGTAGAAGCCTCAACCTCTGATGAAGAGAAGAACCTGTCAGGTGCAAGAAGTCGGGAGCCAGGGTAGAGTTTCAAATGTACTATGAGTTTATTTCATGCTACCAATACACAAGAATCTGATCTCCTAACAGTCAAGGTGAGTTGGCGCCAGATAATGTCAATGGGACACGGTGGCTCAGTGGCTAAGACGCTGAGCTTGTCAATCAGAAAAGATCGGCAGTTTGGCAGTTTGAATCTCTGGCGCTGAATAATGGAGTGAGCTCCCGTTACTTGTCCCAGCTTCTGCCAACCTAGCAGTTCGAAAGCATGTAAAATGCAAGTAGAAAAATAGGGACCATTTTGGTGAGAAGACATTCCGCTCGCCTTCGGTGTTTAATCATGCTGGCCACATGACCACGGAGACATCTTCGGACAGCGCTGGCTCTTCGGCTTTGAAACGGAGATGAACACCACCCCCTAGAGCTGGAAACGACTAGCATGTATGTACTAGTCTAGAGAAAAGAACGACTAGGGGTGACATGATAGCAGTATTCCACTATTTGGGAGCCGTCCTAAAGAAGAAAGAGTCAACTTATTTTCCAAAGCACCAGAAGGCAGGACAAGAAACAATGGATGGAAACTAATCAAGGAGAGAAGCAACCTGTAATTAAGGAGAAGCTTCCTAACAGTGAGGACAATTAACTAGTGGAACAACTTGCCATCAGACATCTTGTGGGTGTTTCATTACGGGAGGTTTCTAAGAAGAGACTACTGTCGACAGTGTTAGGTATAACATTGATACCAAATATGGTTTGGGTGAATAAATATATAAAACTTAGATATCATGGTTTAAGTGCTTATCACTTTAAGCACAATGCAGCAGGCAATTAGCCGATTAAGGGTGCGGTTAGAAGTTACAATATAAGGAAGCATTAGAAGCTGGAAAGCTGTCTCTGACTGTAACTGTGTGCTGCTGCGAGTAACTGTGTGTTACTGTGACTAACTGTGATTACTGACTGTGAGTGCCTGTGACTGAACTGTTTTTGTTTGCTACTGTTTGCTGAATATCCAGCGTTGTTTCTCTGGAGAGTGAAACCGGAGGAGGAGAAGATATCTTTATCGGCTGATAAAGATATTGCAAGGACTCTTAACTTGGACTATACTAGTGAGTCTTACTGGATGGAAATACTGTGAATGAATTAATGGACTGAATGACAATGCTTAAACTCTAACTGGATTAAAAACTATTTAAACTACAAACAGTGTTTGTGTTCAGTGTGTGTATACTCTGGGGCCCTTCCGCTCTCCTTTGGCTGCCTGGCTTGACTACTGCTGCAATACTCTTCTAGGGGTTAATCCTCAAACCCTAACATTGGTTATGGGCCCAGCAGCATAGTCTAACTAACCAGGATATAGCAGAGAGAGTTGGTGTGAGTTGCACATTACTGTAAAAACAAACTGTTTTAATTAGTTTAAAATAGTCAAAATATCTGAAGAGTAATGGCACAAGTAAATTTGTCACAACTGTCCATGATATCCAGGCTGGATGGAACAAACTATGTTTCATGGTCAATGAAATGTAGTTTACTTCTACGCAGAGAAGGTTTGTGGGACATTATAGCAAACCCACCAGATGTGAGTAGCTGGGATCCTGCTAATGATGATGATAAAGAAAAGTTACAAGACTTTAAACTGAAGAATGAGCAGGCTTTATGCATCATAGGACTGACTCTCTGTGATAAGCAGCTTGTCCATATTCGTGGAGAAGAAAATGCTGCAAACTGTTGGGAGAACCTCAGGAAGATTTATGTTCGGGACAGTGTAGGAGCACATATAAATCTTACACGGAAGCTTTTTCGAACGCATCTTCAGAGGAATGGAGATATGTTAGTTCATTTAAACTGTATGAAGAGCATTTTTCAAGATTTGCAAGAAAAAGAGCTTATATTTAATGAACTGCAACAAGTCTACATAATATTATCTTCATTAGATCAAAGCTATGATGACTATGTGACTTCGTTAGAGGTATTGCCAAAAGAAAGCCTCTCATTAACCGAGATTACAGGCAGGCTACTAGAAGAAGCCAGAAGAAGGCGTGAGCGTGACGAGCTGAGAGAAGATAAGAAAGAAGAGAAATTATCTTCAAAGCTTGAAAGAAACCAGCAAAGCAAAGTAAAGCACCCGGAAGAAGAGAATTTATCTTCAATCGGCATACACAATTAAAAAGTGTTTTAATTGTGGAGGCAGAGGACATTTGGCAAGATTCTGCAAAAAGAGAAAAGCCAGAATGTAAAAAGACAAAGAAAGCATTTGAACTAGCCACGTTTAACAACTCTGATGTGAAGAATAATCTATGGGTGGTTGACAGTGGCGCATCCCACTGCATCACAAGAGATAAGACTAAATTTATAAAAATGTCTACAAGCTCTCAACATATATCTCTTGCTAACGGCTGGAACCTGAAAGCGAAAGGTCAAGGTTTTGCACGTTGTCCGTACATAAACCAGGATATAAAAATGTTGTATGTACCGCAACTAAAGTTTAATTTGCTTTCAGTAAGGGTATTAGATAAATTAGGTTATGTAATTACTTTTAAGGATAATAATTGCATAATTGAAAAAGATAACAAAAGGGTAACTGCAGCTTTAAATGGAACATTATATGTCTTAGATAATAGTAAGAAAGGGGAGGCACAAACTGTATTTAATAATATAAAGCCTCATGATGAATGTATCCATTTATTGCATAGGCGTTTGGGGCATGTAAATTTTAAAATGCTAAAACGTACAGTTGAGTTATCTGAAGGAATAAGGTTAAAACCTTGTGATAAATATTTGCGTTGTAATGTTTGCTGTGAAGATAAGAGCAAAGTATTGCCTGCAAATAGGCTAAATGGTTTCAAAACAAAAGAACCTTTAGAAGTAGTATTTGCAGACATAATAGGTCCAAAGAAACCCAGTATGGGGGTGCTAGATATATACTGAGCATAATGGACCATTATTCTAGATATGGGTTTTGCTATTTAATGAAAAGCAAAACTGAAACATATCAACATTTTTTCAATTGGCTTAGGTTTGCTGAAAGAAAGTCTAAACGACAACTGATAACCCTGGTGACAGATAATGGCACGAATTTATTAATAACAAATTCCAGAACAGACTTAAGGTAGCTGGAATAGAGCATAAGAAGTCTGCTCCATACAGGCCAGAACATAATGCTTTTATTGAAAGAAGAGGCCAAACACTACAGGCAATGGTTAGAACAATGTTAAATGATTCTGGGTTACCTGATTCTTTGTGGGGGAGGCTACAATGTGTGCTAATAACATATTGAACAACGTTGTTAATACAACAACAGGTGAAATACCATTTACCAGATGGCATGGCAGGAAACCTGACCTAAGTTACCTGCACACATTTGGTGCACCAGCATGGGTGCATATTCCTGCACAACTTAGAAAAAAAAGGGCAACATAGAGCTAAAAGATTTTTCTTCGTTGGTTATCAGGCAAACCATAGGGCATATAGATTTTGGGAGAAAGGCACATCTAAAGTGTTATGTAGTGCTAGTGCCCAATTTCTAGAACATGAAGGATGGGAGAAATTAGAACAGGATGCCAATAAAGATGTAATTATTGAATCCTATAGAAATCCCATTAGTTATCCCTGTAACTTTAAAAATAAAGTAAAGAGACAAATACAGGATGAAATAGTGCCCATAAAGGAAGAAACAGATTCAATAGCTGAACAGGATGAGGAAGATGAACAGGTAGTAGTTCAACAAAGTCCTCCTGTAAGCCCTGTAATTCCCAGAAGAACTACACGTATATCTAGACCGCCTGATAGGTACCAGGCTAACACAGTGTGCCAGATTAATCAAGTTCCTAATTCTGTTGAAGAAATTAAAAAGTATCCTACTAAGGAAAAAGAAAAATGGTATGCAGCAATGAATAAGGAACTGAATTCATTAAGTGATATGAAGGTGTATGAAAATGCTAAATTACCTGTAGGAAAGAAATCCATTGGCTGCAAATGGATATTTAAGGTAAAAATAGATAAAGATGGTAATTTAATCCATAAGGCAAGGTTAGTAGCCCAAGGTTTTAGGCAGAATGCTAATGACTACGATGAGGTGTTTGCACCTAGTCTTAAGGCAGCAACCTTGAGGGCAGCTTTAGTGTGGGCAGCTAGTAAAAACTATATAGTTAACCATTTAGATGTGGAAACTGCTAACTTGCATGCCCCATTAAAACATACTATTTATATGAAAAAACCTGTTGGTATTAAAAGTGAAAATAAGGATAATAATGATTGTTGGTTGTTAAAGAAAAGTCTCTATGGTCTAAAACAATCAGGCTATGAATGGAACCAGTATATTGTAAAGGAACTAGACAATATAGGATTTAAAGCTGGTTTAGCTGATCCATGTCTGTTTAAGAGGGTGACAAATGGGAAAGTATCATTATTATTACTATTCACAGATGATATTGCTTTGATTACTGAAACTAATGATGAAGCAAATAAAATAATAGCATCATTAGGAAAGAGAATAAAGATCAAGCAATTAGGGGAGATAAAGAAGTATCTCGGTTTGAATATAAAGAAAACACGGAAAGGTTTTAAGATATCTCAGGAAGATAAGATAAGCAAATTGCTAAAAGATTACAAGATGGAGCTTTGTAAGCCAGCTAAGACTCCAATGAGTCAGGAGTTTAGCAACACTGATGAACAAAGCCCTGAGTTTGATAAGGTGATTTATCAATCTTTAATTGGTAGTTTGAGTTATATTAGTAATTGGTCTAGACCAGATATATCGTACTGCGTGAATCAGTTGGCTAGATTCAATTCTGCACCATGTGAAAGACACTGGATTGCAGCTAAGAGGATATTAAGATATCTTAAAAAGACAATGAATTATTCATTGTATTTAGAACCAAAGGGTGATTTAATTCTGTGTGCATATGCAGATGCTAGCTTTGCATCAGAAAGAGACACTAGAAAGTCGACTTCAGGAACAGCCATAATGCTGGGTAAGACATTAATAGGCTGGAAGTCAATAAGACAACAGCATATAAGTTTGTCTACTATGGAGGCAGAATTCTCCTGTTTATCATTGTTATGTACAGAATTAATAATGTATAAACAAATGTTAATTGATATAGGTATAACTGTAGATTATCCTATAATTATACATGAAGATAATCAGGCAGCAATTCAAATGGCCACAAATATTGGAGTAAAAACAAGGAGCAAGCATACAGATCTAAGATACCTAAACGTGAGACAATCTGTAAGAAGTAAGATGATTCAGCTAGAGTACTGTATGTCGGAGGACAATTTAGCTGATAATTTTACTAAAGCCCAAGGTGCCAGTAAGCACCAGGAGAGTTGTGAAAAATATGGGATTAGATTGTAAAGGTATTATATATTTATTTCACCCAAAAGGGGAGTATGTTAGGTATAACATTGATACCAAATATGGTTTGGGTGAATAAATATATAAAACTTAGATATCATGGTTTAAGTGCTTATCACTTTAAGCACAATGCAGCAGGCAATTAGCCGATTAAGGGTGCGGTTAGAAGTTACAATATAAGGAAGCATTAGAAGCTGGAAAGCTGTCTCTGACTGTAACTGTGTGCTGCTGCGAGTAACTGTGTGTTACTGTGACTAACTGTGATTACTGACTGTGAGTGCCTGTGACTGAACTGTTTTTGTTTGCTACTGTTTGCTGAATATCCAGCGTTTGTTTCTCTGGAGAGTGAAACCGGAGGAGGAGAAGATATCTTTATCGGCTGATAAAGATATTGCAAGGACTCTTAACTTGGACTATACTAGTGAGTCTTACTGGATGGAAATACTGTGAATGAATTAATGGACTGAATGACAATGCTTAAACTCTAACTGGATTAAAAACTATTTAAACTACAAACAGTGTTTGTGTTCAGTGTGTGTATACTCTGGGGCCCTTCCGCTCTCCTTTGGCTGCCTGGCTTGACTACTGCTGCAATACTCTTCTAGGGGTTAATCCTCAAACCCTAACAGACAGTTACTTGTCTGAAATGGTATAGGGTCCTTTAACTTTACCTAATGGCAATGGACTTCAAAGGAGGCTGGACTTAGGTTTCTTATAGGGATATAGAGACTTCAAACTGATGATGGGTTTGACCCTGCCCTCTGGCTCAGCCTAGTCATTCCCTACAAAGCCCAGTATTAGAAACCAATATGGAACTGATGCCAAAAATGTCTTTCTGACATAAAGGTGCATCCACCCAATTCACAGCCCATCAGCAATTAAGTTCTCTTTGGCAGAACCATCATCAGGACACATGGCGGGGGGAAGAGACACTGGGGGAAACATTGGAACTCTATTGTTAGAGGGTGTAATAATAGAGTCCTTTAATATAGGGGAATATTTATAGCTCAGGATTGACATGAGGGGTCTTTGGTGCTCTCTGAGCCTACTTGTTTTCTTGCAGACTAAGTAACATCATCAGTGCTAGTAAGGACTAGTAATTCCTTATTAGAACTGATGGTGTTACCTCATTTGGGTAATGAAACATCTGGAAGAAAACAAGCAAGCTCAGAGAGCACCTAACTGCTCTGGTATTCATTCTTCGAGGTTATCTCCATACTCCTGTCCTAGACAAGGTTATTTGCTCCATCTGTATTCAAGAACATTGGATATAAAGTGGGCTGCAGAGCAATCTATGACCTAGTTGTAATCATCTCAGTTTGGGACTTAATTAATCACAATTAACTTGCAGAATTCATTAGAAGTCACAGAGTTGGCTAATCACTTGAAGACTATAAAGGAGCCTGCACAAATTCATGGAAGACAATTCTACCCAGGTTTATAGCTCAAGGCTCATGATTTAATCACAGGACCCCTGACCCCAATATTTCTTCTAGATTGGGGTAAGCATAACTCCAAATTCATGTGGCAGGGAAATAATAGCAGAGATGGTTGTGTCTCCATCCGCAGGTGAGCACTTCAGAGCCACCTGGTTGTCTAGATTGAAATATAGAATGCTGGACTAAAATGGACTTTGGATTAATCCAACCAAACTCTTCTTATAGATTCCAAGTCCCAACAGCTAGAATAGCCAATGGAAAGGATTGATGTTGGAGAACAGCAGGAAGAGCTTGGAAGGGCTGAGCTAAACAAAACATCAGCCTAGAGTCATTACATTCCTACAAATGGTCTAAATCCAACCCCTCTCAAATTCCATTAGCCTTTTATCTGTCACCAAGTCAGTACTGAACTTCAGTTGACCAAATTCTTGTGTATAGTTTTGAGCAGCAAATCTTCTGAACGGTACTTAATGCATGGTCCTGATTTGTTGCACCTGACAATATAGGAGTTCTAATTGGAAGTACCTTCTCCTGGATCAGAAGAAAGAGTAAAGTTTTCTTTCAATGCCATCCTCTCTTCAGACAAATCAAATTATTAGCAAGCACATTAGTGAGCCATGGATAATATAAGGGTCATGCAACTGGAAAATGTTCCTGTTTTGACACATGTTGTACCTCTTACAGAGAAATGTCAGTCTCTTTCCAATCTCCAACTAATTTAAAGAAATCCACATGTCAGCACAATGGCTTGGGCTGTTTTTGCTTTAGACTGAAGGGCAAGCTTTTTTAATTATTATTACTACATGTAGAATGTCAAGCAGAAAACAAATACTCAACACTTACTCATAACACATTCATTCTGCTTGATAGCGCTGGATGATTAATATAAAACTGTGAAGTTACTGGGAAGGGGGGCAATTGGCAACCCTTCACCTCACAGCTGGCTATGAAACCATATCACAAATGCTCAAGGACAATTGTCCAAGAAGGTGTACATAAAAACCTCTCTGGCATCTTTCATCGAGTCTTTTGACAAGCAAGCAACAGCCAGAGGCAACATTTATTAAGAGCATACAACTTAGTAGGAAGAGTTTGTGATATATAAAATGGCCTGTTTTTTTTCCTTCAAAAAAAGTGCAATGAAATCGTACAGAATACGACTTATATTTTTGAACTTTCATGAAGCAATCTATGTAAAAGTATTCTTTTGAGTGAGGAACAGACAATGTGCTAGCAACTTATTTCTAAAACACAGACAGGAATAATGGGAAGGGGGGAGAGAGTCCATTGTCCTCTCACAGAGAAGCTTTGGGACTTTCATGTTCTCAAATATCCAAGTTTTCTAAACCAGTCTTTCTCAACCTTGGCAACTTGAAGATATGTGGACTTCAACTCCCAGAATTCCCCAGCCAGCAAAGCTGGGGAAAACAGGGATGGGAGAAGAAATTTTGGGGATCACAATTAAAAGCTATGGGGCAGGTTTAACAGAAGCCACAGGCTGATCGAGAGAGAAAAAGGAGAGAGAAAGAAAAAAAGTTAAGCACAGAGTTGAAAAATGAATGGCTTGGGGTCCCAAATTCCCATGTGTAACAAGCTCAACAGTTCAATCCAGAGTTTGTCAAATCTTGAGCAATGAGGCAGGTCAGCTTTCCATAAAAACTTAGCGGCAACCTCTTCTCCATGCCACGAAGAACTCTGAGATAAGTTGTTGCAAAGGATCCTAAGAGACCATGCTGCAGCAATTACACGGATTCTGGGTAAGTGACAAAGGATTCTGGGAGATAATGTCAGAGCAAAAATGCCTCTCTTCCAGACATCAGCCAAGTCTGTAGGCTTTCACTCCACATATTGCAAGCCAACCCAAAAACAGTTTCCATATTTCCCTGCAGCTTCATTTTGCAGTCAGGGATTAAGAGACTATTCTCTTCATTGAGTTACAAGAAAATCCCATCGTCTGTATAAATTTTGAAAGCAAACTAGATTAGCTCCAGTTAAAAATTCATATAGATCAATGAAATAACAAAGTTCATTTTTCATATGATGCTGCGTGCCTGATTATGGTTTATCAAATAAACAACAATCTCCTGGGCTGCTGCAATAGGCTAAGAAAAACAAAGGGGAAAAATCACCTTGTGGATTAATACGATGTGCTACTCAAACCAATGAAATAGCATTACTGATGTCTTCCTATTTTGTTAGAATGAAGCACTCTTGGTATTTAAAGCTCATGGTGAGATATCTAGGGTTTTCCAGGTTCTATACAACTAAAACTTATAAATGCCCTAGCCAGTTTGGGCTAATGGTGAGCAGGACTGGGATTTGTCGATTGACAGATCTGACTGTACATTACATAGAATAATAAAGCTGGAAGGGAGACTTCTGGTTTGGTCCTCATCGGAATCAGAGCGGAATCTGCGATTGTGCGTGGTTTCGCCTGAATTCACTTGCTGGAGGGTCCCGATCGAGACCAGAACCACCCTGGTGGGGTAGTGAAGAAGGGGGAAATTGCCTGGAGGGTCGAGTGGAGTCACAACTCCCCTCCCTGACAGGAAAATCCCTCCCAAAGGCAAGCTGCAGCGGTGGTCCTAAAATGGCCACCATGAAGACGAAGAACACTCCAGGAAACTAAGTTTTGTGCTGGAGCAGAGAAGTAGCGAGCAGAGTGTGAACCAGACAAAGGATGTCGCTTTTGAGGTACCCTGGTATTAAAATAAAGGGCTATCTTGGAGGGAAGTGTGTGGAAGCAGTGACCAGAGAAAGTGAGAAAGAAATTGGATCTTATAAAACTTGGATTAGATTAATTTGGAGGAGAAAATTTAAAGGAAAATACTTTAACACAACAAATGTTTAGAAATTAAACTGGATAACTATTGAATTATGGGCACTTAAAGGGCATAATTGAATGCTGAAATTGAGTGTGTTGAAAAGAAAAGAAATAATAGCTAATGATTGAAATTAGCAAACTTAATAAAAGTATTATATTCAATAAAGAAAGTTAAAGGTAAAAAGACTCAAGAGCGCCACCTGATGGTACAGGAAAACTTCGGTACATTTTAAAAAGTGTCTGGTCTTCTCAAGAGTTTGGATTTTGGAACTCGAAAGAAAAGAAAAGAAACTTTATTATTGTTATAGAACCATCCAAACAAAGACTCAAGAGTATGGATTGTTGAAAATAAATTCAAAAGATATTGGCTGAAATAATATACTGAACTCTGGGATTGAATATATCTATTAAAGAAGAGGATTTTAACTATTAAGGAAGAGGAAAGAAAAGGAAAAAAAGAAAAGATATAATGGAGAAACTATTTGTTGATATAAGATTAGACTTACAAGAGTCAAGATTGAATTTGCAAGATATAAGAAACATGATAAAAATTAAACTTGAAATGTGCAATTATGTACTACAGAAATTAGAAGTGGTAACTCAGCATACACAAGAACAAAATAAACCAGAGGGGAAGGAGTTTTATAAAGAAGAAGCCAACATTGAAGGACAAAATGAACAACAATTATTTAAGCAGGGGGGGAAAGGAATTAGAATTAAAAATTTGTGGTCTGATGGGATGATAAAAGGGAGAATGGTTCAGAAAATGGATAAAGGGAGAGGGAAAAAGCAGAAAAAGAAAGGGCAAAAGAAAAATCAAAAGAGGGAGAGAGAAAAGTTTAATAACTGGAATGAGAAATGGAGGGGAATAAGAATGGGAAAAAGGGAATTAAGAGAAAAGACCAGAAAACAAAGAGGAATAGGAAACAAACAAGGATGAAAAGAAAGTACATTGTCCAAAGAGTGAGAGATAATGGGTGGGGGAAAAAAGGATAAGGAAGGAGATTCCATAAGGTAATACGTTGTGATGTATAAGAATATTTTGAAAATAGTGTTTTGTAATGTATAGATGATTCATAAGGTTTGAGAAAATATAATGCGGAATCTGAGAATATATATATATATATATGTATGTATGTATGTATGTATGTATGCATGTATGTATATTTGTGTTATATACTAGATAGGGAGATTGATATTAAGGTAGAATGAAGGTGTTAGCTCGAATTATTAACCACAGGGGACAATTATATTTACAGATGATTGATAAAATGACAAATGTGACAGAAAAAAGTAATATGAGAAATGACAACAGAAATGAGATGAGAATTTTAGATAATATTGTAAAGTAAGATATGAGAATGTATTAGTATAACATAAATTGGAATTGGATAAGATAAGCTTAATATTTAACAATAATAAGGATGATGCAATATGAAACTAAACAAATATAATGAACTGGTAATTATGGTCATTTGTATTGAGATGTGAAACCTGGAACCTGCTTGCCAAATGAGAATTTTTTTTTATTTTAAAAAAATAAAAGCAGAGAGAAAATTGAATAATGGAATTACTAGGTATGTTTAACTGATATGGTGGTAGGCATAAGCATTGAAGGATTATGAATTAATGTGAAATATATGCATTGAGAGATATGATTGATATTATTAATTTTGCCTATACTGTATGATATATTGATGCCACACTGTTAATGTATTGTGCATATGCAGATTGAAATTTAAAAAAAATGGGGAAAAAATTTGGAAGGGACCTCAGAGGTCTTCTAGTTCAACCCCATGCTCAAGGCATGAGATCTTATAGTATAAGGTCTCATGCCTTGAGCAGGGGGTTGAACTGAATGGAATGGTATAAGGCTTATAGCATTCTGGCCAAATGGTTGTTCAGTCTATTTTTGAAAACCTCCAGCAATGGAGCACCCACAACACCAGGAAGCAAAGTATTCCATTGATTAACTGTTCTCAGTGTCAGGAAAGTTCTCCTTACTTCGGAAACTTTCGGTTTGAAGGGCTTCGGCGACAGACAGAAATCCGCGATCATGTACGGTTTCTGTCTGGGGTCGCCGCTGGAGTGCCCCGAGCCGGCTGGTTTCAGGGCTAAGCCACCCCGTAGAGGTGGTGAAGAGGGGGGAGACTGCCAGCAGGGTTGAGGAGAGTCGCATCTCTCCTCCTCAGCTGGCCATTACTCCCTTTCCCGGCGGTTGCAGCGGTGGTCAGAAATGGCCACCACAAAGAAGAACTCAACCGGAAAAGAATGTGCAGGAGGAAGATAAGAAGTGAAAGTTTTGGCTGACTGGGTTAAATTGTAAAAGCAACAACTAAGGTACCCTGGAATTTAAACTTACAAAAAATAACATCGCTCCCAAAGAAGAGTCGGAAGCAGCGAAGGAAAGTGAAAAGGGAAAGGTTTGGCTTTTTTTTTCTTCTCTCTCCTTCCCTGTACTGACAACTAAGAGACTTAAATAAGAAATCGGAAAAATCCGCTTTGACATCAATAGGCAATTAAGCTGAAAATAAAACAAAATGCCAAAGGGATAATAAAGATTTCTGGACATTAAAAATTTTCTTTTTCATAAGCAGGAAGGGAGAGAAAAAGAATAAGGGCAGGATCTGGAAGAGGGAGGAGACTGCCTGGAATTAAAAAGAATCTACAGTAAAAGTTCAACAAGAATTCTAAAAGATACATTTTAACTGAAACTTTGCAACTAAATAATAACCCCAGGAAGAGAAAGTAAAAAAAAAAGAGCAAAAAAGAAACAGCTTGCATGTATTTGGATTATTTGGTGATCTTTGGATTCTTGGTTATTATATTTGAATGACTAAAATCAAGCGGGTGGTTGTTTAAAAATTTATACAATGGTACCACTTCTGGATGAATTGAAAATGGAACTTAAAAAGTACAAAGAAGATGCACAAGAAGGGAAGGGTTTTTTTGGCTTCGTTTTTCAATTCTTAGAAATGGAGATTTGGAACTATGAGAAACAACAAGAAAAGACTGCAAAACAAGAAGACTGGGACAAAGAAGAAGCCATCTTTATGGGGAAGAAAAAGGAAAGGGGGGAAAGAGAATGGAGAATTTAAGACTTAAAAAAACAACCAAAGAAAAGAAAAATAATTCAAAAAATAAGTATAATACTGGAAAGCAACAGAAAAGGGGAATACAGAAGAGAGAAATAGAGGTAGAAAGACAAGGGGGTAAAAAGGGGAGAGAGAAGAAGAGAGGGAAGAAGGAAAGGAAAAGAAGTTACAAAGGACTGGAGCAAGATATAGAGAAACAGGACCTATTTAGAGATAATGGGTGAAAATCTAACTGAAAAAGGGATTCTGTAAAGGTACATAAGATTGTATTGTTATATTAGTAATAGAAATAACTTTAGAAAATTGGAAACAACGTATGATTAAAATGAGGGATAAAATAGTTAGTGTAATTTAGTGAAATGTTTGTGAATAAAATAAGTGAAATAAAATAAATGAGAAAATTGAATTAGGAAGGAATGGGAACATTTTAATTAGTTAATGTTTTATAAAATATAAGTGAAGGGGGGTATTAACTATGGAAAGCTTATAATTATTCCCATAGAAGTATGATATTTAATTGAAAAGTAATGTTAAAGAGGTTAAGACTTTAATGAATATTAATATTAATGATAGAATTGAATTGGAATGGAATGTTGTTTTAATTATATACATTTATAATTTTTTCTTTTTTTAAGAATACAGTGTCTATTTTAAGAATGTACCAAGCAGAATCCGAATGGAAGTTATGTATTATATTGAATGTTACAACTTTAGGGAAAAGATATAAAGGCGTCATACTCAAATCAGTAACTACAGGAGAAATTTTGTTTAATGAGAATAGATAATAGATAATTGAAACAGGACAGACAAAAAATATAAATACAATGATTTGAATTGAGATGAGATAATTAAAATAAAATTGAGAAAATTAAAAGAGGGGAGAAGCTATGCAGAAAATGTAAAATAGTAATAAGATATGGAATAGAATATAAAAATGAGCATGAACCTGAATTTGTGTCTGTACGAAGAAATGTAACCCGGGATTACGCTACTTTCAAAAAAGATGTTTTATTTGTATTTTTTTCTCTCTTTGTGAAAACTCAAATAAAATTTACAAAAAAAAAAAAAAAAAAGGAAAGTTCTCCTTACTTCTAGGTTAGACCTTTTTTTAACAAGCTCAATCCATTGTTTCTTGTCCTGCCCTCTGGTGCTTTGGAGAACAAGTCAATCCTTTCTTCTCTGTGACAGCCCCCAAGTACTGGAAAGCAGTTATCATATCCCCCCTAATTCTTCTCTTTGATAGTCTAGACCAGTGGTTCCCAAACTTTTTCGGTCCACTACCCCCTTGGTGCTACAAACTCATCCTCGGTGCCCCCCACCCAGGGGTGGGATTCAAATTTCTGTGGGTGTGGCCTAATTTGAGGGTGTGGTTTGCTGGTCACATGACTGGGTGGGCGTGGCTTGCTGGTCATGTGACTGGGTGGGCATGGCCAGGTGACTGGCAAACCAAATACAAGTGGTCCTCACTTAATAACCGGTTGTTTAGCAAGTGTTCTAATTTATGACTGGCCTCCACAGAGCTACTTGACCAGTTTTTGGAGTTTTGACAGCTTTAGATCAGGTCTAAATCCCACCCCTGCCTGTGTGTGTGTGAGAGAGGGAGAGAGAGAGGTTGGACCAGATCTCTCTCTCTCCCACCAACGCCAGAAAGCCACTGTCAGTCAAAATTCATATTAGTGGTCTCCGGGATTTAAAATTATGAGTTTGGTGGTCCCTGAGGTCCAAAAGTTTGGCGACCCCTGATCCAAAGGAATGATCCTGAGAGAGGGAAAGAGAGAGAGAAAAGAAAGAGAGCAAGAGAGGAAGAAAATAAAGAGAAAGGGGAAAGAAAGAAAAAGGGACAAAGAAAGAGGGGGGGATGGAAGGAAGGGACAGAAAGAAAAAGAAATAAAGGTGGGAGGGAGGGAGGAGAAAGTGTTAAGTATGAGGCATGGGCGTAGAAACGGAGACGAAACTGCTCCTTGTGAACTTCAGCTCTTTATTTAAAGCATGATAACAGAGACAAAAAACCCCAGATAGCGGCCGCCCTTTTATAGAGTGACTGCTATCCGGATGACCAATGGATGTTGTTATCGGGTCTGAACCTCGTCCAATGGGACTCGGCCCGCCAACAGCCAGTCAGATTGCTCGGAATTAACCAATCATAACTTGCCATTATAAGGGCCAATAGGAAGTGCAGGATTACGATCCTGCTATGCAAATGAATCTTTATTAATTACATTTCTTTAGTTCACAACAGAAAGATAATGAGATATCTATTCTAGTCCAATCCCCTGCTCCAGCAGGGTTAGAAGAGAGAGTGTGTGTGTGTGTTCTCCTTGTAATTTACCAGTACATCTTGGTTTTGCCTTCTTCAGAATTGGCACTGTAATACATTGGGGAAAAGTAATTTTTAGGGTGGCGATCTGGTCCAATGGATCCTGTTTAAAACCTCAACAAAATGTGTGATAGTCTTGACCATGTTTCATCCACAAAACTTTTAATAGAAGCCAAAGAGGTTTCAATGTGCTGGCAAAGATGTTTCAATGTGGAAAAGGGCCTCAGTCTAAACTAGGCCTCATTCAATCTGATGCATCTCTCTCTCTCTCTCTCTCTCTCTCTCTCTCTCTCTCTCTCTCTCTCCCTCCCTCCCTCCCTCCCTCCCTCCCTCCCTCCTTCTCAGACTGGCTTTGCTCTACTTTCCCGATGTGCCTGTGGGGCTGGCGCTTCGAACATGGATGGATGGATGGAGAGAGAGGGGGGGGAGAGAGAGAGAGAGAGAGACGCAGGCAGGCAGGCAGGCAGACGAACAGACAGACCTTTTGGATGGATGGATGGATGGATGGACGGATGGATGGATGGACGGACAGACAGAATGCGGCAACGGCGGCACTTTGGGAAAGCGGTGGCAGCAGCTTTTCCCAACGTGCTGCCGCATTCGAGGCACCGGTTCTGGAGCATTACTACAGTCAATGGGTGAACCTGCAGGGACAGCGCCTCGAACGCTCCCCTGCCGCCTCTTAGCATCCCCTAGGGGACCGGCAGAGGGGGGGCTAAGAGGTGGCAGGGGGGGCGTTCGAGGCATCGGCCCTGCAGGTTCACCCATTGACTAGCACCGCTCCAGAGCTGGCGCCTCCAATGCAGAAGCGGTGGCACGTTACATGCCGCCACGGCCGTGTTCAACGCGATGCCCCCCTGCCGTCTCTTAGCGTCCTTCTTCCTGCTCCCTTGGGGATGCTAAGAGGTGGCAGAGGGGTGTTCGAGGCGCCGGGCCTGCAAGTTCACCCATTGACTGTAGCACCGCTCCGGAGCCGGCACCTCAATGGGTGAACCTGCAGGGCCGGCTGACGCCTCGAATGCCCCCCTGCTGCCTCTTAGCGCCCCTCTGCCGGCCCCCTTGGGGACACTAAGAGGTGGCAGGGGGGCGGTGCATTGAATGCTGCCGTGGTGGCACATAACATGCCACCGCTTCCGCATTGGAGGCAAAGGCTCTGGAGTGGTGCTACAGTCAATGAGTGAACCTGCAGGGCCGGCTGCCTCTTAGTGCCCCCCCCCTGCCAGCCCCTTTGCCTCTTAGCGCCCCCCTAAGGCATCCCCACCCACCCCCAGGGGGCGGTACCACCCACTTTGGGAACCACTGGTCTAGATATACCTAGCTTCCTCAATCTCATTCTCCAAAATAAGTAAAGGATGATTCAAATGTGTAACATCCTTTTTGTTCTTGTCTGTCCAGACAAATCCCTCTCGGCACTATCCCTCAACTTCTTGCACTGCCTCTTCTACTTTCCAAACATTTTCATACAAAAAAAAGGATGACAGACGAGCCGCTAGATCCACGGTTTACTTATAGAATCACCTTCAGGCATTTGAAGATGCAGTCCTGGTTGTAAAAATACAGACTTCCTTTGTCATCCAAAAAATATTTCCCTCCCACCTCTACATCTTGCCACAAGGTAAATCATGGATCAAAAGAAGGCCAGCTGATAAAGCATTCCTTTTTATCAAATGAGATTAATAAAGGAAGCCCCTGTCATAACAGAAGGAATGCAGGGTCCTTTCTTCAACATTTCAATCAAAGGTATTCCAATCAAACATATCCAGATACCTCAACCATTAAGGTTGACTTTTTCTGTGGGGATTTTAAATTTTTCTGTTATTTGACTTATATATTTATTTAAAAGATGTATTGAACCTATGATTCACACAATCATTGCTCTGGGTAAAGTACATCAAGAAGGCCACCCCACACTGCAAATAAAAACCCATACATTGCCAATAAAAAAGAAACCCATAAGGCAATATGTCAACATCATGCAGCTGGGATTCATCAATCATATACTCGGTGTCCCAGAATATGGCTCAACAAAGTTGAGGACGTTTGAATCAGGTTTGTGAGGTGGAAGTATGCACACAAAAGAGACTTGTTCTAAAGTGTAGGCAATGTAACGAAAAAGGCAATATCATTGCTTCAAAGAGGGAACATTTTGTGAGAAGATGTAGGATGGGCAGAGATAATGCCTTTATTGTTGTAAATCGCCAGAAATCTGTAGTTAAATCAGCAGGTCATAAATATGATCTCTTCGAGATGAGGTTGTCAAAAACCTCATGGAGATTTGGGTCTTTTGGCAAGCAAGGGGGAAAACTGCCCAGGGATTAAGCTCTGGTCTTGAGAAAGAAGTAGGGGAGGCAAAACAATTGATCAGGAAGTAGAAAGTATAAGAAGTAGAAAGTCAGAAGAAGCTTGGTTTGACCTGGTTGTCCTTCAAAAGAGCCAGTGAAGGTTGTGAGCAGGCTTTCAAGATTGTGTTCATATATCCTATAATAATCAAGTATTATTTCTGGAATTGTTGTGGTGCCTATAACCTTACTTTTGGTGCCCATAAGATCATTAGATAGTGGTGGAAAAGGCAACCAAGTCAGAGCTCTACCAGCATCAGAGTATCTAGAACTCCAAAGAAAGAAGAGAACATGTTATTCCTTACAAAAAAGAGCTGTTCACAATTTTTGCTCACCTAAATTCTGCTCACAAGCATTCCAAGCTGAGGCACAAATATTGCCAACACACCTACATCCATTACACCACAGGTTTTAATTATTAAAATTATCCATCTGATTCAGTGATTGATAAGCCATAACGATTTCCTAATGTCTAAATCCCCAGATGGAAAATGTAAATTGAAAAAAAATGGTTTACTCACATACAATGGAGCTTGCTGTGGATTAAGTTTCATGACCCAGAATGCTAAAGAGAAAAAAAATAAAAACAAAAACACAAACATTAGTCTAATAAAAACATATTATTGTTAATTATTGTTAATAATGTTAATAATAATGTTAATAATAATGTTAACAACAACAATAATAAACAACAACAACAGACAGCTGATTAAAATACCCTAGTCCCCTCTCTAGCTTATTGTTCCAGCCACTGGGGCAAGGATTAGGGAAGCAATAGAGAGGAGTCCTTGACTTACAACTATAATTAAGACCAGAATTTTTATTGCTTTTTTGCCACCACTGCTAAGGGAATCACCAGTTGTTTAGTGAATTGTGAAGTCTTTAAGCGAATCTGGCTTTCCCCATTCACTTTGCTTGTCAAAGGTCACCTGGAAAAGTCTCAAATGGTGATCACATGACTCCAGGTTGCTATTGTAACCATCATAAAATACATCCTGACTGTCAAGTGTTCGGATTTCGATCACGTGACCATGATGGGGATTCTGTGATGGTCATAAGTGCGAGGAGTCCCTAATAAGACACTTTTCTCAATGCCGCTGAAACTTTGAGCAGTCACTACCTGAACAGTTGTAAATGGAGCACTACATATAGTATTAAACATCTAGAAAGAACCACACTAATTGTCCAGGATTCCTATCACAATAAATGTAGTCGGCTTTGTGCTATTGTCAACGTTCCGAGTAACGCATCCAAAGAAACCAGAACTCCAAGTTCCTCAGAGAACATGTTTATTGGATACATCGTATTGGCACCACCAGTGGAAAACCAACTCTAAAAGTTTCCCACGGTTCCCATGTAATTAAAAGAGCAAAAGTTTTCCTCCCCAGGTGTCACGGGTCACATTGTCCAATCAAAGCAGCTGGAGGTCTCCCTCGACCACTTCAGCCTCCTCCTACTGCCACCTGTTGGGATGACCTTGGTTCCCATGGGACAGCTCTTTAGTTTGTCTACAAGACGGTGTAACTATTTCCCCCTCATCTTTCCCCCACAGTCCGTGGCAACTATGAAGCAGCACAAGATGGCATCAGCCAGGTTAGATTCAGAGTTGACAGGTACCAGAACATTTGCAAAACTACTACTTTTTTTTTTTACATACTTGTTCCCAAATGGACAACCATCAAATGAATCCTGGTCCCTTATAAACGTTTCAAATATTGTTTTGTTAATCAAAGGTAGAATTTCAGCCAGGCAACTCCAAAACAGTTTTGAGGTGGGGGAGAAAAAAGGCATTGGTACTTACCTGACACGCCCATTCTCTTTGAGCTGTGAAGAGCATCCAGTAGTGGGAGGTGCTTCAGTGGGCTTAATTTGTGGAACGCTCCTCCTCCTCCACGATACTCCTTCCCAGAGTTCCCCAGTTTTGGCAAAGATGAGATACTTAACCACCCTCGTCCTCAATGCCCTAACAACTCGTTGGCCGAAACAGGACCCCACCAGACGGAAAAAGAGGGGTGGGGCTGGATGCTCTTCACAGCTCAAACAGAACGGGCATGTCAGGTAAGTACCAACGCCCTTTTTCCCATGAGCTGTTCAGAGCATCCAGTAGTGGGACATACCAAAGCTTGGCCTGTCCTACGGGAGGGACTCCGTCTGGCCTGGAATCTCCTCCTGGTCCCTGTGGACCCATTGCAGAACTCTTCTGCCAAAGGAAGCCTCAGCGGATACAAACACATCTATTTTATAATGTCTAATGAATGGCGATGGAGAGGCCCAAGTTGCGGCTCGACAAATTTCAGTTATTGGTGCCTGTGTGGCCCATGCTGCCGATGTTGCAGCGCTCCTTGTTGAATGAGCTGTTATGCCCCTGGGGACCTGCAGTGATTGAGTCTGATACGTTTTTGCTATTGCGGCCCATAGCCAATGGCCTATCGTAGAAGGTGAGACCTTGTATCCCTGAGTGTTGGGCTGAAAGGACACAAATAAGGCCTCCGTTTTTCTGAAAGCCGCTGTGCGGTTGATATATATTTGCAATGCTCGCCTCACGTCAAGCCTATGCCATTGTAGTTCCATCCCTTGGGATGGTCTGGGGCAAAAAATTAGGAAGTATCAGCTCTTGTGCCCTATGAAAGACCGAAGTTAACTTTGGGTATAAATGTAGGATCAAGACGAAGGACCACCCCGCTCAGCGTGGAAAACACAAAGATCTTGTCTGACAGACAAGGCTGCAATCTCCAAAATACGACGAGCAGAAGTGATCGCTACACGGAAGATTACTTTATACGTCAGAAATTGTAGACTTGACGATTTCAAGGGTTCGAAAGGGCCCTTAGTGAGTGCGACAAGGACCTTGTTAAGGTCCCAGGTGGGATAACGGTGTACCGCTGGAGGGCGTAAATTTGTGGCTCCCTGAAGGAAAATCCGTATGCCTGGATGATGGGAAAGATAGAAAATAGACAAGTGAGAACTGACGCCAAGGCCGCCACCTGTCTTTTCAACGTATTAGGTGATAATCCCTTGTCAAGTCCCTCTTGCAAGAACTCTAGAATTTGAGCCACGGAAGGAGAGGTGGGATCAATTCGAGACTCGGTACACCATTTGCAGAAACTGGACCATGTGGCATTGTAAATGCGAGTTGTTGAGGGGCATCTGGCGGCTTGGATGGTGGCGATAACTCTGTTGGAAAACTTTTCGCTCTTCAGACAACTCCGCTCAACCTCCAGATGGTCAGGTGCAACCATTGAGGGTCCAGATGTTGAAGGGGCCCCTGAGTTAACAAAACCCTGGCTGGCGGAATTCTCCATGGAGCTGATACGGAGAGACTGCGGAGGTCTGCAAAGCATGGCCATCTGGGCCAGTAAGGAGCTACTAGAAGTAGTTCCACCCTCTCGTCTAGCAATTTCTGGATGACCTTGTGAACCAGTGGAAGGGGCGGAAATGCATACAGAAGTCCCGGGGGCCAACGACAGTGGAGCGAGTTGAAGTTCTCCGCTCCTTGCGAGGGGTACCTGGAAAAAAATATCCGGAGCTGAGTGTTGAGGGGGGAAGCGAACAGGTCCACCACCGGCTGTCCAAATGTCCTGACCGCTTCTTGAAACAGGGAGGGATGGAGGCGCCACTCCAATTGATCGATAGTGGCCCTGCTTAGCCAGTCTGCCTGTGTATTTGACAGACCCGAAATGTGCTCTGCTCTGATGGAAAGTAGGTTGGTCTCCGCCCAACGACACAAGTGCTCCGCTTCTCGCGTGAGATGTTTCGACTGTGTGCCCCCCTGTTTGTTTATGTGAGCTTTGGCTGTTACGTTGTCGGTCAGTATTAGTATGTGCTGATTGCGTACCTGTGGAAGGAAGCTGCGGAGAGCCAGGTGTACTGCTCGAAGCTCCAACCAGTTTATGCTGCACGACTGTTCTATGGCAGACCAGCGGCCTTGGGTTGTGAGCGATTGAACGTGAGCTCCCCAGCCAAACAGGCTGGCATCGGTGTTGATGGTAAGTCTGTGTGGCTCCTTGAAGAGGCAGCTTCTGTTGATGACTGGTCTGGTCCACCAGAGGAGAGATATGAGGACCTTTGTTGGTACCCTGACCTTGTGTTTGGTGTTGCTTCAGCCGGAGCGCTGGTACGGAAGCAGAAACCACTGGAGAGCTCTAGTGTGGAGCCGGGCCCAAGGGATGATAGAGATACATGAAATCATCTTGCCTAACAATTTTGATAGTTCAGCTAGGGATACCCTCTTAAAACCCCTGATCTCTTTAACAAATTGCTGAATGCTGTTTAGTCTCTCTGGTGACAGGTAAACCTTGCCTTCCACTGTATCTATGATTGCCCCCAGGTGGGTTAACCTAGTCGATGGTGTTAAATGACTCTTTTTCCAATTTATTGAGAAGCCGTGTTGTTGTAGGGATTGTAATGTGTTCTGAGTGTCTTTGACTGCTTGGTGGGCGGAGGATGATAAAATCAAGATGTCATCAAGATAACACTGGAGTCGTACGGGGATGTCCTGGAGATGAGCAGCTAGCGCTGCAAGAACCTTCGTGAAGGTCCTAGGGGCAGAAGCTAATCCAAAAGGAAGGGCCACATATTCAAAATGGTGGTTATTATAACAGAATCTCAGAAATTTATAGTGGGAAGGCCGAATAGCAATGTGCAGGTACGCCTCCGTCAAGTCTATGGACGTGAGGACGTCACCCTTTCTGATGCCAAGTAAGATAGATTGCAGGGTATGCATTTTAAACTTGCGATATACTAAGAAATGGTTGAAACGTTTCAGATCTAATATCGCTCTCCACCCCCCACCCCCCGAACTTTTGGGAACAACAAAAAGATGTGAATAGAAACCTCGCCCTCGTTGATTGGTAGCTACTGGCTGGATGGCTCGTATATCCAGGTGTTGGATAGCCGATTCCATGAGATTACGTTTAACCGGGTCTCTGGAGAAAGGGCATGACATGAAAAAATCTGGGGGAGAGGATTGAAATTCCAGCGCAAGACCAAATCTGATCGTTTCTCTGACCCAGGAATCAGAGGTTGAGGAGTCCCATTGGTCAGCAAATAATTTAAGGCGTCCGGCAATGGGGGTCAGATCCAGGGAGTTATCTTGGATGCCGAAAAGGCCTGTTTCTGCTTCCCGAAAGGATCTTTTGGATTAACCACCCCTTCTGCTCCTATCCCCGAAGTCGGACCTGTCTGGCTGCTGCCCTGGTCTGAATGATGGGTGTCTCTGGTATCTGGGTGAAAAGGATCCTTGGTAAAAGGGTCGAAAGGATCCCCTCCAAAAGGACTGAGGGTTTCTAGGATCTGACTTCTGAAAAAGGGAAGGAAGGATCTTCTTCTTGTTACGGATTTCAATTAGTAGCAGATCAAGGGAAGGGCCAAACAGTCTGTCTCCCACAATTGGGGATGAAGCCAGCTTGCATTTGTGCTTAAAATCGGCTTGCCAATGTTTTAACCATAGCAAGCGTCGCACTGTGACATGTGAAGTAATGGCCCTGGCTGAAAACTTGACTGCATGATAAGTTGCATCGGCTGAGAATTCAGCAGCTGCAATAAGTTTAGCAATATCTTGGTGTGCTCTAAGGTTAGAATTAGGGACATGTTCCTGTAAGAGGTGGAGCCATCTGAGAGACGAACGGGTGAAGGAGGCGGCCGTGGCTGCTCTGATGGCCCACGCGTCAGACTGATGGGCTCTGCGTAGGGCTTGCTCGGCCCGTTTTTCCTCCGGCTTTAATGCCTCCAGTGCATCACTGGGAATGGAGGAGAACGTTAATCCCACTATAGGTTGATCTACCTTAGGAGTATTCAATAATTTTGAGAAATCAGGAGCCAAATTGAAATATTTCCTGTCATATCCAGTGGGGGCTGAGTACACCGCTGCAGAGGCCCACTGCTTCTGTACCAGGTCCGAAAACATGGGAGGAACTGGGATCACCTCTGCTTCAACTACTGGTTGGTTGAAAATTAGATCCTCTGGTCCCTCTTCCGAAGGAGTTGGGGTGGTAGAAGGGGTCGACTTGTTTAGGCATGCAATATTTTTTGCCTTAAACAAGAGAGATCTGCAAAGCTGTGGGCGGAATAAGCCTGTAAAAACAGGTTGGTCAGGAACAAGACTCATCCTCAGACATTCCCCTTTCTAAGGGGTCTGCTTCTGACAGGGGCTCGCTGTCCTGTATTGATCCTGATTCAATCTCTTCCATTTGATCAATTTGATCCACTTCTTCCTCTTCCTCCTCCTCCTCCTCCTCGGTCGGCCCTTGGAGGGGAACTTCCCCTTGTAAATGTACCTGGGTATGGTGCTGCTCCGACCTGGTCAATGACCTCAGCGATTGGGAATCATGATCGGCAATCACAGGATATTCCCTGGTCATAACTGCGTGTTGAAGCCCCGCTGCGATTCCCTGGCGGATTGCTAGCTCCATCCAGGCCTTCATCCTCTCTGGAACTTCCTCTGTAAGACTATCGCCCTGACGAAGACCAGCAGCCGTCGGAGTGAATGTGGCTTCGGGAGCCCTTCGCATGGTCGGTGTCCCAGGTACTTGGGGCTGTTGGCCTTGGGGAGCCAAGCTGTGCCTAGATGAGAGGGAGAGATCTAGGGGAGGAGGAGGGTGGGAAGAGGTAGACGGACCTGGGCTGGAGGAGGGGAAGTCCTGTGAGACTTTGTGCGTCTCCCGAATGCGCTTATCTATCTGTTTTTGTAAAGCTTTATAGCGCCTGATAGCATGCCTTTCTGAGGCTTTAGAATTCCCTTTAGCCTGCTTAGGTTTGTGTTGAGATTTGGATTTGGCCTTCAAGGATGAGGTCTGAGAACTGCCACCGTCTGCCATTTCAATTGCAATTGGAATTGCAGTATGCTTGTTATACAGTGCAATACTGTGAAGGCGGTTGGCACGCCCAAGGGCCTGATCTGAGGACAGACCGGTTGCCCTGATGATGATTTTATTGCCCCCTTTCCAATTTTATTTTTTTTGAATAATACTTATCTAAAATGAGTCGTATCTCAGTAATAATATTTTATTGAAATTAAAATATTGTACTGAAGAGAAATTTATATTATTATTATTATTATTATTATTATTATTATTATTATTATTATTATTATTATTATTATTATTATTATGACACTATATATATATATATATATATATATATATATATATATATATATATATATATATATATATATATGGCAATATGTACAAGAATTAAGTGACACGATATTACGTGCTGAGCAGACCAAACAGCCAAATTGAGAACGCCTAAAGGCCCAGATTGATAAGGGTAGAGGCCTTCAACAGCTTCCCTGCACAGGCGGACACAGGCCTAGGTGCTCGCTGTTGTGCTGCTGGGTTGATTGGGCTGTGAGGGTTAAGCCAACAATTTAAATGTAAAGATAGCCTCGAATGAAGAATAAACCAAGACAAGGGTATAATGGTCCCCAGTATCTCTGAAGGGAATCTCTGCTCCGAGCAGAGCTACCTCATACAGCATGAGAAGGAATAAAGGTGCGCGGCCACGAAGTCTGGTAAGAAAAAATGGCCTCCGGCCGTTAATTTTTTTGGCACGCTCCCCAGCAGCAAACTCCCGCATTGTAAAGGAATAGCCTCTGATGGCTTTTCCCATGAGGCTAAGCGGCGGGGAAGAGTGGAAGGTACTAAATGTTTGAATCCTCCACTCCAAGTGGCATTCAGAGGGGGGGAAAGCGATACGACTCTGTTGGGAGCGAAGAGCTCACGCCGCTATTCGAGTAAAAGAAATGCTGCAGCAATCGGTCGGAATGGCAGGGGTAGAAATATCAGCTATGGGGAGGGGGCATGAAGCAGCGCCGAAGCCTCCCGTCGCTTTGGGGTGCGAAATGGCACTTACCTGAAATGCAAGCGGTTTCTACAATGCGAGCCAACTTCGAGAAATCGGAATGGAATCAGAAGGCTAAAGTATTCTAAAGACAAGCTGATTAACTGTCAAACCTGCTAGCAAAGAAAGAATTTTTTCTGTTTCGGCCAAGGAAAAATCTCAAGCACTGCCTATCTCTCACGAGGCGGAGCAAAAACTGGGGAACGCTGGGAAGGAGTATCGTGGAGGAGGAGGAGCGTCCCACAAATTAAGCCCAGCCTAGACATGCGGAGACTGAAGCACCTCCCACTACTGGATGCTCTGAACAGCTCATGGGAGAAAGAGAGCTTTACAGAATGTTAATGAAGTACATGTGTATGTATACATTATCTTTAAGTCTCAAAACGTACCTGGAGGCACGTGCGCTCCGAGTTAGTCTGAGTTTGGCCAAGAGAACAAGGCCTATGCTTAGCAAGACAGAGTTAAGTACATTTTTAACAAATGGATTACGCTGTGCATATCTCTCTCTCTCAAAACATACTAGGCAGTCTTGCTGGAGCTCTGTTGAGTTCAGTGGAGCCCTCTATGATTTGTCAAAGCCACGGACGCTTTAAGATCCAAACAGCATAACCATACTTGGTGTTCTCTTACCTTGATGGCTCCAAGCTCGTGCAAGCCTGATTATTAACTGCCCTTTAAACATTTGCAAAAAATCTGATAAAATTTCTCCTTGTATGGCCTTTGCAGAAGAGCGTCCTAACAATTGTTAGTGATACGATTCTCATGTTTCTTTTGGCCAGATAAACTCTGCAGACAATTTGCCCAGGGTATTTTTAACAAAACGAATGCTCTGCTCTGGTAGCATCATTTTTTTTTTCTCTTCCCCACCCCTCACCCCACTTCCTCTGGTGGTAGCAGGGGAGACAGTAATAGCAGGAGGTACAGTTTTATAGCTAGAGCCAATATGGATGCAAAAGATTTTCATCTAAAAGGTTTAGATTCACGATGATGCTTAAAATCGTTGATTTTCTAACTTATGATGGTTGGAGATGATGGGAGTGTGGTCCAACATATCTCCTGGGGAGGGGTTGTGGAATATTAGATTGGGAAGATTAACACATTAACCGAGTTGGAAGGTACCTTGGAGGTCTTCTAGTCCAACCCAAGCAGAAGACCCTATAACCATTCTGGACAAATAGTTGTCTAATCTCTTCTTAAAAACCTCCAGTGCTGGAGAATTCACAACTTCTGGAGGCAAGTCATTCCACTGATTAATTGTTCTAACTGTCAAGAACTGCCAAAACTGTCATGGTTAATCAGTACAATCATCTGGTTTTTCAACTGGCAACATTGCTTAACAATGGAGTTTCTGGTCCCAACTCTCTTAGTTAATACCTGTGGGAGGAAAACCAAAGTGGGATGTCCAAACACTGTAGAAGAAGACAAGAGCATACCACTTCCATGCTGTTGCCAAGACAACTTTAAAATTGAGCTTTAAAATAGTATTAAAAAATACAGCCACGTCTCCGTCCAGAAATAACGTGTCTAAAAGAGCCTGCCCTCTTAGTCTAAACTCTGGTTGTGGCAAGAACGACGGGTTATTTGGTGACATCTGTATTGTCCGCTTCTGAATCTGAGGATATGAAGAAGAGAGTTTTTGAAGGGTGGGGAATTATAAAAGCATCTCAGCTACAGAATCATTGGCCTATGAGTCATCTTCATTGCCAACCCCAGTTGTTAGGGGTCAGGGCTCTTGACCCCTGGCAGGCAAGTCCAATTCCCAGCATTTCTTATATGGGTTAGGAGAAATCCATGGGAAGTTGCTGTTATTGAAATACTTAGTGAGCTAGAAGGACCAATAGAGGTGAAGGGAGGAGGACGAGCAGGAGGAGGAGATGAGAACTTAGTGTCCTAAGTTTATAATGGTTAGGTCCTGGATTTAATCTTTTGCAATATATTGAGCTTGCTATATTCCAGGGACAGTTGAACTCCACAGCTAAAGGTTTGGCAAAGTTCCCAGTTTTTATACCCAATATTTATGTTTTACATTTTTATCCCACTGCTGGTCAGATCAAGGTCATTTAGGTCAAGACTACTCTTTCATATCCCTACTTCTTTTTTCTATATCTTTTCTATGAAATGTGCCTTTTGAATGTCAAGTACATGCAATCAAGACCATGTAATTTATTCCTTCTTTCTTTCCTTCCTTCCTTCCTGGTTTTTTTTTTTTTTTTTTTGCATTCCTTTTATTGACCTTCACTTTTTTTTTTTTACCAGAGCCCTTCCTTCATTTTGTTCTTCCCACTACAGCAGTTTTAATTTTTAAATTATAATTTAAGACACCTGCCTTAATTTTTTACAGCACTTCTAGAAAACCATGCTGGTCTCTTCCTGGATTCAGTTAACCGTGTCTTACATTTTGAAATTCTAGCTGAGCTTCAATGATTTTGGTTTTAAATAATTTGCATGGACTGCAAAGAGCTACAGAGATTTCCTGTACATCTCTTTTTCATCAATTTATTGGTCCACCATAAGAACATCTAAACATGCCTCCCTCGTTTCTTTTAAAATTCAACAAAATCACCCTTGCTATTTTTTTAACAGTTCATATCCCGAGATGTATTTTACAGTTAGGAGTAAATGTTGCAACCCATAATTATTTTATGGAGGAATCTAGTCTTCTTGATATAAAAGCAATACGTTTCTCAGTCCTTTCTCTCTTTCTAGTTCTCTCCTTTCCACCACTTTAATTCTGTTCTTCTTTACAAGCACTCTTATTGCCCGATGAGGATTAGGGACTTCTGGCATTGGTATATAAACAACTAGGTACTAATACCGCTCTATAAAGCCTTAGGAAGACCATACCTAGAGTAGTGCATCCAGTTTTGGTCACCACATTATAAAAAAGATGTTGAGACTCTAGAAAAAGTGCAGAGAAGAGCAACCAGGATGATTAGGGGACTGGAGACTAAAATATATGATGAACAGTTGCAGGAATTGGGCATGGCTAGTCTAATGAAGAAAAG
This sequence comes from Notechis scutatus, assembly GCF_049901735.1. Taxonomy (NCBI): domain Eukaryota; kingdom Metazoa; phylum Chordata; class Lepidosauria; order Squamata; family Elapidae; genus Notechis; species Notechis scutatus. The sequence continues at coordinate 11,872,608 of NC_142019.1, forward strand.
AACCAGGGGAAACATGCTAGCAGTCTTCCAATACTTGAGGGGCTGCCCCAGAGAGTAGGGGGATCAGGCTATTTTCCAAAGCAACTGAAAGCCAGACAAGGAATAATGGATGGAAACTGAACAAGGAGAGATTCAACCTGGAAATAAGGAGAATTTTTTCTGAGAGTGAGAACAATCGACCCATGGAACAGAAGTTGCCTTCGGAAGTTGTGGGAGCTTCATCATTGAAATCTTTCAAGAAGAGACTGGACTGCCATTTGTCAGAAATGGTGTAGGGTCTCCTGCTTGGGTGGTGGGTTGGACTAGAAGACCCACAATGTCCTTTCCAACTCAATCTATTAAATTTTACACACACACCTCAGAAAACTACCATGGATCAATGATCCGTTGCTGCCTCCATAAGACTAAAGCTCTCTTTTTTCAGAGATAAATGCATCCTTTCCAAGTTGAGAGATGATAATCAGACTACTCCAAAATTTGCTTTGTTTTCAAAATGTAAGCCAAGCTTTTTATTTAAATGTATTTAATGTATGAGTCTGCAGTGAAGGGGAACACAGTCACATTCCTGATCTATGATTTGAGCAGACAAGCCAAATGGCAGATGTCGGGCAAATTATTTTAAGTACAGTATGTATGGAAATAGACTAGAATGTGAAATACTTTTCAAAGCATCTAATGGTGGTGAGAGTCAGCAAAGAGAAACACAAAGCCACCTACCACCCAGGTTTGCCCACCAACCAATTTAAGAAGAAATCTGTGTAAGAAAAGGTTGCGCTGGAATAAATGCCAAAAGAAGGGAGGGTATTATAGTTTATGAAGGTGTAATGGAGACACACAGTTATACGGGTAGCCCTCAACTTACAACCACAATTGAACCCAAAATTTCTGTTGCTGAGTGAGACATTTGTCAAATCAGTTTTATGACTTTTCTTGCCACAGTTGTTAAGTGAGTCACTGCAGTTGTTAAGTTGATAACACAGCTGTTAAGTGAATCTGGCTCCCCAATTGACTCTGCTGGTCAGAAGGTTGCATGACCCCAGGACAATGCGACTGTCATAATATGAGTCAGTTGCCAAGTTGCCTAAATTTTGGTCATGTGACCTTGGGGATGCTGTGAACGATCATAAGTATGGAAAATGGTCATACGTTGGTTTTTCCAATGCTATTTGTATCTTCGAACAGTCATTAAATGAACTGTTATAAGTCAAGGACTATTAGATTCTATACTGAAGATTCTAATTCTATGGGAGCACAGAATACTGCTCTATGCTCAAAATTCAGCTTCCAGTCCCTTTAGGGAATGCAAAGCAATTTCCTAAATCATTTGCTTGCAAATATACCCTTGAAAGTTTATGAGAGATATTGGAAAATATTCAAAACCCAATGAGTCTGAGAAGGACTTACCATAGTTTAGTGGCTAATGAATATTTTTACATAGGTATTATTTGTATTTTTACAACATAACCCTGGGAATGCTTGCAAAATGGCAAGGACCCACAGAATCTCCACATGATGTTGACCTGCACGTCCTAATTCCTTCCCTTGTTGACAATTGCAGCACAACGACACCTGGAAACTTAGTCGAGACTTGGAAACTTAGTCATTCTCCATTCCTTCTGTTAACTAGCAAATCTTTCAAATAAATAAATAACAATTGGAAACCCCCTTTCCCTTGGATAGTAAAAATTCATTGTAGTTTCCTGTTTAAATCAGTCTAAAAATGTCTCACCAGGTGGCAGCACCTGGCCAACTGTAGCTGGGCTGGGATCATGCTTGATTAGAAGATGGATGAAAGCCTCTTAGAAGTACAAGAGTTTTGTAGTCATGCAAACTATAAAAAGCAAGCATGGGTAAACTATTTCTGTACAGCAGCCAAGAAAACGACATAGGCAGGTTTTGTGAAGTGCCCACAAAATCTGAGTCAAACCACAGATGTCAAGGTTTGCATGGCTCTATGTCTATGGGTGCCACCAACTCTCAGGTTAACAGATATAAATTTATCGGACTTTGAATGCAATCAGTATATTTTTTTCATTTGAACTTCCTCTCCATCTGACAATTTAGAGCCTGTCAAATCGAGGACCTGTCCCTTAAAAACTTTTACTTCAAAAGTAAATTGATAGATGTGATATAAGTTTTCCCGTCAGGTAAGTGACATTCCCCTCTCCCTTCATAGTCTGATTAAATCAAAGTTTCCTAAAGTTGTCTCACACACACTGATTACAACAACAACAACCTCAATTTACCACAAAGTTCTGATCAAGATGACAGGGATGAATCTGGGATTGCTACGATGAACCATTCCAAGCAGCTGGACAAGTTTTGCATTTGGAAAACTCCTTGTTGATACAGGGAGGATTTCCTGGGCAACCCCCAAAAAAAAATAGGGACCCCTTTGTTCCTAACCAAGGTATTCAAGCAAAGAGCAACGGGGAGGGGGACATGGGGAAGGGGAAGAAACACTTTAGATGGATGGTAGGAAAAAGAGGAGGGGGTTGCCAGCTGAAGTGTAAACAAAAAAGCAATTGTGCTCTGTCCCTGATGTTAAATAAGGATATTTTCAAAGGGGGGAAAAAAGAACATCATGAAGCATTGGGTAAGGCATGGAAGCAATTTGACTCCCCATTCAGAAACAAAATGGTTTGAAAAGGAGCTTCCTTCCCTTCACTGGAGGTCTTCAAAGAAGTTTCCTAAGTAGATAAGATTTTCAGTGTGATGACCGCCAGTTAATGTTTGCTTCTGGAAAACAGCGTGCTTGTACTAGGACAGGCAGATAGAACTTTATTTCGGGCATTGAGCTCTAAAAATGCAATCCATAAAAATCACATGGGATAGAATTCAAGATAATGTAGGGTCACAAGAAGCAATGGGTCGATGCAATCAACTACACCCCTCAACCATAAGCAACAGTGGCTTGAGGCAGCTTCTATTTTCTGCTCGACTTTACAACCAGTTTTGGAAAGTAGCAATGAACAATGGCATTTTTCATTTTTCAATTCATATTGAATTGGGAAGACCGCTCTTAAATCCTGCTTCAGGAAGTGACCTCAGGATGTCTATGCCTTGTGGTGGGGGGGAGATATTGTCTGCAATTGTGGAAGGAACGCATATGTGTGAGCCATTTCCAAGCTGGTTAGATCTGCCACATGCCAGAGGATGCCACCCAGACATTTTCTTCCCCTATCTCTTCCACCCACAAAGTAGACCTCTTTATAAAAAAAAGGAGGAAAATATTAAAAACTCTTTCCCATTTTATAAGCCAGTCATGCCATCAGCAAAACACCGAGAAGGAAGAAAATAAACACAGCTATCTTGGACTGCAGACAAAGCTTTCAGAATTGAAAAGCAGAAGCTAATTTAAATGAAAACTCTTCCTGAGTCAGCCTTGTCCACTTTTGATTGAAAAGGACACCCACGGAGCACCATAGTTCTTTTTCCAGCTGTACCCTGTCCCGGTTAAAGTAAGTTGCATCCTGCAATTCAGAAGGTCAGCCAGCAGCTGAAGTAGTGGCTGGGGGAAGTTGGAGGGGGGTGAACAAGTGTGTTCAAAGAAAGACAGATCAATGCCACCTCCTCTTTTCTTCTATTTTAATCATTGCCGTAGATGTTAAGAAGTACACTAACCCTGTGCACATCCTACTATTAACAGAATATGAAAGAAAGTTAATGTAAGTGTCTCCAAAATTATAACTTGAGGTCACTTGTGAAGAAGCTCCCCCATCCTCACCTCGAAAGAAGGATCCTTCTAAGAGAGATATCTCTCCTAAGAAACATGGGTACTATCTCTAAAATCAACATGAGAATTAGTGATTTTTTTACGTATGCAACTGTATGATGGTTTAACAGACAGTATTTCTACTTCAGTGACTCGAGCTGGCCGACACAACCTTAATTTCTTCAAGCATTTCTTGGTTTGTTGTCCTCTCCAATGGCAAAATCTTTTCGTCCCCTCTCAATGGAAGAAAATGAATTCTAGAACTGGATTTATACAAGAGAGATATCAGAATAACTGGGCAAGGTCAGGCCGGGGATTTTTAATTTTTTTTAATTTATTTTATGTATCTCGTCTTTATTATTTTCACAACTAACTCAAGATAATGAACATATCCAACCCAGCTTTCTCCTATTTTCCCCATAACAACTCTTGAAGCAAGTTGGGCTGAGAGACAGAGATGAACCCAAGGTCAACCAGCTGTCTTCCATAACTGTGGGACTAGAACTTACGATCTCCTGGTGATTGGCCCAAGGTCAGCCAGCTGTCTTTTATAACTTAGGTGGGACTAGAATTCATAGTCTCCAGTTTCTAGCCTGGTGCTTTAAACACTAGATGAAACCGGGTTATAAATTTTCTAAATAAATGTACTGGATATAAAGGTAACCAAGAGATAGGAAGAAAATGATCTCTTCTAGCATTATTGGTACATGTTTAAAAATGTTGTCTTCTAGGTAAAGATATCTCCTGCAACTACAAATCAATTAATCCTTCCTCCCCTCCTTTTTCTACCATTCTCTTAGCAGCATACTCAGCTACGGCAGTACCTAAACAAGACTAGATGTGCTCAAAAAGAACTAAGCATGGTTAGATCTGGTAAGTAGTTGGATGGGAGCCTAAATCCCTGTACTATATATTAGATTAGGATGGCAGATACAAATATTTGTTTCCATATATTTTCCCCCTTAAAAAGCCAAATTGATGTGTCCATAGAGCCGCCAGAACTTAAAGTTCACTCAAAGAAGATGGATCCTTTTATCTTGGAGGTAGAATACCCAATACCAAGAGTTGTATTTCAGCTCTTTTCTATTTTTTCCTAAACTTATACGGTCAAGGCATTTTCCCGCCTTCTTCTCTTCTGAAAATCATTCTTTTCTTTAGAAAAAAACATTCTTATGGCCAAAAGATTAGGAGCTACTCATCTTCTTCTCTCCATTTAAAATTGAAGAGCATTTCTTCATACCATCACTGTTTCACACATAATTCCCATAGTACTATCATGTCTACATATCTATGTAGGGTAGCTGTTTTACTGTTATCCTTCTCATCTGTTCCACTACTTTCTCTTATTAGTACTATTATGATTATTATTACTTTGATATATGCTTATTACCGTATTACTTTGTTGTTTGTCAGGGACATTGAAAGCTTATGCACCAAAGACAAATTCCTTGTGTGTCCAAGGAATTGGACTTGACCAAATAAAAGTATTCTATTCTATTCTATTCTATTCTATTCTATTCTATTCTATTCTATTCTATTCTACTCTATTCTATTCTACTCTATTCTATTTCTATTCTATTCCTATTTTTATTTCTATTATATTCTACTCTACTCTACTCTACCCTACCCTATTTCTATTCTAATCCATTCCTTCTCTTCTCAGATACAGATAATCAGAGTTGGAAGGGACCTTGTAGGTCATCTAGTCCAACCCCCCCCCCGACCAAGTGAGAGACCCTATACCATTTCTGACAAATGGCAGTCCAATCTCTTCTTGAAAGTCTCAAGAGATGGTGCTCCCACAACTTCCGAGGGCAACTTCTGTTCCATTGGTTGATTGTTCTCATTGTCAGAAAGTTTATCCTTATTTCCAGATTAAATATCTCCTTGTTCAGTTTCCATCCATTATTCCTTGTCTGGCCTCAGGCACTTTAGAAAATAGCTTGACCCCTTCCTCCCTGTGGCAGCCCCTCAAATATTGGAAGACCGCTATCATGTCTCCCCTGGTCCTTCTCTTTACTAGACTAGCCAAGCCCAGTTCCTGTAACCGTTCATTGTCTGTTTTAGCCTCCAGTCCCCTCATCATCCTGGATGCTCTTCTCTGTACTTTTTCTAGAGTCTCAACATCTTTTTTATAATGTGGTGAACAAAACTGGATGCAGTACTCTAGGTGTGGTCTTACTAAGGCTTTATAGAGTGGTATTAGTACTTCCCTTGATCTTGATTGTATCCCTCTATTAATACAACTTAGGATTTTTTGGCTGCTTCTGCACACTGCTGGCTCATATTTAGCTGGTTGTCCACTAAGACTCCAGGATCCCTCTCACAGTTACTGCTATTGAGCCTGGTTTCACCCAGTCTATATGTGTACTTTTGGTTTTTCTTGCCTAAGTGTAGGACTTTACTTTTCTCTACATTGAATTTCATTTTGTTAGATATGGCCCAGTGTTCTAGTCTGTCAAGATCCGTCTGGATCTTGAGCCTATCTTCTTGGGTGTTAGCTATTCCTGCTAGCTTAGTATCATTTGCAAATTTGGTAAGTTCCCCTTCTATTCCCTCATCTAAGTCGTTAATGAAGATATTGAAGAGTACTGGGCCTAAGACGGAACCTTGTGGCATCCCACTGCTTACTTCCCTCCATGTAGACTTAGACCCATTAAGGACTACTCATTGAGTTCGGTTTGCCAGCCAGTTGCGATTCCATCTAGTGGTGGTGCTATCTATTCCACTTTTTTCTAGCTTACTAAGAAGTAGGTTGCGGTCTACTTTGTCAAATGCCTTGCTGAAATCTAAATATATTATGTCCACAGTATTTTGCTGGTCTACTAATTTAGTCACTGTGTTGAAGAATGAAATAAGATTGGTTTGGCATGATCTGTTTTTAACAAACCCGTGCTGACTGCTAGTTATTACTTTACTTGTTTCTAGATGTTGGCAGATCTGTTTTTTTATTATCTTTTCCAGTATCTTCCTGGGTATTGATGTTAGGCTGATTGGTCTATAGTTTCCTGGGTCTGTTTTTTTCCCCTTTTTTGAAGATGGGAACCACATCAGCTCTTTTCCAGTCCTCTGGTAGTTCCCCGGTGCTCCAGGATTTTTTGAAAGATATGGTGCAGTGGTTCTGAGATGACCTCTGCCAGCTCCTTTAAAACTCTGGGAGGTAATCCATCAGGCCTGGTGATTTGTTTTAATCAAGATCAGACAGGTGTTCTCTTACTATTTTTTTACTTATTTTAACTTTTATTTCTGGTCTGTCTTTTACAGTTATGTTTTTGGTGGGTTGAGCTATAGTTTCTTTTTGTGTGAAGAAGAATGAATTAAGCAGTTCTGCTTTCTCTCTGTTGCCTGTTACTTCCTTGCCATCTTCTCTCTTTAGTGGACTAACTGTTTCCTTGATTTTTTTCTTGTTATTTATATGTTGGAAGAAACTTTTTTTATTATCTTTGACTTTTGTAGCAAGTCTTTGTTCGTTCTGGGCCTTTGCTATCCTGACTTCGTCTTTGCAGATTCTGGCTATCTGCTGATATTCTGCCTTAGTTGTATATCCTTTCCTTTTTTTGTACTTATCCTTTTTTCTTTCTCTTCTCTTCTCTTCTCTTCTCTTCTCTTCTCTTCTCTTCTCTTCTCTTCTCTTCTCTTTTCTCTTCTCTTCTCTTCTCTTCTCTCCTCTCCTCTCTTTCCTTCCCTTCCCTTCCCTTCCCTATTTTCTGTCCTGTTCTATAGTCTATCCTATTTTACCCTATTTTAATAAGCTGAAACAAAATCTGAAGATAGAAACGTTGTTCCAATTAGGGGCCACAACTGATCCAGATATTTTTTTTTTAATTTGAACAAGCATCAGCAAGAAGAGAGGCAGTTTGGGATAGGGTTAAAGCACCAGGCTAGAAGTCCATGAGTTCTAGTCTCACCTTAGGCTCAGGCATGAAGCCAGCTGGATGACTTTGAGTCACTCGCTCAGCCTTAGGAAACAGGCAAGGAGAAACCACTTCCGAAAATCTTGCCAAGAAAACTGCAGGGACTTGTTCAGTCAGTTGCCGGGAGTCAACGTCGACTCAAAGGCACACAAATGCACACACATTCAATTGTCATGGAATACTAGCTAACCTTCTCGGACTTCAAGCAGGTTTTCCTGAACCATCTCAACTCTTCCTGACTGGTATGATGAAAAGTCATCCACTTAGAAGGCATGAACTTAAAAACTTACACCTCTTGCCCCTAGCCATGCCAACAGGGCACCAAATCTTCCTTTAGGCTACCAGTTACCCAAATTCTTACAGAATCATATCAAAAGAGCTTGGTCAATTAATGGCAGGGGTGGGCTGCTACGGGTTCGCACAGGTTCAGGTGATCCTCTATCTAAGGTTCTGCCCAGTTCGGCAAACTTGCAAATCCCACCCTTGGCTGGCCCCGCCTACCCCACCCTGCCCAGGAGTCTCCACGCGGCCCATTTTCAATGCCAGGTAAGTGCAGGGCCCATATGGAGGCCCGGGGAGGGCAAAAATGGGCCTCCCAGAAGTTCCAGAAGGCTGGAAACGGAAATGGGCCCATTTCAGGTCTCTGGAGGGCCTCTGGAGCCCGGGGGAGGCCGCTTTTGCCCTCCCAGAGGTTCAAGGAAAGCCTGTGGAGCCAGGGGAAGGCAAAAACGCCCCCCCCTCCAGTGCAGGAGGCCGACTAGGCACGCCCACCATGGTCACACACATCCAGCAACCGGGCAGAAAACTGGTTGCTAAAATTTTTGAAGCCCACTCCTGACTGCTGGGTTCCTTAAAGTAACCTTCCCCAACTGGTGCTTTATAGATCCGTTATGCTGCAACCCTCACAATTTTTAAGGTGGTGACATTGCCTAAGATAAAAATACAGGTATCTGCTCTGACTCAACCACAGTTTAATATTCCACACATTTAATGGAGATTTATTTTAAGCATGTAAAATCATGCTTAATGTCATAATCATAACCAAGTCTGATGATCTAAGAAATTTCAGCAACAGGGGCCAGAAGGAAGGACAAATACAATTTCCTGGCTTCTTGCAGCTCTTAGGTGAAAATTGAGAACAGACCAGGAAAAGAGTCCAAGAGACTTGCTTAAAACATCAGGTTTTCAAGGAAAAAAGAAGCATGTAAAGGTTCTGTCCAATGATGCAATTTTGCAAGGAGGTTCATTAAGTGGATACTAAGAACAATGGCACACACCCTTTAGTTAATTAGGAACTCCTGTGCACAAAGAAGCTTATTTTTTTATGAGACATAAATCTGGGGAAAGCCCAGATTCTATAAAGATTTGCAGAAGCTTTTCACACAAGAGTTTAGGGCTCCTGGGCTTGAATGTTCACCATTTGCAGACCCCTCTGGCATATGACAAGATCCTGTTGGGTATAAAGGATCTGAAATAGCTGATTATCCTTTCCTAACTAGAAATCAGACTAAATCAAATCAAAACCCACAATGTTCACTTTTCTATTACTTTCAGACCTCAAGATTTTGCTACCATCTATGACAAACCACCTTCCCTTTAAAAAAAAACAGTGTTCTAAATCAAATTGTAAGTTAAATTATCTGAATCTTATTTAAACTGGGTTCACACATCACATTTAAGCTGTAATATGGTTTGAAATGAGCAGATTTTGTGAACCCAGTCACTGAGGATGTAAACTCTCGTTTGAAATTCAGCATTATAAGGGAATCCAGCAAAAAATATACTGAACAGGCTTTTATTTGTAGCCATAATTAAAAAGGGCAGCATCAGTAAACAATGACTAATTAAAATACAAAGAGCAAAAAGAACACCAAAACATCTACTCCCTCAACACAGATTTATAAGATCTGGCAAGCTAGCCTTAAGATTTGGGTTCAGTGCTTACCATCCCAGACTAAAATTTCTGGCATTTGAAAATCAAATTTCCTTTGAGATTCATTCTCTTTCTTGCACGCGCACACATACACACACATAATCTACAGCAGGTTATTCTGGCAGAGGATGCTCCTGTTCCATTCAGCCATAACCTCTTCAAGGACATTCCATTCCTGCCCACAACCTCCAGCCGGCATTGTGTTCTCATTGAGCATTTGTAGTCTTCATCCAGTTCACTTTAGGAAATTTGGAGGAATGTTACTGTAAGCTCTTCAAGTTGCATGGGTGTCAACTGCCACCTTATGCTTGCTTGTGCCTCTCTGCTATGCAGTGACATACTGTCATGACCTTGGGGAAGGAAGGGGGGAACGCTTGGGGAAATGAAAGTAAGTGCTGTGACTCCTTGAGATGCTGCCTCAAGGTCACCCAGCTGGAAGAAGGAGGGAACTGCATACCAAACTGTGCTTGGACTGACCATTATGAAAACATCTTGCCTGACACCTGACTGGTTACACTAGGGTGGCAGTGAGAGATAATTTAGGGAGGCAAAAGTAAAATTTATGGATTTGGGCTGATGATTCTCAGTTCTGGCTATGAAGTACTGTAATACACTTGATCCCCGATCAAATTATACCTTTCTCAACAAATGGAGCCAAGGATCGTTTCTATTTAGAGGTTCAAGTTGTGACAGGTCCAACAATGGGATTCTTTCTTTCGTGCATGGATAGTTTTGTCCTGCCACTGGACTGGAGCTCAAGAAAACTGACCTTGCTTTTTAGAAATTCATCAGTGCCTGCTTTGAAAATGATTCAGATCTCGCGCAAACACAGCATCTCTCCGGCAGCCTTGTCCTATTTTTCAAATTTATGCATAAGCCCTCAAAAAGAATGTCATGGCAGAAACGGTGGCACCTTTTCTCAGGCATACACACAAGTCTGAGAAACATTGGGCTACTTTAATTAATTGCAGAAATGCTATGCTGGCAGGAAATCCCAAACATTTCTTCCTAATAATTTTTGAAGCACGCGCTGCCCAATGATTTGATGCATTCTCAAGTTGCTTGCTGTAAGCTTTCTCTCCTGCTGGGTACCCATGAAACAGAGAGGAGAAGGCGATGAGTGACATTATCAGACATAGCCATGGTGCCAGCAGGTGAAAATATCATCAATCAGAGTAGGTTCACTGGGTATTAATGGTTGGAGAAGATGCAAGTTGGCTTTTCTTAAGGAACAAACACAGAATTACTTAACCCTGTATAGGGACTTCTTTGAAATCCCTTGGTTTTCTTATCATTTCAAGTAGCAACAGGTTTAAATTATGCAGACATGTAAGCTTGTTGGAGAAAAAAAAGATGGCATTCACACATCAAGGTTGTAAGCCATGGATCAAGGGTCTTCAAACTTGGCAAGTTTAAGAGTTGTGGACTTCAACTCCCAGAATTCCTGAGCTAACATGACTGGAGGAGGAATTCTGGCAGTTGAAGTCCACAAGTCTTTTTTTTTAAGCAAACTTTATTGATTATACAACTAAAATAACAAACAAACACATACACAACATAAAGAAAAAAAGGAAAAGAAAAAACAAATAAAAACAAACAATTCCATTATCAACAGTCTGTGGTTCCTTATTTGTTATCATTATTGGTGTCAGAAGTCCACAAGTCTTAAAGCTGTCAAGTTTGAAGACCCCTGGGTTTAGATAGATGCCATGTAGTGAATAAATCATGCCAATGATTGTAATAGGACTGCCAACATGATCGCCAATGTCTGATGATGGAAATGACACAAGAAGAAGAAATACGATTGTAAGCCATGGATTGGACTCTTATACCATGCTAAATTATAACCAATGGTTTGTAAGACACAATTGCCTGGCTTCATCCAAAACGCTAAATAAATTTTTAAAAGCATAGTAAGTCTGAGAATGATATACAGGTAGACCTCACCTTATGACCACAATTGAGCTCCACATTTCTGCTGCTGAGCAAGACAGTTGTTAAGTGAGTTTCGCCTCATTCTACGACCTTTCCTTGCCGCTGTTTTTAAGCGAATCACTGCAGTTGTTAAGTTAGTAACATGATCATTAAGTGAACCTGGCTTCCCCATTGACTTTGCTTGTCGCAAAAGAGGATCACATGATCCAGGGGTACTGTAAATATGAGTCATTTGCCAAGCATCTGAACTTTGATCATGTGATGCCATGCCAATGGTCATAAGTGGGGGAAATGGTCATAAGTCACTTTTTTCAGCACCGCCGTAACTTCGAATTAAAGAATAAACACAGAATTATTTACCTCTGGATAGGGACTTTTTTTTTAAAATCCCTGTTTTCTTTTTATTTCAAGTAGTACACAAACTGTTTTAAGTTCAAGGACTACCTGTATTCATTTCCTCTCCCCCAACCCAATCCCTCGTGCACTCACACATATAACTTACTGTGTCTGCATGAAGCAGCATGCAGGTTTCAGCAAATTCTGCCAAATCCCAAGAATCGGGCGCCAAGAGTCACTGCAACTCAAGGGTGAGTTCTGGGGGAAGAATAAAAGAAAGAAAAACTTTTTTAACAATATGTAAGGAAAACGCACTCAGGGAAGTAGATTTGATCATTCTGAAGCAGTGAAAACTCTCGACCGGGCTGCACCAATTCAGAACATAGGTAAGATTTCACACAAAGAGGTAAGTCTCTTCTCAACAGGCTAATTATTTGCATAGATGGGGTGTTTTTAGGAGGGAGATATTCTTTAAGACCTCCCATACTGGGGAGGAAGTGTTAGAATCCAGACAACAGTTTAAGCCAAGAGTCTTCAAACTTGGCAAGTTTAAGACTGATGGACTTCAACTCCCAGAATTCCTGAGCTAACATGACCGGAGGAGGAATTCTGGGAGTTGAAGTCCACAAGTCTTAAAGTTGCCAAGTTTGAAGACACCTGACAGTATCTATCTTCCATCTCCATCTCTGTCTGTCTGTCTGTCTGTCTGTCTGTCTCTATCTATCTATCTATCTATCTATCTATCTATCTATCTATCTATCTATCTATCTATCTATCTATCTATTCCAAGGGTCTTCAAACTTGGCAAGTTTAAGACTGATGGACTTCAACTCCCAGACTTCCTGAATTAACATGACTGGAGGAGGAATTCTGGGAGTTGAAGTCCACAAGTCTTAAAGCTGTCAAGTTTCAAGAGCCCTGGTTTAAGCAGTATAGGCCGGGAGTCCCTAACCCCTGGTTTGTGGACTGGAAACAGTCTGTGCCATGCCAAAAACTAGCTGAGTGTTTACTGGCCGGATGCCCTTCCTGTTGCCAATGCGGGGTTTTCAGCAGATATATTATCACTGTGCCCAGAGTGAGAAATGTCTGCCTCTACCTAGGATCGAACTCACAGTCTGTGAGGTAAGAGCTCCACCTCTAGGCCACCGCACCACTCACCCAGTCTCCCAACCATCCCCAGTCCAAATTCATCACATTCCACAAGTTGATGCCATGGTAACAATTTGGATCTACTTTTAAACAAGGATTTGTGTGTCATGAAACTGAGTCTTAGTACACAATTTGGATAGAGAATTCTTCATTTAACAGCAGGTAAGGTTTACATATTCTGGAAGCCACAATATCTACGCATTAGGTGGAAAACACCAGAACTGGGATAATTTGAAAAGTCAGGCGTGGATTTAGCAATGTTAAGCAATCGTTAACTAAAGCTATTGTTAACTGGCTATTGTTAAGTTTTAGTTAACTAAAATAGAAGACTTACTTAGGAACAAGGGATAACATACTTGAGATAAGAAGAGTCTTTGATTTTGCAGTCCAATTCCTTAAATTGTGCTTTCACATTAGAACTACGCCAACCCTAAGTATACTTCACCTCCATTAAGTTATTTGTGTAAGATGCAGGCAAAATCCAGGACATTAGCACTAGCAATCTCTAACAAACAAACATGCCCCATGGGGGACTTATTAGGGAAAGCTTATAAACTATTAGCAATTTGGCAAAGCTAGAAGCAGCAGGTATTCCCATATCTCTCGCCAAGAAAGCAAATTCAGGTGACAAATCCGGTGCTTGAATTTATCACAAAGTGGCATATCCACGCAACTGAAATTCTGCTCCCAGAGAACCAGAATTTTGTGTCCTGTTCTAAATTACGTAAATCTATCGTGCCAGCTGACTGTGGATTTATTTATTTTGGCTTTAACAGACCTGGCTTGAGGGTTGAGGACAAAGAGCAACTATGTGTGGAACTGAAGCCCAGGAAATATTAGTCAATATTTTTATAGTTATTTTGTATTCAACAACCTTTGCTTGTTATTAGTGGTTATTAGTAAGATGTACTTTGCTTTGATATCCACTTATATCTAAGCACAGGCCAGAGAAAGCCAACAGCTTTACAATATACCCAACATCAACAATAAACAATATAATAATAACAATTTAAAATGTTAGCCACCCGTAGATAGCCACTATCAAGTACTGTCATTTGGAGGTGGGGGGGAAATTATGGGTTAAAAAAGTAGGAATTTTGGAAGGGATTCAACTGATATTCTTCCTAAAATGGTCAAACATAATGCCTCCGCCAATGATCGTCAGAAGAAACCACAAAAAGGAGATGTCAACAGTAGCTCTTAAGTTTTCAGTTGCCCACATGTGGTCTCCACGCAGACCATGGCTTCCTTCATGGAAGGAAATTTCCTTCATGCAATTTCCTCCCTGGGAGTAAATTGAGCTATTACGAAAAATAATACCAATATCTAACATCACCTTTACTGGTCCTGTTGAATTTGGCCTATCTCACCCAACGCATGCAATTATAATTCAGTTCTTCAAGCCAAGATAAAAGTTCCAGAGAATAAAGGGCATTTCCCCATGTTTTTATTTTAGTCCACGAAGCCAGAAATTTCCCCATTCACATTTTTCTAGGCATGTTTGGACTACAACTCCCAGTATTCTATTGACTCTTGCTGATGGGGGAATTCCTGAAAGTTGCCCCAACACATCTGGGAAGACAACTGATTGGGGAAGGCTGTAGTCTTGGCTCTTTTCAATATATGCACCTTACGAAGACTTAACTACTGCTTCCATTCTTCATAAGATTTAAAACATCAATAACGTCTGCAGGTGAAAAGCAAAAACTGTTTCTAATTTTTGCTTCAAAAAAAGAAGGGGGAAATACCCTGCAGGCACCCAACTGGAATGTTAAGTTCCAAAATTGTACTTTTTATAAAAGCACTCTTAAGAAGAAGAGATTTATGAGCATTCCTGTGAGGGAAGAGGGTTATTTACTTACACAAAGGCAAGATAAAGTAGCCAAGGATAGTCCACAAACAGGTAGATGGAGAGTGTGCAAACTCAAACACAGAATTCCAGTGAAGTGTAGAAGGAGAAACACCAGATTTCGATATATCCACAAGGAAGTGTTCATGTACACACACACACACACACACACACACACACACACACACACACACATGGTTTCCTTTTACAAGCTTTTCCTCTGCTACCTAAGTAACAGATCTCTTGGGAAGTTTCAAAGGGAGACTAAGCAGCAGAAGCAGATTAAATCCAAAGCAACAAGGATCCTGTTTTTCATGTTAATGTCCTGCACAATTAGAAGAAATGGCAAAAAGCACAGAAAGGGACACCAAGAATTAAAAAACAATTATTTCACTGAAGTGACCTTTTTTTTTTCATGGCCCAGCAAAGCGAAGCAAACCTCTGCAACTAACAGGAGGGAGGGAGGGGGGGGGGAGAGGGAGAGGGGGAGAGAGGGGGAGAGAGAGAGAGAGAGAGAGAGGCTAAAAGTAACAATTAACCTAAACTGAAAGGTTTCACCAGAATCTCTTTTTGGAAAGGAAGTGAAATCTCGTTTTGTTTTCAGTCTAAGGTGAACTGCATATCACTTCTCCTTTTACTGCTGGCTAATTTTCAATCAACAGGACATCAAAGGAAGGAGGATTTAAAGGCTATTAAATAAATTAGCTTTTAGTACCACTGAGATGGGGGAGACCCAGGGTAATCTAACTCACTGGAACAACAACAAAAAAGAACAGTATAAAAGCAAGAGTACACACTAAGCCAATCAATAAATACAGAAGACTTGGTTGTTAAACATTCCCTCAGTCAATCTCTTGGATAAGAACCAAACAACAAGAACACCAGGTCAGAGTGAAACAAATATCCAGTAAAAAGCAATTGTGGCTTATTGTGAATTGTGACCCAAACCATTTTCTTCTAAAATATATAAACAGAGGAGAGTTAGAGAAGCAGAACAAAAGTGTCTGCCAGCCTCTCGGTGAACAGTTGGGAGTCCAATCGTTAAGAGGAACACTATGGGAAGAAAAGACTTAATCCCTCTTTTTCTGGATTTTATCCATAATTCCATCTCTGCAAGGAGCCACCGAGCTTAGAAAAGAGTTTCCGATGGCCCCAATGGAGATTTGCTTACTTAGGGCAAAGAACAGCTCAAGGCTTAATGGTAAAAGCACAGCTGACGTGCAAAGAGGGTCCTTTTTACCCAGCATGGAAAAAAAATTAAGAGCTAAATCTTTAATGTAATATGTAACAGGACTCTCGCTAAGCTAATGGACCCCTTAGGATGAGTAAGGAAAAGGTGCACTCACCACAGGTAGCCTTAACACCCCAGTGTTAAGAGGCACCCAGTGAGATTTGATATGCCTTGTGCGTACCTGCTTAACACACAAAGAGACTGTGTCAGTTCAAAGGTCAAATTTGCATATTGTCATACTCTATTATGTGCTATTTTCACAACATATATTGAAGGTATAGTGGTGCACTGTGAAAGGACATCTGATTCTCCATCTTCTAAGATAACTTCTGGAGAGGTAAATTTAGGAACTGGTCCAAACGAAAATTCAACACTACGTGTAGACAAAACACCAATGCAGATTTTGCAGCAAACCAGTCTTTTGACCAATCTGCTATAGAGATTGCCCTAAATTTTGCTTTCTTTTGCAAACTGGGCAGGGGGACCTCACATACCCAGAATCTTTGCTGGCATCAACTGTCTTATCTCCCAAAATTAGACTCCTTCCAACTCAAAGACAGCCAAGCATTTTTCATGACAATTTTAGGTCCTTCCAGTTTGAGGAGAGATAAATCACTCAAAAGGGAGAGAGACCATAAGGAACGAGTCCTTGGTTCTGCTCCTCTTGATTAAAAACCGTATTCCTTTATCCTGGAAGCAAAAATGGACTTCACCTCCACAAAATGTGTCCATCTTTGGTGGTTGCAAACTACTCAATTCCTCAGTCAAAATGAAATGCAACGGAATAAACCAAGTTAACGAGCAGCAAGAAGAACACTACAAGTTAAGCTGCCTTCTGCAGCCTTTCTCCTAGCCCCAACTTTGGGCCATTTTTCCTCCATCAAAAGAGAAACTGGTTCTCTAACAAGAAGGAGATCTGCTAATAATAGGTGAGTGTTCACCAGGAATGGATGTTTAATTCCAGAAAAGCAACCTGGAACATTCCAGATATTGCTGAACGTCAAGTCCCAGTTCATCATTGGCCATGCTTCCTAAACACTAGGACTCTAAAAATGCTACCAAGCAGAGAGAACAAACCTTGGATGTCAGCAATGGGAATTTAAAGGTTCAAAGTACTTCCTACATATTAACACAGTAAACCTTAACAGCCGAGTACAGTAGATCTAGGGATTGTACCTTGCCTTGAGATGTTGACCTGAGGCCAAAGGGAGACGTTGAAACCATTAAAAAGCTACCCGATATTTTTCCTTAACTAATATTGGGCTAGTATTAGATTAACCAACCTACAGACTTTAAGGTTCTATTTATGGAGAAGCCCTCTGGATTTGCTGCAGTTGTGTTGTGTTTTTGCTTACATTAGTATCAGGTTTTCTGAAGCTTTTCTGGTCTATTATTTATTGCACTTGGCTGGGGGAATACCTGATTAAAGCTGCAATGTGCATTCAAGATATCATCTTTTTAAAAAAGAATTCTGAAAAGCCAAATCGCTTGTCATTAAGGTGCTTTTAAAGGAAGAGATCTTGCTTGGTACAAATCTCTGAGAAGCAGAGATCCCGGAAGGCTTTACACAATATACTGATTTGTTTGCTATGTTTATCTGCTTTCCAAATAATTATCATGTAACTGTCCCTAGTCCACCATGTCAAAGTCTTGAGTGACTTAAAAGTGTTACCATGCCAGGGTACTAAATACAGATTATCTGTTCATTGTTTTCAGCATGGTTTCTATGGTAACAGTAAAACAGCTGATTAGGAAAGTACATGACTGTTTGTTTAGTGATTTTATAAAACTCCCAAGTCTCAGTCCAGGTCACCAAAACAGGCATTCCTTATCTTGAAACACTTCAGCATGCAACCGATTAGCAATCTTTCCTTGTATCTTGTTTTTAAAGAATTGAGAACTTCATTTTACCATCTCCACAAATTTGCAGCATTTCGAGTTTTGCAAATGTTTTGAAAACAGAATGTTTTTCATTCTTTTCATTTTTTTAAAAAAAGAAAAACTTCTGGAATGTAAAATATCACTTTGCCGGTGCCTAGATTTCAGCTGGAATAAAAGAGGCAAAATCCTGGAATAAAGTCCCTTCCAACCCCTCTTCTTTACATAGAGAACTTGGGGAGTTCAAATTTCGATTTGTTTATTTCTTGTTTTTACCCTACCAAGGGAGAAGGGGGTGGGGGAAACCTTGCGGCAGAGGTCAGGCAGGAACTGAAGCGTTTGAAACAAAAGTCAAAAAGAGTTCCAAATTCCAAAGAGGGCATTAGAACAACACAAGACATCACAATACATAGATATCTGCTGAGCTCATACTGTACAGAACTACTAAGGGTCTTGGAAGCAGGAAGAAATTTCATTTTGCTCCATTGTGGTGGCTGCATTCTGTAAATCAATCTTCTCATGTTTTGTACGGAATGTAATACTAGAACCCGTTTCACATTCTAAAGGTTGCCAGTTCAGTAGAACAAACGAAAGATCCATTTTGGTAGCATGTCAGCACAAACCAACTTCTCAGGAGACACTGACCTCATCAGATGGGCCGCAATAAGAGTTGGGGTTCCCACAGTTTCAGAAGAACAAAGCCAGATCTGGGGTGGTGAGGAGTTTAAACTCCATGTTATCACATAGCAATCATTTCTTGGTTGTTTTCAAAATAAGAGCGTTCAGTCAGAAATATGACCTGTGCTTCCAGACACAAGAACCTAGCTTGAGCTCACTTTTTTAAAAAAAGGATTTTAATCTTAAAAACTCTGGTGACCTGCAAATCAAACCACTGATTTCTAAAATCGGATTCATCTGCAGCAAGTAAATTGGGACAGAGGAAAGTCTGGTCATTGGGTATTTTGTAACTGGCCATGCCAGTCAGGGTTAAGGCAGCAGGCTAGATAGTGGGAGACTGTGAGTTCTAGTTCTGTTTTAGGCACAAAGCCAGCTTGGGGGGGGGGGGGCTTGGGTTAGCCACTCTCTCTCAGCCCTAGAAGATAGCAATGGCAATCGTTCGAATTGTGAGCCACCCAGAGTCATTTGATGAGATGGGAAGCTATAGAAATCAAATAAATAAATAAATAAACCACTTCTGAAATCTTGTCAAAAAAAAACACAGGAAGTCAGTTGCCAAGAATCAACTAAGGCACAAAAATAAAAATGACCACAAGAGCAGGCCACACGGACAAGCCACCATGAGGCCACCATTTTGTGAGCCTCTTACATCTTCAACCTTGCAAATGTGTCTGAAGACTCATATTGACTATGGCTATCCACGGATCAAAAACATCACTGCCAAATTTAAGAAAAATCAAGGATTCCATCAAACAGAATATTAGCCTAAGAATTGGAAGGGAAAAATATATGCTGTATGATGTTCTGGGGTAGGAACGATCAGAACCTCAAGCATCTTGGAAGGCACTTTTCATTTTAACAGAACATCACAGCCAGCTCCAAAAATACAGTTCAGAAGATCATGAAAAGAATTAAGCAATGAGATTTTGTCATCCTTACTAATAGAAATAACACTTATTAGGAATGTAAGTCACCTAACAGTTAGTTGGGTTGGAAAATATATAAACCAGGATAGACATTTTAATACTGTCTCTTTAAGAGAATGCTAAAACTGTAATTGGGTGTGGTTCCTCAAATGGCCATAAGATGGAGGCAGAAACCTGGGTTGTTTTAATTCCTATTCTGTTCTGGAGAGTATTGCAGTCCCTATTGACTATTATTCTTGGCTTTGATGTACTGAACTGTTTTTGATACTGGACTTTGATATTTGGATTATCCCTGGACTGAAAACTGACTGCTTTAACTGTGAATGACTTGGACTGCTTGTTTGGACTTTGCTTAAATGTTTATTGGAAGTAAAAACCTACATTTTACCATACAGTGTATCTGTGTCCTGTTTGTGTGTTATTCTTCACCACTCTCACTACGTCTCCCTGTGTACGCCCATTCTCTTAACGGGGAATTACCTCAACACTGCTTATGGGCCCAGGCCATACCAGGCTCAGATAACTGAGAATTGGTGTGAATACACAGTACTGTATACAGACAGCTGTTTACTGTTTAATTGTGGTTTACTGTCCTGGTAAAGATGGCACAAGACCCTTCAACAAGTCTATCACTGATAACCCAGTTGGATGGAACAAACTATGTTTCCTGGTCTATGAAGTGCAGTCTACTTCTGCGTAGAGAAGGGTTATGGAATGTAGTTCAAGACCCACCAGATGTTAATGATTGGGATCCAGAAAATGAGGACGATGCCAAGAAGCTTCCTGACTTTAAACAGAACGAACAAGCTCTTTGTATAATTGGACTAACACTGAGTGACCAGCAGCTATTCCATATTTGTGGAGAAGAGTCTGCTGCTAGGTGTTGGGAGAATTTGAAGAGGATTTATGTTCGTGACACTGTAGGTGCACACATACATCTTACACGTAAACTGTTTAGAGCACGTCTTCTGAAAGGTGGAGATATGTTAGCTCATTTGAACTTCATGAAAATAACTTTTCAAGAGCTACATGAAAAGGAACTGATATTTTCAGAGCTGCATCAAGTTTACATCATTCTTTCCTCATTGGATGAAAGTTATGATGATTACGTATCTTCACTGGAAGTCCTGACCAGAGATAAACAGACATTGACTGACATAACCGGAAGATTGTTAGAAGAAGCAAGAAGAGACAGGATAGGGACCAACTGAGGAAGGAACAACCACAAGAAGAAAATTTGTCTTCAACTGCCTATACTATTAGGAAATGTTTTTCTTGTGGGGCTAGGGGACATATAGCTAGATTCTGTAAGAAAGGAAAACGACAGAATACTGGTAATCACCAGAAGGCTAAGAAGAATGTTATTTTAGCTATGCCTAGCAATTCAACTGTAAACCATGATTTGTGGGTTGTTGATGGTGGAGCATTGCAATGCATTACTAAAAATAGAGAGAAGTTTGTAAAGATGTCTACGAGTAAGCAACATGTATCATTGGCAAATGGATGGAAGATGAAAGCTTCTGGTGAAGCTACTGCATATTGTTCTTGTATAAATGAGCATTTAACTATGTTATATGTACCTAAACTGAAATTTAATTTGTTATCAGTAAGGGCTTTAATTAATCTTGGTTATGTAGTAACCTTTAGGGGAGATAACTGTATAATAGAGAAAGAGGGTAAAAGTGTTACTGCTAATTTAGAAAATGATTTATATGTGATACATGATGACCAGTTGAAGATGGCTAACTCAGTTTATAACAATGTTAAGCCACGTGATGAATGCATATATTTACTGCATAGACATCTGGGGCACATTAATTTCAAAATGCTCAAACAAACTGTTAAATTGGCAGAGGGAATAAAATTAAAACCCTGTAGCAAGAATTTAAACTGTAATGCTTGTAGACAAGAGAAAAGCAAGGTTATTCCAGCAAACAGACTGAATGGTTTTAAGACCAAAGAGCCTTTAGAGGTTTTTTTGCTGACATAATTGGTCCAAAGAAACCTAGTTTAGGAGGTGCCTGCTATATTTTGAGTATAATGGACCATTACTCACGATATGGTTTCTGCTATCTCATGAAAAACAAAACAGAAACATTCCAACATTTCTTTAACTGGCTAAGGTTTGCTGAGAGAAAAATGAGGAGTAAAGTAATTACTTTAGTTACGGATAATGGGACTGCGTTTGTTAACAATAGATTCCAAACAATGTTGAAATTGGCTGGTGTCGAGCATAAACGTTCTGCACCTTACAGACCACAACACATTATGAAGCCATAATGTGTAGCAATCATGTGTTAAACAATGTGGTGAATACAACAACTGGAGAATTGCCATTCACTCGTTGGCATGGCAGAAAACCAAATTTAAGTTATCTACACACATTTGGAGCTCTAGCATGGGTGCATATTCCCTCACAAGTAAGACTGAAAGGGCAACATAGAGCTAGGAAATTATTTTTCGTAAGTTACAAAGCCAACCATAGATCGTTTAGATTTTGGGATCCAGGCACAGCTCATGTTTACTGTAGCGCTAGTGCTACATTTCTTGAGCACATTGGGTGGGATAAACTGGAACAGGAATCCAGCAATGATATTATTATTGACACCCAAATAGTCCCTAAAGATGAAATAAGTAAACCACGAATAGCCATTAAAGAGGAAGCACAGGAGGAAGTAGGAGAACAGGCACAGGAGGAGGTAGAAGAACAGGAGCAGGTGGCACAGGAGAGTCCACCAGTAAGCCCAGTATTACCAAGACGTTCAACCCAAGTAACACGACCACCTGATAGATATCAGGCTAGTGTTGTATGCCAAGTGAATATAGTTCCAAGTAACTATAGTGAACTAAAACTGTATCCTGCTAAGGATCAGGCTGCTTGGCAGGAAGCAATGGATAAAGAACTGGAATCATTACAAAAACTGGAAGTATATGAAAACGTTAAGTTACCACCAGGTAAACATGCCATAGAATGTAAATGGACTTATAAACTTAAGACTAGTGTAGATGGACTGTTACCCATAAAGCCAGGTTAGTAGCACAAGGGTTCAGACAGCAAACGACTACGATGAGGTGTTTGCACCTAGTCTGAAAGCTACTACATTATGAGCAGCTTTAGTGTGGGCAGCTAAGGAGAAATACATTATAAATCATTTGGATGTAGAGACGGCATATCTGCATGCACCGTTGCAACACACTATATATTTAAAGAAACCTTTAGGTATAAAAGATGATAATACAACTGATTGCTGGAGATTGAAAAAGAGTCTTTATGGCTTGAAGTAATCAGGATATGAGTGGAACCAGTGTATAGTTAAGGAATTAACTAAGATAGGTTTTTTAGCTGGCATGGCTGATCCATGTTTGTTTAATGGTGTAATAATGGTAAATAATGGTGTAATTTCATTGTTGCTATTGTTTACTGATGACATAGCATTAATCACCAAAACTGAGCAAGAAGTTACTAAAATAATTTCACTGTTAAAGAAGAAATTTAAGATAAAACAGTTAGGAGAAATCAAACAATATCTTGGTTTAAAGATAGATAGAACTAGGGAAGGATACAAGATCTCACAGGCAGATAAAATTAACCAATTACTAAATAATTTTAAAATGGAACTTTGTAAGTCGGCTAAAACACCGATGAGCCAGGAGTTTAGCCATAGTGATGTTCAAAGTCCTATTTTTGATAAGAACGTTTATCAGTCCTTGATTGGTAGTTTATCTTATCTCAGTAATTGGTCAAGGCCGGATATAGCATACAGTGTTAATCAATTAGCGAGATTTTATGCTAAGCCGACTGAAAGGCACTGGAAAGCTGCTAAGCGTGTGTTAAGATATCTGAAACAAACAATGCATTATGCATTATCTGGAGCCTAAAGATGAACTGAGTTTAACTGCATATGCTGATGCAAGTTTTGCTACAGACGTAAATACACGTAAATCTACATAGGGTACTGTAGTATTATTTGGAAAGGTATTGATTGGATGGAGGTCTATTCGACAGAAACATCTAAGTTTGTCAACAATGGAGGCTGAATTCTCATGTTTATCTTTATTATGTACAGATTTAGTTTATTATAAGCAACTATTAATTGATATGGGAATTGATGTAACAGATTCTATTGTTGTTTATGAAGACAACCAATCAGCAGTACAGATGGCTTCAAATATTGCTGTTAAGACAAGAACGAAACACACAGTTTTAAGATATTTAAATGTGAGACAATGTATGCAAAGTAAGATGATTAAGCTAGAATACTGTATGTCAGAAAACAATATAGTGGATCATTTTACAAAGGCCAAAGGCTCTATAAAGTATAAGGCTTGCTGTGAGGATTATGGACTTAGAATATAAGGTTGTATATATTGTCCTACCCAAAGAGGAGAATGTTAGGAATGTAAGTCACCTAACAGTTAGTTGGGTTGGAAAATATATAAACCAGGATAGACATTTTAATTCTGTCTCTTTAAGAGAATGCTAAAACTGTAATTGGGTGTGGTTCCTCAAATGGCCATAAGATGGAGCCAGAAACCTGGGTTGTTTTAGTTTCTGTTCTGTTCTGGAGAGTGTTGCCATCCCTATTGACTGTTATTCTTGGATTTGATGTAAGTCTGTTACTGAACTGTTTTTGATACTGGACTTTGATATTTGGATTATCCCTGGACTGAAAACTGACTGCTTTAACTGTGAATGACTTGGACTGCTTGTTTGGACTTTGCTTAAACATTTATTGGAAGTAAAAACCTACATTTTACTATACAGTGTATCTGTGTGCTGTTTGTGTGTTATTCTTCACCACTCTCACTATGTCTCCCTGTGTACGCTCATTCTCCTAACAGGGAATTACCTCAACAACATTCATAAAGTCTTTTCCATAATGATCCATTCTTCCTATCTTCCTCAACCACACATAAACAAAATTTGGCAACATCTAAACATTGAAAAGCTTAAAAGTCACAGTCAAATTCAGCATTGTAGCGTGTGTGCTATTATTATAAAAAAATAAATGATTTGTCCAACTACTGCAGCTGTCAAACCTGTTTTGCAAAATCATCTGAGTAGGGGGAAAAAAGTGCAAACTCCACTACCATCAGCATAAACCATCATTTGGCAACTGGTTAATTTTCTAATTTGGTATTTGCATATGAAAGCCAGTGAGAATAAATGCACATTCATCCATTTCCCTTCCAAAGCTGGCATTTTTGCTTTTTGCAGCAGTGCCAATGTGTTGGCTCATGAACAGGAGAGACAGAGAAGTGGGGCACCCAGAGAAATTGAGATAGGCTGTTGGTTTGAGCTCCGAGCTTGGAAGTTTGGTTGCAAACGTTTCATGACCATTCGAGGAGACATTGTCAGTGTATTTTGAGTTGTGCTCGTCTGTCAGCACTGATGATGTCTCCTTTGAATGGTGACAAAATGTTTGAAACCAAATTGCCAAGCTCAAGCCAACAGCCTAACTACCAAATCAAGCTACTAATATTCAAACACATTTCAGAAATTGAAATGTTCTAGTAACACTTAACATAAATCATAAGACTCAAATTATCACCAATTCCAAAACTCAATCACTTATTAGCCCTCAGAACAATAATATAACAATCTGCAAATACCACATCAATTGATCTCTAGACTGTTGACCAGTTCTTCAATGTATTGTTCTCCAAATATACCAAGATATAAAAAAAACAAGAGTTTGTGCAATTCAGAAGATGGAAGCTATAAGAACAGAAGCTTGTTAAAGAGCAATCCAACCTAGAAGTAAGTAATTCTCTCTCTCCTAACAGTGATATTTAATCAATGGAATAGTTTGCCTCTGGAGTTGTGGATGCTCCATCCCTGAAGGTTTTCAAAACTAGACTGATCAACCATTTGACTGGGTGGCATAAAATCTCTTGCCTTAAGCAGAGGGTTGGACTAGAAGATCTCTGAGGTGCCTATCAGCTGTATGATTCCAAGAAATGATAATATTCAGAATTCTGGCAGGTTTTGAGGAGCACCAGGCTGGTGTAAGATAGTGCACCTATATCCACCACAGACTAAAAACAGACTTTTAAAATTAAAAAAATAAATTAAATTAAAAATATGGTCATACTGTACTAGACCACAATTCTATACTACAAGAATGCCCTGGTAAAAATAAGGTCACACCTCAACAAGGGTGGGGCAGCTCTTGGAACAACAGCTGAAGAAAAAAATGTTGGAAACTCATCTTCATCAAGAGCCAAACTGTGGGGGTGATGAGAACATTTTCCCACGCGATATCATTATTATGTTGTCAGCTATAAAAATCATATCAGTGAGCCAATGCCGAAGGCAGGAGAGCTGAGATAAATAATCATTATTATTATTGCTTGGGTAGAATAAGAACTCAATCAAGCCCAGATAATTGTAAAATAAAAACAGTAGGAAAGGGTTTGCTTTTAATAAGACATCTAAAACCTCTTCAGATCCTGGATTGATCATATTTCTAATTATTCTCCTGCTAGGGTAAGGAAGAAGGATCACTCAAGGTGTACCATGGAAATGATCTTGATCAATCTCTTGTGAAACTCTTACAAAAACGAAATGTGTCAAAGCGCACCTTGAATCCAGGAAGAAGGGAAAAATTAGTATCACACTAAGACTGGCTGACTCTCAGAGGTATATTAGAGAAGGACATGTAGGAGAAGAGCAGGGAGAGTGGGGGCAGAGTTAAACACATCATCAGTTTAGAATCACTACGTTCCCATAAGTACTTTAAGCCCAACGCTCCTGAATTCCATTGACTCTTATATGGCACCAATTTTGTACTGAACTTCAGTTGACCAGATTATTGTGTATAGCTTGAATAAATCTACTGCAGCCTTATGTACTGAGGTCCTGATTCTTTATTCCTGACAGGATGGGAAAATACAACCTGTTTTGGGAGATTCTTTATTGTAGCCTGTCTCAAAGAAGTAGAGTTTCAGTCTTCTTAAGAGTCTACTTACTGATCTAAATTATCTTGAAGGACAGACACATGATGATAAAAGCAGGACGTGGGAGGAAAGAGTCTTCAGTTGTCTTTTCACACAAGGGCCCCATTAAAGATGATTTCACAGCTGAGATTTCCATGAAAAAAATTTCCTCCAGATGGAAGGTCAAACTTCTATCAGGGACCAAAAACCCCAACCCCCTATCAGAGCATGTATCCTTTTGATTTTCCAGGAGCTCTTTGATAGGTAGGATACCAAATGGGAAAGATTGTCCGCCTCCAATAATCAGTGGTTGAAATGACTGTGTCCATCTGGTACATTGCAACATGAGCCCTATCAGGTAGGTTTTAATAGAATAACAGAGTTGGAAAGGACCTTGGAGGTCTTCTATTCCAATCCCCTATTTGAGCAGGAGCCCTTATACCATTTTAGACAAATGGTTGTCCAATCTCTTCTTAAAAGCCTCCAGAGTTGGCACACCCACAATCTCTGAAGGCAAGCTGTTCCACTGGTAAATTGTTCTCACTGTCAAGAGATTTCTTCTTAGTTGGTTGTCTCCTTGATTAGTTTCCATCCATTGCTTCTTGTCCTGCCTTCAGGTGTTTTGGAGAATAGGTTGACCATCCTCTTCTTTATGGTGGCCCCTCAAATATTGGAACACTGCTATCATGTCACCCCTACTCCTTTTTTTCACTAGACTAGACATACCTAATTCCTGCAACTGTTCCTCCAGCCCCTAATTCATATGAAACATCAATGCAGCCTGTTTTTCTATATTAAATTCATATTGGTGAAGAAGCCAAAGAGAACATAAATGAAACTAGCTTATCTGAACTCATCACTCAACCAATTAACCTGGAGTGAAGTTAATCTGATCTGCACGTTTAGTCTGAAATGCTCTAAAGTAGCTGTTACAACTCAAGAGAAGCATTTTGGATATGCCTATCACATTCCAAAGACCAGACATGCAGCCTCCTACAGAATGATATAGCTAGAAATTAGCATTACTAATTGACTATTCTTGCCACAAAAGAGCAAAGTAACCAACATGGTCCATTTGGCTTCACCTATGTTGGAAAATGTCTACAGGAGAAAAGCCACATTAATTAATGTGAAGGATTACCAACAAAGGAATAGAGTTAAGGGAAAGACCTGAATTAAGCTGATTTCAGGATGTGGTTTAATTTACGGTAATTATTCCCATAAGTTGTTATAAAGAAATTGAAAACAGTCATCTCGTTCTTCTTGGATCTGCTGTGATGCTTTTAATTATTCTGTTACCCATGTTCTACTTCCTTGCAATATGTTCATTCAGTTTCAAAGGTGCTTTTTCAAAGGCAACTGGACTGCTTTTTCCTTGAGGAAGAAGAAGAGGTCTTGCTTCTCATCCAAGAAGCTTCATCCATTCTGGTAGAATGTTGGGGGCAATGGAAGGATTAGTTCTGGTGGGATGGGGGAGGTTGGAAGGATCAAATTTCTTTGCAGTCATCTGGTTGTTAGCATTCTTCTTCCTCAAGGAAAAAAACAGTCCAGTTGCCTTTTGAAAAAGCACCTTTGAGACAATTATGACCTGGATGACTGAGAATCTCCACGGACATTCAGTAAAATATTTTGAAAGTTTGGACTCAGTCCTTGGTTTAAATCTAGATTCCTCCTGGAAAAGTTGGCAAGATAAGCCAAAAGTGACAAAGCAATAACAATAGACTTATATAGTGTTTCACAGAGCTTTATAGCCCTCCCTAAGTGGTTTATAGAGTCAATATATTGCCCCCAACAATCTGGGTTCTCCTTTTACTGACCTCAGAAGGATGAAAGGCTGAGTTGACCTTGAGTCAGTGAGAATCAAACAGCTGAACTGCTGGCAGCTGGCAGTCAGCACAATTAGCCTGCAGTAGTGCATTCTCACCACTGCTGATATAAGGTGTAATAAAGATAAGGAGTAATAAAGGAGAGAGGGAAAATCAATCTCCTCAAATAAAAAAAGAGTAAGCATAAAAGAAGCTAGTTGTGTTCACCTTCTTAACAGCTGGGCTTCACTACCCTTATTTCCTTCAAGAAGAAAGTCAGGCAAAGTCCAAAAGTAGAAGTAAAATGCAAAGTAGGTTTATGCAACAATGGGTACAGGAGGAAGTACAAGTGTTTCACCACTCACCAAGATAAAACCAAGAGTACAGCATAACAGAATAAAATGAAGAGCCCTCGCTCCTAGCAGCAAATATTAAATTCAGGATTTCAATTGTAGGTCTCTGGTGGAGAAGAATGAAGAGCTTTGTTTGCAAATCCAGCATACTGTTTCCGTTGTGACCCTATTTCCAAGGTCCAATTGAGTTAAGAGCCTCCTTCAGGCTTCAATCATAGTTTCAGCAGCACAGAGAGAACCCTAAGTCATGATTAAGAGGACATAATTGGGAAATAAACAGAAATAATACATTGCAGGCCTGTAGAATGCAAAATCACACAAGGACAGGAAAAGTATTACAGAATCCAATTTTGTTTTTGTTTTTTTGTTTTTTTCTTAAGAGTCTTCAAGCTGCAGCATCCATCACCAAGTACAAAAAAAATTCTGGGAAAAATTATAAAAGGGTGGAAGGTCTATCATTCAGTCATTCATTCATTCATCCATCCATCCAGTCATTCAATTTTATCTTGCACTTCCTTCAGGAGCTCAAACAGCTTACATACAGCATCGTCTCTACTTTTCCCAGCAACCATCTCATGATCAGCCTATGGGATGGTGCGGCAAACAATGAACTTAAACAGGAAAGTAGCTCTCTTGAGTTTTAGCCCAGCACTTTAATCATTAGACCTTGGCAGGTTAGATGCAAAATGCTAGGAATGTTGCAAATTGAAGTCCAGCCCCAAGTAGGGAAAACGCATCTACAACAATGCATGCCCCCTAGGTTGGGAAGATCCATAGAGAACCCATCCAAGTTACCATGTTATAGATTCTAACTCTAAAAATGAACTACAGTAATTGCAGAGACTCTTGATTAAAGGCCATCATACCATAACTGTATTTACTTCCTGTTCATAAAGCAAGTGACAAGATGCTAGTCCTCAGGGGAACACTAAAGTCTTTGCTTGAATGCTGCAATGGATTCAACTCTTACCTATTCAGGAGTGGTACAAAGTAACTGTAATTACTGTAATCAAACTCTTTCTCATACACTAATGAATAAAATCACACAATATGTTCAAGCATTATGTGGTTTCCCGCACATGTATTGTAAGTCATGTGAGTCACGGTGGTTTGCAAAGCATGATTAATGGTTGTATAGAAACAGCACTAATTGTGACTTATTCAATAGGCATGGTCAAGGAGAACATAGTTTAAAGAACTTATTGTGATTCCTGGGTGAATGGCACCTTTAACTCTTCCTTCTTTATAAGGCTTATCAAAATTGCTAATTTTTTTCGCTGCAAACATCAAGAGAGAAATATCCGTCTGGTGAATGAACGGCTGCCTTGATAATACTTACCAGGAAGGAAAACAAGATTAAAATCACCTCCCCTTCACCCTCGTTACCATCAGCTGATCCTGCAATAAATGGTTATGGGGAAAAGCCAGCATATTTGTGTGAAATTCGGTCAAACGCTTTTTCTCCATTTGCATCAATGGACCGATACATAAAATATTAGACTTTGCACCAGGCTTAAATCTAGGATTTAAATTTGAAAAGAAGGACCAGGGTGACATGATAGAGGTGTTCCAATATCTATGGGGCTACCATAAGGAAGAGGGGGTCAATCTATTTTCCAAAGCACCCAAAGGCAGGACAAGAAGCAACTGTTGGAAACTAATCAAGGAGAGAACCAGAACTAAGGAGAAATTTCCTGACAGTGAGATCAATCAACCAGTGGAACGACTTGCCCAACAGTGAAGAGATTGGAAAACATTTGTCTGAAATGGTATGGTATGCCTGAGCAAAGGATTGGACTAGAAGACCTCGAAGGTTTCTTCCAACTCTGCTCATAATTATTTTTATTATAAATAAAGAATGGCAAGTAAAATGGGACTTCTAGTCCAATCTTCTGCTTGAGCAAGAGACTCTATACCATTTCAGACAAATGGTTGTCCAATCTCTTCTTTAAAACTTCCAGTATTGAAGCATTCACAATTTCTGGAAGTAAGCCATTCCATTGGTTGATTGTTCTCACTGTCAGGAAATTTCTCCTTAGTTCTAGCTTGCTTCTCTCCTTGATTAGTTTCCATCCATTGCTTCTTGTCTTGCCTTCTGGTGCTTTGGAGAATAGATTGACTCCCTCTTCTTTGTGGCAGCCCCTCAAATATTGGAACACTGCTGTCATGTCACCCCTAGTCCTTCTTTTCACTAGGGTAGACATACCTAATTCCTGCAATTGTTCTTCATGTGTTTTAGCCTCCAGTCCCATAACCATCTTTGTTGCTCTTCCCTGCACTCTTTCCAAAGTCTCAACATCTTTTCTATACCATGATAACTGCATACAATATTCCAAGTATGGTCTTACCAAGACATTATAAAGTATGTGGTGTGTGTGTGTGTGTGTGCCTGCTAATGCATTGTTTAATTTTATATTTGTATATCAGTGATTGCACAACCTCTGTAGATGCCCTACAGTAAATAAATAGACTGAACTCAGCCCCCACAAACTATATGCAATTAGCATCCCCTTTTGTGAAAATCTGTACATGACCATCCCACAAGGAAGACGCAAGAGGCAAGTGCATAGAACATTAGATCAGCCACAATCCTTTTTCTGATTTGTATTTGTATTTCTTGTGGTTAAACTCTTGCTGATCGAATGGAACTTGAGAGATTTCCCTGGTAACCCTGGTTTAATCTTTTTCTCACCTCTTCAAAATATTGATAAAAAAGCACAGTTTTCTGAATTCAGGCACACACTCCAATCTGTTGCCTTGAATCAGTTTGATAAAAAGGCAATAATTATGGAAATAATTCTCTAAAAATGGAAACAACAGGATATCAATTAACTCTGTTTCACTGGGGCAAAAAATATTTCAATTACGCATAAAAGAGGCATATCTAACAACAACTAATCTGCCCTTTGGGCCTGATTTAGAAAGTTTCACTGCAATGATGTGAATCATAACAGAGGGAATTTCAAATTCTCTGTCATGCAACAAAACCAGTGTAAAAGCTGAGTCACATCCTTCAACAAGGTGGACTAAAAGGGGAGCCTTTTGACTGGAGAATAGCATCCTAAAGTTCTTTAAATCTAACACAGTAATGCAACATTGCAATGACTCAGGTAAAAAATATTACTCAGGGCCTGACACACACAGGTGGGTCACACATTTTATCTCGCTTTTACCCTGGGGCATTTGTGATGTGATCTAAAGATGGAAAACATGATCATTAATCCTTTGCCCCTAGCCAACCAAAAGATGCTGTTGAGATCACATCTGAGTACCTTGAGGTTGTCTTAGCTTGGATGGGGAAGAACAGCCTTAAACTCAACTCTGACAAGACTGGGTAGGTAGCAGGTGTGTGATTCTTCTGATGTCAGTGATTCTCCATCATTGGTTCTGAATGGGGTAGCACTTCTCCATTCAGGCAGTGAGAACAATACTCAGTGGAATGGCTTGCACTCAGAAGCTGTAGGTGCTCCATCACAGGAGGCTTTTAAGAATAGACTGGACAGCCGCTTGTCTGGAATGGTATAGAGTCTCCTGCAGAGGTGGTATTCAGCTGGTTCTGACCAGTTCTGGAGAACCGATAACGGAAATTTTGAGTAGTTCGGAGAACCGGCAAATACCACCTCTGAATGGCCCTGCCCCCCATCTATTCTCTGCCTCCCATTGAGTCCCAGCTGATCGGCTGGGTCTTCTTTGGTTGCCCTGCACAGGAGAAAGGAGCTGGAAAGCAGGTTAGTGGGGTGGGGAGGGAATAGAGATTTTGCAGTATCCTTCCCCTGCCACGCCCACCAAGCCAAGCCCAGAGAACCGGTAGTAAAAAAAAAATCTGAATCCCACCATTGGTCTCCTGACTAAGTAGGGAGTTGAATTAGTAGATCTCCAAGGCCCCTTCCAACTCAGTTGTTTTGTATCCTGTAAGAGCTGGTATACAATTTGGGCATAATCCTGGACTTGATGAGCAGATAGCATGGACAAGTGTGTCTTCTCAAGGATTCATCTTGTCAGCCAACTGTACCCTTGTCCAGAATTCCAGGAGTCTCCGTGGTGCAGTGGTTAAGAGTGCAGTACTGCAAGCTACTCCTACTGCAATTTGGCAGATCAAATCCCACCAGGCTCAAGATTCACTCAGCCTTCCATCCTTCCGAGGTGGGTAAAATGAAGACCCAGACTGTTGGGGGCAAAAGGCTGACTCTGTAAAACCACTTAGAGAGGGCTATAAAGCACTATAAAGCGGTATATAAGTCCAAGTGCTATTGCTATTCCCTTCTTATTGTAACTCATGCCCTGGTCACCTGATGTACAGGCTTTTGTAATCAGTTGCCATACATGAGTTTGACCGAGTTGATCCCCAACACAGCAATGCAAGGGGCTCACCTTGGTACACCTCTGTAATACCAGGCTTCCCAGGCCTACCATGACATAGGATCTGACTCTCTGAGGAACTGCCTCTCTCCCATCATTTCTACCTGGTCCATAAAATCCAGCAAAGCAGGCATTCTTCATATTCCATCCTTTAAGCAAGTGATGTGTTGAGACCATTTTTTTTACTAATTTTTTTTACTAATGGCTTGGTGGGCGTGGCATGGCTTGGTGGGCATGGCGTGGCTTGGTGGGCATGGCAGGGGAAGGATACTATAAAATCTCCATTTCACCCCACTGCAGGGGTAGGATTCTGTAAAATCCCCATACCCTCCCCACTCCTGGGGGAAGGTTACTGCAAAATCCCATTCCTTCCCCACCCCACTAACCTGCTTTCCAGTTCCGTTCTCCTGTGCAGGGCAACCAAAGAAGACCCAACCAATCAGCTGGGACTCAGGAGGCAGAGAATAGATGGGGGCGGGGCCAGTCAGACGTGGTATTTGCCAGTCCTCCCAACTACTCAAAATTTCCACTACCGGTTCTCCAGAACCTGTCAGAACAAGTTGAATACTACCTCTGGTTGAGACCTAGGAAATATGCCTTTTCTGTAATCCTGCCAGCCCTGTAGAATGGCTTTGCCCAGAGGTTCAAACTACGCTGACCCTGTATCTCTTTAGACAATTTTTTAAAATATGTTTTCTCCTCAAGCTCTCAAATTCAATGGCAAGAATGTCCATTTGGCACAAATCCTTTGCTTGGTTGGGCTACGTTATGTTTCTTTCTATTGCAATGTTTGTTGTATTTGCTTTTCAGGCGTTGTATTGATTTTTTAACTGTACACTGCCCAGAGGCTGGGTTGACTTGGTTGACCTTATAAATCTAAATTTTATGAAAATGTGCAGAGGTAAAAGCCATTATTTCTACAGGGAACTTTGTGATGCCCCCAAATGGGCTGTTCCAGGTGCTCTGAACTGATGGTGCTGGAAAATGTGGAACAGCATGTTTTCTGGTTCAGCTCCTTCTGGAACACTCAGAACAACTTGTTCCGAGATTGGAACAGTCCATTTTGGAAGAAGGGTGTCAAAATATTCCTTGGTAGAAAGTTGGAAACTTTCCTAATTTGCCTCGGAAGTAATTCAGCCTAGGCAGCAACAAACATGAGTTGGGTTCACATACTGATCCAACTTAGTATGTTCTGTGGATCCAGCCATTTCATAAATAGATTAGCAAGAGGCAAAACCATTCAGTTGCCACTTAAACTACAAAACAAGATTTAGTAACATGAAGGAACAGCCATCATCTCTATAAATTAAGCTACAAGGGAGGGAATAGAAAGATAACTAAGAATAGGTTTTACCAATATCTATACATATCTGATGTTCCTCCTCCCTTAAATATGGAAACATCCATTGAGATTCTCAAAATCATCCAGATCATGGTTCTCCCAAAATTGCTTTTTCCAAAAGGCAAGTGGACTTTCTTGTTGTTTTTTTCTTTGAAAACATTTTGCTTCTCATTCAAGAAGCTGCTTCATTTTACTTCAGAACTGAAGAAGTTTCTTGGATGAGAAGCGAAACATTTTCAAGGAAAAAAACAATAAAGTCTAGTTGCCTTTTGGGGAAAGCATCTTTGGGTTAAATTTGGGAAGTTACTTTAAACAAGAAATCCAGAAGCATAAACCGCATTTATCCTATTTTTGAAACTTCAGCATAGCGCGTTGCATATTTTGATAAGTTGCCTCTCAAGTTTGCAGTTGAACTTCCTTGACTGACTCATATTTGGGTCACACATTAAAATAAGTCGAGATACGGTTGGGGTTGTTTGGGCTTAGTGCCATAAGCAGGCACTAAGAAGGGTTCATATATCATATCAGCTCCAAAACATACAAATATATTATGGCTTAGCCTGACATACAAGGGAGACATTGAGTGGAGAAAAGGGATCAAATGTCCACATTTGTGTTTATCATGACACATAGAATAAATGCAAGTTCTGTTGCCATTGTTTCACAGAATTTGTGCTTATCACAACTTGACTTAGTGAGAAGTGAAAGAGAAACTCCCAGTAATTATGTCACATCTTCAGAATTTCCCAAGCTCCATAACAGAAATAAAAGCCTGGAAATTTGAGCAATGACGTAGCCGAGATTGACCTAAAGACAAGAACATTGCAACAAGAACATTGCCAATGTTCCTGTTTTCTTGCAGAAGGCAGATAGAAGAACCATTCCTCTAACAGTGCAGTGGCCAAATCAATAAAAATAGGAGTTATCAATTTTGGATTCAGTCATGAAGACCAATCTATCTCTCAAAAGAAATAAAGATCTTTTCCTCCAGTCATCTGCAAACCACTTGAGTAGATTAAGCTGAACAGAGAGAGTAGTATTCAACATATGTGCATGCATACACATATCGAAACAATGTCCACATGTTGTTCCAGAATGACTTTTGCAACAGATGCTCCAAAGTGCAGAAGAGCTGATGGATGAGAAAACAAAGATGCCCTTACAAAAAGATTCATCTTGCACTTTTCTCTCCTGCAGACTACCGGAACTTAGATTTCTTAGCTTTTTCAGGCGATAGCACTTGTGCTTCATAGTGCTTTGCAGCTCTTTCTAAGTGGTTTACAAGTCAGCCTATTGCCCCCAAACAATCTGGGTCCTCATTTTACTGACCTCAGAAGGATGGAACATCTGGCAGTGGGCAGAGTTAGCCTGCAATTTAGTACATTCTAACTGTTGTGCCCCCTGTTCAATGTATGTGGCAGGGCATGATGCACAGGGGACTTCATATATGCCTTGGTTTTCCAGGTCAAGTTTATCTTTGGGGTTTCTTAAGGTGGCTGCTATTTTTCTGTCTGTTTTGAAGGCAGTCTTGATGTGATGCCTGTGTAGTATCTTACTGATTTTGTCTGTAGTACCTCTTATGTAGGGCAGGACAGCTGTTCCATAGGTCTGTTCATCCTCTAGGTCTCCATTATGTCCCAGTGTGTTTTTGTGGATCAAGCCAGTGATTTTGCTTTTGTGGAAGCCGTTGGCTGTCAGTACTTTAGTCAGGATGCATAGTTCAGTCTTTATGTGTGTCTTGTCTGCCAGTGTTTGGTTCTGCCAATTAGTGTTTTGGCCACTGAGTTTATCTGTGCTGGGTGGTGGTGGGATTGGGCATTGAGGTAGCGGTTGGTGTGTGTTTTCTTCTGGTATATGGTGTGTCCTAGTGTGCCATCTGTTTTTTTTTTGTAGATTAGTACATCTAGGAATGGTCGTTGAATAAGGAATGGTAGAAGAATAAGTACCCGCCTAGATGAACACAAAAATGCAGTAAAAAAGCTGGAACACACTTCCTCACTAGTCCAACACATGAAAGCCACAGGTCATAGCATCGACTTCAATGGCACCAAAACCCTCGCCACTATAGAAAACCCCAGCTACAGAATTATCAGAGAAGCCATAGAGATTGAAAAAAGACCTCAAAGCATGAATAGAAGAGATGACTGTCAATTACCTGGAAGCCTGCACTCTCAAACAAAAAAATCTCCACACCACAAGCCAGGCAAACACCTGGGCACAAACAGACCCCCCCCCCCGATACCTCCAGCTCAAACACACCCCAACCAGGCACCCAGATGAAACCTAGCTTCCTAATAAATGATAGTCATCCGTTTACTCGGAGCCAAGCTGCACTAAAAGCCTCTAATACAGGAAACACAACGTTGCCAGCCAATCAAGACAAAAAAAGCTACAAAACAGACAGAAGATATTAGAAACACCAACCAAGCAGAACACAGCAAACTCCAAGACCAATAAACACAGACCAAGACTCCCAACCAATCAGGATGAAGAAAAAACCATTCTGGCACAACAGTAGGCTAGCACCAAATTTAAAACAGAAACAGCTGTGAAAGTTTGACTCACAGACGAACACAATACAGAAGCCTGATGATGGCAGATGAGATTCTGCTGAAATGTTGCTACAACTTTAAAAGCACAACTATAATGAAGTGGGAAAATACCCGAACAAAGCTGAATACCATACATACATACATACATACATACATACATACATACATACATACATACCTAAATATATATATATATATATATATATATATATATATATATATATATATATATATATATATATATATATATATATATATATATATATATATATATATATATATATATTCTTAAGTTTTCGCGGGTACTTACATGTATGGCATTCGGCTTTGTTCGGGTATTTTCCCACGTCATTGTAATTGTTCTCTTAAAGTTGTAGCAACGTTTCAGCAGAATCTCATCTGCCATCATCAGGCTTCTGTATAGTGTTCATCTGCGAGTCAGACTTTTACAGTGGTTTCAGATTTAAATTTGGGGCAGCCTATGGCTGTGCCAGAATGGTTTTTTCTTCATTCTGATTGGTTGGGAGTCTTGGTCTGTGTTTATTGGTCTCGGAGTTTGCTGTGTTCTGCTTGATTGGTGTCTCTAATATCTTCTGTCTGTTTTTTGGCTCTTTTTGTATCTTGATTGGCTGGCAGCATTGTGTTACTTTATTGGAGGCCTTTAGTGCAGCTTGGCTTCGGGTAAATGGACGGCTATCATTAGTTAGGAAGCTGGGTTTCATCTGGGTGCCTGGTTGGGGTGTGTTTGAGCTGGAGGTATCAGGGGGGATCTGTTTGTGCCCAGGTGTTTGCCTGGCTTGTGGTGTGGAGATGTTTTTGTTTGTGAGTGCAGGCTTCCAAATGATTGACAGCCTGGTGGAATCATCTCTTCTATTCATGCTTCCTGGTCTTTTCTCAATCTCTATGGCTTCTCTGATGATTCT
The DNA here is from genome assembly GCF_049901735.1 of Notechis scutatus. Taxonomy (NCBI): domain Eukaryota; kingdom Metazoa; phylum Chordata; class Lepidosauria; order Squamata; family Elapidae; genus Notechis; species Notechis scutatus. The sequence goes on from NC_142019.1 coordinate 11,910,425, forward strand.
GTGGCTAGGGTTTTCTATAGTGGCTAGGGTTTGGGTGCCATTGAAGTTGATGCTATGACCTGTGGCTTCCACGTGTTGGACTAGTGAGGACTGTATACAGATTTTTATATGGACCTTGCAACTTCACTTAGCTTTAGAACATATGGCAGTAAATAGGTGTAGTGAATAAGGAATTAATTTAGGATTGGGAAAAATTGAAATACACCATGGAGGGTCTCTTATCAAGCAACTCTCTCTCATCCTGACCTGTCTCTGGGCTACAGCGGGAAACACTTAGAAGAAGGAGTACCATACACGGTGCCTCAAACTTTATGGAGCAAAGGCAGAATGCGGGATCAAGATCTACATCTGGATTATCAGGACCTAAATTTATAAAAGTGGGAGAGATGCTTTGCCTACCAGTGTTCCCAGGTGTAATCTTGGGTATTGCAGCTAACGTTGGGAAAGATTCCAGAAAAAAACAGAAGATTGATGCTAAGCAGAAATCCTAAGAAAGATGGACCATTAGACTGACTCATGTTCCAGGGTGTCAACCCTTTGAATGCATTGTTCCACTGCAAAAAAAAAAATCACTATATATTATACTAATACTAATATATTTTAGAGATGTTTAAATCATCTCTTCTCCATGTGAAGTGAGGCCACAAGAAGAGACCTTCTCAGGTAAAGGACCCAACTTAGGGAATGTCTTCTCCTGGGTAGATCCATCTAGTACCAACACTGATGCCTTCATGGCATAAGGCAAAGAATTTCTTCCCCTGGCCATTTCAATACATTTTAGGGCTCTAGGGTTCTAGGGCTTTGGATAAAGGATTTGACAATGTTTCAGATGATTCTTATTTATCATTTCCATGTTATTGTGTTTTTTATTATTATATTGCTACTTTTGTGGTTTGTTTTTAATGTTTTGGATAACTTTTCAGGGTTGCAAGCAACTAGAAAAAGTAACTTTGTAATTGTGCTTAGTTGTTGAGCAGATGAAAAGTAGGAATAACAATATTCTTTACTGGCCAAGGAATTATAGACATGCAAATTACTGAACAAATGGAGTTTTTTTTAAAAAAACAACACTGCTCAACAGAATATGAATATTCCACACTCAGTTATGGCTCCAGTGTACTGAATACACTGGTGTTGGGTAACCAATAGATTTAAATACATAAGTATTACCAGTCAAAGTTGGAACTCAATCTTGCATGGCAAGCTGAGTTGCACATGTGAGAATCAGCCAGAGAAACACCCTGGCGAAGGCAACCACTTTCTTGAACAATGTCCCAACACAAAATGCTACCCCCTTCTAAATCTCTATTCCTCCATGCCAGACTGTTATTGAGTTACTCAACACAAGGAGACACCTGCTAATTTCAAACCGATGAAAACCTTCTTCCTGATCATTTCAAACTGATGAAAATTAAGGCTGGTAAAAACCTGCTGGTGTCTCCTTTCAAGCAGTTCAAAGCATCGTTGATATGAAGAGGTCTGATCAAATTCCTTCCCTTTCTCCACGCCTGAATGAAGGGCTCAGCCGAGAGCAAGGAGACAGCAGGGATGAGAGATAGGATCTTTTGACCCAGTTTCTCGAGCTAACAACAAATCATCCAACGGGCCTGGCTTCACTAAGGGAAGATCTCCTTGACCAAAAACAAAACACAAACAAACAAAAAAACCCACCACTTCTTGCATCCAAAGATTAACAAGTTTGAGAAGAATGAATTTGCAATTTTGCTTTTGTTGATTCGATGCATCATCAATTTCAGGAATTTGCTGGTGGGAAAGATGGCAGAGACACTAGCTTTCGAAGAAAATTAGCAAATCCATAAATGGAGAGATTTGTCAGCAGCTTTAGGGTATGATTAAATTAAGTAGCTAAATTAAACCATTGGGCTGGGAGAGGCATGTTAAGACATAAAGCAATATGTACGAAGAAAGAACCTCAACTCCAGACTTTCCTCGTGTGTTTCTAGGAGAAATTTTCTGGATAGTTTTGGAGGGTCTTACTTCTTCCAATGTTATCCAACTAAGTTCTCCTTGGAAACCAATAACAAAGAATGTCACTTTGCCTACAACTCCTAAAATGAAGAATCTGCAGCCCAGTTTTCTCTTACTTTAATGTTTATCACAACACGTTAAACTTAACAAAACATTCTTAAGATGCTCAAATGAACCCATTCAGAATGTCAGAGAATATAAGGAATGTCAAAGAAAATCATAGTCCATTCTGTGGAGTCCACCCTAAAATAACTATTTAAAAGAGCTGCTATTCCTACTACTGTTAAGATTCAAGAGACCCTTGAGATTTTTAAAGCATGCCGATCAGTTGTTCAGAAAGAAGTTCTAGTTTATGCCCTTCCAAACAAATGTCCAACAGAGCCAGTTTTGGCCTGGTAGTGGTTAAGGCACCAGGCTAGAAAGCATGAAAACATGAGTTCAAGTCCCGCCTTAGCCATGAAAGCTGGCTTGGTGATCTTCAGCCAGTCACTCTCTCTCAGTCCAGCTCACTTCACAGGGTTGTTGTTGTGAGGAAAATAGGAGAAGGAAGGTGTATTGGATATGTTTGCAAATAATAAAGGTGGGATATGAAAGAATGAATGAATAAATGAATGAATGAATGGCTGTTTCTAATAAAAAAATATTGTGTAGTTACTCTGAGAATTTTCTGGAAAAAAAAAATCTAGAACTAAAGGTGATAGACTTGGATTGGGTAGGCCCAAATTCAACCCTTCCTTTCACCTCATGGGGTGATTTGGGGGTTATCGTTGTCTCTCCCAGCCCAACCTGCCTCTCTGGCTGTAGTGGAGATAAATGAGCACTAACTTCCATGGAACTATTTGGAGGGTTCAGAGAGAAGATAAGATACAAAGGCAACACAGGCAGAGTCAAATACAATAGCGACAAAGTGGCAGAAAACACAGGGCAGCTACAAAATGACTGAAGGCCTCTCAATCTTATCATCAGTCCTAAAAATCTCATAAACAACAGCAGAGCCAATGCACAATCCCCCACACTTGCTAGATTGCCTTAAAAATAAAATCAACCTGGACTTAAATTGAGATTAAATAAATAAAATAGAATTAAGAGAGTGAAAAGACATATGGAAAATATAGAATGTTAAATAAGATATGAAATAGTATATAAGGTGAGCATGAATTTGATTTATGTCTGTACAAAAAGTTATAACCCGGGGTTAAGCCGCTTTCTAAAAAGAAGTTTTATGTTTTTATGTTATGTATTTTGTTTGCTTATGTTTGTTTATCGAGGATTAATGATGTTGGATAAGAACATATGAAACAGTAATAATATGAAATATAGTAATATGAAATACATGAAACTATAAGTTTAATAAATAAAATTGAACAGAAATAAAGGAAGAAACAGTGAGAAGTTGGAAAAGAGTAATAAGATATGAAGTTGAATATATAAGATGCATATTAAATTGTGTGTGGAAACGTGATAATTTAGAATTATGTTGTACTTAAATAAGATGTTTTATTTGTTTTGTTAAGCAGTTTTTAGAAAAGATATTCTATGTTTTATGTTTTGTTTGTCTGTGTATTGTCTTTGAAAATTAATAAAATTTGTTAAAAATAATAATCAACCAATGCATAAATAAAAACCCAAGAGCAACCTTCGCCAGCCCACTTCCAGGTTTTCCATTCCGAATACGTCTAAAGAGCCTCCCCCCCCCCCCCACCCCCATTTGAGACAGAAGACTGGCTGAGAGCCTGTTAGACTTTTCCGTGTGCCGTTGCCAAGTGGGTCAGGCAGAGGAAACACCTCATTACCAGAACAGATGGCAGATGGGCTGGATAGAGCATAACCGGAGAGAAAAGGCAGCCTGGCTCTCGCTTCCTTTTAAAACAACTCATCTTTCCATGTCCCTTTACAACTCATAAAGGAGGAGCGGTACCTGCCCCCCAATGCTGACCAGATCAGTTAACAGGCTGTCAAAAATGAACATCAAAAACACAGGCTTTAATCTCTATGGAGATTCTCAGTCATCCAGGTCAGTGGTGGGATTCAAATATTGTTGCCACCGGTTCGGTGGGCGTGGCTTGGTGAGCGCGCTTTGCGCATGTGCATACACTTTGCGCGCGCACACGCACCAAGCGCGCACTTTGCGCAGGCGCAGAGGCGTTCTAACTCGCCTCCTGCAAGCCTGCACGATCCCGGTCGCTTCAGCAGCTGCCGCGTCGCACTCTTTTGTGGTGCACAAAGCAGCTGCGCTTCAAATTCAGCAGATAAATGGGAGCCCGGGCGGCTGGGTGGGCCCAACAGCAGAGCCAGCAGAGCAGTGGAAAGAACCAGTTCGGTCTCCACTGCTCATCGCTGTTACCGGCTCACCAGAAGCAGGCCGAACCAGTCGAATACCACCACTGATCCAGATCATGGTTATCCCAAAGGTGCTTTTTCAAGAGGCAACTGGACTTTCTGGTTTTTCTTTGAAGACATTTTGCTTCTCATCCAAGAAGCTTCTTCTTCTGAACTGAAGCATCTTCTTGAATGAGAAGCGAAATGTCTTCAAAGAAAAACCAGAAAGTCCAGTTGCCTCTTGAAAAAGAACCATTGGGACACAGGATTTAATATTAACAAGTCTGCCGCTGCACTAACATATTTGCATAGCAAAATAAGCAAATGCCCCAGGCTTTGAAATGTTAGCTCAAAGGTCCTGGAAATTATTTCTTTATCAATAAAGAATATTTGTAGCTCAGGGTTAAAATGAGGGGTACTTGGTACTTTCTGGGTTTGGCTTGTTTTCTTGCAGGTGTTTCATTACCCAAACTAGGTAACATCATCAGTGCTAAGTCTTGTCAGAGAGTACCAAGGACCCCTCAAATGAAGTCCTTTTCAGACATGAACCAGATTTGCTAAAGCAGGGGTCTTCAAACTTGACCTTGAACCAACTCCCAGAATTCCTCCTCCAGTCATGTTAGCTAAGGAATTGAAGTCCAGCAGTCTTAAACTTGCCAAGTTTGAAGACCCTTGTGCTAAAGGGACACATCATCCTGAAAGAATCTTGAGATGAAAGGCACTAAAACCACAAATGAATGAGATTTGATCGACCAAGATCACCAGAAAACCGGTTGGGTTCTCACATCTCACTGCATCATAAAAGAATCGCTTGAAAAACGTCACTCATATTCACAATTTAACACACTCATGTGAATTTCAGCAAAGTTTGATTTATCCAGAAAGCTGTGGTTTAGTGTGGCCTCTTGACCAAGTGTTGGTTTTAACCAACTTTTTGAATATATGGACTGAAGGACACTTCTTGCCTTCAAGGTTGCTTCAAGCTGGTCATGGGAAGCTAGCACAAAGCTTTAGAAGTCACCAGGAAAGGAGCTTGAGATATGAGGCGTAGAAGGATATTGAAATATATTTATCCTTCACAGAAAAAAAAGAGATTTAATGGACACGCTCTGCAAAGGGACTGAACCCAAATCACACTGTTAGCCAAGGAGCCCCATACAAAGCTCAAGATAAACACAATTAAGGGTTCCAGGCCTTCCAAAGAAAACACACCTGGAAAAGAGCAAAATTGGACAACTGCAAAGCTTCTTTGGAAGGCAAGCAGATGCTATCACAGTGGTTGGCCACCACTGCAGTTACTTCAACCTCGTCCAACAGCAGCCAGTTTTCAAGCAGATGTGGTTTTAGAATATGACCAAAGGTAGTTGGTTCAGACAAGTCAGCACAGCTAACAATCATGATCATGGGCACTGTAACAAGATGCAGAGAATGACAGATCCCAATCTGGGACTTGCTGCAATCTTGCAAACGTTAGGAAAAGGGAAGGGGATTTTCACAAACAGCAGGAAAAGTTGAGTGGTCTTCCAATGTATAAGGTATCCTTCATGAATTTGGCCAATATTTGACTGGTATTTATCACTTAAATAGTAGAAGAGCCATCATTTCATGTGCGGCTGTATCATCCCAAATTTTCCAGACAGAGATTGATGGAAAAGTTCACCCCATAACACATTCGTGGTATGACTAGCTTCAAAGCCATTGTGACTTCAGGTTCATATTTCTTAATCTAAATGCTGAACAGAGCATGCAAGATAGAAAGGCAAAAATTAAACGGGTATAGAGTCAGTCCTTGCTTTTCAGGTTCAAGGAAGAAAATGAAATCCACGAAGTATATGAATCAGCTACTTCTAGCCAAATGTATGTGTATATATGTGTGTGTGTGTGCACGCGCACACACACACACACACACACATCTTCTATTAAATCTAGTTAGGCCTTGAAAAAACTCTTTCCCCATACATTGCTTCGCAACATTAGCAATTTCAAGATTCTTTGGACTTCCATGCAAGAGTTGAATGTAAGTTTCATCTAAAGAAGTCAGAAGCCATTCTATCTTTTGGGATTTCTGTTTCTATTTATATTTTCTTATTTTGCAGCATTTATACTTCTCATCGATTCTCTTTCTTATTGGTGCTTTTTAATTTTTATTTTTCTATTTTAAAATTTAATAAATTATTATTTAAAAACCCAGTACCCAGCGTCCTTCACTATTGGCACACTGACTGCAAGAAGACGTCATTCCATGTGGCATGCCACAAATCGCCTACCATCACCAATCCAACTTTTAACTGGGAGAAAGTTCCAACAGTGAATCAGAGTCAAGACGGACATGCCTTTAAATGGGCAAACAAGCTCACTAATAAAAAATGTACCGTACACAACGGCAACTGAGAGAGTTTATTTGCAAGGCCATAGTCCAGGGCACTTTGTTCCAGAAACAAAACCTCCATAGCTCTGATTTGCCCCTGCCTTCCTCCCCCTCAGAAAAGCAGTGGCAGGGCATTGATGTAAAACATGAATCAGAAGACCAGAGAGCAAAGGCTACCAGCACAGAGCAGGCCTTTGTATAGGCAGAAAAGTCCTTCTGCACAAAAACGACAAAAGAACAACTTAAAATACAGACTTCGCTTGTAGTAGCTCATACCTACTACAAACGATTGTTAAATCAAAAGAAGGCCAAAACAATGTCAGCTCTGTACGGGCTTTCTACCCATTTTAAAAAAAAGATTTAACTTTACTATTGCTCGGAGCTCTGTTTGAAAACTTGAATAAGCAACAGACTGAACTAATCGCCCACTTCTGTGAGCTACCAAACCAGAATGCTGATCAGGCCAGGCTGGCCTTCTTGTGGGATGTGAGATTTGTTGAGCTTGGTTGAAGGCTCAATGGCTCACATATAATAATTGGTGCACCAGGGTTTGCTGCAGAAAATCATAACTGGCCAAGTTGACCATCTGCAACGAGCCCATCGCAACTCATAAATAGAAACCTTTTCCCCTCCAAGCATCAAAGAAAATTAAAAGATGCTGGAGGCAGGAATTTCAATCTCTAGGCTTGTCATTAGATGCTACAGAAACATGTAATGATTGCTAAAGAGTGCAAACATCAACAACAGCACACTTTGTTGTTGCTGTAGGGATGGGGTGATTTTACCACTACCATAGATAGAAGCATCTAGTCGACCTTGGCTGATCGTTAAAAGGCTTAGCAGATCAGAAACAGTGAATTATTGGGAAGATCAATGAGAAATCCCAGGGATGCAAACTAGACAGATAACTTGAGAAAGGTGTCCTAGAAGAAGGGTAATGGAATCCATTTCTATACCACTGCCAAGAAAACACGTGGATGTGTCCATGTAATCACCAAGAATTCATTTTTCAGGAGGGAACTGGACTTTCTGGTTTTTCTTTGAAGACGTTTCACTTCTCATCCAAGAAGCTTCTTCTTCTTCTTCAGAGCTGAAGAAGCTTCTTGGATGAAAAGTGAAACATCTTCAAAGAAAAACCAGAAAGTCCAGTTGCCTCTTGAAAAAACACCTTTGGGGAAACCATGACCTGGATGACTGAGAATCTCCATAGACGTTTAGCTGTGCAACAGCTGAAGAAGTTTCTTGGATGAGAAAGAGCGTTATCTTACATGAACACTTCTTCTCATCATGACGATGGAAAAGCAAAACATTTTCAAAGAAAAGCTTTCTTCAAAGAAAGTCCATTTGCCTCTTGAAAAAGCACCTTAGGGACAACCATGACCTGGATGACTCTCCATAGACACCAAGAGTTCAACTCGATAGGAAGCCCTCCTTTTTTGAACCTGGCATCAAAGCCAAGAGAAGTCAAGGCACAGTGTGGAGGCCGCCTTCCACTGTTCTGGATGGCCACCACATGGATGCGCTCTCTTGAACAGCCCTGTTTTCTTTACGGCCCTGTGATTCAGTTGATAATTAGAATGATTATTACCAGCCATGGCCAAAAAAAACATGCCGAACTGTGTGCAACTCATTTAACAACTACCTTGGTTAGCAATGGAAATTCTGACCCCCTCTGCAGGTGTAGATCAAGGACTACCTGCATTCACTGAACTGTAAGTGACTGATATTTATGTGGAAGTGGAAGTGAAAAGGGACAATACAGCACATCTGGAAAGCAGCAGCTTGAAGACAATTCCTCTAAAGCCGTCTTCCCCAATCTGGGACTGCACCTGGTCTGTTGGGTCTGCCACGTCCACATTTTTTTAGCCATAAGGCATACTCAAATTCTGGAGGCTAGAGCTTCAAAGCATCTGGGAAGAATCAGGTGGATAAATCTTGACTTCAAACCAGTGGTGCTATTCTACTGGTTCCGCCCAGTTCTGGTGTACTGGTAGCACCGATGATCAGCTGGCAGAAAACCGGTTTGCTCAAGTCTCTCCGGCGCTCTGCAGTTGGGCCCGCCTGCCCGTCCACCTGCCCGGGCTGACTTTTATTTCCTACTTTTAAAGCACAACTGCTTTGCGTGGTGCAGCAGATTGTCGCACGTCAACTGTTGAAGCGACAGGGAGAGTGCAGGATTGCAGGAGGTGAGCAGGAAAGCCTCTGCGCCTGCACAAAGTGCATGTTTGGCATGCACACAAAGTGTGTGTGTGCGTGCAAAGCGTGTCCACCAAACCATGCCCACCAAACCGTTGGTAAACCACTTTGAAACCCATCACTTCTTAGAACATAGAATAAGCCTGGAAGGGACCTTGTATTGTGGTTAGCCAGCAGCAGGTGCAGATGGCTGAGGAGAGCGAGGGCTCAGATGAGGGGCCAGGACCATTAGGGAGTGGTCTCCTGCCTTCAGAGATTGTGGAGGCTGGCAGCAGGGATGAGGAAGTTCCCAAGGAACCTATGCTATGTACGTGTGCACGCAGGAAAGAGCAGCTACACAGCACAGGTGACTCGGGAGTAAGGCTGCAAGGTAATGGCCCCTCCTTCAAGAAGATAAAAAGCCAGCTGTGAAAGGAACGTACTTTGCAGAAGGCAAAGACGTTTTGAAACTCCAGCCTCGTGGACATTCCAGTATCCTGAGTTTGTATTTGAAGATTCTTGTATTGCAAATTATTTCTTGTCTGTTATCTTTTGGCAAGCCTTGCACAGTTTGGCAAGGCTTGTGCTTATCACAGCTAATTATTTTGTAAAAGCATTCCAAGGTTTCTGTTCTTTTTGAATTGTGTTTGATTTGTTGGAAAAGGGCGCGGGTCAGAACACCTTGGAAGTCTTCTAGTCCAACTTCAAGCTCAAGCAGGTGACCGTATATAATTCCACACAAATGGCTGTCCAGGCTCTTCTTGAAAACCTCCAGTGAAGGAGCACCCACAACTTCTGGAGGCAAGCCATTCCATTGATGCAGTGTTCTCACCATCGGAAAATTTCTCCTTAGTTCTAGGTTGGTTCTGTGATAGTCTTCCATCCATTACGCAGTTCATTCCTTACACTTCAGATTTATATGCATCCTCAGAACAGAAACAAAGGTGGTGCAGGTTAAGAACCGTGCCTTACCTGGAAAACAGCCCTCTGACATCTGAGTACAGATATGGGGATTTTCACAACTTGTTAGGCAGAAAGGAAAATTTAATAAATGCTGCTTGGGTCAGCAAATTGAAAAAGGGTTTATTCTTAGTTGAAGGGGGAACATTCTTCATTCCTAAGTATTAATTACCTTCACTTTAATAACCAGCTCTAGTAAGTTTCACAAAGACAAATCCCTTCCCCTCTGTCTTTTTCTTTCTACAAACCATGCATTATCAAGAGTTCCTGCTATTCACGCTGCTTCCTGTTTGGTAGCGAAAGCCCGGTTTTATGTCTCCCTCCTCTCCTCCCTATTAGAACAGCCGTTAAGCTTACTCAGGCCAAGATCTGCTTGCGATGGAGGCGATAAAGATATAGGAGACAAATTCAGCAGGAAAAGTCCAACTCACCAACGGCAAGGAGAGAAAAACACTTCCATTGACAGTTAAGAAAGGCAGCCATTGATTTCTATAAAATGCAGTAAGCGGAGCCAGAAAGGTCTGACAAAGTCTAATTAGGAACCCTTAAATAACAGAAGAACAGAGTTGGAAGGGACGTTGGCGGTCTTCTAGTCCAACCCCCTGTTCAAACAGGAAACCCTATACCATTTCAGACAAATGGCTGTCCAGTCTCTTCTTAAAAGCCTCCAGTGATGGAACACCCACAACTTCTGAAAGCAAGTAGGTTAAGAAGATTGGGGGGGGTATGTGTGTGTCTATGTGTTTGGAGGAGAAGAGTTAATCCAACTTAATTCAGACAAGCACAACCAGTAGCAATCTAACTTTTCACCCAGCTTCCAACAGCCAACATATATGAAGCTGTACATCAGCCTTTGCTTTTGTTAAACAAACCAAATGGGGCGTTGGTCCTGCCTGAATGCTTCTTCTTGGGGAGCCGAAGGGAGAATCCAGGATGGGTCTAGTCTCCTAGCTCTGCAGACTGAGTTGAAAAACTGAGGACATACCCCCTGGTAACGGTCCCCAGTTCTGAACGACATTGAAGCGAATTCAGCTGCTCCTTGTCCTCAAACAGATAGCTCAGTTGATACTGCAAGAAAAGGGACATTTCCTCCCTATTCCGACCAGACAGAATACAGGGTGGGACTGGATTCTCCCTTCGGCTCCCCGAGAAGAAGTGTTCAGGCAGGACCAACGCCCCTTCTCCACTGAGCCGAAGGGAGAATCCAGGATGGGACATACCAAAGCTGGCTGATGGCTGTCCTATGGGTAGGATCTGGATTGGTTGGAGGTCCCCACCTCTACATGCACACCCTGCAGAACTCGTCTTCCAAAGGACGTCTCCACTGAGGCAAAGGAGTCAATTTTGTAATGTCTTATGAATGGGGTCACTGATGACCAAGTTGCAACTCTACAAATGTCCAGAATCGATGCCTGCGTTGCCCAGGCTGTGGTGGTCATTGTGCTTCTGGTTGAGTGCACCGTGGTTCTCCTGGGTACAGGAAGGCTCTGTAACTCATAGGCCTTTGCAATGCAGGCTCTGAGCCAGCGACCTACTGTGGAAGGTGTCACCCTGCGACCCAAAGTTGACAGCTGAAAGGAAACAAACAGGGCTTCCGTCCTCCTAAGAGAAGAAGTTCTTTTAATGTAAATACGGAGGGCCCTCTTAACGTCCAAGGTGAGCCATTTTCTCTCCAGTGCATGGGTAGGCTCAGGACAGAAGTTAGGCAAAATCAACTCCTGTGAACGATGGAATAAGGAGTTCACCTTGGGCAGAAAGGTAGGGTCCAACTGCAGAACCACCCTGTCTGCATGGAATACGCACAGATCCTTCCTGATGGATAAGGCCACCAACTCCGAGATACGCCTGGCCGAGGTAATGGCCTCCAAGAATGACATCTTGCACGTGAGAAGGCGAAGGCAGACTTTACGCAAGGGTTCAAATGGGGGAGCAGTCAGTGCCTGCAGGACCTTAGGCAAATCCCAGGTGGGATAGCAGTAGACCACCGGTGGCCTCAAATTCGTGGCTCCCCTAAGGAAGGCTTTCACCCTAGGGTGTTGGGCCAGACTAGTAGAGCCCTTGACTGAAATCACCGAGGCCAAGGCAGCCACCTGTCTCTTCAAGGTATTGGGGGCGAGACCTCTATCCAACCCATCCTTCAGGAACTCTAATACCTTTGCAACAGAAACAACAGTGGGTTCCAATGGGTGACTAGCACACCAACTGCAGAAAATCTTCCACATTGCGTTATATATCTTGGTCGTGGAAGATCTTCTGGATGGTCTGAATGACCTTTGTGGAAAACTTCTCCCGTTTCAGGATCCCCTGCTCAAGCGCCAGACGGTCAACCGAAACCAGGCTAGATCTGGGTGCTCGATCGGGCCCTGGCTGAGGGAGATCTTGTGCAGGGGAATTCTCCAGGGTCTGGTGACTGACAGGCCCACCAGGTCGGTGAACAAAGGACACCTGGGCCAGTAAGGGGCTACCAACAGAACTTCCGCCCTTTCTATCAGTACTTTCCTGATTGCCCCCGGAATCAGGGGAAGGGGGGGAAGGCATACAATAGTCCCTGTGGCCACCTGCACCGGAAAGTGTTGACCCCTTCTGCTCCCCAGGCAGGGAATCGAGCAAAGAACCTCAGGAGCTGCGTGTTCTCTGGCGATGCAAAAAGATCCAGAATCGGGCGGCTGAAGCGTTCCATCATCTTCTGGAACAGACTGGGATGCAGTCGCCATTCTGACTGGTCGACCGTGGCCATGCTCAACCAGTCTGCCTGCATGTTGGACACCTCCGAGATATGTTCTGCTCGTAGGGACAACAGGTTTCTCTCCACCCACCTGCACAATTGAGTTGCATCCTGCATTAGAGATCTGGAGTGAGTGCCCCCCTGCCAGTTTATGTGGGCCTTGGCAGCCACATTGTCCGTGAGGAGAAGAACATGTCTCCCCACCACCTCCTGCCTTAGATCCTTGAGTGCTAAGTGGGCAGCCCTGAGCTCTAGCCAATTTATGTTGTGGGTGAGCTCCTCTTGTGACCACCTCCCCTGGGTGACCTGGACTCCCAAGTGCCCCCCCCAACCATAGACACTGGTGTCCGTGATGATGGTAATCCTCTGGGGTTCCCTGTACAAGCACCCCTGATCCATGGCTCGAGACTGCCACCAATGGAGGGAATGAAGAACTGACAAGGGGACGCGAACCCTCCTTGGAGAGTCGCCCCTGCTCACCCTCTGGTAAGGGAGCAGGAACCACTGAAGGGTTCGGGCATGGAAGCAGGCCCATGGGACAATCCCGATGCATGATATCATTTTGCCGAGAAGTTGAAACATCAAGATGATAGGTGCATCTCTGGAAGACAGGATCAGCGACGTGACTTCCCTGATACTGTCTCGACACTCCTGTGAGAGAAAAACCTGTCCAGCCAAGGTGTCTATGATAGCCCCCAAATGCAAGAGCCGAGTCGATGGTACGAGGTGGCATTTGTCCAGGTTTATCGAGAACCCATGCTCTTGAAGAATCCTGATTGTTGACATTAGTTCCTCCTCCACCTGGGTCCAGAAGAGGATGCTATCAGGGTGTCATCCAAATAGCATTGGATCCTTATGGGTAAGGCTCTGAGGTGTGCCGCTACCACTGCCAAGAGCTTGGTAAAGGTCCAAGGGGTTGATGACAGGCCGAACGGAAGAGCCCTGTATTGAAAATGGTGGCCGCCATAGCAAAACCTGAGGAACTGACAGTGGTTGGGATGTATGGGCACATGGAGGTAGGCCTCCGTCAAGTCTACCGAGGCCAAAATATCTCCCTCCCGCAGTCCCTCTAGAATGGAGTGGAGGGAGTGCATCTTGAACCTTCGGTAGATTAGAAGTCTGTTGAGCCCTTTCAGGTTGAGGATTGCTCACCACACCCCCCCCCCCTCCCCGAGGCCTTTGGAATCACAAACAACATTGAATAGAAACCCTGTCTCTCCTGGTCTACCAGAACCGGCTGGATGGCCCAAATGTCCAGCAGATGGTGGATCACCAATTCCATGAGATCCCTCTTTGAGGGGGCCCTGGAAATGGGGCAGCACACAAAGGCTCTTGGGGGGGAGGAGAGAAACTCTAGAGACCTGACCGTAAGATTGATAGGATCCAAGTGTCCATCGTGGTCTGTTCCCACCTCTGCCAAAACAGTCCCAGACGGCCCCCTATGGGAGATAAGGTTCGAGCGTCACTTGTTGTGCCTGAAGGGTCTGTTGGAACCCCTAAAGCAGGGGTCCCCAACCACCGGTCCGGGGACGTACCGTCAGCGGAACAACTCCTACCGGGCGCGGCTTGCTGGCGCCGCCATCTTTTTCATGAAAAAGTGCTTCCAGTGAGCTTTTCCGGTAGAAAGCTCACGGAAGCACATTTTCATCAAAAGATGGCGGCGCTACGCCGGTGAGCTTTCCGGTAGAAAGCTCACGGAAGCACTTTTTCAGCAAAAAGATGGCGGCGCCCAGCTGATGCCGGTACCGGGCGGCGCCCAGCTGATGCGGTACCGGGCCGCGGCATCAAAAAGGTTGGGATCACTGCCCTAAAGGACCTTCTGCCCTCTTGCCTCTGACGCCCTCTGGCGGCAAAGGCCTGTCTATCAGCCTGAGATGAGGATCTTTGGAAGAAGGGCCTACTTTGATGGGGAAAGCCTGCTCCAGCTTCCCCCTGTTTAAAGGAGGGCTGTAGTAGGGATGAGACCTGTAATCAAAGCGCCACTCCTGGGAGAGCAGGATCTTTCACTTGTCCCTAGTTTCCATCAAAAAAGGATCTAGGGCCTCCCCAAAAAGCCATTCTCCCTTAAAGGGAGCCGACGCAAGCTTCCATTTGGTTCTGACGTCCATCTGCCAATTTCTTAGCCAGAGAAGCCTGCATGCTGTTATGGAAGAGGCCATGGCTCTGGAAGAAAATTTGGCTGACGTGAGGGTGGCATCAGCAGTCAATTGAGCCACAGCTATAATCTTATTCAGGTCCTGATGCACCCTGAGAGGTGGGATTCTGCCCTGTAGCTGCCTCAACCACCACAAAGAGGCCCAAGTAAAAAAAGATGTGGTCGTCGATGCTCTGATGGCCCAGATGTCGGCTTGATGAGCTCTCTGTAGTGCCATCTCCTCCTTCCGGTCCTCTGCCTTTAAAACGTCCTCCACATCAGGTGGGATGACAGATGAGGAAGCTAGGGCTACCACTGGGCCATCTACCTTTGGCACTTCCATAATGTCCAAAAGGTCCTTGTCCACATTTAATAAGGTAGACTCAGACCCACTGGGGCGAGTGTACATCCCAGGGGACTCCCACTACTTTTTGATCAGGTTCAGAAACATCTGGGGCACAGGGGCAGTGTCCACCACAGATGCTTTCTCAGTGAATAGGAAATCCTCCTGATCCTCTCCCTCCATGGGAAGGTCCTGAGTGACCATATCCTTTTTGAGATGAGCCGTGCTCTTAGCCTTAACCAGCAGAGTCTTGAAAAGAGCTGGCTGGAAAAGGCCCTTCAAGGAGGGGGGAACCTGCCACCTCCAACACCTCATCCAAAAAATCCCTTTCTGGAAGGAGGTCCCTCTCGGAGCCATAAAATTGGCTGCTTTCTGAAGGGGAGGCCAAGCGCTCTCTGAAGTGGATCGGCTGTTCTGCAGAAGCCTGCCCCTGCAGGATGCCTCTGTTAGTGTCCAAATAAGACAGCTGGCGCAGCTGGTTGACCTCTGCCTGCAATTCCTGTCTTATTGTTTGGGAGATCCAGGCTCTCATGAAGGATGGCATTTCTTGCATCTGGGTCTCCTCAGGCCATAAGCCAGCTGCTGTAGGTGTAAAGGTGGCTGTAGGCACAGGTCTGGCTCCACTGGAGACTTGGTCTGCAGGTGCTGCCATCAAGATCCCCTAAGGCGGCTCAGAAATATTGTGAGAGGTCTCAGCCTTGATTTGGAGGATTCCCTGCAAATCCTGAGTACTTGAGCCCCCAGTAGACCAGGCAGTCATATACTGCCTATCTGCCAGTTGGTCTGGCTGCCTGTCATCTTGAGGAGGCAAAGTTTGAGAGGTGGCTCTGTTTTCAGCCATCCTGGAATTTCTCACTGCCCTGTCAAACGGTCTATGGCTTTTTGTCTACGCCTGGCCTGCCTATCCTCAGCCCTAGAGGGTCTCTTAGGGGCTAGAGCCCTGGCTCTAATCCTAGCTGCTGCCTCCAGACCAGCAGACCTGGGCTTAGGAGATCCCTTTACAGCCTTCTCTCTACCCTGCTGAGGAACTGACAATTCTTGATCAGCTCCCCTGGTGGCCATCTTTGAGCCCGCCAAAAATAACTGTCACTTGACAGGGGTAGAGAAAGGGAAAAATAAGTAAAAAAACAAAAAAAATATTTAGCCTATGCTGTCAGCTACAGCCACAGTAGCTGTCCACCACTTCAGGAGACTAGTGCAACCCAAAATGGTGAGCTCAGCCCAGCTTCGCAATTCAAAAGCCAAGTCAGAGAAAAAAAGTTGAAAAACGGTTGACTCTTTGAATTGCAGCAAGCCCTGACAGGTCAGAGGCTTGCGAGCCTGGCGCTGGCTGCACCGCAATTATCAGGCAGACTCAAGCGTCTTGCAGCTGCCACGGTGCTCTGGGGACTGGATGGGGGATCAGGATTTAATCCTGATGGCCAGAACCACCACCCCAAGGGACAATCCTGGAGATGAACTGCAAGATTGTCCCCAAACGAAATAAATGGCCGCCGCCGCCAAAAAGGAACAGAAGCGCTTAGCGGCAGCTGCGGCTCGTCCCAGGCAAGGGAAAGTGGATCAGGAGAAGGCGAGTTGAATAAGACGCTGACTCCCGCCCCCAGCCCGGGCCACACGAGCTCTCAGGGTCACCTCCACCCAAGTTTTAGCACAAAACAGAAAAAAACCAGTCCACCAGCAAGAAAAGTCAAAAAATTAAAATAATAAGCATAAAAACGCAAACCAAAAAAAAGGCGCGAAAAAAATGAAAATGCTAAACTGGCAAGCCGGCTAGCTGTCAAACCTGATCTAAGCCCCTCTGCGAAAAAAGCTTAATCCATGGGTGAATATTCTTCTACAATCCTAACTATTCAGAGCCCTTAAAGGGTGGTCTGAACACGCTGAGACCGAGTGAAGAACTGGGGACCGTTACTGTTGTAGAGCGGCGGTAAAAACTTGAGGCAAAACTCGGAGCGAACTTCAAACTGTAACTTTATTACAAGAATAAAGGGTTGCCGCGGCTGCCGAGCTAACAGGTGATGCCGTTTGACAGCTCCTTTTATAGCCGGCTGTCAAACGGCATCAGCCAATAGGAGCGGTCCGCATTCCCGCTAGAAACACGGACCGGAGTGAAGACTGCGGGTTAGTCCATTGAACGCTACAGTTACCAGGGGGTGTGTCCTCAGTTTTTCAACTCGGTCTGCAGAGCTGGAAGACTAGAGACTACCCATCCTGGATTCTCCCTTCAGCTCAGTGGAGAATGGCTGGTTCCCATGCTGCTCTAAACGGCAGCTTGTTTTAAACCACGCTGTGCCACCTGCATTTTTCCCCCCCTTCTACAAGGCTTTTTGAAACTAATGAAAAAGAAAATGCTTTTGGGGTTTCGGTCAATGAGGGAAGGATTTTGGTGAAATGCTCATAAATGGAGGAGTGATGTTTTCGCACTTGTTTATTCATTCTAGTGGAGTGCTGAGTTTCTGCCTTTCATTGTCCAGTTAACTCTCCAACTGTCCATATTTTCATTCAATTTCAAGAGAGGTAGAGTAGCCTCTTTCTGCAGCAGAAATAAAGATCCCCCTTAGCAGCTGCAAAAACTTTTCCAAGGACGGAAATTTGGGGCTCAATTGTGGTCATGAGACGAGGACTATCCACATTATGTTTTCTGGTTGTATGGTCAAAAACTAAATATATTTAGTGGACATCAAAGGGGATGGAGAAAGACAGAAGAGATTCTCCCCACACACCTGGGGAGAGCTTGTCTCTTTGCGAGGGAACTTAAAAGCTTTAACGCCATCTGGAAATGCAATTTTTAAGGAAGAGAATTTCCTTTCCAGCAAAAAAACAGGTGGATGACCAATTGTGTGTTTGCTACTCAGTTCCATATTTAAGCCTAAAGTTTCACTTCTATACATAGGAGAATGCAGATCTATTTTTACTTATACAGTAAATATCTGAGCACATCACAGAAGATTAGCAATAATTCCTAAATCCCTATATTTAATAATAAGAACAATAAAATGGCACTTCTTCCACCCTTCAATCCAATTCTGGTCCTTAAAACAAATGCCTCTACTTTTTTGGGTTACAAATCAGATTAACCCATAAACTACAATTCAAAACAATGCAACCAACCACCATGTTTTCTGAAGTTTGAGAAGGCTGTGTCAAAAATCCTTCCTTTAAAAAAAAGTATTTGGCAGGGCTTAAGGGGCAAAATGGATTGTGCAACTTGTATCTTAGTGCCATCCCTTTTTACACTGCAGCCCTTGACAGGTTGCACAAAATTTGCTGCACTCCTTAAATTGACATAAGTTGTATAATGATGCTTCAGATCATGGTTTATAAACCCATATAAATTTGGTTTCACACAATCCAGTGTAAATCAAATAAACAGCTAAATTAATGAAACTCATCTTTATTTCTATGCCTTTTGTAAAAAAGCAATTAGTGGATTCCAAGATGTTAAGTTTAACATTTTTCCAAAGTTCTGATTCCTGTTCACTCCAATTCATAACTGCAGGAAAATGCAATTGGATATTGTGAAACATGACAAGGGGCAGGGGAAATTTCCAGGATTTAAGAGGTGCCTTAAACCCTACAATAAACAAACCACCCCTCTCAAAAGCAAAGAAAAAGAGGCAAGCATTTTGAACCCATTCATTCTGGAGATGCAAAAGGAATATTGACACAACGTATGTGGGCCAGGTTTTTTTGCATTCTCAGCGTTCAGTGATATGCAAAACAGAGAACTGTGGGTTCTTTGATAAAATATAATTGAATCAAACCACCTATATAACAGTATACCTTTTCCTTGTTCACATGCACCTTTATATGGAACACTTGATTGTTTTCCCATTGCAGATCAAGCAAGCAGATGCAAAACAACATTTTTATTAAATATACCAAGTCAGATAAACGTAATCAGCTCCTAATCTGTCAAGTTCTTTATAGGCTCACATTAAAATCTAGCTTAGCTTGTAAAACTAGAGACCAGGGTGGCATCAAAGAAAAGAAGGATATTAACCACATATTAATTTAATTAAGTTCCATTTAATATGTAACAGATTATAAAAGTTATGGAATCCCAGGCAACAGGAGCCAATTTGCATGTTAAACTACACACCCAGGGGATAAGCAGTTCAGGAAAGCACAATGTTAAAAGACTTTTAGATGTTTTTTTATACAAAGCTCCCTTTCTCTAACAATTCACCAATTGACACTCTTTGGTATAGAAACTAATGAAAAATGTTGTGAAAATAGAGGTGGAGAATGTGTGGCTGTGATTATCAGTGAACTCAAGAACATCTGAAGAACAACTGATAGCCTACCTCCGAGATAAATAATAAGAAAGACAAGCATGTTTAAAGAAGACAAGAGATTACCTTACTTTTTGTAAACTGGGACGGATGTCGCTTAACAATTTCTCACCACAAGACCACAGAGAAGTGATCATTCTTGAGTGAAACCATATCATTATTTTATGGGTACAGTTTGTATTTTCAGGAGGGATATTCGGGTTTGGGGGCTCTTTATTTGATTTTTAAAACACTCATGCAGCACAGGTAGTCCTCGACTTACACCAGCTCATTTAGTGCCGTTCTAAGTTACAACGGCACTGGAAAAAGTGACTTATGACCATTTTTCACACTTACAACCATGGCAGCCTCCCCTTGGTCACGTGATCAAAACCCAGGTGCTTGGCAACTGACTCATATTGATGACGGTCGCAGTGTCCGAGGGTCCTGTGATCCCCTTTTTGTGACCATCTGACAAGCAAAGTCAATGGGGAAGCCAGATTCGCTTAACAACCGCGTTCCTAACTTAACAACTGCAGTGATTCTCTTAACAACTGTGGCAAGAAAGGTCGTAAAACGGGACAAAACTCACTTGGCAACTGTCTCACTTAGCAACAGAAATGGTGGGCTCAATTGTGGTCATAAGTCAGAGATGGTATTCAGCCAGTTCGGACCGGTTCTGGAGAACCAGTAGCGGAAAGTTTGAGTAGTTCGGAGAACCGGCAAATCCCACCTCTGGCTGGCCCCACCCCCATCTATTCTTTGCCTCCCGAGTCCCAGCTGATTGGCTGGGTCTTCTTTTGTTGCCCTGCACAGGAGAACGGAGCTGGAAAGCAGGTTAGTGGGGTGGGGAGGGAATGGGATTTTGCAGTAATCTTCCCCAAAGAGTGGGGAGGGAATGGAGATTTTTACAGTATCCTTCCTCTGCCATGCCCACCAAGCCATGCCCACTAAGCCACATTCACAGAACCAGTAGTAGAAATTTTTGAATCCCACCACAGTCGTAAGTCAAGAACAAGATGTAAACCTGTAAATCTCATCCTGCAGGATTCATGTTACCCATCCTCAAAACAGCAGGAAATTAACTGCCATTAATTTTCATCACACCTGGCCTGATGAAAATTCAAAAACATTGGGATTTGTGACCAAAGAGGACTCAGCCACGAATTCATACAACATAGTAAGCTTTCTATGATAAGTTTGATTTTGGCCAAGGCTGTTTGAATCCTGCTACTGGTTTAGGATGCCGAGTTTGGCATAAAACCCAGCTTTAACGAAATAAGGATAAATATGAGGTATAAACTAAACACATGAGGTATAAGCTTAAATTGTGAGCGTGAGACCTGGCAAGTTTTAACTGATACTCAACAGGTTTGAATACAAATATCCCAGCCCAGATTCACTCTACAATATGATGATCCCTCCATTGCAACAAATCCTCATATGTATGGAAACAGTTAACCTAAGTGAAATGCTTGTATCCCATAATTTGTATGCACCGCATCTGTTTAATGTTTATTAAAGCACATATACAGTAGACACAAACACCACAACTAGTGCTTCCCAGACTGCAGGTATTATAGTAAACAATCAAAATGTTTTATTCAACGTGTCAATTTTGCAAGAGAGTTGAATCTAATAATGAACAATAGTGGTGGCATTCATACTTCATTAAAATAACATTGTTCAAAAACAATGTTGCAGCCTATACAGGTTTTAGTGTTCAGGAGCATACATTTTCTCTGCCCCAAGTCTAGCTACAACACTTGTTTTTACAGGAAGAACACCTGTTTCTGCAGGAAGCTTTGTTCAGTAATGTAGCTCCTTAATTTGATACGCTTAACCTTACTGAAGGGGCTGTAGTTAGATCTCATTTTTTGGTCTAAAAGCAAAAGGCCCCAATTAATCCTTAAAATTGTGTCAGTATGATTTTTACTTTCCACTTCCTCCAAAAGAGAACAGGTTTGACGTAGTAGATAAGGCAACAGACTAGTAACCAGAAGATTGTGAGTACTAGACTTGCCTTAGGCCCAAAGCCAGCTGGATAACCTTGGGCCACTGGTTCTTTCTAGGAAAAAAGCAATGGCAAACCCATTTTTGAAAGAAAACCGCAGAGATTAGTCCAGGCAGTTGTCAGGAAGGAAGGAAGGAAGGAAGGAAGGAAGGAAGGAAGGAAGGAAGGAAGGAAGGAAGGAAGGAAGGAAGGAAGGAAGGAAGGACCTAATACTGTTTTAATCTCATAACCATCTTGAAAAGATTAGGTCAAATTCTAACCCAGCAAATCTCAGAGCTATACAGGTCTATGAAAGCAATTCTACCAAATCTGAAGTTACCATTCAGGGCAAACTTCCTGGTCTAGCACCCCTGGTTTTAGCAATGCCTCATCATTTTTGACTATGATTATCAAGCAGGGTCTCAGATAGTCTGCTTAGTCCCAAAGCTATCTTGTTGTCACCCAGTCCTGCACATCCAACATCCAGCTGGCTTTTACATCCTTTAAATCCTGGAAACTTAAATTATGGTGGTCATCTAGCACTGTTCAGAATGGCCCACTACAGAAGAAAATAGCTGTCAGCAACGATGTGCCTTAGCAGCTGTGAAATGTACAAAGATAACAATAAAGGCTTCCTCTCAAGTCAACTTTTTGTGATTTCATGCTACCACTTATAGAATGGACTCATGCACAATAAGAAGGCTGTTTGTAATAATTGTTCCGCCATTGGTATCAAAGCCAAAGGAAAATAACCATACAATAGAAGGTAGACCTTGAAGAATGACTAATATTCATCAACTTGGTGATATATATGACTCAATGATTTGAGAATTTTTCCTTCCGGCAAACATTACAGATTCAAAATTACTTAGTCATTCTGAATGCACTACAAAGTAGCTGTGCAGGATGAGCACTATTCCAGGGGTGCCCTTAACAGATATTATTATTATTCTATGAACTGGCAAAGCTCACATGGTGATTTGTAGATAGCAATGCAATCACATGATGGAAGCGGTTCCTTTGAAAAGCTGAGTATCTGCAGGTTGAGGTGGAAGAAAAACACCGAGGTTCTTTTTTTTTTTTTTTTACAAACTAACGTTTTAAATATATAGATGAAGTGGCCAAAATCTCACAAAATCAAACCCTCTTCAGATCATTTGAAAACGAGCAACCTGGAATCTCACATGATTTTGCAATCTCTTTAAATTTCAACCATTTAAAAATTATTTTGGCCCTCCCTCCACTGCATCAAATTACATGATGGCACCAGGAAAGAAAATTATCATGGTTCCTGGTTTTATTTTATCAGTTTGTCAAAATATATAATGCAGAAATACAAAAAAAAATATGAAAATAAGGGAGAAATAAGGGAGGGAAAGGGGAAGGGTAGAAGGGAAAAAGAAAAGCATTGACTTCTAACTCCTTTTGGTAAAGCACAATAAGGTAAGTAACACGAAACCTAACCATTTCTATAACTACAAATCTATATAATCAGCAAAACCCAAAATCAAAGTTTCATTTTTTTCCCACCTCAATCACAAAGTCCTAAAGCAGTTTTCAAGTAGAAACAAAATTAATTGTGTTTTTTTCTTTGATCAAAGGAGTCAATTAGCCCTCTCTGCTAACTCCATCAATTTCTGCAGCCATTATCCAATCAAAGTGCCCTTCCATTTTGGTGCATAATGTAATCTTGCTACCATCAACATATAAAACATCAAAGTTCCAACTTTTTTTTCAAGTTCTTTATCCATTAAGCCTAAAAGTAAAGTTTCCGGTTTTCATCTTTATATTCTCTTTAAAAATCTTCTGTATTAAGATGTGAATCCTATTCCAAAATTTCTTTTTAAAAAAAAGTTTTTATCATGCTTGTAGCCATAATGATATTCCTTCCAAACACTTAATACTCTGCAAGTAACTAAGAAAATATGTGGGAACAGGAACAACAGAAAGGAAGAAAAGTATGAAAATTACAGGCTTGCAATAAGTTTAGCATTAAAATGATATCTAGGAAAAATAAAAATGAAGTTCCAGAAAATAAAGTATACATGTAAATCAGTTCCCAAAACAATCCTGTTATGTTCAAAAGGCTGCTATTTAAAATAAATGTGGCAAAGATTGAAAAACAATCTCAAACTTCCTCAATTGTACCAATTGTCACACCTCTCTTGGCTGCCATGAACTTCAACTGGCCATGGATCCATTTCCAGCATTAATAATATCCTAGGTATGGGAATTCTATTTCCTTTGAAGTATGATAATAAAACCTTGGACAATACCAGTCCTGGCAGCAATCAAAGCCATTCAAGAGTCAGCACAGTTGTGTGTTGAAATGATCTTCTGGAAATAAGCTTTTCTCATTTCCCTTCAGCCTGTGTTGATTAAAAATGGATTGACACATAAGCACATAATAAAAATCAGTCAAGCCAAGCATGGATAAAAGAGGTGAAGTTAAGAACGGAATGCCGCGATTCTTCAAATTTATAACTGACCCATCAAAAAGCTATGGAGTGGAACAAGTGGCCAGTTTTAAGTTTCTGGGTGTTACCCTAAAAGAGGACCTGACCTGGGGTGCTCACATTGCAGCACTGGTCAAAAGGGCCCAGCAGAGATTATACTACCTGAGACTTCTCAGAAAACAACAACTAAATGAAAAACTGCTGGTGACTTTCTACCGCTGCACCATAGAGAGCATTTTAACATACTGCACCTCTGTATGGTTTGCCAATTGCACAGGGGCAGATAGGAAAGCACTCCAGAGGGTTAATGTCATTGCCCAGAGGATCATGGGTTGCCATCTCCCCTCTTTGGAAGAGCTTTATAGCTCCCGCTGCCTTAAGAAAGTTCAAAACATTCTCAAAGATCCATCTCATTCTGGAACCCTTTTTTTGAACTATTACCATCTGGCAGACGGTACAGGACAATAAAAATAAGGACAAATAGGCGGAAAAACAGCTTTTACCCCAGGGCAGTAGCTCTCTTGAATTCTACTGTATAGAGCAGTGTTGGTGCGGTGTCGGGGGTTTTCAATTCAATGTGTGGAGGGTGAAGGATGTGTGTTTGTGTTTATTTTCATGGTCATGATGTGTACTGAAGATGGTGTTTGATTTCGAGGTGCAATGACAATAAAGTAAAGTAAGTAAACTAAACTATGAAAAAGAAGGAGCAAGCTTTCTCAAGTTCTCCAGAACTTCTCATTAAGGGGTACCCAAAAGCAAGCGATGAGGGGGGGAAAAGCTGAATTGGACCATGTAATTTTACCACCAGGTTTAAGATGGAGAAAGCAATCTAAAAATACTAACAGCTGCAACAGATTGTAAGTTTTAGAACTGTATACAGGATGGAACGCAGCAAAACCAGCTCAGTTAGGTGTACATCTACTGATTATACCATCTTCAACTCATATCAACGTCATTGCCTCCTCACTGCTCAAAGTAACAAAAACACCTTCATCGTTTTAAGTAAAGTTCAACAGTTGGAACACACACGTACTCCAGTGCAATTTCCTCGGGCTCTAAAACAAATTCTTCATAAGTGCCAAGCTGGGTTAACTTATCTGAAGATCTGCAACCTAGTTGAGAAGGTGGGATTTTTAAAAAAAAAGTCTATTTTACATTGTACTGTGCAATGAGTTTGTTGCAGACTTGCTTTGTTTTGTACTCACAAATGTCATGTGTTAGGGCTACAATTTCTAGAGTTTGCAAGTAGATCAACCCATTTCTGTGCTTTATTCTCTATTGGTTTAACATCTGGCATCTTGACTACACTTGGAATCAAATGTCACTCTCAGTCTGAGATAAGCATTGTAAGCCTTTTAGAAGTAAGCAAATTCAATAAATCTCTTGTCAACTACATAATTATCAATGCCTGCATGCTAGTAAGGCAGTAGGATCAAGTCCCTATTCCTGGCACGTTGCCAACACACCACTTAAAAATTGCTTTCAAGTTACATTTAAATCCTGGTGACTCCATGGTTGTATCCATGCAGTTTTTTTGAAAATAATTCAGAAATCGTTTGTTCTTGGGTATTCCAGATCATCACTAGGTCACCAACTAGTGGGCCGGGGACCACTGGCGAAAATTTTGGTGGTCCACAGAGAAATGTCTCCCCCCCCCAAAGCACACACCCCCAAAGCAATTAATCCAGGCTACATGGAAACACAAGGCTGCGCCGCCCACATGGCCCGCCCACCCACTGGCCCCCACCCTTCAGCCGAGTGCAAACCTTACCTTGAGTAGAGCCATGCGAGCTGGATCTGGAAGGTAAGACCAACAGTGGGGGAGGTAAATCCACCCCGGGATGGCTTGCTGAGGTTGGTGGGAAAGTTGGTCCCATATTCCAGAGCTGCAGTAGTCACAGGACTGGCCCTTTGGTCATCCTGGAGCAGCTCCTCCAGTCCATGGCAGGCCGGTGCACCCAGGTGGAGGAGCAGCTGCTCCGGGATGACCAAAGGGCCAGTCCTGTGACTACTGGAGCTGTGGAATATGGGGCCGACTTTCCCACCAACATCAGCAAGATACCGTCAGTCAAAATTCATATTAGTGGTCTGCGGGATTTAAAATTATGAGTTTGGTGGTCCCTGAGGTCCAAAAGGTTGGTGACCCTGTCACTAGATATTCTGCCACTCAGATTTGTTCAAGTATTAACCAAGGCCAACTTTGTTTGACTTTCTAGACCCATCAGTGTTGGCTGTTTTTTTTTAAAGCTATACCGATTTGAATACTGGTAGTCCTTGTGTTATGACCACAACTGAGCCCAAAATTTATGTGGCTAAGCGAAACACTTGTTAAGTGATTTTTGCCCCATTTTACAACTTTTCTTGCCACAGTTCTTAAGTGAATCATTGCATTTGTTAAGTTAAGTAACAGGGTTGTGAACTGAACCTGGCTTCCCCATTGACTTTGCTTGTCAGAAGATCGCAAAAGGGATTCTTGGGACACAGCAACGGTCATAAATATGAACCCATTGCCAAGTCTCTGAATTTTGATCACATGATCATGGGGCATGCTGCAAAGGTCATGTTAGGAATGATAGTCACCTAACAGTTGGGTTGGCAATATATAAACCAGGATAGTTATTTAATACTGTTGTATCTTTAAGAGAATGCTGTAATTGTGATTGGCTGAGGTTCCTCCGACGGCCATAAGATGGAGCCAGAAACCTGGTTTGTTCTCTTCTTGCATTTCCCTATTGCCTTTTGCCTGATCGTTGTTCTGCTTGGATTGCTGTGAGTCTTGCAAACTGTTAGCAAACTCCGTTTACTGAACTTTGTTTATGATACTGGACTTCGTTTTTGGATTATCCCTGGACTGATTGTATTGAATACTACCTGCTTTAACCGTGTATGATTTGGACTGTTTGTTGGACTTTGTTTATCCGTTTACAGGAAGTAAAACCTACATTTTACTATTCAGTGTTTCTGTATGCTGGTTGTGTGTTATTCTTCACCACTCTCACTACGTTTCCCTGAGTGCACTCATTCTCCTAATGGGGAATACCTCAACAGGTCATAACTGTGAAAAACGGTCGTAAGTCTCATGTTTCAGTGCCGCTGTACCTTTGAACGGTCATTAAACGAACTGCTATTACATCAAGGACTGCCTGTAATACAGTTGAATGGGTCTTTGCTGGAAAATCTAGTCTAAGCAGGCAAGGACAAATAAGTTCTGGAAGAAGCCACTTTCATATTGTTGCCTAGAAAACCTGATTATTGAAGTCTACTCTAAGGAAGAACACTGAGCTTTGGACACAAAACAGATTGTATTACCTTTTGGACAGATAATATCTACACTGCTGCTGTGTAGGCTATTCTAACAGTTGCGGAAGAAGCAGAAAGAACATCGTTGAGAACCAACCATAGTCTAGGCCAGTGATGGCTAACCTTTTTGTCATTGCGTGCCAAAGGTGTGCATGTGTGCATGCACCTGCACCCATAATGCAATGTGTGCATGACCCCCTGCCCCCTGCGCATGCGCCCTCACCCCTAGCCCGCGCGCCTCTGCACATGCACGCATGCATGCACAACAGATACTTGACAAATCAGCTGGTTGGTGGGAGGTGCGCGCGCATGTACAGTGGACCTGATCTGGGTTGACAGCTCATGTGCCAGCAGAGATGGCTCTGCCTGCCACTTCCGGCACGCGTGGCAGAGGTTCACCATCATGGGTCTAGGATCGTGTTGGCGAACCTATGCCATGCATGCCGGAAGTGGCATGCAGAGCCATTTCCCCCCGCACACGAGACATCGCCCGGAAGATCCCTACTGCGCATGTGCGTAGGCTGCCACCCGACAGCTAAGTGTCGGGTATCTGGAGCCCATGCACAGGGGGTGGAGAGGGGTGCGTGGGAGACACGTGCACATGTGCAGACGTGCTGCATGCAAGAGGGGAATCGTGTGTGCAAGCACTGATGCACGGCGCATGAGGGGGGAATCGCATACACATGTGCAGAGATGTGCTGCACACGAAGGGATCACACTTGCATGCGCAGATGTGTTACGTGTGAGGCAGGGTGCATGCGCGGGGGGGCAGCACACATTGCCTTCTGGGCACGCGAGCTGAAAAAGGTTAGCCACCACTGGTCTAGGCCGTATGAATATTGTCTCTGAAACCAACATCACAAGGGAAGCAAGTAAAAGAAGGAAGGAAGCAGAGGGGTGGAGAACATGCAGTGAGAAGAGTTCAGAACAGTTAAATTCACCTGCTTGCAGGGTTTTTTTTTTTTTTTTTAATGCTTTAGAATTTCTCTTTTCTAAAGAAAACTGCTAGATTGAAGTCTTAACTTTTCAAAAGGCTCTTAGGTATGTTTAGGAACACAGGAAGTGGCTTTATAGTGAAGGCAGAATTTGGGTCCATCTAACTTTGAATTGTCACCTCTGATGGGTGAAGGCTGTCTAGGATTTTAATCTCATGACCTCCTGAATTCTGTTTGGATTAAATCTGTAACTTTTGGCATGCCAACTTTCTATAATAGATGTACACTGCTTTTTTTCTGTACTAATTTCACTTATCTATGCACTGATTATGCACAACCATAATCTACATAGACTCCTTGCAGATAACAACAAAGGCAATAAAACTCCGAACAAAAAATGACAATAGCTCAGGTGGTTCTAATCCTAACTTTAACCCATCCATTGTCTCCCAAACACCCGCATTATTTTCATTAGCTCCCTGAATGTCACTAGGCTAGGAGCTAACTTGGCCTTCAACAGGTCTACAAGCTCCTGGTTATTTATCTCCTTGGTAACGGGAATCAGAAGTAGAGATTGCTGGGGATTATGCACCAGGTACCTCGCATAAGGAAAGTGGTCTTCCCAGTAAGGAGGGGGGGGGTGTCTAGATTTTTTAGTAAATTGATTTGTGGGACAAAGGATAGGAAAAATTGGGAACCAAAGCCACAAATACCAGTTATATATGTAAAACTTTCTACAATGAAAGAGATCATATTAATGTTCAAGGTCCTATAAACAGGATGGCTAGTCAAATGAAAGCAAATATATATGTCCCAGGATAATGTTGCAGGATCCAATCTGGGTCGGTCCCCAGGACCAGAGGTTTAATTTCCCAAGCTTTCAGACTTATGCTGGAACCCATCTTCAGAGAACTTCTCTCTAAATAGAGTAGAGTAGAGTAGAGTAGAGTAGAGTAGAGTAGAGTAGAGTAGAATAGAATAGAATAGAATAGAATAGAATAGAATAGAATAGAATAGAATAGAATAGAATAGAATAGAATAGAATAGTTGGACACACAAGGAATTTGTCTTGGTGCAAATGTGTACATAAAAGTGTACATAAAAGAAAAGATACATTCGTCAAGAATCATAAGGTACAACTTCTCTCTAGTAGTGTGTGAAGATGAGCTCCAGCACGAATCTGAAAACTTAGAAGACTAATCGTCTGGTCCCAATGGCCCACCCAGTTTAGATCCTGCAGAATGGCTAATCATTAATCATTTTCAATGCACAATTGAAAAACGTAAAAAGTAGGTTTCTGGGACAGTCTCACTTCCGGACACTGATTAGAACAGCTTTAGAAAAGGTGTTACTTGAACTGATCACAGTGCTGGGTCAAATTTAGTTGTTTGTCTAGCACAACTACCCCACACATTATGGTTCCAAAGGCTACTTGTGGGTTGAACTTTTACATCCTTCCTAATTGCTTCTTCATTTTCAATGGTGCAATTAGTCCAAAATCCCCCAAAGTAGTTAGTCCAGATTTTGAGAATTTTTTTTTTAAAACTACAATAATCAGTATTGCTCAAGTCTGTTGGATCTGCCAATTACTTTATATTAATGCAACTAAAAGAAGATCCAATCTTCACCCTCCATCAGATAACAAGATCCTTCCAAACTTTCTGTGTTTGCAGAGATATCACACCTTGCAACAACTGTCGTGCAAATATGAAGAAAGCTGGGGAGGAAGCAGCCAGATGTTTTGACTCAAGGACACAAAGATTTCAAGAAAACAGACCTTATTACCATCCTTCTGCCTTTCTTCACCTTTAATCAGTATCATAAAATCAGTTTAGCTGAACTGAGGACAGGATAGATAAAATCTTGCAAAAGCAAACACACGAGCAAAGGAGGAGGGAAAGATAACTCAATTTGGATTCCCCTCCTTTTTTTAAAAAAAATCATTTCCAGCCTTCTATAATATTAAATAGGTCTTTGTGGTTTAATTTGAAAATGATTTCTTTTTTATTTTGGGTCCAATTTAATGGTATTATCAGCTTGCTCACAAAGCACACTATGGCATAGAACAAATAACTACATTTTATTGCGGTGAGTCACAAAAAAGTAAACCAACATAGTACTTGGGCATGGTAAGGGAGTCAATCTATCAGGAATCTAGACATGAATCAATTATATTATTTAGTTCCCATGACTAATTCTTGAAGAACTAGCAGATGACTTTACCTCTACCGACTAAGAAGGAGAGAACAAGCAAATATCTTATTGCTCCTTTCCTGAGATAGAATTACTAGATAATCCTTTTTTGTCCCCAAGTCATATGATGTCTACGAAGGATATTTCGGCTTTCACTTTCCCTATTAGACAAGTCTTTGAAAGTTGTCTTTGTAAGATGGAAGTGATATGAATTTTTTGGGAAGTACAATATTGGCGATCTAGCATTTTTTTTTTATTCAGTAAAAGGATACATTCGTATCGTGTTTATAAACTGCCTAGTTGCTCCAAAAGGTTTTTCTTTCTCCCCCAAAGTAAACAAACTAAAATGTTTCATTATGGAAAGAAAATAAAAATAAACTCTTCTGAATGGGATTTAATTGGAATGTTGCTAAACAGTTCAAACGTAGTAACTCAATGGTTCATGACTTAATAGGAGGGATTGAAAGACACAGCAATTCAATGGTACACTGGATGTTCATAATCTAGATTTGGTATCTAGATAGCATTGTAAGCATTCTGGTTCCACCTTGACTTGAACAAAGATTATTATGTTATATTAAGAATTGCTGTTACGAAACATGGTGTTTCCAAAAACAGAAAGCTTTGTGCTGGGGAAAAAAATACCACCACTGTGGAAATGAGTGGACCAGATTTATCTGGAGAGCTACATAAATCTTTACGTAATACCATAATACTGTTCCTCCCCAAATCCCTACAGCTATTACTTCTACTATATGTTTAGTCAAATGTACATCTACACAGTTCAAGCCACTGCAAGACACGTTTCTATGCATCTGTGGGTAGATTAGCTGTTGAGCACCCTAGCAAAACTTACCATGACTAATGTTATTAAACACCTGTGGGCCACTTTTTTAGCAACAAGTGGGGCTTGTTGTCTCCTTCTATGATGTTTCATCAACTGCCTTGATCCACTCTAAAATCCTGGGATTTTCTGGTTGTTTCTCATGTGAGCCATGGTGGCGCAGTGGTTAGAGTGCAGTACTGCAGGCTACTTCTGCTGCCTGCCGGCTGCCTGCATTCAGCACTTCAGATCTCACCAGGCTCAAGGTTGACTCAGCCTTCCATCCTTTTGAGATGGAGAAAATGAGGACCCAGATTGTTGTTGGGGGCAATATGCTGACTCTGTAAACAGCTTAGAGAGGGCTGTAAAGCCCTGTGAAGTGGTATATAAGTTTAAGTGCTATTGCTGTTGCACATTAACTCTGCCCAGCAGTTCGATTCTGACTGACTCAAGGTTGACTCAGACTTCCATCGTTTTGAGGTTGGTAAAATGAGGACCCAGATCGTTGGAGGGGGGGGGAGGCTGACTCGGTAAACCACTTCGAGAGGGCTGTAAAGCACTGTGAAGCAGTATATAAGTCTAAGGCAGGGGTAGGGAAACTTGGCTCTTTTATCACTTATGGACTTCAACTCCCAGAATTCCTAAGTGAGCCATAAAAGGTTCCCCATCCCTGGCCTACTGGTTTTTCAGTTGTGGGGAAAATCAATTTTTGACTTGAATGGGACTGTTTAATATACAAATGTAGGACATATAAAGAATATAAAGTCCCATTCAAGTCAAAAATTGATTTCCCCCACAAGTGAAAAACCAGTAGGCCAGGGATGGGAACCTTTTATGGCTCACTCAGGAATTCTGGGAGTTGAAGTCCATAAGTGATAAAAGAGCCAAGTTTCCCTACCCCTGGTCTAAGGGCTATTGCTATTCCCTGAAAATAATTGTTGCTATCTGCTGCTCTACAGTTGATCTAAATAGTAGCATGCATTTGCAAATTCATGGGATATAGAGAGTGGCTATCAATTTAGCTCTAATGTCACTAAAGAGATGTCTCATTGTGATTTTTTTTTTGAATAGCAGGAGGGGGGAATTTTTGCAAACACTGGAGCCAAAGCAAAGAATTTGCCCAATCAATAATTGCCAGGTTCCAATAATTGCTGCGAAATGGGAACTGGTTAGCCTACCCATTCATCCTCACCCAATTCCCCATCTTAAGGACCCACATTATCTTACATTTCCTGCAAATCCATTGTACCAACTGCAACAGGGTCATGGTTTATCTGGCCAGGGCTTATTGTATTGTCTGAATGCAGCTTCAACAGCAAGCCACCTGAATAACAAATTTTGAATCATGGCTAAACAAAGATCATGGCTAAACAAAACCATCATTAAACTAACCGTGAACTGAATCGCTGGAATACCTAAACCTGCTCCCTGAGCAAAATCTCTCTCACAGAGCCACTTCCATAAGTAACAGAACAGAAAGAGGCATGTAAAAACCTTGTGCAGGGTTCAAGGCATTTCACCGTTTCTACTTCAGAAGAATCTAACCACACAGCCTAACTAGGAATCATTCAATTGTCTAGGTCCGATAAGCAAAAGTATTTATTTCGAATAAAAGCTCCCCGACGACCGACAGAAATATTGCAAATCCATTTCCCAGTTTCAAATTACCCTAGCAACCCCACTGTTTGCTTTCAGCCCAGTCTTTAATTACTGTGGCCCTCCCTCAAACTTTGCTCCCAAATGAGAGGTTTTCCGATGTGCAGTTCAGTTCTGGCAGAAGGCTAATAACCAGCTTGACAGGTTCTGACAGGTTTGGGAGGGCAGCCGAGACAGCAGGAGTTGCCCGGATGGCAGAATAAACCTGGTCAAGTTTATAGCACTTCCTCCACTGAATTTTCTGGGAAAGGCAGAAGATGGTAGATTTTAAAAACCCACCAGAAAGCCGATTAGTAATGTTAACAACTCTACCACTGATATTTTTTTGCTGAAGGAAATCCACCCAACAAAGTTGGACATTAAAACCTAAAAATTTCTCTGAAACTAAATAAACAGTTACATTATGCTATCTAGGATTATAAAACAAAGCCTTAATTAAAGGAGAAAAAGCTGGGACTTTGAGCTACTTCATACATTGCTGAACTAAAAACCCCAACAACTTTCATCCTTGGTTGTGCTGGTTGATGGTTATTGGGAGCTTGACTGGCACAATATCTGGAGAACCATAGAGCTCACAAATCCCTGATCTGTTGAAAAGAGGGAGGGAATTCCTCATTTAGCAACTATTCAAAGTAAAAACAGATCTCCCCAGAGCTACTTAAGGACCAGTTTTGAAGTTCTGACAGCTACACACACACAAACACTGAAGTCACACATGACTGCATTTTGGCTGTGTGGCAACTGGCTTGCATTTACACGATTTGCACCGTCCTGCAGGAATAGATTTTCAGGAGAAACAAAAGCACCAGCTAATACAAATGAACATGGTTGTTTTAACGTGCAAATTTATTTACTTATGTCTCAAATCAGATTTAGGCAGCCGGATCTTTTCAAATGAAAAGCCAGGTCTTGCCTGGCACCGAAAAGCAAACTGTATTGTCAAGAGAATTATGCTCCAAAATTGTGGAGTGTGACAATACACAAGAAGGCTCTCTGCTGTGTCATTTCCCAGCCTGGGGGAATTCTGTAAAAGTTTGTCCTCCAAGTGCTTTAAGTTTAACTAAGGGCTCCATTTCAGAAACAGCTGAACAAAGCTTTATGGTATGACATATTCTGTGAAATCAGAGTAATTGAACCTTGGTACTGAAAGAGCAAATCAGCATTTTGTTATGTACAAAATCCGAAGGCTGAGTAAGGTAAAAACCAAGTTGATAAAAAGCTGGGCTTTTTTCTTTTATGGCCAATAGAACTGAATACAGGCAGTCCCTGACGTACGGCCACAATTGAGCCCAAAATTTATGTTGCTAACCAAGGCAGCTGTTAAATGAATTTTGCACAAGTTGTTAAATGAATCATTACAGTTGTTAAGTGGATCATGGAATTGTTAAGCGAATTTGGCTTCCCCTGTTGACTTTGCTTGTCAGAAATAATTAGGAAGGTTACAAAAGATCAATCAATCAGAATGATGCTGGAAGGGACCTTGGAGGTCTTCTAGTCCAGCCCCTTGCTCAAGCAAGAGATCCTATACTGTTTCAGATAGATGGCTGTTCAGCCTTTTCTTAAATCCTCCAGTGATGGAACACTTATAATTTCTGAAGGCAAGCTCTTCCACTGGTTAATTGTCCTCACTGTTAGGAAGTTTCTCCTAATTCCAGGTTGCTTCTCTCTTTGATGAGCTTCCATCCATTGTTTCTTGTCCTGCCTTCTGGTGCTTTGGAGAATAAGTTGACTCCCTCTTATTTAGGACAGCCCCCCAAATAGTGGAATACTGCTATCATGTCACTCTTTACTCCTTCTTTTCTCTAGACTAGCCATATCCAATTCCTGCAACCGTTCTTCATGTGTTTTTGTCTCCAGGCCCTTGGTCATCTTAGTTACTCAGAGGATCACATAACCCTCGGATCCTGCAATACACCAGTTGCCAGGTGCCTGAGTTTTGATCACATGACCATGGAGCTTCTGCAACAGTCATAAGTGTGAAAACTGGTCATATGTCACTTTTTTCAGTGTTGTAACTTTGAACTGTCACTAAATGAATGGTTTTAAGTCAAGGAAACTGTAACCAGTAATGTGGTTTCCCTCTCTCACCCAGTCACAAAGTCACCACTTTTCAATCACCTATCAGGAAAACAAAATATGTACCACCTCTTGAAGAATGAAAGAGTCTTATTTGGCTTTAACTTAAGTTTAACTCTCTTTCTGTATGCAGAAACAAAAACTTGGGAGTTGAGTTTTAGTAGATATCCCCTTACCATCACTATTCTCAAATTATACACTGGTTTACAGAACAGGGCTTTTCTAAAGTCACCAAACAACAGACTTCCTGTGTATTATCCTGCAATTAGGAGAAGCTAAAAAGGCAAAAAGGAAGTGTGTAATACAAACAAATTCAGCCACCCACCTACCCACCCAGTTTTCTGCTCTGCAATACAATCCAGCAAAGAGCCATTTTTATTTTGCTTCAATTGGATGAGTTAATGTTTAATTTTTTACCCCCTTTCATTAGCGATCTTGGGCTGGTACATTGCTAAGTGAATCTAGAAAGCAAGTATTTCAATAAGAGCTCTTCAGCTGCAGCAAACTAAAAAAAAACCAAATCATTTAGTTCAGCATCTAAGTTTTAAATACTGTTTTAACCACATGCTTCCAGAAGAACATAGAAGGTAAAAACAATGAAAGCAATGACCGTCTTCATGGATACGAGGGCGATCTGAAGACAAAAAAAAAAAAAAAAAAAACCTAAAAAAAAAAAAAAAAAAAAAAAAAAAAAAAAAAAAAACCCCCCCCCCCCCCCCCCAAAAACCCCCCCCAAAAAACCCCCCCCCCCCACCCCGACCCCCCTTCCCACTGTTAGGAAGTTTCTCCTTAGTTCTAGGTTGGAGCTCTCCTTTGATTAGCTTCCAACTATTGGTTGTTTTTTTTGTCTTGCTTTATGATGCTTTGGAAAATAGTTTGACCACCTCGTGTAGGAGTCCCTATTTATTGAACTGACTGTAGGTTAAAATTGATGTGCTGCACAATTCTGATATTTACCCATTGGCTACCTTGGGAGGTTGAGGAGCACTGAAATCCAAATTTATTTGCAGAGTCCCAAGTTTTCTTAACCCTGACTTACACCTTCCCACAAAGGTAACAGAACCCACTGAAGTGGATTCTTAAATGAATGCCATTTCTTTGCAGCAATGCTTCAGTTGTTAGTTCACTTTTTTATGACACTTACAAGCTTAAATTGCAATAGAGAAGATACCAATCAAAGCCAAGCAGCCCAAAACTCTAAATCCAACATGAACACCCTGGATTTTAATGAGAGCAGCGAGCCATTTCTAATACCCAATTCCAATCTAGCGAAAACTAAAATAAATTAAATTAAACCAAGCTGCATTAAATAGAAACTGCAATGTAGGCTCTCAGAATGCATTAATTGGATAAAAAGATGGGGGGGAATTTCTTCAGAAATGTTTCCCATCACTTTGACTCCCTTGCTCGAGTCACAAAATAAACCTTTCCCTTATTTATTTATTTTGCCAAAGCCAAATTAGGCTTCATGTATTTGCCACCTTCTTTTATTTAGTTTTGATGAGGTGATATGTATGGATTAAACACCAGGGCAGTACAGAAAGAAAAAATAATACAGGTAGACTTCATCTTATGACCCTTTGTTTAGTTACTGTTCAAAATTATAGTGGCACTGTGGGGGGGAGGGGAGTGAATGGTCCTTACATACAGTGAGGACAATTAACATGCCTTACCATCTCCGGACGAACCAAGGGAGGGGCTGGGCTCTCTCGCAGCATAGACAGAAAGGGCGTTCACAGGTAACTTTACCAACGCCCATTCTTCTCCATGCTGCAGTGAGAGCCCAGGATGGGACATA
The DNA here is from genome assembly GCF_049901735.1 of Notechis scutatus. NCBI lineage: Eukaryota > Metazoa > Chordata > Lepidosauria > Squamata > Elapidae > Notechis > Notechis scutatus. Next base: position 11,946,942 of record NC_142019.1, read on the forward strand.
ACAAAACTTGCATGTCCACGGGCGGGTCCTCGTCCGGTGAATCACTCTGACGGTGGAACCACTCGCTGAAGAACCCGTCTGCCAAAGGCCGCCGTTGCCGAGGCAAAGGAATCCAGATGGTGGTATCTGATGAAGGGAGACGGGGATGTCCACGTGGCCGCTCTGCAGATCTCTTCCAAGGATGCCTGGGTGGCCCAGGCAGCTGAAGTGGCCACACTTCTGGTACAGTGCGCCTTTAGACCAGGGGGTACCAGAAGAGCCACCACTTTGTAGGCTTGTGTTATGCATGTCCTGACCCACCTGCTAATAGTAGGGGAAGAGGCCTTGCTCCCCAAGTGAGAAGGGGAAAAGGAGACAAACATGGCTTCTGTCTTTCTAAAAGTGGAAGTACGCTTGATGTAAATTCTAAGAGCCCTTCTGATATCTAGAGTATGCCACTTGCGCTCTAAGTCATGGTGTGGAAGGGGACAGAAGTCAGGTAACACAATGTCTTGGGATCGGTGGAACCAAGTGTTAACCTTTGGGATAACGGAGGGGTCCAGACAGAGAACAACCCTATCATTGTGAAAGGTGCAAAGATCCTGCCTCATAGAAAGGGCGGCCAGTTCTGACACCCTTCTGGCCGAAGCAATACAAACGAAGAAAACTACCTTTAGAGTTAGGAATTGGAGAGACACTGTTCTAAGGGGTTCAAAGGGGGGCTTTGTAAGGGTATTAAGAACCAAGTGAAGGTCCCATGAAGGATACCTGTGCACCACAGGAGGGTGTAGGTTGGAAGCCCCTTTCAAAAATCTCCTGACCGAGGGGTGATGGGACAAGGAAGCGAACCCCATGAAAGAACTGAGGAGAGAGCCACTACCTGGCAACATAAGGTATTGGGGGCTAAACCTTTCTCCAAGACATCCTGAAGGAATTTAAGAACCTCTGCCAACTGGGCTGAGGAAGGAGAGAGACCCTCCTTGAGGCACCATTGGGAGAAAACCCTCCAGGTGGCATCATAGAGGTGCCTCGTAGAAGGTTTGCGAGATGCCTGGACGGTGAAGATAACCCCCTCTGGGAGATTAGCCTCCCTTACCTGCTGCCGCTCAAGTGCCACACAGTCAGCTTGAGCCACTGGGGCTCTGGATGGATCAGGGCCCCTTGATGCAGGGAGATGAGATGGGCCAGGATCCTCCAAGGGGAAGCCACAGACAGGTTGACCAGGTCCATAAACCAGGGCCTCCTTGGCCAATAGGGTGCCAGGAGAATTAGCTCCACTCGTTCTGCCAATAGCTTCCATATGATGGGAAGAGGGGGAAAGGCATAGAGGAGACCCGCAGGCCATTTGCAACAAACAGTATTGGTCCCCTCCGCTCCCTGGCAAGGAAACCTGGTGAAGAATCTGTTGACTTGGGCATTTTGAGGCATGGAGAAGAGAACACCTTTTTGAGGCATGGAGAAGACATTGAGAAGAGAACACCATATTGAGGCATGGAGAAGAGAACACCTCCAGAGTTCTGAATCTAAGGGAAAGATCCATGAATAGGGACAGAGGAATGGACCATTCTGCCTGGTCGACTAAACTCCTGCTCAGCCAGTCGGCTTGGGAATTGTCGACTCTGGAAATGTGATCCGCTGAGATCGACAGCAGGTGTTTCTCTGCCCATAACCCCAAACGTTCTGCCTCCCTCATAAGTGCCTTGGATCTCATTCCCCCCCATCTGTTGACATGTGCCTTTGCGGCCATATTATCTGTCAACACGAGAACATGGGAGCCGGTCACCGAGGCTCTGAAATGCTTGAGAGCCAGAGAGATTACTCTGAGCTCTAACCAATTTATGGGATGGGTGCCGTCTGATCTGGACCAAACCCCTTGAGCTATCTGATCCTCCATATGGGAGCCCCAACCCAGAAGGCTGGCATCTGTGGTGATTACTAGCCTGTCTGGTTCCTTGAATTGGAGCCCCTTCCAGAGGGACGGGGAAAGACACCAATTGAGGGACCACTGAGCCTGTTGAGAGGCCGAAAGGAAGGGCTCGATACTGGAAGTGGGCATTCTGGTAACAGAAACGGAGAAACTGGCGATGATGAGGCCAGATGGGAATGTGGAGGTAAGCCTCCGTGAGATCAGTGGAAAAGAGGAGGTCGCCCTCCCGAACGCTCTCTAAGATACAATGCAGTGTCTGCATTTTAAATTGCCTGTATTTGACAAATTGATTGAGAAATTTTAGGTCAAGGATGGCTCGCCACCCTCCTGAGGCTTTGGGAACAACGAAAAGATGAGAGTAAAATCCATGTCCCCATTGTAAGGTGGGAACTGGTTGAATAGCCCTTATGTCGAGTAGGTGTTGAATGGCCGAATTCATAAGGGCTCTCTTTGAAGTGTCCCATGAAACGGGACAAATCAAAAAAATTTCTGGGGGTGACGATAGAAATTCCAATTGTAGCCCTGACCTAACAGTGTTGAGCACCCAGGCATCCGTCGTTCACTCCTCCCATTTGGAGGCAAAGAAGGCTAAGCAACCTCCGATGGGTGGGGAGAACGACGTATTACTTAGAGTGATTGAAGGCATGACCCCCTCCCCGCCGAAAGGGCCGTTTACCAGCAGAAGGTTGTTGTCTGCCAGGTGGTTCTTGACATTGGTCTTGGCATTGAGAATATGCCCTCTGTGGCCAAGGAAAGTGGGAGGTGGACTCTGCCTGAAAGGCAGGTGGGCGATAAGGAGCTGGGTGATAGTCAGCTTTTTTCCCCGAGGAGGAAAGAATTTTACGTTTATCTCTGGTCTCGATGAGATATGGCTCTAGAGCCTCGCTGAAAAGCTTGTCTCCTGCGCAGGGGGCAGAGGCCAGCTTCCATTTGCGGTGTGACTCCACCTGCCAATTTCAGAAGCTTTCCTGCCACCACTGAAGATGCCATGGCCCTTGATGAAAATTAGGCGGAATTGAGGGTGATATCTGCAGTGAATTCCGCCGCTGCTATAATTTTGTTAAAGTCCTGATGAGACCTGAGGTCAGAGGCAGGCAATCGGTCCTGCAGTTGGTGCAACCATCATAGAGATGCCCTCGTGAAAAACGATGTAGCAGTTGAAGCCCGAACAGCCCACACAGCTGCTTGGTGGTTGCGCTTGAGGGTCTGTTCGGAAGGCTTGTCCTCTGGTTTAAGGACATCCTCTGGAGTGCCAGAAGAGGAGAATGATGCCACAACCGGAGTGTCTACTGAGGGCACTGCAAGGGTGTTGTCTAGAGATGTGCTGACATTGTAGAACTGCTTGTCCAAAGATGATGGACGAGGACCTGCTGAAGGGGAAGCACACTGTTCCTTGACCATGTCAAGAAACAAAAGGGGAGAAGGCAAAACCTCCGTGTGTACTACTGGCTTGGAGAAGAGCGAGTCTCCTTGCCCAGAGGGTTCCTCTTGTGATTCAGGTGCTGCTTCCTCACGTGACAGCTTGGCAGTGACCAGGGCCTTGCTAAGTAGGGGTTTAAAGAGGGCTGGTGTAAAGACAATGCAGAGGAGGGCTGATCTGGATGAGAGTCTTCTTCCTCTGAAAGATTGCGATCACAGATTTCGCCCTCTTCGCCCTCTTCACGAGAGGAGCAACTGTGTTCAGATGGGGAGGCACCCTCTTCCCCTTCATACTCCTTCCATTCTGCCTGTGAAGAATGGACCCTGATGTCTTGGGGTCTGTGGAAATCTCGTTGTGGAGATAAGGAAGCCATAGAGTGAGAAGGGAGAAGGGCCTGAACCCTTTTCAGAGGCCGAAGAATCTGTTGAAAACCTTCAGCCAATCCCTGTCTAATGACTAAGGAAACAACATCTTGGATCTCCCTGGGCCTGTTATCAGGGCTGGGATTCTACCAGTTCACACCTATTTGCTATAACCAGTTGTTAACATTCTAAGCAGTTCGGAGAACCAGTTGTTAGAAGAAATTACTGGCCTAATCCTGTAAGGAAGGCAGAAAGGAAACATTCTGGTCTTGCTTACAGAAACTGCCTCTCCATTAACCCTTATTACATTCTTGGCAGGACTAGACTTCCTGTCTCAGGAATGTCTCTGGAGTTTTCCCCCTCCTCCTTTGCTGGTACTTTGCTTGTGTGGAGTGACCATTCAAAGGTACAATGGCACTGAAAAAAGTGACTTATGACCATTGTTCACACTTACGACTGTTGCAGCATCCCCACAGTCATGAGAGGCCAGGTGAGGAGATGCATGCCTCGATGTGAGTGATATTGAGTTGGCCACACCCAGCCAATAACATGACCACCAAGCCATGTTCACCCAGTCACATGACCACCAAGCCATGCCCACCACCTAAGCCACGCCCACAGAGCCTGTTGTTAAAAATTTGAATCCCACCCCTGCCTGTTATCAAAGGTAGTGAAGGGCCGAAGGCCAGCTGCAGTGGGCGTGAAAGTGGCTTCCGGCCTGATCTGGGAGGCCTGAACTCTGGAGGGAAGAAAGGAGGCATAGGGCCCAGAAGTTTGCTGGAAATATGGCCCAGACCTGCTGAAATCCTGAGGATCTAGTTGTTCCTCAAATGCCTCAGGGGACCAGATGGGTGGGGGGGTTTTCCAAAGGCTCCATGAACAACTTCCCCTCCCCTGGGGGGGCTTCTCTGAAAACCCTAATGTTTGGCTGGCTGGGAAGCCTGTTGCAGTTGCCCTCTCATTTGTTGAATAGTCTTATTAAATTGTCTCTCTAGAGCCGCATGTCTGCGTTTCTCTGCCTTCAACTCAGCCTGAGTTGTCTTCTTAGGGGCTAGAGCCTTAGCTCTTGATTTTTGCTGCCACTTCCCTCTGAGCAGTATGTTGTCTGCATCTTTTCTTTTTTGTGGGTTGGAGGGCCTGTTCCACTGGGGGGGAAAGCTCTGCATGAGCACTGTCCTGATCTATTTTAAAATAAGCAAGGCTCAAGTGTTGAAAGAATGGCTCTCAAAAATGCTTAAGGATGGCAGAGGGTGGAATTGGGTCTTTGGAGCGCTGAAAATGGCCACCAGGACACTTAAAATGGCCGCTCACCTCATGTCTGAAGAGACTGCACTCAAAGATGGCCGCTGCTTGTCGATGGCTCCGAGAAGTGAATTTTGCTCCTTAGGCTATTGCAAGCCCTGAGCTATCAGATCAGCCAGAGAAGGAACAGATCGCCTCCCACGCGATCAGCTGGCTGGCTCTGTTATCAGTTTGCCGATCAGTTTTACGATCAGACATACTGCGGCTATGGCGAAGGTCTCAGATCAGGGGTGGGCAACTATGGCCTTTTTATGAATTATGGACTTCAACTCCCAGAATTCCTGAGCAAGCCATGCTAGCTCAGGAATTTTGGGAGTTGAAGTCAAGTCATAAAGGGCCATAGTTGCCCACCTCTGTCTCAGATGCTTGCCTAGCAACACTTGGGAAAATGTTTATCCCAACGTTGCAGGAGAACGGAGCCCCGCTCTCCTGAAGTTGCAGCTGCCCAGATCTCCGGGAGCTGATTGAAGCAAGGGTAGCTTCTGTAGAAAATCGCTGAATAAAACACTAACGCTTTCAGAGACACAGCTTGTGACTTAAAGAAGCTGAGTCAAAGCTAGGGATTCTCCTGGGGACTGGCTTTTTATATACAAGTACAGACTCAGCTTAATGATGTCATAAGAAGGAGTCTACCCATCCTGGGCTCTCTCTGCAGCATGGAGGAGAAGCAACCTGGAATTAAGGAGAAACTTCCTAACAGTGAGAACAATTAAGCAGTGGAAGAGCTTGCGGGCATCCTCCATCACTGGATGTTTTTAAGAAGAGTCTAGACAGTCACTTGTCTGAGATAGTATAGGTTCTCCTGCTTGAGCAGGGGGATGGACTAGAAGACCTCCAAGGTCCCTTCCAGCTCTATTCTATTCTAAATTATATATATATCATCCATAGCTCCTCACCTACATCCATCCACCGATCCTGCTACCGAACCCAAAGGTCCTATCCTAAAATGTCAGCATTCCTTGGAGCAATTTCTGCATTTGGAACCAAGAGCAAGATCAAACGAAACAATGCCAACAAGTACTGTATAACCTTTCAGAGAACCGCTTGGCGCAGCACAATTTTTACTTCTAGAAGCTCTGACAACATCATCTTGCACCACCCTCACTAAAGAGGCCTACCCCATTATTCTGTCACCAGCAGTTTGCAAAGCTGGATGGAGGTAACGCAGTGCAAAGCGGGTACACACACCCAGCAGGTTTTGAAAAGCACTTAGGGGTGTAGCACACACATCACCATTGGGGAGGGAGGAAAATTATTATCAGTGTGTTGTTATCTGCAGAAAAACAGGCCAAGAGCCATGGTGAAATGTCACCTGGACTCAAGAGCACACAAGGTGACCAATCTTCCGAACTCAACTTTTGTGTCCTCAAACTTTGTTACTGAAGCAGTTTTTAGCAAAGGATGTTTTCTATTTAAACCATCCCATGGTGTTCCATCTTCTAGCGTAGAGATCAGCTTTAGTAAATTAAACAGCATTTCAAGGGCACACAGTTTATTTTTTAACATTTTACTTATTTATTTGTATCCCGCCTTTTATTATTTTTTACAAATAACCCTCCTATTGTCACCCACAATCTGTGAGTCCCCCAATTAACTTTCATGGCTAAGGTGGGGCTTGAATTCACAGTCTGTTATTTTCTAGCCTGGTGCCTTAACCACTGGACCAAAATGGAACATCCTTGTTGAATCTGTAATGGAAACATGAAGCAACTAAGTTAATCCTCTAAGACAAGGGTCTTCAAACTTGGTAGCTTTAAGACTTGTGGACTTCAACTCCCAGAATTCCTGAGCTAACATGACTGGAGGAGGAATTCTGTGAGTTGAAGTCCACACATCTTAAAGCTGTCAAGTTTGAAGACTCCTGCTCTAAGGCAAAGCCCCAGTTCTGCAATTCTGCCAACTCCAACACCCCCCCACCCCAAAGTCCAAGTGCCAGGGCAGGTTTAAATCTAACACTGGGACCCATTCAGCTTCAAGATGACCAACCCTGATATTAGTGTCCATCGCCATTTTTTAAAAAATGTTTTATTTCCAGTGGTTTGGAATCTGGTTATATAAATCAGGGGTACCAACCTCTGGTCTGTGACCCAGCACTGGTCCATAGCATGGTAGAAACTGGGCTACGCAAACAAAGCCCCATTTGCTGCATATAGGCGGCACACAAAACCACATCCACTCTGGTCTGTGGAAAAACTTGTCTCCATGGAACCGGTCCCTGGTGCCCAAAAGGTTGGGAGAGGCTGATGTAAATAATATCCTATAACGTCCATTTCCTTTAAAATGTTTTCAGGGTTTTATAACTATGCAAAAAAAAAAACTGGTCTGTTTTAAAAAGGAATGTTTTATGTCTTCTTGTCAAAAGGGATCGATCTCTGCCCACAATGAAGTTATATGTAAAATAACCAATGAATTGTGGCAGTTGGGAAATGTAAAAGAACACTTAAGGGGAAAAAAATAGGAGAAGAGCCTCTGAATTGTGGGAACAAATGATCTGAAAAAGGGGCAAGAGAATGGATTTCAAAGTTTAGAGAGGCATTTTGACCTTGACTGAGCAAAATATCCTCCAACCAGCCAAGCAGAATCCACTTCAGCCCGGAAAGCTTGTGAAAATATTAACCAGGTAAAGGTGGTTGCTAAGCATTCCTTCCTTAAACCCTGAAAGGTACAAAGCTCCTTTGGTGGCAGAATTCCAAAGGGGAACGCATAAGATTTAAATGGATAAGATTGCATAAGATGCATAAGATTTAAATGGAAACTAACAAGATTTCCATAAAGAAACTATGTGCGGAATGAAAGGGCGTAAGATACGGAACATAAAATTGTTGTGAACATTTCACAAAAGAAAATGATTAGCCAAGATTTTAAGCACAGGCAAGAACAAAAGTTGATGGGTTACAGAACACCAGAAACTGGGGGGAAACAAAGAAAAAAAATAAAAAGATATAGCACATTATTTCAAATAACTAGTAAAGTCTCTGGTAACCCTTATTGGATTATTGTTGATATCAGGACTGAAATGACAACGTTTACAGATTTGCTTATAAATAAGAGATGGGATATTGGAAAAAGAGATCATTTGTTGCATTTTAAGAAAAAATGACAAGTTACTAAAATGTTTATACAAGTTGACTGGATGTCAGCCTACAATGCATTCTCTAATCTTTGTAACATACTGAAGAAACATCTAACAACTAAACCTTCTACAAAAAGAGCCCAAGTGGGTAGACCTCGCTGGTTTGATTCGGATTGCCAGCAACTGAAAAAGAAATTGAAGGCAGCCATGAGGCTTGCCCAGAGGAACCCCCTACTGCCTATATACAAGCTAAGATGTTACACACAAGGAGGGAATATAAAAAAACTATAACATTAAAGAAAAAAAGTTTTGCCATTTCAGTCTGGTCAGAGTTGGCTGCCAGAAGTCATAACTCAGTATTATTTTGGCATTCTGTAGCAGGTATCCTGAAGAAACGGAGATTTGCGTTTGACATACCAATCTCTGCTGAGGATTGGGAGAATTGTTATCAGTGCTTGTTTGCCTCCACCGAACCGATAAAGAAATTATTTTTAAACAGTGATTTAATAAACCCTAGAACTTCCCCCCCTTGACCACCAGTCTCAGAAAAGAAGATATAGTCCATCATTAAAAGTTTAAAGAGCAATAAAGCCCCAGGAGAGGATTTTCTACCAGCAGAACTATTTAAGAAATTTCCCAACTGGTGAGGCCCTGTATTAGCAGGCCTTTTTACACACATAAATAACACCTGCTATATACCAGATGGGTGGAAGATGGCAATAGTTGTCCCCATTTATAAGAGGCAATAAAAAGGATCCTAGTAATTATAGGCCCATCAGCCTGATTGACATTGTAGCAAAAATATATGCTAGGTACCTTTTGAACAGAATTGAAATCTGGGTAGAGGAAAACAACATCCTCACAGAAGAATAAGCAGGTTTTAGACAAGGCAGATCTACTATGCTTTGTCTTGAATCATCTAATTGCCAAATATGCCTATAAGAGAAGACCCCTGTTTGCTGCTTTCATAGACCTTACAGCAGCATTTGATATGGTAAATAGAGACGTACTATGGAGTAAACTGACATCTCTTAAAATAGAACCCAGACTCCTGGCTTTGATTAAAGCCCTTTACACAAGTACCTGTTTGAGGGTGCGGTTTGGGGTTAACGGAGCCCTGACTAACAGGATTTGCACAAATAAAGGGATAAGGCAAGGGTGTATCCTGGCCCCATTATTATTTAATTTATACATCAATGACTTGCCAGGGTTAATGAAGGATACCATGGTACACATGCCGATGATCTTAAATACTTACTGTAACAGCTTGCTTTATGCTGATGATATTATTTTATTATCATACACACAAGTAGGATTACGTAGGCTATTAAGAAGATTTAGCTCTTATTGCCAGGATAACTCTCTAATCATTAGTAAATCTAAATAAAAAATAATGGTGTTTGGAAGAAACCATCAGAGACATAGGTGGCAATTGGATGGTGAACCAATTGAACAGGTTAATTCATTTATATATTTGGGTGTAACTTTTTCCAAGACTGGATCTTGGGCCTGCCATCATCAACGGAGTACATTTCGAGCAAAAGCCCGTTTGAATTTATTGCTCAAACTAAAAAAACATAGTTATCCAGGGTCCCTAGTCCCATTAATCAAGGTTTATAAGACGAAGGTTACCACAATGCTCTTGTATAGAGCAGAAATTTGGGGCTTTTACTCAACCACAGTCTTAGAACAAACACAGTCCCAGCATTTGAGATGTATTTTGGGTGTAGACCCAAGAACATCTGCTGCAGCAGTTAGAGCTGAATTAGGAATTTATACAATTCAGGCATTATCTAAAATTAGAGCTTATAACTACTGGTGCAAAGTTAATGAAATGGAGACTGACAGACTACCCAAATTATGCCTACTAGAGCAAATAAAATTACAATCACAAATCTCCTGGATCGTTAAATTAACAAATTTTGTAAGAAGCTGTGGTCTTCCTATCTCTTGTGTAACAGGAGAACAATCTAAAAAAGAGTTGCCCAAAGAATTAAGGATATAGATGCACAAACTGATATAGCTATCCTTAGTAAGGTAGGTAAGTTGAAATGGTTGAGTAAATACAAATGTACTTTTCAAGTAGATAGCTACTTGAAGTCACAACTCCCAAAACATCTTAGGGAGATATTCACGAGAGCGAGATTTGAACAGCTTGACACAATGGTTAGATACGGGAGATTTCATGCAATACCGTACAATGAGCGTCTCTGCATTTGCGGAGCGGCAGAGGTAGAGGACCTGGCTCACATCCTATTTAACTGTTGCCTGTATAAGAGGATGAGAGACAGGTATCTTGGTCTATATATCAGACGAATGACCCATTGAGATACCCATATCAAAATAACTTACCTTATGTCCGGCCAGAACTTGAAAATAACATTTAAAGTAGCACAATATTTAAACAAAATGATTCGGTTGAGATCTGCATATGTGGGATTGATTGGGGTAGATTACAAGGGCGACTCCGAATATAATGTTATTATATTTTATCTATATCTTAAATTATTGTACATTGCAATTTTATTTTAGATTGTATTTTATTACTATTTCAACTTAAATCGTATTTTGTCTAGATTCCATTTTAAATTGTATTTTATCAAGTTCCATTTTAAATAGTATTTTATCAAATTTCATTTTTAATTGCTTTTATTAAATTTTAGTAACAAATTGTTGCTGAACTTTGTACTTTGATATGGCCCAAGGGCTAATCAATAAAGACATTATTATTATTATTATTATTATTATTATTATTATTATTATTATTATTATTATTATTATTATTATTAATATACAAGTGATGAAAATGAGAAGTCACATAAAGACATATATATCTTTTCCTTTCTTATATTTTCATTTTTTTTTCTTTTCTTTCTCTATTTTCCTTTTCTCTTTCTTTTGTGCACCTTCTTTTTCTTGTTATTCTTGTAATTTTTTCAGTTTATATTAGTTTTTACTGTTGTAATTAGTATTCTTACTGTATAAAAAGAAGATTTCAGTGATTTGTATGAATGTATGTAGGGAACCCAGAATCATAGTTATTATACAGAGTATTTAAAGGGAGCCTTTGCAACCTCGACTTAAGATTAACCTGGATTTTGGCCAGGCATGTTTCGGTATCCAACATGGCGCATCGCATAAACTTAGATAATACAAGACAGTTGTTAAAACTGGTTTCAAGCAACTGAAAATAAATCTCCATGCTTTCCATCATTCTGAAGGACCACTAAAAGCAGGGAAGGAATCAACAACTGCATTTAAAACCTTCATTTCCATAACTTATCAAGTTACAGTTTACATTTGCTAAAAACAAGCCTGGGCTGTTTATTCTCCTATAAATAAATAGATTGGATTACACACTTTTACTAAAAACTGGAGATGTATGGTGTGTGTGTGTGTGTGTGTGTGTGTGTGTGTGTGTGTGTGTGTGTAAAGAGACATGGATAGATAGATGTAAAAAGTCATGCTAAGGTATGAAATCAATGGATGTGAATTCTATAATTCAGATTTCAAACTCCATGCATTTGCTACTGATGTGCCATGCTGAGGAATTCTTTCTGCTGGCACTCCGTCAGTATTTTCTTATCATTAACTAAAGAACATAAAGGTAAGATCTCTGGCTTCTAAAGCAAGATAAAGGTTAATTTCATGGAAGGAACACAGCTAAGTATTATTTAATAAAGCTAATGGACTCACAAAAGCTAAGGCTGAATCTCTAAGGCAGCTTTACAAATAAGCCACCCAGAGATCCTAGTTGTTGAGGCTGCCAATGTTTTTTTGCTTGCCTGCTCAGTTGAAACAAAAGGGTTGCCCTCTTCACAAGGGTTGTGAACCTTTTCCTTCTTCGAACAGGTAATTCTTTAACTTCCACTATATGTAGAGATGACATTACCTGCTTCTCTTTGGTGCAAACACTCACTCACCTGTCCAGAATTTTCTTCACTTGCATGAAGAATTCTACTCATTTATAGTTGGCTGGGTCTGGAAGATAAGATTGCTCCAAGGGATAGTTACGATGATGGAAAGGGTGGAATGCAATTCAGTCCCGTACTGTGTCCCAAGCTGAGGTTATCAGCTTGCTTGAGTCACTCATTCAATGTTTTTTCTGGCCGCCCTTCTCAAACATATGACTCTGGGCAGCTAATGAAGATTAGAAACAAGATAAAAACATCACAGAAAACAGTAACTAACGGATACAGGGACTGGGATAAAGACAGCCACAAAGGGGTTCTAACCAAGAAAAGAACCTTATTCATTCGGAGGGCAGTAGAGCCAGAGGTGGTCTTCAGCAGGTTCTGAAGAAACGGTAGCGGAAATTTTGAGTAGTTCAGAGAACCAGCAAATACCACCTCTGACTGGCCCCGCCAACCCCATCTATTCTCTGCCTCCGGAGTCCCAGCAGATCGGCTGGGTCTTCTTTTGTTGCCCTCCACAGAACAGAGCTGGAAAGCAGGTTAGTGGGTTAGGGAGGGAATGGAGATTTTACAGTCTCCTTCCCCTGCCATGCCCACCAAGCCACGCCATGACTACCAAGCTATGCCCACAGAACCGGTAGTAAAAAAATTTGAATCCTACCACTGAGTAGAGCATGAAGAGCTAAGCGGGACTAGAAAAATGGGTGATATCTATTTTTAAAAAAGGTTGTGCACACCTGATATATCACTTACAATTAAGCTAACTATGGTTTATTCCCTTTAACCATGTTTTCCCCACTTCAGCCAATAATGTGGATCAGTGGATCATAGCTGGAGACTGACAGAAGGTGCCACCTGCACATCATCCCTTGGTTATCTCTTGCAATCAGGATAATGTGTAAAGATGAGGCAGATTTAACTGTTTCAACACACAGCTCTGTATCAACACTGATTAAGATCAATGACAGGTGCATCACCATTCTTTTTCATTTCCACAAGGGCAAGCAAACAACGGAGGTTTCTGAGGACACAGCCTGCCCGATTTCCAGCAGAATGGAGTGGTAACCATCTCGCCAGCAGACTCTGATGCAATAGAGAAAACTAACACACGGTGAATAACTGACAAATTTTTGTTTCCCAGCAGCACCAGTGGTGGGTTTCAAAACTTTTTCCTACCGGTTCGGTGTGAGCATGTGCTTTGCGCATGCACAACGCTTGCCACTCACCTTCTGCTGCAAGCCCTTTGTGTAAAACAGCTGGTGTGTGGCAATCAGTTGTGTTGCACGAAATCAGCTGAGGTTGAAAAGCAGGAAATAACAGTTAGTCTAGAGCTGGGGTGGGTAGGAGGGCTCAGCAGCCGATCATCAGAGCAAACCGGTTCGCTCACATATGATCCTCAGAACTACCGGTTCGGTGGTATACCAGTAGCATACCACCACTGAGCAGCACGCAGCTTCAAAGGGTACCCTAAATTGAAAGGATGCCTCAAAAAAAAGAGGTCCACTTTCATGAAAGTGAAATCCGAAGCCCTTCTTCTACGTAAATCCTTCACAAAGGTTGCATAGCGTTAGTAGAAATGGGTCCAAACAAAACTTTCTAGCGAAGAGGGTTTCAAATCTGTGATCGCAGTTTCCATCTTGAATTTATCTGACCGTCAACCGTCTTCTGTTGATGCCTCCGTGAACTACTGTGTAGGCTTCACCAGCAGACAATAAAATTCAGCAGCCCCAGCAGAGCAATGTCCCATGCGCAGCTTATACAAAAGGTTTTCCAACAACAAAATATTTTTCCAAATATCAGCAACATTATTCCTATCTTTTTCTTTTTTCTTTTCCAGCCTAATGGAACACTGAAAAGCTTAAGCTTCTTAGAATTCCAGTCTATCCACTCCCAGATGATTTTCTGGAAACTGAACAGCATAGGAACATTGGGGGTCCGGAAAAAAAAGCCAATAAAATGAAGATTGGGGGTTTTGAAAAATGGAAACTTTGAAAGATTAAAAAACAAAAGAGATTTTAAAAGCTATAAAGAAGCATTGGTGTAATATTTAGCTGAACCTGTTGACTGCTCTTTCTTCTTTTTTCTATTTTCTGTTTTCTATTTTTCTATTTTATATCTCTCTGTGTTTGTAAAAGGGGAGAATAATTTATTGTTGTTGTTTTGTTTTTTTTCAACGTCCAGCAGTGTGAATTCTATATGTTCAATGTTAAATTTATTTGGCATGTAGATCATCGTTTTCTCTTTTTTGTACATCATTTTTTTTCTCCTTTTTGTTGTTGTTAGTGTTGGAAGTATGGTTTTGTTTTGTTTGTTTTTGTTTCATATTTTACCTTTTATGATAAAACAAAAAAATATACTATAAAAAACTATAAAGAAGCATTGGGTATGGGGGCAGACTCCCCAATCCATCCCTATGGGAAAGGTTGCTGGGCAGTGCCTCAGTCTGTTGGCCTCTGCTCCATTCTAAATCGCAAACTCCCTCCCATTCACAAGATCAGGAATGGAATCCACCCTGTGCCTCCCAGTACACACATTTCACCCAGAAGCCACACTTGATTACTCATCAAAAACAAAAAATACAGATGTCAGCCTTGGAAGCCATATTTTACTTGGAAGCTTCGAGGCTGCCACATTTAGTGCCTGGGAATTTGGGAGGGGGGATCTCTTAGTGAGTAGAAGATTAGACTCAACAACATTCTTTCTTAGAAATCAAGGACAAGTTACCCTGCACCTGGAAAGGTGTGTCTGGAGGAATGGCTCTAGTTGGGATGATGGGTGATTGGGCCACATGATGGACTAATGGGTGCAGGGGATGGAGCTTTGAATTTCTTTTGGGAAGGGAAAACCCGGAACTCTCAGATTCGGGTTTTCCCATGTGTGCCAATATGACTTCTCTAATAAATTCTTACTTGGATGAACTTTGTTTCTGAGTGCTGAATGAGTATAGGGAGTTTCGTTGGAACGCTGACAACAGATGCCTTCAACATCCAACTGTGCCCATCTTGCCAACAGTGAATCATTAGCTCTCTAAAAGCCAAGTCGTTGTTCTTAGGGTATTTAAGGTATTTTAATAGGATTTAAATGCAATAAGGAAAATTGCTACACCCCCAAACATCTGCTCCTTACGTAATATCATCACCAAGCGCTTCTCATGACATCACATCGTCACATGTTGAATGTTTACTGTTACACAACTAATAAGACAAGAAGGAGCATTGAAACACTCCAATAAATATCTCCTCTGGGTGAGAAGGGCAGCAAAAAAGTCTAATGAATAAATAATTATTAATAATTAAATTATCCTGCTCGGTAATCCATCTGATGAACTTTTTCATGCCCGTTTTGACATGGAAACACATTTATTTATTTAGGAAAAATTATATTGCTGTCTTCTCGTTCACCGTGATTCAAGGCGGCTTACAGGGAATAAAAACACAATATCAAAGAAATAACAATAATTAAAAAATAAAACCTGGGGAAATACCAATTCTGTTCTTCCTAAGGGCCAGTCTTCTACCTCCTTTAGCATGGCCTAATATGAATGGAAAAAGGCTGTGTTGGCAAGAGAGTCATGCAAATTGCTCAACCGGCTCTCTTTCCACACCCAGCCTAGCCCATTAAGCATTATTAAACGTTCTGGATGCAAACCCAGTTCCAGGCTTGGCCCTGTGTCACTTGTGCAAAAGCTGGGATCCCAAGCTCGGTTGGGAGTTTTTCCAGTTACACAACATTTGGTTTCTAAAGTGTAAGAAATTACAAAAAACAAAACAAAACAGGGGAGGGACAAGAGGTTTAAAACAGCCATGCAATTGTGCACATCCAGGTTTTGGAAACTTGGAATTTCTTTCTGTCCACATTCTGTAGAAAGCAACCTAATGTTAGATATAAGCCCCAATCATAGACCATGTTAGCTGAGCTTAAGGGGATTATAGTTAAAATATCTGGAAGCTATTGGTCTGCCTCCCCCTTCTCAGTTTTGCACTGAGAGAGAGATCCACACATCAGATTTCCTGAATCAACGCTCAATGGCTGGTTCACACATCAGACAATTGCTCTGTTTTGATCTAATGTATTTAAATTGTGGCAAACTCAGCCATTAGGATTTATGAACTACAGAAATCAGCAAACTCAGCCAACCATAGTTTATTCAACAGACCATGATTCAATAAACTGTTGTTTCGGGAGAATCCGTGGGTCCACTCATACAAAAGGAACATTACGGTAATGAGCCTTCTAAACTAGAAAAGCAGCACAATATTAAGAAAACCTTTATTGTAATCTATCCCAGTCTATCAAAGAAGTAACTAAATGCTGTATTTTCTACCCCAAAAAATCCCAAACTTATAAACAAAACAAAAAAAAAACAAACAAATCCCAAAAAAACCAAAGGTCAAAAAAAAAAAAAACCCCGGTTTTTTTTTTTATATATTTCCCCCCCCCCCCCCCCCCCCCCCCCCCCTTTTTTCTCCCCCCCCCCCCCCCCCCCCCCCTTTTCTTTGCACCAAAATTATGCAACATCTCTTCACTGCAATTTCACTGCAGAAATACACAAGACATATACTTTTCTTAGTGTGATCAGATATCTGTGATCTAAACATTTAAACACAACTGGACTATTTTCTTCTCCAACCTAATGTTCTTCTAATGTGTTGGGCTGCTAAATATATAAAGTGCTCCAACACTGGAGACTTTTCAGAAGAGACTTATCTGGACTGGTATAGACATAGAGTCTCATTTTTGAGCAGGGGATTGGACTAGAAGACCTCCAACATTTCTTTCAACTCTTCTCTTCTTCTTTTCTTCTACTCTAATCTACTGTACTCTACTCTACTCTACTCTACTGCTTTCAATACACTCCCAGTTTTATACAGCCCAACCCCAAATGCAGGTTCATATTTAACATAGAAACTTAAAATTATTTCCTCTGCTATCATATAACATCTAGAGTTACATCTTGAGTTTTTATGTTTTCATAGGCATAATTTCTGGGACCAACTTTGCCAGCTGACATCTTGGCATGTCTCAAGTTATTCGATACAGTGCAAGGAATTCAGAATAGAGAGGCAACGCCAAGAGTTGGCATGCAGAGATACCATCTTGGAAAATCTTACAGGGCAAATCCAAATGGCGGACAAGCTACACAGGCTGGTTTTATTATTGTTGGGTCCTTGTAAATGGATGTACACTTTTTATTATTGCAATAATGTAGGTATTTGTTGAACTGGTGAGCTTGGCTATTGGACTATTAGATAAGTGAACTCAACTACCCCAGGCAGCAGATGCTAGAAGGAAGAGTTAAATTAGAAGGAGAGAAATAGCAACTCAACAACATTTATGAAGTTGTTAGGCTGGTTGGGAAGGTTGCAAAATGTGATCATGTGGCTTTGGGATGCTGCAACCACCATAAATACATGCTGATTATCAAAGCGCTTGAATTGTGCCTGACTGTGGCAATTGAGATGTGAAAACCAGTCATTTATCACTTTTTCACTTTGGCCATCAAACAAATAGTCATAAGTCAAGGACTATCTATGCCATTTCATCAGCATTCAGATGATGGAAGAGGTCACCTTGCCTGCTGTCATCTCAGATGAGGAAACATCTTGAATGTCTAAGCAAGATACCACTATAGCTATCCCTCGCATTCTTGGTCTCTGCTTTCAGACCCCATTCAGCAAAGATAATAGCAATAGCACTTAGATTTATATACTGGTTCACAGTGGTTTACAGTGGTTTACAAAGTCAATGGAATGGAACGGAATGGAACAGGATAGAACAGAATACGTTATTATCACTTTAAATGTATACTAAACAGCATACATTAAAATGAAATTTCATTGCATTCATAACCATTATACATACGCACACACATACATAACACAGAAAAATATCAGAAGTCTAGTTCGAATGTATACATGATTGGGGAAAAAAGAATCCTGTGAATTTATGACCCAAAGATGCGGTGATTTACTTTAACCGTGTTTGTTAATAAGTCACATGACCAAATACAGGTATGCTAACATATGGTTGCCCAACAAACTAGCGTAATGTATTAATTTAGTCTTTGTGGGAGATAAAACTGCCTTTGATTGCTTGGCGCATAGTTTCTGACTTTAGCCTGCACAAGCTTGTTTAGGTGCCAATCCCCGTGTGGCATCCAAATTCTCATGCCAATGACTTTTCCTTCCTAGCTATTAAGGGGAAACTAATGCAATTCCTTCTATGCTTTTCCCAAGCTTAGGGGTTAACCTGCGGGCTTTCGACTCCTTCCCACAGAATTCTGGGAATTGAAGTCCACACATCTGGTGGATGCAAAGACTGGGAAAGGCTTGCTGTGTGTCAGATTTCACAAAGCCCCACCCACACCCACACCCACCCCCGCAGTAATCCAGAAGCTCAATGCTGCTTTTAGGAACTAGCTGACAGCAAAAGCTCCATGGGCCTGGCACACTAGATAAGTTGCTTTGCTGCAGACAAGAAGGAACTCATGTGCAAGACACTGGGTAGTCTTTGACGTACAACCCTGTTGTTCAAAGTTACAACAGCACTGGAAAAAGGGACTGGGGGAATACCCTGGTTCTAGTCCTCACCCAACCAGGAAGTTCTCAATCTAACCCATCTCAAAGGGTTGTTGGAGAAGTAAAATAAAATAGGAACCACTCTCTCCCCCCATGTGTGTTATCTTCAGTTCGCAGCCGGTATTTAAATGTAAGAAGAAAGGAAATCCACAGGAGCCTCAATAAGTGTCTTTGTTTACTGAATCCAACCAACCACCCCATCAACAAAATGAAACAAAAGAGTTCATGAGTGGTAAACTGACAAAAAACATGACAAATCATTTCAGGAGGACAAAGAAAACCACCAAGAGAGTAACAATTGACAATAAAAGCTAAAACAGCATCCAAAAATGCACAGCCTCCCCCCCCCCCCAAGAAACTCTGAATTATCATTCTTGGAAAAAACAACCACCACCGCAAACTGATTTTAAAAACACAACTTCCATGAGACTGCAACAAAGCATTCCTACCTTTGCACTGCTAGCTTATTGAGAGTCTCACACTCCTATGCCCACATTCTTCCGGTCGTGGTTCGTCTTAAAAATCCCCTCCTCCCAATCCTGTGTAGTATATATTTACAAGCAATCTTTCTCCTCCCACCCTTCAAAGCACCACTTTTAAGCTGAATCTGTACAGTATTGCCCATGCTTTCTGCAGTTTGCACACTTTTAACAGAATAACAGAGTTGGAAGGGGTTTGGGAGGTGAATAACAGAATAAAAAAGTTGGAAGGGACCTTGGAGGTCGTCTAGTCCAACCCCCCCTGCTCAAGCAGGAAGCCCTATACCATTCCAGACAAGTGGCTGTCCAGTCTCTCCTTAAAAACCTCTACTGTTGGATTAATTGTGAAATACAAGTAGTCCTCAACTTACGACCACAATTGAGACCAACATTTCTGTTGTTAAGTGAGATATTTGCTTAAGTGAGTTTTGCCCCATTTTACAACCTTTGTTGTCACAATTGTTAAGTGAATCTCCATTTGTTAAATTAATAACAAAATTGTTAAGTGAATCTGGCTTCCCCATGAATTTGCCTGTTAGAATAGAATAGAATAGAATAGCAAAGCAAAGCAATAAGAATAGAATAGCAATAAGAATAGAATAGCAATAAGAATAGAATAGCAGTAAGAATAGAGTAGGGTAGAGTAGAATAGCAATAAGAATGGAATGGAATGGAGTAGAGTAGAGCATAGTATAGTATAGTATAGTATAGTATAGTATAGTATAGTATAGTATAGTATAGTAGTATAGTATAGTTGGGACTTTGGAGGTCTTCTAGTCCAACCCCTTGCTCAAGCAGGAAATCTATACCATTTCAGGCCAATGGCTGTCCAATCTCTTCTTTAAAAACCTCCAGTGTTGGCGCACCCACAACTTCTGAAGGTTGAAGTTTCACTGGTAAATTGATCTCACTTTGTCAGGAAATTCCTCCTCAGTTCTAGGTTGGTTCTCTCATTTATTGGTTTCCATCGTTGCTTCTTGTTTTACCTTCAAGTTCTTTGGATAACAGCCCCTCAGATATTGGAACACTGCTATCATGTCACCCCTAGTCCTTCTTTTCAGATGTAAAAGTTATTAAGACTTTTAATATGAGGCCCCCAAAGGCCACCCATTGGAGCCGAATAGAAAATAGCAGCTGGTCTGATCCCCCATGCGAAACCAGGGTTAGGCTTCAATCATCTGAAGAAATCATATAAGCTGCCAGGCGGAAAACTTGGATGCAGCACAAAATGTGAACTCAGCCTTAACATTAAGCAACAAAGCTGCCTCAGGACATGTGCTCAGACCGAATACTGTCCCCTTGCAAAAATTATCCTCCTGATTTTCAGGTCATACGTTTGTATTCTCAACTGTCCAATGAAAAAAGAGAAGGAACCTTCCTTTCCATTTTTTTAAAATATTTTTTTATTTTAAATACAAATAATACATAGTACATATACATCTAAATACAAAAACAAAGGGGGAAAATGCAAATATTACAGTGCAACCAACCCCCATTTTTTTTCTTATAATTCTTCTTCTATAACAATTAAAAGATTTACTATATATTCCAATTGTGCCCTTATCCCTTCCAATATATGGACTGTTTCCTAGTATGATTTGATTGCTTATTGTACCCTAGGAATTAAGTGTTGCACCTTATGATTCTTGACTCTTGACGAATATATCTTTTTTTTATGTATACAGAGAGCATTTGCACCAAGACAAATTCCTTGTGTGTACAATCACACTTGGCCAATAAAAATAATTCTATTCTATTCTATTCAAAATGACATATATTCTTGAGTAGATTTATTCCCTTTGCCTTCCACCAACACTGTTTTTATAAAATCCCCCATATTACATTAAAATTGTTTTGCTTTAATCATCCCTTTTTAAAATTTCATTTCTTTTGTTAATTTATCATTTGTTGCCATACTCCAAATTTCATTATGCCACTCATTTCTTTGACTATCCCAATTTCGTCCCCAATATTTAACCATCACTAATCAAGCAGCCATTATCAAATTTACAATTTCCTTTCCATTGTTAGGACATCAAAAAGCCTTCTTCGTTGCTGCTCGATTGCAAATCACCCAGAAGCCTTTCCAATATTTTCTGAACCATCAACTGACAGGGGTCCTCAAACTTGGCAACTTTAAGATTTGTGGACTTCAACTCCCAGAATTCCTCAGCCAGCTATGAATTCTGGGAGTTGAAGTCCACAAGTCTTAAAGTTGCCAAGTTTGGAGACCTTTGCAACAACACAACAAGAAAAGACAAGCAATCCACTCAACCAGTTGGAAACCAACTTCACCCAACACCCCTCAGGAGACTTTGGGAATTACTTCGGGCAATTACAACTCTAGAGTAGGAGAAAGTAACAAGCAATTAAAAGTGCCACGGAGCAATTAAAAGAGCCATCTCAGAAAGAGAAACAGGAAGGAGGAAGGGAAAGCGAGAATTAAAAAGAGCAAAAGAGATTCAAGTGAGGTCATTTTAAAGGCCTCTTGTTTTAAGGGCAAGGCAAGAGATTAGAAAGCTTCAACGTATCTGTATCACCCCCTACACACTCCAAAGTGATCCTTTTAAGTTTAGAACAAAGTTTCCTGAATCCGCCCACAATTTAAAAGCCTACTTTGGAAGAGCGGAATGTACAAGGCTGCCTGTTAACATGGAGGGGGCGGGGGGGGGCAGACGTTGCAAAGCAGGGAGACTGCACACTATAGACAGAAAAATATAAACAGGAGAGGAAAAAGTAAGAGGGTGGGGAGGGGAATAATTCTTCTACAGGACACCACCCTTGAAAAGGAGAGAAATGCTGGACAGGACAGGTGGCGGACAGGACAGGTGGCGGGAAAGTTTCACACAACCAAGTCCCCTTTCCCCCCACCCCTCAGCAAATATTTAATCTCCCAGGCAATTTTGTGCCTGCACAAATTCCACAGCTTTGCCACATGTGTGGCTCAGCATACAGTGGGAGTCCATAAAGCAGCGTCCCACCTCCCTTTGTAGTGTTGCACATGGCAAACTATTTGGCAGAGAAGTCAGGTCAAGAACGTTACTCGGGGTTGCACAGCACAATACAAAGTCACACACACACACACACGTGCCTTTGAGACGCTTGAGTCTTAGGTGCCCTTCAGAGGGACGCCGATTTAATCCCGAAGCACAACCTCCACAAAGAAAGTTTTTCGGAAAGTTTGCAAAACTCCCAACGCGAGGGTTCCAGCCGAAGCAGTTCAGAGGGGAAGGGAAGGCTGGGAGTGCGAGAGTCAGCAGCCTTTTCTCGCTTTGTGAAAGAAAGGGGGGATTTAGGGGGAGAGGAAGCCCTGGAGCCCTTTCTTCTGAAAGAAAGAAGCCCCCGATTTCCTCTTTGCAAACACAGCCACGTTCAAAAAAGAAAAGGGGGGAGACAGGGAAGACTAGATCAGAACTCAGAGAGACTTTCGAGGGGGCGCGGACGACGAGCGCCCACCACCAAAGCCTTCTCCCCATAGGGAAACTTCTCTCTGACATTTAGAAGGGAGGGTCCCCTTCTCCTTCCTCCTTTCCTCTTTAGCCCCCAATAATCCCCCAGCCTGGGGACACCCCCCATGCAAACGTCCCACGTTCAAAGCAAAGAGTCCCAATTGAAAGCAGCCATTTAACAGTCCAGTCTTTCTCTCTCCTCTTTCTCTTTCTCTCTCTCTCCTCTCTCTCTGTCTCTCTCCTCTCTGTCTCTCCCCACACCCACCCCTCCTTCCACCGGACTCCCCCTTCCCTCGCAGGCCATGCAGAAGTCAGACCCGCTCTCCCTCTCCCCTTCGGCCAGCGGACCCCCTCCCCTCCCCAGCCTTTGCCGGACGGAGCAGCTCGCTCATCGCACCGACGCGCCGCACAAAAGTTTCCAACTCCGCCTAAAAGTTTCCCCAAAGCAAGCGGGGAAAAGTTTCCTAGCCCGACGCCCGCAAAACCGGCTCGGGGAAGCCAACCCGGGGAGAAGCCAACCCCCACTCCCCACCTCCCCGAACCCAAAGTCTTCTCCGGAGCCCCGGACGGACTCCGTCCACTCACCCAGCCGGGGAGGCTCGGCGTCTGTCTGGCCCTCCGCGGGAAGGAGGGCAAAGGCGGGAGAAGAGACGCGCCTGGTTGGGCATCCACGCGGAGAAGCTGCAGGGTGGGGAAACGGCTGCTCCGGGGCCGCCTGGGACGCCAGAGCTCTCGGGCTGCTGCTGCTGCTGCTGCTGCTGCTGCTTCCTCCTCCAGCCGCGCCGAGCCAGCGAGCGAACTAGGCAAGCAGCCGGAGAGCGGGCGAAAGGGCTGCTCTCCAGCGCCGCGCGCCTGCGTCGAGGGGCCGCGGAGCAGCTCGCGAAAGAAGGGAGGAAAGGGGGAGGAAAATTGGAGGAGGAGGGAGGAGGGTTCCTTGCTTCTCACGCTCCTTTTGGGGGTGGGGGGAGGGAAAAGGGGTCCACGGGCGTCCCCTGCCGGGGGTCGGAATGAAGACAAGCGGCCCTAAGGAAGAGCTGCCCGCCGCGCGCCTGGCTTCGACTCGTGGCGGCGGGAAAAGAGCCCGCGGTTGGAAGCCCCGGCTGGCTCTGCCCGTTGAATGGTGGCCCCTCTCCCCGCCACAGCTGGGGAGGAAGAGCACGCTGGACGTGGTGGGTGGGTTAAAAGGAGATTGTCTTCCCCCCCCCCCGCATCCCGTGCGTTCTGTTCCTTCCCCCTCCCGCCCCTCTTTCAATGGTAACTTATTGTTAGGAGAAATGTTGATTTACACACACACACACAGAGAGAGAGAGAGAGAGAGAGTTTTATTGGTTTTAACAGTTGCACGTTGCCTGGAGGGGACATAGGTGGCAAATAAATCGAGAAAGAAAGGAAGGAAGGAAGGAAGGAGGGAGGGAGGGAGGGAGGGAGGGAAAGAAGGAAGAGAGAGGAAAGAAAGGGAGGGAGGAAGGAAAAGGGAAGGAAGGAAGGAGGGGGAGGGAGGGAGGGAGAAAGAAAGAAGGGAGGGAGGGAAGGAAAGAAAGAGAGAGAGAGAGAAAAAAGAAAGGTAGTCCTCGACTTACGACCACAATGCTTTTAACATAAGTTACCTGGAGATGAGTGGCAAATAAATCAAATATAAATAAATGAATTAATGAATGAATGAATGAAAAACATACAGGTGGTCCTCATCTTAGCAACCACAACAGAGCCCAACATTTCTGTTGCTAAGCGACGCCACTTGTTGAGTTTTGCCGCCATTTTAGGACTTTTCTTCTTGTCACGTTGGTGAAAAGGGAATCCCGGCAGTTTTTTTTAAGTCAGTGAAGATGGTTGTTAAGTGAATCCGGCTTCTCCTGTCGACTTTGCTAGTCAGAAGGACTCCAAAGGGGGGGGGGTGTCACATGACATACACCCCCCGGGGACGTTGCCACCATCATAAATATAAGTCGGTTGCCAAGCATCCGAATTTTGATCACGTAATCGCGGGGATGCCGCAACGGTTTTTCAGCATGGAAAAACAATCATGAGGCGCTTTTTCTCCAGTGCCATAGTGACTTCAAACGGTCACTAAATGAACTGTTGTAAGTGGAGGGCTGTGTTTGTATACAGGATAAGCAGAGTCGTGCTTCATAAGGGCAGTAATAAACTTGCCTCTGTGCCAACCTAGATGCAATAAAAGAAAACCCTGCCCTGAATGGGATGACCCCGCCTACCCTGTAAAATCACCTCAGCCGATGATTTAACAGCTCAGGAATGTGATCAAGAATCTTCATTTTACTTTTTTTTAAAGTTTTTTACTTTTTTTGCTGTTCCTGAAGAATGTCGGTCTTTTCAGCTGAGGGGATTCCAGCTGGTGGAATTCAGTAACAAAAAAATAAATTACTATTGCAAAATAGAATAGAATAGGATAGCAATAAGAATAGCAATAAGAATAGAGCAGAGTAGAATAGCAATAAGAATTGGAATGGAATGGAATAGAATGGAATGGAATAGAATAGAGTGGGGTGGGGTGGGGTAGAGTAGAGTAGAGTAGAATAGAATAGCAATAAGAATAAGAATAGAGTAGAGTAGAGTAGAATAGCAATAAGAATAAGAATGGAATGGAATGGGATAGATAGAATACAATACAATACAACACAACACAACACAATACAATACAATACAATACAATACAATACAATACAATACAATAGAAATAGCAATAGCAATAGCAATAAGAATAGAATAGAGTAGAATAGCAATAAGAATGGAATGGAATGGAATGGAATAGAATGGAATAGAATTAGAATAGAATAGAATAGAATAGAATAGAATAGAATAGAATAGAATAGAATAGAATAGAATAGAATAGAATAGAATAGAATAGAATAATACAATACAATACAATACAATAGAAATAGCAATAGCAATAGCAATAGCAATAAGAATAGAATAGCAATAAGAATAGAATAGAATAGAATAGAATAGGATAGGATAGAATAGGATAGAATAGAATAAAGCAGTAAGAAGAGAAGAGGAAGAGGAAGAGAAGAGCTTTATTGGCCAAGTGTGGTTGGACACGCAAGGAATGTGTCTTCAGTATTCAGTGCATAAATATAAATATGATGTTTAAAATCAATCTGTGGAATCCCTTTGTGTTAAGCCATTTAATATACCATGGCTTGTTGGCAGGAGTGGGATTCAATTTTTTTAACAACCTGTTCTGTGGGTGTGGCTTAATTGGTGGGCATGGCCAACTCAATATCACTCACATCGAGACACACATCTCCTCATCTGGCCTCTCATGACTGTGGGGATGCTGCAACAGTCGTAAGTGTGAAAAATGGTCATGTCACTTTTTTCAGTGCCATTGTAACTTTAAATGGTCACTCCACATAAGCAAAGTACCAGCAAAGGAGGGGGGAAAAACTCCAGAGAAGTTCCTGAGACAGGAAGTCTAGTCCTGCCAAGAATGTAATAAGGGTTAACGGAGAGGCAGTTTCTGTAAGCAACACCAGAATGTTTCCTTCCTGCCTTCCTTACAGGATTAGGCCAGTAATTTCTTCTATCAACCAGTTCTCCGAACTGCTTAGAATGTTAACAACTGGTTCTAGCGAATAGGTGCGAACTGGTAGAATCCCACCCCTGCTTGTTATGTTCACAGGACAATGGCAGGGAACATCAAGCACTCTAAGCCAGAACCCAACAAACCACATTATGGTTTTATTGTGATGTTTATATTTGGTTAATAAGTATATTTCTATTAACAGTACAATGAAAATGACTCTTGGCAGCTTACATAGGAAAAAAGTACAATCTCAAACATACTCAGTACAAAAGATAAAAATCAACAATAAAACACAGGAAGACATTCAAATGAAAGAAAAATAATAGCAACATCAAATCAAAACTATCTTTATAAGTGATAATTCACAGGGTTGCTCAAATATGATCGAATGTGTTATTATTTCAGTAGTATTGGGAACAAATGATGGCTTGGAGTTGCTTTCTTCAAAAACCCTTGACTATTATGTATTTAAGTGGATAAAAAAAAGGAGGCAAGCAGAATTCTGGATCTGCCCTAATTGAGATAATCTCTAGGCTTGTGCAGCCTGGCCTAGCAGGATAATAACCATTTCCCCATCCAGGTCTTAAAAGCATTTTATTTTTCAGTACAGTGGCTCTTATCTGTCACTTACATTTCTGCTTTTCTCTAGTATATTCAGCCATTTTCCTAATCCATCTTAATTGTTTATGTTATCACATTTCCCTGCCAGAATTAAAAGCACAGATAGGATCAGATTTCCTAAGCACCAAGGATATTAGTAGGAAATTATCCACTGATCCACAATTTACCTTAAAATATAGTTGTACCTGATAATTTCACTGAGTTTTCCTTGACTTTTTAAAATCTTCTCGGTTTGTGAATAAACCTGTTCCTTGCATATAATACTAACATATTCCTGTAGAAAGTTTGAATCATACAGACGTTGTAAAGGAAATAAATATCCATTAGAATGCAGTCCTGTGAAATTAATGGTTGGATTTCCAATTGATCAAGAGGAAAATGTGCCTGGTACACAAATGACTTGATTTTTTTTTTTTAAAAAAAAGGATGTTGTTACATTTTCTGCAAAGTGGTAGAAATTATCTAAGACACAACCACTCCCCATTCCATAGCCCAACATGGCTTATTGGCTTGATAGAACATGGGTTGAATAACTCTGATATCCTAAACTTTTAAAAGTTGCCAATCTCTGTCTTAATATGATATAGGAAACCATCCTGTTTATTTCCGCAGCAAAAAAATTCCCAGTTTAAACATTGCTTTTGGTCATTAAGGAGAAATGTTCTGACAGTGAGAACAATCAACCGATATAACAGAAGTTGTCTTCAGAAGTTGTGGGAACTTCATCACTGGAAGCTTTTCAAGAAGAGACTGGACTGGCATCTGTCAGAAATTGTGTAGGGTCTGCTTGGGTGGGGGGTTGGACTAGATGACCTACAAGATCCCTTCCAACTCTATTAATCTGTACCTGTATCTGTATTTTTTGCAAGGCTAGCACAAAAGAGTAAAATCCAGCCCACAAAGACACATTCTAATGCAATGTTTCTCAACCTTGGTAGCTTGAAGATGGGTGGACTTCAACACCCAGAAAGCTATAATGGCTGGGGAATTCTGGGAGTTGAATTCCACCCATCTTGTTGAGA
Organism: Notechis scutatus; assembly: GCF_049901735.1. Classification (NCBI taxonomy): domain Eukaryota; kingdom Metazoa; phylum Chordata; class Lepidosauria; order Squamata; family Elapidae; genus Notechis; species Notechis scutatus. Next base: position 11,974,615 of record NC_142019.1, read on the forward strand.
AACACTACAGTAATCTAAATCTTACATGTGGAACACAGCCAATTGTTCAGAAAATACATTATGCAAGATGGTGGACCTCGCCATCTACTGGTGCTTTCTGAGAATTACTTTATTCCCATCCAACAAAGAGATTTTTTTAGGAGAATGTTCTTTTAAATAAAAGATTTTTAATTTTAAAATTTTCAATTTTAAAGGGTTTTTTGCCTGTTTCCAGCCTTTTCAGCCCATTTCCAGCAAAAAATATGCCCTTAGGAATATGATTCACTTAATGACTTAATGATTGCTGCATTCCTTTAACAACCGCTGCATTAATGTAACGACTGCCACAAAAATGTTGTAAAGTAAGGTCTGGTCACATTGAGTGCCTCTATTTATGACTGATACGACTTATGGTGGAAATTCCATAGTCCATTATGGTCATAACTCAAGGACTGCTTGTACTGAGGGTTGATTTATACAGGAAAACTACTAGAAATGATTGCTTTCTGTTTATATGAGTTAGCATATTTGTTTTATGCATGATATTTTTCTACAAGGAAATTATTTCTCAATCATTTCTCTTGGTTTTGCTGCAGATTCTCCATCTCCATTTTGTTTTTTTAAGGGTGTTTTTTTTTTTCTTATGACCACAGAGGAAACACTTGTGGCTATAGCTCTTATAAAGCCTCTGGTTTGTTGCCTCTCCTATTCCATATTTATAGATCTTCAAAGAATTAGCAAGTACCTTTCCTGCCTGAATGTAAAGAGGAAGATGGGAAAGGAAATAAGCTTAAAACAAAATGCAGAGGAAGTGGTCAAATCCTTATGGATCCTCCCCCTCCCAAAGTCACCAAAATTAGACCATGAAGGTATGTATTTGGCTTTCAAATCTCCTATTTAAATGCTTAGTAAGTTACCAGCTGCCATAAAAACAAAGGGAAAAAGCGGTACCAATGTAAAGTGACTATAGTCTTTTTACATATAATCTTTTGTTAGAATTTTTGAAAAGATAAAAATGAAAAAGATCAAAAAAAGAAAATGCAGAATTATGACTTACACCCTTCTTTCTATTATTCCTCAGTTACTAAATATTTTTATTTAACTAAATCTTACTTGAGTAAGCATCTTAATTTTTCCCTCCCTCTTTAACCCTTTTTTAATCCCCAAATCCATAAATCATCAATTTACCTAAAAGTTCCATGTAATGTTTCCAGTCTTTCAAAAAAAAAAAAAGCCTCTTATTATTATTTCCCTGACCAAAAAGTCAATAATTTCCAGTTCCCATTTAAAAGATTCAGCTTTTAAACACCGAGACAGAAGAACTACTCTGAAGAGGGGAAAAGCCAAGATCCTTTGCTTTTCACGCCTGAATTCCAATAATCCTGATTTATGGAATGAGCCACAATTCGCTGGGATCCTAAAACCATTCAACTGAAAAGCAAATTAATTATAGTACAGGTTAGCCAGCGATTCTGCCTTCAGACTACAGAAGTTTTGTTCTATAGGTAGTTCTTGACTTACAACCGTTCATTTAGTGGCTGTGAAAAGTTACAACTGCTCTGGAAAAAAAAAGTGATTTATGACAATTTTCGCTTTTATAACCGTTGCATCTCCACAGGGACATGATCAAAATTCAGATGCTTAGCAACCGATTCATATTTATGGCGGTTGCAGTGTCCCAGGATCATGTGATTCGCCTTTTGTGACCTTCTGACAAGCAAAATCAATGGGGAAGCCATATTCACTTAATGACTGTGTGACTAACTTAAGGACTGCAGTGATTCATTTAACAACCGTGCCAAGGAAGGTCATAAAGTGGGGAAAAACTCACCGAACAACCGTCTCGTTTAGCAATGGAAATTTTGGTTCAATTGTGGTGGTAAGTTGAGCAACACCTGTACGTATTTTCAACTGTCTTAACTTGGGACTCATCTCCAGGGGGGGATGAGTCTGCCTTCCGAGATGAGGTGGATCAGTTGCTTTCGTGGTGTGGAGACAATAACTTGGTCCTCAACACCAATAAGACCAAGGCGCTTATAGTGGACTATAGAAGGAACAGATCAGACATCCAGCCCTTGCTTATCAAGGGGAGCAAGTGGCCAGTTTTAAGTTTCTGGGTGTTACCCTAAAAGAGGACCTGACCTGGGGTGCCCACATTGCAGCCCTGGTCAAAAGGGCCCAGCAGAGATTATACTACTTGAGACTTCTCAGCTCTGAATGAAAAACTGAATGAAAAACTGCTGGTGACCTTCTACCGCTGCACCATAGAGAGCATTTTAACATACTGCACCTCTATATGGTTTGCCAATTGCACAGTGGCAGATAGGACAGCACTCCAGAGGGTGAACGTCATTGCCCAGAAGATCATTGGTTGCCCTCTCCCCTCTTTGGAAGAGCTTTATAGCTCCCGCTGCCTTAAGAAAGTTCAAAACATTCTCAAAGATCCATCTCATCCTGGGCACCCCTTTTTTTGAACTATTACCATCTGGCAGACGGTACAGAATAATAAAAACAAGGACAATTAGGCTGAAAAATAGCTTCTATACCAGGAAAGTAGCTCTTTTGAATTCTACTGTATAGTGCAGTGTTGGTGTGACGGGGGTTTTCAATTCAATGTGTGGAGGGTGAAGGATGTGTGTTTGTGTTTATTTTCATGGTCATGATGTGCACTGAAGACGGTGTTTGATTTCGAGGTGCAATGACAATAAAGTAAAGTAAAATAAAATAAACTAAACCTAGATAAATTGTCACCTTTGTAAGCTTTAGTCCCAAATGCACATTTTTGCAAAGGTGTCAGCATGCTAGTTTCAACTGTGTGAAGAGCTAGATGAGAAAAATGAAAGCATCCAAGAGCTCTGCTTAATCATTTCTCTGGCTTTCATTAAGCCACCCTATCATTAATATTAACAAGGCTTGTATGTTTTGAGCTTGAGCCTCATTCACATGCTAGGGCAAGGCGTTTCCATCACGGATGCTCTGAAACAGCCCTGAAGTGCAGTTTCCCTACATTTTCTTTCTGTAGTCCATCATTGTCCTTTGGTGGAAATAAGCTGATGATCTAGAACAGAGCCAGGGAACTATGGTCCCTTTATGACTTGTGGGCTTCAACTCCCAGAATTCCTGAACCAGCCATGCTGGCTTACGAATTCTGGGAGTTGAAGTCCATAGGTCATAAAAGGGAGGGACATAACCACGTTTCCTCAAAAATAAGACCTGGTCTTATATTCATTTTTGCTCCAAAAGATGTATTAGGTCTTATTTTCAGGAGGAATATAGAATAGAATCTGGAAGGGGCCTTGGAGGTCTTCTAGTCCAGCCCCCTGCTCAAGCAGGAGAACCTATACAATCTCAGACAAGTGACTGTCCACTCTCTTCCTAAAAACCTCCAATGATGGAGCATCCATATGTTGGTGTATAAGCGCACCAACATGCCTACCGTCCCTGTCCTATTGTTTCTTTTATTTTTCTTATATGTACCCATTTCACGTATTCATAACTATGTATATACTTATACCTATTATCTTGTAAGCGATTGACAAATCAAAATAAATAAAAAATAATAAATAAAACCCACAATTTATGGAGACAAGCTGTTCCACTGGTTAATTGTCCTCACTGTTAGGAAATTTCTCCTTAATTCCAGATTGCTTCTCTCTTTGATTAGTTTCCAACCATGCACCCATCTGGCTGACTATCTTAACCAGGGCTTATTTTGGGGAGTAGGGCTTATATTACGAGCATGCTGAAAAATCATGCTAGGGCTTATTTTCCAGCTGAGTCTTATTTTCGGAGAAACACAGTAGTTCCCCAGGCCTGATCTAGAAATACTAGGGAAATCAAATCAACCTTGAAAAGAAACAGTGAAGTCACCAAGTCAAGTTCACTTTTGCGTGACTTCAGAGTCATATTTATCCAATCAATGCCAAACATCAGTACTGTACAGAAGCTGTTTATCGTTCTTTCCAGGTTGTTGTTTTTACACAATTCACTCTAGTCTACAGATTCAGGAACTCATCGGAGTCTTGCATGCAAGCATGGAAGAGATCTGACCAAGCTTAGATTCCAAGTCCAGGATGAGCAGGCTTGCCATCTGCGGAACCTGATATTCTCTGAGTGTTTTGGAACACAATACATAGGTCCAAGCTAGCCAATTTAATGATTTAAAATTATGGGAATTGTTATACTGTCTAAAATGGGTGGGAGGCCCAGGTTGTCTTATCCTGGTGAACCTCCAGACCTATCCAGCAGAACCTCCCTTAACATTCTTAGCCATGTTTAGTGTTGCTGTCTGCTTCACCCAGGACATTTAAGAATTCAAGCAGAGAGATCCCTTCTAGCCAGTCTGGAAATACATGGCAAAGTTTGCAATAACAAACCACATGAACATTAATCAGCTATAAAAATATATCACTGGACAAAGAGCCCTCAGGGATTTGGTCTATTACTGAAATCCAAAGCCTGCTTCCTTCCTCTGCTGAGTAACTCCTTACTCTAGCTATTTTGTCTAGGATATAAATGATGTATGTTTAGGTTCTGTTTGTTTATCAATGGTATTTGAAGGCCATTTCCTCTTATCCCCTAAAACTTATGTTGCTGTTGGCTTGAGGGATATTGATTAGGCCTTTGGTTTATGGTTGAGTTGGGTGCCTTCCAGATATTTGATTACAATTCCCACAAGCCATCCTGGCTAGGATAACAAGAACTGTACAGGTAACTCTCGAGTTATGACCACAATCAATCCCAAAATTTCCATTTGCTAAATGGGACAGTTGTTAAGTAAGTTTTGCCCTATTTTACAACCTTTCGTGCCATAGTTAAGGAAATCACTCCAGTTGTTAAGCTAGTAACACGGTTCTTAAGTTAATCTGCCTTCCCCATTGACTTTGTCAGGAGAAGGCAAAAGGTGAGCACCGGACCTCGGAACATTGCAACTGTTCATACATGTGAGTCAGTGGTGGGATTCAAATTTTTTTTACTACTGGTTCTGTGGGTGTGGCTTAATGTCAGAGATCCAGAAAACTTCTACTCCAACATATAACTCCAAGACAGACATCCTCTCAAAAGTTGTGTTTTATTTGGATAGTAAACTGGCACATCTAGAAAATCCCGAATCTGAAAGTTCTGGGTTTCCTTGCAATAAGTAAAAATTGCAAAACCTCCTGCACCCATCATCACATCACATGCCCCAATCACTATCTGTCCCAACTATTTATTTATTTATTTATTTATTTATTTATTTGATTTGCCAATTGTTTACAAGATAATAAGTATAAGTGTACACATAGTTGTGAATACATGAAATGGGTACATATAAGAAAAATAAAAGAATAATAAGAGAAACAATAGGACAGGGACGGTAGGCACGTTGGTGCGCTTATGCACGCCCCCTACAGACCTCTTATGAAAGGGGTGAGGTCAATAGTAGACAGTCTAAGGTTAAAGTTTTTGGGGTTTGGGGAAGAAACTACAGAGTCGGGTAGAAGTATTCCAGACATTGACCACTCTATTGCTGAAGTCGTATTTCCTGCAATCAAGTTTGGTGCGGTTAACTTTGAGTTTGTATCTATTGTTTGCTCTTGTGTTGTTATGGTTGAAGCTGAAGTATTCATTGACAGGTAGGACATTGCAATGTATGATTTTATATACCATGCTTAAATCAGACCGAAGCGGCATAATTCAAGGTTTTCTAGTTCTAGAATTTCAAGTCTGGTGGCATAAGGTATTCTACAAACGAGTAGAGGAGTGGAGAACTCTTCTTGTGAAATATTTCTGGACTTTCTCAATTGTGCTAATTGTGCTAACTTGAGACTTCCCCTCATTCAGGTGCAGAAATAACATGACCTTGACTTAATGCCATTATGTCTAACCACATAAACTCCCAAGAAATTCCCCCCTCCCATTTTCCCAGGCTCAAGAATGTGACAGTGTGGAAGTGTCTGGTTTTAATATGGCTTCCAAAGCTGATACTTGATGGGCATGGTTTGGTGGGCGTGGCAGGGGAAGGATACTGTAAAATCCCTCATTCCCTCCCCACCCCACTAACCTGCTTTCCAGCTCTGTTCTCCTGTGCAAGGCAACCAAAAAAGACCCAGCCAATCAGCTGGGACTCAGGAGGCAGAAAATAGATGGGGGTGGGGCCAGTCAGAGATGGCATTTGCCAGTTCTCCGAACTACTCAAAATTTCCGTTATCGGTTCTCCAGAATTGGTCAGAACCTGCTGAATATACCACCTCTGATGTGAATCAGTTGTCAAGCATCCAAAATGTAAATCACGTGCAACAGTCTAAGAATTCCAGTCGTAGAAAATGGCCATGAATCATTTTCGCTTAGAGAGGGCTGTAAAGCACTATGAAGCGGTATAGAAGTGCTATGGCTATTGCTATTTCGGGGTCATTGTAACTTTGAACGGTCACTAAATGAACTGTTGTAAGTCAAGGACTATCTGTAGTTGTATCTGATCATTTCAATGAGCTTTCTTTAAACTGGCTTTCTTTTAAAAAAATATCCTTGTTGAGTTCGTAACCCAGTTGTTAAGTGAACCTGGATTCTCCCATTGACTCCACTTGTTAGGAGGTTGGAAAAAGGGAATCAACATGACCCAGCAAAACTGCAACCATCATAAATATGAACCGGTTGCCGAGCGTCCGAATTCTGATCACAGGACCATGAGGATCATGCAACGGTCATATGAAAAAGTGTCATAAGTCAAGTCGCTTTTTTTCAGTTCCGTTGTAACTTTGAACAACCACTAAATTCATAGTTGTAAGTCAACCGTTCCAAAGCCTTTAGAATTAGACATCCATGTGCAGGGGTGGACTTCAAAAATTTTAGCTAAGGGTTTTCCGCCTGGTTGCTGGGTGGGCGTGGTCATGGTGGGTGTGGCCTAGCTGGCCTCCTGCAACACAGCAGGGGGAAGATTTCTGCCCTCCCCAGGCTCCTGTGGCTTTCCTCGAGCCTCCAGGAGGGTGAAAAAGACCTCCCCGGGTTCCGGAGGCTCTCTGGATGCCAGAAATGGGCCCATTTGCAGCCTTCCCGAACTTCCAGGAGGCCCATTTTTCACCCTTCCCAAGCTTCCGTGCACGCCCTACACTTACTTGCATTCAAAAATGGGCAGCGTGGGGACTCCCGGGAGGGGCGGGGTGGGCGGAGCCAGCCAGGAGTGGGATTTGAGGGTTCTCCAAACTGCACAGAAACTTAGCGAGGGGCTCTTCCAAACCCCTGCAAACTCACAGCAGCCCACCCCTGCCTACGTGCCTTCATTTTGCCCATTGCACAGATTGTCACATCTAGATATTTAAATGCCCATTCAATTTCAACGGATGAGGTTTATTGGCATCCCTTGATCTGAACTGGCTTTTGCTGGATTGGAAAAATCCATTTCAGAAGGCAGTTTGAATACACTATACAGGAGAACAGCCTTAAAGATAACAAGCCAGGTGGATTGCCGTTTAAGATGAAGGCAATTCAATCCTGTGCCCTGGATTCAACTTTTATGTAAACTTGGATACCAGCATTTTGCCTGAACAGGTAGCATAGATTCCACTGCAGGTACCTGTGCCTTCCTCACCTTGGAAGATCTCCCAACTCTTATGACATGGCAAAGAACTGTATGCGGTGATTTAACTTTGACTGAAGTTGTTTTCTGCTCCATAAAATATGAACAATTAAGTGGCCTCGTACTGTATTGGATTTCCTAGCTAGGTATAACCCACATCAAAGTTGGTGCCTGACAATTATGCTGTCAATTGTTGTTCTCCAGCATATCTGACATTTCTGGTTGGAGAAGGCTAGTGAATGGTGTTCAGCTTGGATGTGAAAGCCATCCTGTGAACCTACAAGAGTCCCCCTGTAGGCAAGTGTGTGTTATTTTTCTAAATGTTCCGTCCATCTGCCACCTTCTTAGCTTATCTAAGCTTATCTTAACTCTCCCATCCAGTCCTCTTCAGGAGGCTGGAACTGAACTAAAACACTAACCCCACTACTGTCCTAGATCATCCTTGTATCGAAAGCATCCTCGTAAACTCACAGCCTCAAAGTGTCCCACTACTCAACAGTCGCTCGCCTTTCAAAATGATTTTCTCAGTGGTGGAGCCTGGCGATTTGAAAGGGGAAGGTACTTACAAATGGACTTTGAAAGCAAAACACAGAATTGAGATGCTCGAGACAGTTTGTTAAAAATATATTTGTATTTTAAGACATTTTCAGGGCTGAAAGAATTGGCAATTTTCAACTGGAGGCCTGACCATCTCAGAGACAAACAAGGACACACAGCCTCTTTGTGGATAAAGCTTTTTCACAACAAAATACTCAAATGTGCACCCAAAGAAGTGTTTAGTTATTTACAAGACAGGATAGAAAAAAAGATTCAAAATACTGTTAGTAGAGACTGTACAATATTCTGCTCAGATTTGAAGGGGAATGTAGACTCAACAGCAACATTCTGGTAATGATTTTGAAGAGAAGCACTTTTGAGAAAATGTATCAATGTTCAGTGTTCATTAAATATATGCGCAATAGATGAATAAGCTTACAGATCTACAGTTACTGCTGGATTACAACTCCAATAATGCTTGACCACTGGCTCGACTGGCCAGGGAGGGCAGAATCTGAAGCCTGGCAATCTATGGAGGAACCTAGATTGTTTCTACCCTAGTCATTTCTCAATCTTGTCAACTTTTAAGATGCGCCGACTTCAACTCTCAGAATTCTCCCATGCTAGCTGGGGAACTCTGGGAGTTGAAATCCGGATATCCCAAGGTTGAGAAACGTTGGTCTACCCTAACAGGGTTCCTTCCGAGTATTTCCTTCAGTGCTTACCTAGATAAATACAGCCAATTCACGTATTTCATAGCAGCAAATTTGGCTCTGCAGCTCCAAGGTGCTTGGATAGCTGCAAGCAAAGCTAGCTTTCTGCTGAGTCTATCTAGTTTTGGTACGAAGAACATCTACCCTTCACACTGATTGAATGTACAAAGTATTGGAGGGGAAAGTACTGTCTTATGGCAAGACCAATGTTCCCTGATTTTAGCACTGACAATACCTCAGTACACAGAGGTGGGGAAAAATGCCACCACAGGACTGCAGTCTTCAGTGAGTAAGTAGGAATGGGTAAATTAAGTTCTGTGGTCCTTTTTCTTTTGCAAACATGTTTGTTACGTTCCTAGTTGTAGATTTTTTTGGCAGCCAACGCACAAGCCGTTGCAGGGATGATCTAAAAAAAGAAAATCTGTGAGATAGCTCTAAGCAAAATAGCTATTTTTGTATTTCCGTGTCGTAAACAGCTAGTGCAAAACAATTACATCCATTTTTTTTTTAAAGAGAAAGGACTCCAGTTTAGCCCCTTTATTTGAAAAAAACACAAAGCATGGCATGGTCGCTTGCATAAACAAAAACTCCCAGCTGGCTGAACCCATTGTGAAAAAGGACAAGGACAAGCAGCTATGAATGTAGACACAATCAACTTCATTTTTTAAAGAGAAATGGGCCTTTTGTTCTGAGATCGTCCAGCAACTATTCAAACCAGAAAGGGCAGGGGGGTTTTGAAGCTGTTCTTGCAGAAGCCCACCTAAGGAGCTCTGTTTTGGTTAAGTAGGCCTGGAATCAAGTGTTTATCCAGCAGCAGGGCCGAATATTTTTAAGTTGCCCATGGAACTTCTCCACCAGTGTCTGTTAGGAAGTTTATATGGGCAGCGCTGCCTGCAAATACACCAGTGACGTTGAAGGCCACCCAATTATTACCCTGTTACTGCTCCGTGGTCCCAGATGCTCAGAAGAGACCTGAAGCCAGGATTTCAGATGCACGCAAACCATGGTTTTAAGAGCAAGAAAGGACAGTGAGACAGAACGCAGAGCACAAACCCCAGGGAGGAAAAACTGGGAGCGACTGACAGAAGTCATGGCTTCCAATAGCTCGGTGGCAGAGATTGTGAGAGAACATAATGGCTCTTAAGCACGGAGATTAATTGAGTTCAGCTGTGCAAACGACTGATTTTGCAGAAAAAATATTATTTTAAGATGATGCCGGACAATGCTGTCTTTGACTTGTCCCGAATTGTTCTACATGTGGAGCTTCCTCTCTTGCCGCAATTTAAAAAAAGGAGGGCACACATTGGATTTGATGCCATCATATTAAGCTGCCGTTTGCTCAATTGGGGTTTGCTAAGCAAACCATAGGCAGCTGGCCTAATGCCAGGCCATGAATCAAGAAAGTCCAATGGGCACCACTTAAAGGGCCTCGAGGACATTCCTAGGGCTTCTCCAAAAATCGCCAACTTTTCATTCTTAACAGGAGAAAAGGAAATAAATGTTAAATACAGAGTGAGCAGTCCCACTGACTGTATGCAGTTTGATATGAACATTTCTTCTATTCCCAAACCATTTTTGTCCTGACTCTATCCATATTTTAGGGCATGGCTCCTAGCCTCAAAATTTGTATTTGTCTGCCATAAGCAATGGTTTACACATCCCAGGGGTTAGGCTTCCAAATGGCAATAAACCATGGCTTGTTGAATAAACCACAATTGGCTGGGTTAACAGAGCAGGCCAAGGCAAACCAACCCTTGCATGCAATGTGCGAACCAGACCAATGTGAACTGGCTCCCAGATGTAGTTGGACGACACAATCCTAATTGCACCGCCTTAGATAAAAGGAAGAAAACTGGTGTCCTTCTTACTCATCTTCTTCCTTTTGCTTTTGCTTTGCAGGAAGAGTCATGCGATGACTTCAGCCAGGTCTCCAAGGACCCCGTCTTCAGGAAATCAACCTAGAGCACAACGCACTAAGTGCCATTATTTCCATCCTGCCTGGATTCGCAAATGTTTCTTCCTTAGCTGCTTATTTAATCATTGGGTACCGATTTTATGCTCGTCCTTTTTTTTTCTTTTTTTAAATGACATCTGAAGGATAGGAAAATATTAGCTGTAAACTGATTTTCCAGGTTGTAAAAAATACAGTCGTCTCCAGAGTAAAAAAAGCCATCAACTCAAGTGAAAACGAGGATCTTGGAAAGAAAGCTTATGAGTGGCACCAGTAAAAAAAAAAGTTACAGTAATCTATGGAGGGAGATTGTGCTTACGACAGAATTCATACCTCATCCTAAGCCTCCCGGTCTATTCTGCTGATAACCATGCATTGGCCCTTGGTCTGCCTGGTGCATTCAGCTATCAGCCCGTTTAGAAGCAGCGTTCAACCAAAACCAAAGGAAATATGGGAACACATATACATACCCTCCCTACAATTGCAAAATAATTTTCCCAAAGTTGATATTGTTGCTAAGGCAAGCACCACTGCATAATGGGGGAAATCCTTCATGCTCTCCACTGTGTTTATACGAAATCTGAGTCCAGCTGGGTTTCTATTTTTTTCCCATTCAAATGAGCTGGGATATTTTGCATGAACAGGACTTGTGATAGATTTATCCAAAGTCTCTCTAATATATGATGTGTCTATTCTTCACAAGTCAATGGAAAGTCAGCCTGGGGGGTGGTGGAATTTGAGGTCTTACTGGACTCCTGGTTCCCTATGACTTGCTGAACTTTGATCAGGTTCCCGTGCTGTAGTAAGGCACACTTTGCATAACCATCGTTTGTTCAATCGGCCGCCAGAGGTGAGCAACACACAACATGCTAAGCCGACCCCAAGCGAGTGAGTGATGTACAAGTTTGATCCCTGGCAGGACAGACTTAAACATCCAGAGAAGAAATCAGCCATCGTTGGCAAATCCTACATATTGAGAGCCTTACCAAAACATCACTGGCTATCTTGGGGGTAAGCGGGCTTGTTTTTAACTGCGGGACGCACTAAGTGTCACCACTTTCAAGGACACGTGGCTTGGGACAAATAAATGAAAGTTGGAACAGGACCTGGGAAAGCTTTCTGCAGCAGAGCCATTCAAGGAAAAGGAGAGTCAGGAAGAAAAAGGGAGCATCACAAAGGGGGTGGGGGGAGAAAGGATATTGAAGAAGAGCCCGCCCACTGTTTGCTTCAGCCCCGCCTCCCATGTGCCCCACTACATTAAACCCTGAGTTAAAACATAAAGGATTAGAAAGGATTGCAGCCTCATTCCATACCCATCGTGCAGCTGATCTCGGCAGTCTCTTCAAACTCGTGAGAGAAAGAGAGGGAGGGAGGGAGAGGGAAGGGAGATGGGAGAGGAGACGGAGAGGAAGAAGGGAGAGGGGAGAGAGGGGAGGGAGAGAAGGGAGGGAAAGGGAGACGGGGAAGAGAGGCGAGGAAGAGAGGAGAGGGAGAAGGAGAGTAGAGCAGAGGAGAGAGAGAACGAAGCAGAAGAACAGAAACCAGGACTGTGCAAAACTTTTCTAACCCGAAATATTCCAGCCTGCATGGGAAATTCAACATCCCTGCTCCAACTTGATGTGCTCCTATAGCTCAAAAGGGCACCACCTGAACCACAAAAGCTCCCGTTCTGAACTTGCAAGAGGCCTCCACCAAACTGGAAAGGCTTCATGAACGCTTGTTGCAAACTCGAAACCCTTCTGCACTTGAAATGTTTTAGGCACCCCTGGTAGGAAGTCCCTGCGGCTTCCAGTTACTGCTTGTCTTCCAACAACAGACCTTTCCCTGGGGTCCTCTACCCGGGGATCCCTCTCTAGCACACCCCACCCAGCAGGATCCAGCCCACCTTCTGAGATTACAAAAGGGGCAGTGTGAAAATAAGCAATACTTAATAAGACTCAGCTGCTGCCCTATCCATCTATCTTTAAAACACTGGTCTGGTAGCCCAGTAGAAATGGTGCTGCTGCCCGGCTACTTTTCATCTAAATCACGATTCAGAATTCAATTCCTTCTTAAGGAGCACTTCTCCTATAAATAGTCACTAGGTCCTTCGAGGCACCTTTCCGCAACCCAGTAGGTTCCCTTCTCAGTTCCCCTAAATCTTTGACCTCTTGCAAGACCTGGGTGGCTTGCCGGAGTTGCTCGGTGGCTTCATTGAGCAGCTCCTTGGCGTCTCCCAAGGGTCCCTTGCCTTCCTGGCCTTGTTCCAGCTCTTCACCTCGAACCTTCCACAGGAGCTTTTCAGTTCGTTGCTTTTCGTGAGCGATTTTCTCCCCCATGTGGAGGATAGACAACTTCTGGGAATCTGGCCGAGGAAGCTTTGGGGGCGATTCTGAAAGCAAGGCCCCTAGAGAGGAGCTGCGAGGCTTGGTTGCTGGAGAACCTCCCGCAGGCTCCACTACGTCAACCTGGTCTTCTGAAGGCAGGCTCAAACCCTCTTCCTTTCCTCCTGGCTCCGAGGAATGGTCATCCTGCTCCTTCCCGTTTTGGAAAGCAGGTTGAGTTGTTCCGTTGTCATCCATGCCGTTGACATCAAGGTTCGAGTCCCCGTCAGGCTGCCAATCCCCTTCAGAAATGTCTACCTGTGCATCGTTCTCCTTGGAGATCAGCTTGCCTCTAAAAACCTTAGGAGGAGGAGTCGGTGGCTTGACTGCTTCCTTGTTTAATCCAGGGGCATTCTCCGTTTCAACGTCATGAAGTTCGGAACCTGGATGGTCCCATCCCACCTTCATTTTGTCGGATAAAATCTTTGGAGGTGGTACTGGAGGTCTGGGTTCCACCCAATCTCCTTCGACTGGGGTCCCTTCAGAGTCTTCACATGCCTCCTCTTCTGCATCACTTACTTCTAGAGAGTTCACATTTTCACTGGGTGCTGCTACTTCCTTAAGAGACTTAGCTGGAGGCATTGGTGGCTTCTTGACCTGTGGATCTTCTGGGGCAAGATTGGCACTTAGGTTCTCCGTTGGAGGCACGGGCCCTTTTGCAGGGGGCATTGGAGGCTTATGGGTCTCCTTTGGAGGAGGGGTTTCAGCAGTTTCACTGGTCACTAGGATGCTATGTAGAGGTCCACCATCTGATACATCTAAATCAAGTCTCAGGATCCCATCTGACGTTGAACTAGCCACCTAAGTAGGGAAGCAAACGAGAGAGATCTCAGAATCAGTGCTCAAGTCCATAACTTTCAAAGAATTTAAGCTGCTGACCACACAATAACAACTTAAAACAGCTTCACACCCTACAGGTCCTGCAATTTCAGAATGACCATCATTCATTTTTTTAAGGATTACATTTTGTCAACGCAAGAGATTCTCTTACATTCACGGCAGCTCAAGCAAAAATCCCCACGGAAGACTCATCCATGGAATCAAAGGAGCAGAAACCTATCTATATCCTTTCCCTAGGCTACCATATCTAAGTTATGGGTGAAACAAATCCAGACGACTATCAAATAGCAGTGACTTCTTGCTCTTTGCTGCCTGCTGAGGGTCATCCGAGTTTTGTGGTCCAAATATGATCACATGTTCCTGGAAACACTTGTCAGAATGTTAGCTTTGTTTCTTACCGATGATAGTTCTTTATTTTTTAATGCCAAAGTTAATTTGTCCATTTCTGCACAACTTGAAATTTTTTGAATGATCATCTCCTCTGATGGAACATGAGGCTGCTTCCAACATTGGGCAAAAGCTAATCTGGCCGCTGTCAAAATGTGTATTATTGTGTATTTCGCTTTTTTTTATATTTGTTTATCAAAGATCCCTAACAAAAAGGACTCTGGTTTGTATTCAATCTGTTCTCTTGTCATTTCTTCCAGCCAATTTCTAATTTTCTGCCAATATTTTTGAGCTTCTGTATAGGACCACCACATATGGAAAAAAGTTCCCTCTTTTTTTTTGCATTTCCAGCAATTCGGACTCATATTGGGGTGCATCTTCGCTAATCTCGAAGGAGCAAGGTGCCATCTATAAAACATTTTATAGGCATTTTCTTTATATGCTACCGATTTTGTAATGTTATTATTTCTACCCCAGACCTTTTCCCATTCTGTTAGGGTGATGCTACGTCTTACATTCCTACTCCAGGCTATAGTACAACAGCTGGAACTGCTGGTACAAATGGATAGACCAAAGATAGACTTTACACTATAAGGCAAAAGAGGATAGGATAAATCCATAGTAGTGATACACAGATATATGTAAGGATTAGGTGTGTGTATATGGCATAAATTAAGGATAATAATAATAATAAAAGAGGTCTTACAAACTGTTGAAGATGAGAATGTTTTTAATTGTTTTCTATTTTTTCTTTCTATTTTCTTCTCCCTTTTTTCTCTTTTTTTCATTTGTGTATGTGTTGTCGGTATGTTTTAATTGTAAAATCAATAAAATTTATTTATTAAAAAAAAACTAGATAGTTCTAGGCCTAGACTGAATCTGGGCATCTCTTTTCTGGTCTTTCTCTTCTCTCTATCTATCTATCTATCTATCTATCTATCTATCTATCTGAACTGAATTCTTTGTTGTCATTGTATGTATATACACAGTATACATACAATGAAATTCACACATCCAGAGACCAGACTCAACATGCACACACACATAACAATCCCCAAACACCTCCCCACCCACCAAAATTCCCCCCTGCCTCCTAAAAACACACAAGTATCCACACAACAGATCAAGTAATACTGTCCAATAGCTCACTGATGATGGTCCTTAAGTTCATTGTTAAGTGCAATTATAGCTCTGGGATAAAAACTATTCCGAAAATGTGTGGTCCGTTTTAATTGTTCTGTATCTTCTGCCAGGAGGCAACAGTTCATAAAGATTGTAATGATCTATCTATCATCTATCCATTATCTGTCCCTCTCTTTCCTCTCTTTTTCTCTGCCTCTATCCATCCATCCATCCAACCATCCATCTCTCTGTCTTTCTGTCTGACTATGTCTGTCTAATATGTCCAGAGACACCTATTCCAATAAAAGTCTCCCCAAATATTAGGGATATTAATCTTGTTTGGTTTACTGGTTTTAATTGTAAAAATTAATAAACTATATTTATAAAAAAAAATCTTGTTTGGTTTACTAAATGATGATGACCCAATACCGGGAGTTTTCTGTAGCTTTACCTACACTATGGAACTCTTCTCCAAGGCTAAGAAGTTCATTCAGTTCCTCTTGTTAGTGAGGAACCAGTTTGTAATGATCTTGTCTCAGCCTTCTCCTCGTTCTGGGTTTAATATTGAATTTTCTCTTCCCAGCCTACCGTTTGTTCTGCATTTTAATATTTAATCATGATTTTCTTCAGGATGGTTAAGGATTATGGCTTTTAAGACAAGAAGCTTTGCTTAAAAAAATGCAGCTAAGAAATACCAATGTGAGTAAACTAGACCAAATTATTTATATTTAGGATGCAACCTCAACTGAAATAAGTCATGGACATGTCCAGATGCAGGCGGGGTTATTTCAAATAATCATTACCTGTCATAAAGATCAAAATTAGCTGGGGGTGGGTAAAGTGTGACCCTTCCCTCCCGTGATGAGAAATACATAAAGAGGACAAAAATAGATAGCGATGTTGCTGAATAAATGATAAAAGGTGTATTCTGATTAAGTAACATAAAAGCCACGCTGGTTGGTGGTAACCCCAATTATTACCTCTTTCAAATGGCTTCTGGTGGGTGGACGACGGCCCTTGGCTATCTTGGCTCTGCCTCGAGTTACATGATCCAGAGAAAGGTTCTCATCAATTTTTACCTTTAAGTTGGAGAGAAAATAGAAAAAGGCTGATCAGAATACAGGATAACAGTTGGAAGGGATCTAAGAGGTCTTCTAGCCCAACTCCCTGACCAAGCAGGAGGCCCTATATACCCTTTTAGACAAATAGTTATCTAATCTCTTCTTAAAAACCTCCAGTGATGGAGCGAACACCCACAACTTCTGGAGGCAAGCTGTTGCACTGATTAATTGTTCCTACTGTCAGGAAATTTCTCCTTAATTGTTAATTGGATCTCTCTTTGACAGTCTTCCATTCATTACTTCTTGTCCTGCTTTCAGGTGCTTAGGAGAAGAGGTTGACCCCTCTTCTCTGTGACAGCCCCTCAATTATTGAAAGATTGCTATCGTGTCAGTCCTTAGTTCACTCTTCTTTTAATTCCATAAATGACACAAAGCAAGCATTTTACAGTTCAGCCTTCCAAAGCCAAAAAGTATACAAGAGGTTGAATCATTCCTTTAATCTGTGTACAACAAATCCTAGCATGTTTTTGGCTTCATATAATGTGAAAGCTCATCCACTGTGGTTTATTACATATAGCCCAATAATTGTGGTTTATTAATCAAAACAGGCCAGATATGATTCTTTTAATTTATTTTGCCAATCCATAAACCTTGGTTTACAGGCCACTATGATTGTATTTTCACTAAGGAATGACTAAATGAAACAGACAAATCTGTCAATCAATTTTTGTATTCTTGAACTCAAATCTGCTGGTGATTAACAAAGTAATCCAGAAAGTACATACCGGTACTACAATTGGAAATATATTGCGAAAGGAGGATTATTGTCCCAAAGTTATAAGACTTGGCTCAATCTCTGAACCATTAACCAACGAAACGAACTGGATTCATACAACACGTTCTTCCCCTGAAATACCCAATTGAGCTTTGGCATATTCTGCGCACATGACCGCTTGGATTTTAATTGGGCTGCGTAAATGTGTGATGCAAATACTATCGACATCAATGATACCGAACAGCAAGACTGAATATAAGCATCTGCTTCCATGTTGTAAAGGATGCGGTGGCTCAGTGGCTAAGACATTGAGCTTGTTGATCAGAAAGGTCAACAGTTCGGCAGTTCGAATCCCTAGCACCGCGTAATGGAGTGAGCTCCTGTTACTTGTCCCAGCTCCTGCCAACCTAGCAGTTCGAAAGCATGTAAAAATGCAAGTAGAAAAATAAGGACCACTTTGGTGGGAAGGTAACAGCGTTAGGTGCGCCATTGGTGTTTAGTCTTGCCGGCCACATGACCACGGAGATGTCTTTGGACAGCGCTGGCTCTTCGGCTTTGCAATGGAGATGAGCACCGCCCCCTAGAGCCGGAAACGACTAGCACATATGTGCGAGGGGAACCTTTACCTTTACCTTTTCCATGTTGTACCATGATTCTCTGTTGTTGGATTCACAAAGAAATGTGCTTCTTTCCTTCCTTGTACGTGATGGAAGCAAACACATTGGGCACGAAGCAACTCTAATGGCAACGAAGAGCAGAGCCCAAGAAATGTTGGGCTCAATTGTGATCATACATTGAGGACTACCTGTAATGGGGTAAGTCAGGGCACCCTCAACTCCAAAATCCCCTGGCTCTACCTTAGTTCACAGAGTCCTCTTAAGGCTGCCAAGATCACCCAATGACACCACTCTTCCAATGTCTCCTTCCCGCGTAACAGGAGAGCACGAATGGCTCAAATTCTGCCTTCCTCTTCTCTCCAGCTTAGATTTGCAAGGCAAATGCAATGAGTTTGCTGTTCCCGTCTGCCTCCCCCCCCCCCCGCAACCCGCATGTACAATTGGCGCACTGCCTGCAGAGCTCAATGTGAAAGACAGCAACCTTTCCATAATGTGACACTCAATGACAATCCAGTTCTTCTGGAAGGAGGTAGAACAAGCAACCTTCTCGCAGAGCTTATCAAAAAACGGGAGAGCAAGCAGGTACCCAACTCAGGTCAGTCTGATGAGCGACAGTTCCCGTTTCAGGAGGGTAAAGAAGGCCCCAGAATGCTTTGCTCAGACATCCTTGGCATCTCAGGAGGCAACTGAATTTCCTTGTTTTTTATCCCTGAAGACGTTTCGCTTCTCATCCAAGAAGCTTGTACAGCTCCGATAGGATGGTGGGGAATGGAAGGATTTATATTCCTTGCAGGATGTCTGAAAGACTTTCAGACATCTTTGGGTTTAAATGGCGAGGCCGAAAAGGAGAAAGAAGACAAGGAAGGGAGAGAGGGAAGGGGAAGCAAGCAGAAAGTTCATTCAGAGTTGACGTTCCTTTGCCAAAATCATTTGTAGCCCGGGCCATGGAGAACCAATCAAAATCAATGCTCCTCTGGCCAAAATAAACCATCTCCCTTGGATACCCCAAACATGCAAAACACAACTCTACTCGCTTAATGTGATGGCTGGTTTTCAGCTAAGAGAAGCCGAGTCTACTTAATCAGGAGGCAAACACTGCAATGGATGGAAGGACATCTCTTCTGGGTTGGGGCCTGGATGTTCTAGTTCAGAGTTCTCCAAACTTGGCAACTTTAAGAAGCATAGCTGGCTGGAGAATTCTGGGAGTTGAAATCCATGTCTTAAAGTTGCCAAGTTTTTTAGATCTTCTGCTTTTGAGGAGGTGGGTTAAGGAAACGTTTTTCGTGCAATGTTTCAGGCTACAAGTAATCCTCAACTTACAACCAAAATGGAGCCCCGCATTTCTGTCACTAAGTGAGACATTTATTAAGACAGCTTTGCCTCATTTTACAACCTTTCTGTTGTGGTTCGCCGGCAGCCTGTGCAGACGGCAGTGGAATCAGACAGTGGGGGAGAACAGGGACCAGTCCCGGAGTCAGGAGAGGATTTGGATGAGGGTCCTGCATCCGATTCAGAGATGGGGCCAGGACCATCTGGGAGTGGAGTGCTGACTCCGGAGCCTTTGGAGGCAGAGGAACAAGGGGAGCCTTTTCCCAGTGCGAATGTGCGCAGAGCTGCTAGAAGGCAAGAGCAGCTGAGACAAAAGGGGCGACTCAGGATTGAGGCTTGGAGGTGATTGCCCCTCCCCTAAGGTATAAAGGACAGGCAAAGGTAGAGAAACCTTTGCAGGAAGCAAAGTCATTCGCTCTGTTCAGATTAATCCTTGAAGCTCTGTGTGGACTTTGTACTTCGGTTGGTTTTTTACAGTTAATTTGGCACTTTAGTTGTTGGCAGCAATTCAAAGGAGAGAAAGGTGGGTGCTTATCTCAAGGGACTGTTTGGGACTCATTACAGTCTGGGAATGAACATAATTCCCTGCGTTGAAATAAAACAAGAGTTGTTTTAACTAAGGATGTGCTTAATTATGGTCTCAGGAAGCCTTGGTCAGAACACTTTCTTGCCACACTCATTAAGCGAATCGCTTGCAGTTGTGAAGCTAGTTGCATGGTTGTTGAGTGGAATCCGGCTTCCCCATTGACTTCGCTTGTCAGAAGGTCGCAAAAGGGGGAATAGCTTGACCCCGGGATACTGCAACCGTTCATAAAGACAAGTCAGTGGCCAAGCGTCCTGGATTTTGATCACGTGACTGTGGGGATGCTGCCAATGGTCGTTAAGTGTGGAAAAATGGTCGCTTTCTGCAGTGCTGTTGTAACTTCAAATGGTCACCAAATGAACGGTCGTACATCGAGGACTACTGTACCTGGATTCTAGAGCAGACTCTACAGTCTTCAGTGTTGCTTGGGTTAAAATTGTGAGAAACCGCAGTGATTATTTTTAGCAGTTGCAGAGAGCCTCCAGGGGATGCATGTGGTGCTAGCCAGAACTTAAAGAACATTTATGAATGAAAATTTTTTTTTGATTCTTCAGAGTCTGGATAGGATTGATCTAGAAAAGCCAGGGGTCTGCAAGACACCCGTGTCCAGATTGCCTATCAGATCTCTGTCACTTCCACCATCCTTGATAATGTCCTTCCCTTTTCCTATACTGATTTTGAGCCATGGTGGTGCAGTGGTTAAAACACAGTACTGCAGGCTACTTCTGCTGACTGCCGGCTGCCGGCAATTTGGTCATTCGAATCTCACCAGGCTCAAGGTTGGCTCAGCCTTCCATCCTTCCAAGATGGGTAAAATGAAAACCCGGATTGTTGGGGGCAAGAAGCTGACTCTGTAGATGGCTTAGAAAGGGCTGTAAAGCACTGTGAAGTGGTATATAAGTGCTAATGCTCTTCAGATGCCTTGGATTTCAGCCTGCCCCGAACTTCAAGGCCTGAAGTGCAGAACATCTGATGGGCACCAAGATGGAGCAGACTGCTGTAGAAACCCTCTACACTTTCATATCAAGTCCTCTGTAACATGTTTTTAGGTTCTGCAGCAGATACACAGCACGGTTTGCAGCAACTCAATGCAATAAGGTAGTTCCCTGAAGCCAGGAAGTCTGAAAAGCCACAGAACCACAATTTCATTTCAGGTCCCCTATATGCCTCGCCCGTGGATCTCTTTTACAGTCACCAATGTTTCTCTTTTTTTAGCTCTCACTTATTTTCGCTGATCTTTAGTCTCTGTCTCTTTCCACCCCCAGGTCAATAAATTAGGACCTGGCGGCTTCAGCCTCCAGGCTCCTCCTCCTGTTTCTATATATGCAGATCCTCCAAGGGTCGGTGCTGTTGATTTTCAAACATTTAAACAAAAAGAAAAACCTGACTGCTTTCTGGAAATATACCAGGTTTTGAAGCAATGTACTGGAGGGTCCTTGGTGCTCTCTCAACTTGGTTGTTTCTTTACAGACATTTCATTACCCAACTAGATAACATCCTCAGTGCTGAAGCATCTACCATCACGTCTTTCTACAACTTTCTTGATTCCCACGGGTCAATATGCTTTCCCCATCCTGGGCTTATACTGTATAATGAATGGGAAATGGAAGAAGCCAGTATAACAACTTACTACAGACGTTCTGTTGCACGTCCAAGCAACTTCACCCTTCAGAGCAAAAACATATTGGAACTCTTTTTGGGGAGAAACCCTTGAAGTTGGTATGGCTAGAGTTAGTAAATTCTGATGACTCTCTGATTCTCTGCCTATCTAATTTTTATTCTGACTGATGACCGTTGCTTGGATGAGCAACCAAATGTCTCAGATTAACAAAGTTTGGCCCAGTTGCCATGATTCAACCTTTAGACACTTTGTGTCATGCCCCTGTCAGAGTCTGAATCCAAGGAGGAAGACGAACAGCTGACAGGGAGTGGGAATGTGGCTCTGTTGGCTGTGGAGGAAACTGGGAAAGGGCAAAGACCGGCTGGGCAAAGCAGGGGAGAGGGAGAACAAGGGAGAGGGAGTTCAGAGGAAGACCCAGGCCTACCCACTCTTCATCCGAGGGCACACAAGGAGGAATGGAGAAGAGAGCAACATGGGTTGCATGGCTTACAGGGGAGGAAAGGGCCCTGATTCCCTTCATTAGCCACACTTGGAAAGAGAGTTTAAAAGAGACGCATGCTGACTGCGGCATCTTCTGGGAACAAACAAGAGTTTATCTTGTGTTGACTTTGCTTATCTGTGTTCCTGGCATTTTTCCAAGCATGTTGAGTTTTGCTGTGCCTTCACGTCTGGAATTCTTGCTCCTGCCCTGCCAAACTAATTACCTCACCTTGCCTTGATTGGACTTATAGTTACAGTTTTTGTTGACCACATTTTGGACTTGATTCTCTGCAGCCAAAAGCTGTTCCTGGGAGAGTTTTTCTCCAACCAGAAGGTAACCAAGACATTGGGGGCAAAGTTGGAGTTAATAAAGGGACTCCTACTGATTATCTGAGCGTGTTGCCTTTGTGCCACACCCCAGATCATCACACCTTTGGCCTGGATGATTGAGTCTTAATTGACACACAAACTTACAGTGACATTAAGAACAACCTGAAGCTAAGAACGGCAACTGACCTCATCAAATATCTTATTCTTTCCTCGGCTGATACCATCGTTGAGCGCTTTCATCCACAATTCCTTTTCTTCTGTGGTTGATGCCTGGAATTTGATATCTTGCACCTGAGCAGGAAAAAAAACAGGAGGGGAGTTTGCCTGAAAGCAATTCAGATTTCACTAAAAAAAACCAAAACATTGCAATACCAGCTGGTGCTATACAGTTTCCCCCAGGAAAATATTTTCTTATGATGTTGAGCAGGGCCGAAGAACAGACCTGAAATGGCCCAGATACAGGATAATGGGCATGGTTTGATGAACCAATTATCTGCCTTCCTATCTACCAGGAGTGGAAGACTTGTGTTCCTTCCTCAAGTCACCCCTGATCAAAGTAGATAAAAAATAAGATACATAGTGTAGTTTTTGCCATTGTAAGCCAAGAAACAAGTAAGAACTGTGGAGTAACCACCAAACTAGGCTCAAAATAGTTTTTTTTTAAAGTGTCAAGACTCCACAAACCTGGAATTATGAAAAATAAAATCTTGACCATGCCTACGTAGGTCATCACTCCAGCCACTGTGGTTCTCAGCTGCAAAAGGCTGTCCAACCCAGACAAATAACCAGGATGGACCTCTTAACATTTATTTGCTGCCAGAGGAGAGGTCTGCAATGAACAAACTTGGGTTGGATAATCTGGCCAAGACAGTGTCACAATTTGTATGTAGGAACTGTCTCCCTCCACCCCCAGGTTTATTCTGTGATTATGTGAAACTTTTTTTAAATATATGCTTGGCAAACATAGGATAGCAGTGCCCCTGTTCTTTGGAAACACTGTAGGATATTGAACTTTTGGAAAGGTGCAACTATTGAACCTTCATAAAAAGATTTGGAGGCTGCAAATTACTTTCTCCATCATGGCCCAGCTTTCTCCAGCCAGATGCTTGAAACCAAAAGTCACAACATATCTGCAGAGTCCCAGACTAGGGAAAACTGCTGTAGGCCACTAGCCAAGTATGTTAATGAGATCCTTGAACGAAAGGGATGGAGTCAGTAGACATTTATAATTTAAACACATTGATACCCAGCTTTTCTGCTAAAAGGAAAGTCAAAGGCAATTAACAGCTGTTAAAATCAATATTTGGGTTCCATGAATGAAAAGGGGGACCACAGAATGGGGTTTTCTTTCTCCTTCCCCTCCTCTTAACCTCTAGAGATGATGTTTCAAGGAAAAAAAATGTTCTTCGTGATTGTGAGGATGACGTGGGATGTGGAACGAATTGTTTCAGGAGAAGCAAACTCCACTGGATTCAACCCAATAACCAAAAGGCTCAACCTCATCCGTAGAGATCAAGGACTATCATTAATCCAAGCACCCGATCTTGCAAAAATCACTCAGGGAAGAAATGTTCCAGTACAGCAACAGCACTGGCCCAAATGCATCATTACTGACAATGTTGTCATCATCACCATTTTCGTCATCATCACAAGGGAATCAACCAAAATATGTCAAGGTAAAACAGCTTCCTTTGAACTAAAAGTTTTTGCAGGAATAGGAGGAAAAGAGAGACAGAGAGAGAGGGGGAGGGAGGGAAATCATGCTTCATGAAATAGAGAGGTCCAATGCCAAGGTACAGATTTAATACACAAATGTGTGCCTGTCTTTTGCCCTCCCTTCTTTCATCTTCACAGCAAGGGAGGATTGCAACCTAATCTTAGCTAGCAATGGATGGAAAATAATCAACGACAGAACCAACCTAGAACTAAGGAGAAATGTCCTGACTGTGAGAAGAATTAACCAGCAGAATGTCTTGCCTTCAGAAATTGTGGGTGCACCAACACTGGAGACTTTTAAGAAGAGATTGGACAATCATTTGACTGAGACATTGTAGGGCTTTCTGGTTGAGCAGGGGATGAGACTAGAAGACCTCCAAGGTCCCTTCTAACTGTGTTACTCTATCATTTTTTTTAAAGAAATGATTTGGATAAGATAATCTCTGCCATTTACTGTATATCCCACCTTCTAGCCCTCATTCATTCTCACTCACTCACTTTATATTCCTGCTTTTCTGTCAGCATAGATAATATTGGGCTCAACAATACAACGTTAAGATTCCATAAAATATAATAAAATCTATTTTGATTTTTGCTACAGCCCAACCCAGGTTTTGGAGGAGAGATGCTCACCTGCACTCAAGAGCCAGAACAAATTATGCAACACAACCTTGAATTTGCAGAAGGCAGAGGCCAGGTACACCAACGATTAAAATGGAGTAAAGCAATTTCCCTCCTCCCTCAATTTTTATTTTTTATTTTTGCTGCAGCTGCTGCAAGGGAGGAGTTAGCGAGCAGGCCTTGTTGGAAACAGAGAAGCCAAACTTGTTGGATGAGCATCTGCTTCCATCTGAGCTCCCAAACAACTGAACTGGAATCACCCTTATTAACGAAGTTGCTTACAATAGCACCTCTACTGAAGGCAAGAGGCATGGGGTTTTTTTAAATAGTCATTTAAACTCTAAGCACAGTTCCCATTGATCAAACTTCCTTTCTGCCACAAGTTGCTGGCTGCAAAACAGGGCAATGGGGGAGGAGGGGAAACGGGAGGGTCAGACTCTGTTTGGACAAAGGGGGAAAGAGAGAGAGAGAGAGGGAGAGAGAGAAGAAAGAGAGACTTGGTTCCTTCCCAAGCAGGCATGCTTTCTCCATGAAGTCAGAGTAGCATATTCTCTCTCCTTAGTCAGGAATGAGTCTGCCTGAATGATCAGGCTTTTTTGCCCTTGTTGTAGACTTTGATGGTTAAAGAGTTGTGTCACCGGCTCATTCTATGATGATTTTCCATTATTGGATTATCTGTTCTTGGCTGACTTGGTTGAATGCGGTTATACAATCCAGGGAGGAAGCTGCCAGTAGCATAGTCCAAGAGGTAAAAGAGAAATAACTGAGAGGTCCAAAGAAAGGAGAACTTTAGAAAAAGCCTTATAAAGGTTCAGGTTTGTCTATCAATCCAAGACATGTCTTCCCAAAAGAAGGTCACATCTGAAGATAGATATGACCTTCCAGTCACGACACACAGTTGCCTCTGAACAGCAGTTTGGAAGACACTGTTCCAGTCTTGTTTATTATAAGTCATCATAATAAGCACAAGATTGTTCCCGTCTCAGGGAGTGAAGATGAGAGCCCATACAGTATTTAAGGGACAAATCCTTCTGACTGAAGGTCTATCACAATTAGATTTACATACCAATCTTTATAGAGAATTAATGGAGCAAATTGCAAAATAAAAGTTTAAAAAATCCAAAGATCAAGCCAACGCTATAAAACTGTGGTTGCATTCTAACCACTGGGAGGGAGAGAGGGAAGGGAGGAAGGAAGGGAGGAGATGGGAAGGAAGAAAGGAAGGAGATAGGAAGGAAGGAAGGAGATAGGAACGAAGGAAGGAAGGAAGGAAGGAAGGAAGGAAGGAAGGAAGGAAGGAAGGAAGGAAGGAAAGAGATGGGAAGGAGATAGAAAGGAAGGAAAGAGATAGGAAGGAAGGAAGGAAGGAAGGGAGGGAGGGAGATGGGAATGGGAAGGAGTTTCATATAAAATAGAAAGGACTTCTTACCTTGCAACCTGGAGAATGGATTAAAATGAATCTGTTTTTCCTTTTCAGGAGGGCTCGCAAATCTTGACATCGATCATATTGCTCCAGTTCGAGACTCTCAACACATTTCTGTTCCTCCTGCAAGAGACAACACTATTTTTTTCTCTCTCTCTACTGTAAAGCCTGAGTGGTGACACCTCACTGCAAGACAAATGCTAATCCCAGATTAGGGACGTCTATGTTCCTGCTGCACCTCAACTCAAATCTCTGGAGTCACCCCCAGTCACCTATGTGGGAGTTGGGTGGCTGTACAAATTTGTTTAATAAATCGAAGCTGTGCATCTGTTTCTCTATCATTGCAATGGCCAACCAATTCTAACATGACTGCATGAGCCATCCTTGAGGCTGCTCTCAGAGCAGCCATGGTCTAAGGGGGTCAACGTGCGCCATCCCATGATCCCTGTTTTGTATCACCTGCTGGATAAAATATTCTCAACAGCACAGTTAGAAGGTTGCAAAATCTCACAAGCGCAGCTGTTTGCAGAAAACAGAAGCCAAAGGTGGGGGGGCTTATTTCTGGCTGGTTGTCAATTCATAAAACATTCTTATGCCTGTCTTAGTAGTTGCCATAAAAAAAAAGGGGGGGGGGGGAGGAAGGAAATGTGAAAGAGCAGTGCAGCAGTTTGAAAGTGAAAGTACATTCCAACTCTTTATCTTTAAAAGATTGTAACTAAACTACCAGAGCTTTTGCCCTTGAATATATTTAATTGGAGAATGTGATTGATGAACGTGCTCAATTGGAGAATCTGGTTTATGAGACACCCAAGGGGGAGGGGGAAACAGGGTCACAGGGGACTGTAAATTACGTATGCTAGAGTTGGCTTCATACAGGCTAGTGCTAGTAGGTCGCCTCTAATAAATCCTTTGAAGTTTTTTGAAGTTTGGCTTGAGAATCATGATTTAATTAGGGCAATTGCTGGAATCCTGGAACTGGTTCTAACTGCTGAAAAGCCTCCCCAGCAAGAGGATGTAACAGTAATGCAGGCAAAATGTCTGCCTTATTCCACCAATCATACCACCCCTTTGTTGGCGTCACAGGTGTCTATGCAACTCAATTCCAAAATTCTTTGCACTGGATTAAAAAGACTGTAAAATAAGATTCTTAAATTGGCCAATCATTTTCCTCTGCCTGCCTTTCTGGTATAAGTAGCTTCCATCTAGGGTAGTTGGTAGAACTGAATCTTTCCGATGCTTCTCAAAAGTTGTCCAAACAGACCAACCAGTACAAGAACCTATTCTGGAAGGAAACAAGGAAGGTGCCTTCATGGACACAACTAGTTTGGCCAAGAAAGGACGAGGCTGATAAACCACCCAAATATCTGGAAGTTGACAGCTCGGATCTACAGTAACCAATCAATTATCAAGCTATCATATCCAAACCATAAAGCCAAAGTTATATTATGGTCCGGTTTCAATGGGTCCATATACTGGAGAGCAGACAGGCGTATGGTAGGATTCGTGTTACATTCATGGGGTGTAATTTTGCCATAGAGCTTTGTATTTCTCAGATCTCAACAACTTCCAAAAGGACTAGGGGGGACATGATAGCAGTATTCCGATATTTGAGAGGCTGCCACAAAGAGGATGGGGGTCAATTTATTTTCCAAAGAACCAGAAGGTAGGAGAAGAAACAATGGATGGAAACTAATCAAGGAGAGAAGCAATCTGGAATTAAAGGAAAAACTTCCTAACAGTAAGGACAATTAACCAGTGGAACAGCTCCAGAAATTGTGAGTGCTTCATTACTGGGGTGTTTTTTTTTTTTAAAGAAGAGACTGGACAGTCACTTGTCTGAAATGGTATAGGATCTCCTGCTTGAGCAAGGGGCTGGACTAGAAGATCTCCAAGATCCCTTCTAGCTCTACTCTGATTCATTGTAAACCTAAAAAAAAAATAGTTAATACTTTGCAATCTCTGGAGCATCACACTGTGTGTCCTACTTGGAATTCCTGTTGGAGACAACCAAGACATACCATCTAGTTCAGGGGTGTCCAACCTTGGCAACTTTAAGACTTGTGGACTTCAACTCCCAGAATTCCTCAGCCAGCAAAGCTGGCTGAGGAATTCTGGGAGTTGAAGTCCACAAGTCTTAAAGTTGCCAAGGTTGGACACCCCTGAACTAGTTCAAAGAACACCTGTTGGAGCAACTAGGAATCAACTTGGTAGTCTTCAAGAAATTTCTCTCCCGGTTTGTGGGCATCTGAAAGAACAGAGTCTTGTCAATAATATCTACGTGATGATATAATCACTCTCAGAAAACTTTTCCGTGTATTTGTGCCTGTGCATGAATCAAAGGTTTTCAAAATTTTCAGCCTGCATAAATACAGGTGTGTGTGTGTGTGTGTGTGTGTGTGTGTGTGAGAGAGAGAGAGAGAGAGAGAGAGAGAGAGAGAGAGATTCTTCTATTTTGCATAATTAATATTTCTTAAACTGCTGCATGCTGAGTCACTGGTCTTCAAGTAAAACAAAAGAAGTGAGCAAAGGAATAAGTGACTTGACTGAGATATAACCCAAACGCTTGACCCCAGCTCGCTTCTGATTTCAAATTACATTTAATTTCCTTCTTGAAAAAAAGATCACCTAAACTTGCTCTTACTGACCACGGTAGTGAAGCAGTTTAGAATTCTGACCAACACATGAAAGAAAGCACATTTCAATCCTACATTTTCAGCCAGCACCCTTTTTCTGATCCCAAGGAAAGAATGTCCATTTTTATTAAGCATCTTGTATAAATTACAGTGAAGTATTTCAGGTCACGTCAACAGCCAGCAGAGATCCTGTGACAGAAGCATTTTATGTCCTGAAACCTAGTTCCTCACATGTACCAAATGTAACGCTTTCTTGGCTCAACCATAAATATATTTCGCACAGAATTATAAGTGAAAGAAGGGCAGGAAATAACAACGAGTACCAGCCATCTATGGAGGCAATGTTAGCTGCTAAATCTCACTTCCAGCCATCCTGACACAGGGGAATAAACACATTACTAAACATCCCAGAGTTAAAGAACCATTATCAACCAAAACTATCAATTGAAATAATTAAGAACAGCAGCAGAATGAAGTCTACCTGCTTCCAAATGGGCCCGATTATTGTATGAGAAAAGCAGGTTAATCCAAAAAGACCTTGTCTATCTATTGCGCTTACTCAAAAGAACCTGCAGGAATCCTAAGCAAGAGATAGAAAAGGTTGGAGGCAGATTCCTGATTCCAAGATGATGGGTTCATTTCTTTATACTTGGCACCTTTCGTCATTATTGGCCTGCGTTGCTCAACAAGAAAAAAAAGAGGAAGTGCGAAGAAGGAAGGAAGGAAGGAAGAGGACAACGAAGAGGGTGTAAAAATAATCTCAAACCGTAAATGTACAGTATACCCATAGAGGAAAGTTTAAAAATAGTGGCTATAAATAAAAAAGGCAATCCATTTCATCACAGTGGGCCAAAAAACTAACCAGCTGAATCATCTCCCTGCTCAGTTGGTTGCTTGGCTGATGAGCAGCAACTTTCCAGAATCTTGCTCATCTTCATTTTAAGCTGTGTTTTGGCTTGCAGACCATTCTCTCGTCTTCCTTCCAACTCGGTTTTCCTGATCTTTACGGTTTGCAAAATAGGGCAACAAAGCAACCCTTAAGGGTTATCCTTCACAGTTAGAATCTATCTATCTATCTATCTATCTATCTATCTATCTATCATCTAATTATCTATCTATCTATCTACCTACCTACTTACCTACCTACCTACCTTGTGGTTCGCCGGCAGCCAGTGCGGACAGCAGAGGTATCGGACAGTGAAGTTAAAAGGGAACCAGTCAGGGAGTCTGGCGAGGACTTGGACAAGGGTCCTGCATCCAATGCAGGGATGGGGCCAGGACCATCTGAAAATGGGGTGCTGCCTTCGGAGCTTTCGGAGTCTGGCAGCAGAGAAGCAGAGGACCCAGAGCTGCTAGAAGGCAAGAGCAGCTGAAGCAGCAGGGGCGACTCAGGAGCAAGGCTCCCATCAGGGATAAAAGTCAGCCCTCGGTGACGTGCTCTTTGCAGGAAACAAAGAAGTTCATTAGATTCTGATTCCTCATTGAAGCCCTGCGAACTCTGGTTTGTCTCTGCTGGAATTTCTGTCAGTTTATATTCTAAGTAATTGGACTTCTGTTTCTTGGCAGCCTTCTACAACCCTGAAAGATGTGAGCTTATCTCAGAGAATTGTGTCTAATGAGTTTTGGCTGGGAATGCAAGAAACTCCCAGTGTTGCATTAAAATAGGTTTGATTTTACACTCAGTTTGTGTTTGCTTAATTTGAATGAAGCCTGGGTCAGAACACTTACCTACCATCTATCTGCCTATCATCTATCACCTATCATCTATCTATCATCTACCTATCTACCTATCATCTAGCTAGCAAGCTCTGCAAGCTGAGATAATGTGCACTGCATTGATGCATTCACACAATTTCACAGCAGAGATGACAGCTGCTCTTTAAAAATTATGATTTAAATTGAGTTGATTTAAGTCAAGTCTTTTTACTAGTGATTTAAATCATGATTTAAATCGTGATTTAAATGAACTTGATTTAAATCAAATCCACCCTGCTTCCTGTACTTCTTTTATCTATCCAATGCTTTAATGGATGATCTGTAGACCTCAACTTTCATCAGAAGAAGAAACATTCCCGGTGAGACAGAAAAGGAACCAAATTTAAAGCAACAGCCAAGGAAGATTGGTTGTTGTGTTTGGAACAAGTCCATGAGTTCGTTGAGGCTTCTCTCTCCCTTTGTCTTACCTCATTTTCGTATACGAAGAGCTGGGTTTTGCAGAGTCGGATGTAACGCTCTTTCCAAAGACTCAAAAGCCCCCCGCTGCTCTTCTTGATCCAGCCAACTTTATCTCCTGACACAGGACTCTTTAACCTCTCCGAATTTTCCTGTTTCAAACCCCAGAATCAAACCAGGAAGAAAAGAAAGGCATTACCAGGGATTCATAAGCTGCTTTTGACAAAGTTCCAATTTTCTAAGTTTTCCCTTTGAACTTCAAGGACAATGGAGAGTCCCTTAACTATCGTTTCAATAAGCAAAGGACAGTGTGCGTGGCCCAAATGAAACAGTATCATTATGGTTTAAATAATATGTGAATTCAGAGGCGTTCTAGTATCCCGATACATTGCTAAAATATAAATAAAACATCTGAGTATCTCAAAGGACGCCCAAATTTAATACATTCATGTGTCAAAGGTGAACAGGAAAATATTTGCTGCCCACCCAAGACATTTGGGGGCCTGTGACAAAGTACTACGCTGCCTTTTCCATCAGTTCTAGGTCCAGATACCACCCAAATAGGTGAAACCTTCAAGACTGATGATCCAAGATCTCCCAACACATCTATTTGGGACAAGCTGTGAGGCTCACGCAATTGTGCCTTCCACACAAAGGAGTGTTTTCATGACTGAGCTGCAACCTCTATCATTTGCAACTACAATTTCACATTGCCCCGTGGTAGGGCTGGCCCTGAATGCCTTTCTTACGCAATGGGGAAGCCCTCTTTTCTTTTTCTTTCCACCAGAGGCACTAACCAACTGGAATATCAGGACAACATTCCCTGGCTCTCCGTGTTTACTGATCCCAAGCCTCCCCTTGAGCTTGAATGGAGGATGAGAAGCCAAAGAGAGAAGGGGGCGGGAAGGGGAATTGCTGGAAAGACGATTGCACATTGAAGTACAGGATGTTCATACAGAAAGTCCCCTTGGCCAATTTATAATGAAATCAATGTAAGAATATTACTGTGAAGCCAAGAGAACGTCTCTGGAGTTTTTTTCTTCTTCTTTGGAAAAACAAAAGCAAAAATTAAAAGACGCCTTCCCATTAGTATGAATTATTTGAAGTAAAAAAAAAAAAAAAAAAGGAATGAAAGTCTAAAGTACTAGTTTAGCTATTTGCCCGGGCAGAAATATAAGGCCTCTGGCTTAAGCTGGGCCTCTCCACCTAAATCAGGGGTGTCCAACCTTGGCAACTTTAAGACTTGTGGACTTCAACTCCCAGAATTCCTCAGCCAGCAAAGCTGGCTGAGGAATTCTGGGAGTTGAAGTCCACAAGTCTTAAAGTTCCCAAGATTGGACACCCCTGGTCTAGATGGTTAAAGCACCAGGCTAGAAAGTGGGAAATTGTGAGTTCTAGTCTCAGCAAAGCTGGCTGAGGAATTCTGGGAGTTGAAGTCCACAAGTCTTAAAGTTGCCAAGGTTGGACACCCCTGACCTAAATGATTAAGAGCCGGGCCTTCCTCTTCTGACTCAAGCTGATTGGGAAACTTCACATACAGGCAACCCAGCTCTAAATCTGGAACAAAACGAATGAGCTGGAAGAGTCCTTGGAGGTCCTCTAGTCCAGCCCCCCCCCCAAATCTGATTTTAAAAGACTCAAAATCAGACTCAAATCTGATTTTTGACATTGTCACATAACACCAGGAAGGTACAAAAAAAATGAGCTATGCTTGCTTGCAGGATGAGAAAGGCAACAAACCTATTTCTGTAATCACGGTTTGTTCCACTTTTGCCAATGTTTATTCCTGGACAATGAAGAATAGAATTAGTTCTCGGCTTACAACAACGATTGTTTGAAGTTACACCGCCACTGAAAAAAAAGTGACTTAGGGTCGTTTTTCACACTTTGGCCAGGTGATCAAAATTCAGATGCTTGGCAACTGGTTCATACTTACGACTGTTGCTGTGTCCTGAGGTTATGTAACACACACCCCTTTTGCAACCTTCTGACAAGCAAAGCCAGATTCATTTAACAACCATGTTACTAACTTTAACGGCCGCAGAGATTCACTTAACAATGGTGGCAAGAAAGGTTGTACAATGAGGCAAACTTAACAAATGTCTCACTTAGCAACAGACATTTGGGGCTCAATTTGTGGTCATAATTCAAGGACTACCTGTAGGCTATATTGAACCACAAGTACAGTAGTGCCACAAAGACTTCTGGTCACTGCTGTTATCCAGCACTTCATCCACAGAACACTACCTAGAGAAGCAACTTTGAAGTATTTCCTTTTATGAACCGTGGTGGTGCAGTGGTTAGGATACAGCATTGCAAGCTTAATTCTGCCCACTCCCAGCAGTTCGATGCTCACTAGCTCAAGATTGACTCAGCCTTCCATCCTTCCAAGGTCGGTAAAATGAGGACCTAGATTGTTGGGGACAAGAGGCTGACTCTGTAAACTGCTTAAAGAAGGCTGTAAAGCACTGTACAGAGGTGGCATTCAGCAGGTTCTGACCAGTTCTGGAGAACCAGTAGTGGAGATTTTGAGTAGTTCAGAGAACCAGCAAATACCACCTCTGACTGGCCCCGCCCCCATCTATTCTCTGCCTCCCGACTCCCAGCTGATCGGCTGGGTCTTCTTTGTTTGCCCTGCACAGGAGAACAGAGCTGGAAAGCAGGTTAGTAGGGTGGGGACGGAATAGGGATTTTGCAGTAAACTGTCAGGACTCCAACAAATCCACCCCCATTCAAATCATAAGTCTCCTAACTGCATCTCAGAGAAAAGAAAATTTATTTATTAGAAGTGGCCATGTTGGTGTTAGCTGGGTGCAGCTAATACTAAAACACATCATTCATTTCCCTCTTGACCCTGGTATTCCCCCCACCCCTTGGATGTGTATTCTCCAATGGGACACATCCATCCCCAAGAGTCATCAATCATGCTCTCCAGTAATTTTCTTGTGTTCTGACAACTTTGGGCTGCCAGGGTGATTATCTAGGCACTTAAGGAATGCACTGTTTTCCCCCACTCCTTTTTTCTGGCAGCTAAAAAGATCAAAGGAATATCTTTTTAGTTGACATAACCTTCCCTCTGGAGTGGGGAGGGAATGGAGATTTTACAGTATCCTTCCCCTGCCACGCCCACCAAGCCACGCCTACCAAGCTACGCCCACAGAACTGGTAGTAAAAATTTGTTGAATCCCATCACTGACTGTGAAGCGGTACATAAGTCTATTGCTAGCGCTGTTGCTCTTTTAAAACCCTTAAATAAACTTCAGAGACCATTCTGAAGGACAGATCTTCAATCACATAGTCCAGTGGTGGCTAACCTTTTTGGGCTCCTGTGCCAAAAACTGTGTGCGCGCTTGAACGCTCACGCTCGCGTGCCAGCATCGAGAAGGCAATATGTGCCCCCCCCACATCCCCTATGCACGCGCGTACAATTTCCCCCTACCGCCTGCCCCCCTTACCTGCACTGCACCTCACAGCTGATTTTCAGCAGATTTGAGGCCTTTTTTGGCCTCCCAAAGGCTTGACGAAGGCTTCTGCAAGCTTCTGCAGGCTTTGCAGGCCAAAAACTAGCCCCGTTTCATCACTTCCGGTGTTTTCAGAAAAACAGAAGTGACGAAACTGGGGTAGTTTTTGGCCTACAAAGCCTGCAGAAGCCTGCAGAAGCCTTCGTCAAGCCTTTGGGTGGCCGAAAAAAGGCCTCAAACCCACCAAAAATCAGCTGTGAGGCACGCACATGCGCAGTGAAGTTTGCCTGCAGCTCATGTGCCAGCACAAATGGTTTTGTGTGCCACCCATGGCACGCGTGCCATTGGTTCGCCATCACATAGTCCAAGGGTGTCAAACACCTGCAGGCCGGATCCAGCCCGTGGGGTGTTTAAAACCAGCTCATGGAGCTGCCCTGAAAACATTAAAAGACGGCCCACAGTGCCTCTGCTGGCGAATATGAAGCTTGGGAGGGCCGCGTGTGTGACGTTGAGCTGGCATTGACCCCCCCACCATGCCCCCTCAGGTCACACACGACCCTGATGCGGCCCTCAATGAAATCGAATTTGAAACCCCCAATATAGTCGCTCCTTGATGCTCTACCACTCTTGTCAATTTCAAAAAAGTGAAAAGTGACCTGGATCTCCACCATTAGCAGGTTTGAGCACATCGCTTCAACAGAATCCCCCAGGATATTTCCCAAAATGTATACTTTAATGCTCTGTTGTGATTTCCTCCAAGCTTCCTAAAGACAAGAGGTTTCCATGGTCTAAGCCAAGCACCACTCTCCGTTCTAATTGATGCTGAAAGGAGAAGTTGCTTTCTTTAGAGACCAGGCCTTCCTTTCTTGATCAGATTCCAAAATTAGAACTTCCTGAACAATGGTTTACATTGTTTTGGAAGGCAAAAAAAAAAAAAGCAAATCACCTGAGGGAGGGAAAGAAATAATAGTAATAATTAGTTTATACATTCAAAGAGGCTTATGCATAGAGAGACATTGAAAAGGACATGGTATGTTGGAAATAAAGACCTATTTGGAATCAGATGGTTGCAAAGGATGTTTAACCAAGCTAAAATACAATGAGTAAGTCCTTATTATACTGGACAGAACTACCACCGATTATTTGTCTTAGAACAAGGTGAATTTCCTTTAGGATGCAGGATGTACCAAGTAGCATGAAGCACTATTCAACATTTTTCAAAAGCCCTCTGCCAGTAAATCTGTTCAGATCTGTAGAAAAACCCTTCCTTCCTTCCTGGCCATTTACTGGATAGGAGGGAGGGTGGGCAGGAAGGGAGGGTTAGATATGGATGAGCTTGTGTTGATGGAAAGGTGGAGAAGAAGATGACCCTAAAGGTGGCGAAGAAGATAACACTAAAAATTCAGGATACGACTTCTCTATAAATGAATATGTGGGAGGGAAAGCCCAGGTTATATATTTTCTGCTTACAATGGCTAGGAATTATGAAGGTTGAGGTTCAAGACATCTGGGTGGCATCTGGTGGGGAAGGAGGAAAAGCTCCACTTTGGTTTAAAACAGGAGTGGGGAACAATGGCTCTTTTATGGCCCAGGATGTCTCAGGAATTCTGGGAGTTGAAGTCCACAAGTCATACAAGAGGCCATCGCTCCCTATATCTGGGTTTTTCCCAATTATCTTAACCCGAAACTCTATAGGACTGAGCCACAGATCTACCACATTAAATTCTGGCCCTACTTGTGGCTTCTTACCAAGATGTTTTGTAAAAGAAATCTATTTTGCTGAAAAGACTATCTGCACATGCACATCCTAACCCATCTTCTCAAAGGACGACCGGGCGTTTTCAAGTTCAATGCTATGAATTGAGCACTTACACCAAAGGTGGAGAACCATGGCTCCTTTATGATTTATGGATTTCAATTCCCAAAATTTCTGGTTCAGGAATTTTGGGAATTGAAGTCCACAAATTATAAAAGGGCCATTATTCCCCACCCTGACCTACTCCCTAGAAGGTAGGGTAGTATCTTGTTAAAGAATTCAAGATTATTGGAAAGACACGAAGTTTGAAAAGTGCAACACTTGAAGAAGTTGACTTTGATCTGTGCTAAAACTAATATTCGTTTCTAGAACTTCAAAGCTTTCATTGAGGGTTTTTAAGGTAGTAATTTGCTAGCCCACATGACATTTAACAGAGATCTAGACATGACTCTAGAGTCGATTTTGTTCTAGTGGTTAAAGCATCAAATGAGAAAGTGAGAGACTGTGAGTTCTAGTCCTGCCTTAGTGACTGTGAGTTCTAGTCCTGACTTAGGTGTCCTTGGGCCAGTCACTTTATGTCAGCTCCAGGAAGGAGGCAATGGTTTCTGAAAAATCCTAGACAGAAAAACTGCAAGGATTTGTCCGGGCGGGCTCTGAGAACAGAACAGGATTGAATGGAAGAAAAGAAAGAAGCCATGATTCTAGAGTTGCTCTGACATTTCAAAAGAGAGAAAGACTGTCCATTTTAAAATTTATTTTAAATCAGCATGCTGTGAATGTGTTCACAAGGCACTTGGGACACTCATCCAAATTTCCATCTAGGTTCATACAAACGTTTATGCTTTTCAAGAGAAGCTGAATTTACAGGAAACAGACTGGTCAGTTGGTTCATCAATCACCCAGTGACCCTCCCCTTGTTCAGGGTTCAGATTGACTGACCGAGGCTATAAAGAATATCTAAAAATGAATGCAAATAACCAAAGAGATTAATATGCAGAAATGGGAGGGGAGAAGAGAAATGAAACAGTGAAATGAAACAGAGAAATGAATTCAAGCTCAGTTACCAGTTCCTCTAAGCTTCCAGACTATCAGAATCATTTTTATAGCAATAAATTAAGGAAGCACCAAAATGGACCACTCCCACAAGTAGCTGGTATCATACAGAATAATACAGAGTTGGAAGGGACCTTGGAGGTCTTCTAGTCCAACCCCTGCACAAGCAGGAGACTCTTTACTATTCTGGACAAATGGCCACCCAATCTCTTCTTAAAATCTTCTAGTGATAGAGTATCTTTATCGTTGTTTAGTGCAGGGGTCGCCAACCTTTTGGACCTCAGGGACCACCAAACTCAAAATTTTAGATCCCAGGGACCACTAACTGGTTATGTGGGTGTGGCCTAATTTGTGGGTGTGGCTTGGTGGTCATGTGACTGGCTGGGCATGGCTTGTTTGTAAATATTATAAATATTTATATAAATATTGAATTTTTTATTTAAAAACAGAGCAACTTTTACCCAAAATCAGGCAAAAGCAAGCAGGCAGATTGAGTTGCTCACAGAATTACAGATTCATTCAGAAATCAATCTATCTGCCATTGGCTAGTTCAGTCTGTCACATAAAATTTGCTTGCAAGCAAACTCAAAAAATTTGCTAGCAAGCAAACTCACAAAATTAACTCACAACACACCATGCATGTAAATAATGAATTTTTTATTTTAAAAAAGAGCAACTTTTACCCAAATCAGGCAAAGCAGGCAGGCAGATAGAGTTGCTCACAGAATCATTCAGTGATCTATCTATCTGCCATCGGCTAGCTCAGTCTCTCAAATTTGCTTGCCATGAGTCTGCACTGAATTTGCTTGCAAGCCAACCTTCAGTCCTAAGGGAGGTTCGGCTGTGCTTAGCTAGAAAGCAAGAAATCCAACCATTTCCTGCTTCTTAGCTAATCTAAATCTCCCGGCAGTGCAGAACAGATGATGGTCAGAAAAAGGAAAAATAATTTTAGCAGGCAAGTTTGCCGGATAAGGAGTGGGTGGGGAAGGTTCCCGCAGGCCATGTGGGCGACGCAGCCTTGTTTTTCTGCGCAGCCTGGATTAATTGCTTTGGGGGAGGGGTGCTCTGGGGGTGAGATTTCTCTGCGGCCCACCAAAATTTTCTCAAGGCCCACCAGTGGGCCACGGCCCGCCAGTTGGCGACTGCTGGTTTAGTGCATTGTATCCATCACTCCAGGGATGGATACAATACACTAAACAATACCAATAGTTTTGTGTTGGTTTCACCTGTTGAAGGACTTCATCTAATTGTGGTTTATAAAATTAGTGCAATGGGCAAAGCTGTCTAGGATCACATAAGCTATTATCTGAGCTGTGGCATGCTGGTTAGAGTGCACTACTGCAGGCTACTTCTGCTGACTGCCCGCTGCCTGCAACTTGGC
This sequence comes from Notechis scutatus, assembly GCF_049901735.1. Classification (NCBI taxonomy): domain Eukaryota; kingdom Metazoa; phylum Chordata; class Lepidosauria; order Squamata; family Elapidae; genus Notechis; species Notechis scutatus. Next base: position 12,013,074 of record NC_142019.1, read on the forward strand.
AGTTTGAATCTCACCCGGCTCAAGGTTGACTCAGCCTTCCATCCTTCCAAGGTGGGTAAAATGAGGACCCAGATTGTTGGGGGCAAGAGGCTGACTCTGTAAATGGCTTAGAGAGGGCTGTAAAGCACTGTGAAGTGATATATAAGATATAAGTGCTATTGCTACCTGTCAAAGCACAAAATCCATCTAATCTGCATATATACTTCTGCCGAACAATGTGTTGAGGTCCTGAGGCATTTAAGACTCCATCATGGCCACCATGTATATAAATATTGTTTGTCTACAGCCGAGAATTCTTGGATGCAAAAATCCCTTTGCTATTATTTTGCTAGTTTCAGGATGCAAGTGATATTTGCTCAGTTTGTATTTTTAGAAGCTAATGCTTAAACGCATCACAGTCTTAGCCTGGAGCGTGTTCTATAGGACAATAGGATTTTACTTCCAAGCAGAGCTGCACAAGCATACCCTGAATGTGAAGCTTTTCGAGGGTCAACATAATTATTCTTACGCTGCAGCGATAACAACAACAATATCCAGATGACTAGTAACAACCCAAGGTTACCTCGGGTCCGTAATTTGAAATCAATTCAATATAACCAAATTCCGTGCTTTCAACTTTTGTCTACTGATATAGCTTGTTTAGAGAGAGAGGGAGAGCTCTAAAAGAAATCTTCTGAAGATATCAGGAAATTGTGTCTTTCCTGTAACCTTCAGATCTGTGTACAAATTTAGGCATACTGGGACTTCTAACAGAAACCTTTTTGATGCCATTTTTAGAAACAGAATGGTTTTTTAACACTTATTCCTGCACACATGGCCTTAAGCTGTTGCACAGCCTGCAAATAATTCACACAAAATACTGTAGCTCTGATATCTTGTCTGCTTTGCTCCCAAATAATACAAGGATGGTGTACAAGGATGCTTGCGTGTAAGCATCATATTAGCTTGTCGTAAAAAAAAATAGCACTGCATTTTTCTGCATAATTGACCCCAGGTATACGTCACCGATAGATGCTTGCAACTGCTTTGAAAAGAAGTATTTCCAGTTGCTGGAATCTGCAAGCTTTGTTCCTCCTAATTCATGTTTTCATAGTTGTCCAAATGAACCAGAAAGGGATCTACATATTATGACACAGATTCATGTGACACCACCACTACCCCTTTTAGCAAGGAGCGAGGTACACGTGCAGCCAAGTTAATTCAATTCTATCTGACCCTACACTGGCTCAGTGCACATCAAGTCTAAATACCACATCAAGATTACGTTAAGCCTTTCTTCCTTGTCTAAACTTTCTTCCAAGCAGCAAATAAAATAAAATATGTGTGGTTGGTGAAACTGACAGTGAAATTGACAGGCATATGTCAAAACCTCTGGAGGAAAAAAACATACAAGCTATAATACAGGTAATCTTCCCAGTTACGATGACAATTGAGCCCAAAATTTATGTGGCTAAGTGGAACATCTGTTAAGTGGGTTTTGCTCCATTTTATGACTTTTCTTGCCACAATGGTTAATTTAACAATTGTTCATTTTTAATAAGTGAATTGTTGCATTAGTTGAGTTAGTAACATGGCTGTAAAACAAATCTGGATTCCCCATTGACTTTGCTGGTCTCAAAAGCTGACCCTAGGTTGCATCAAGATTTATGCAGCCATCATAAATAGGAATCAGGTGCCAAGCACCTGAATTTTGATCATGTGACTGTGGGGATACTGTAACGGTCATTTAAGTGTGAAAAATCGTCGTAAGTCACTTTTTTCAGTGCTGTTGTAACTTTGAGCTGTCACTAAATTAACGGATGAAAAGTTGAGAACTACCTGAATAAGGAAGGAAAGAGAAAAAGAAAGAAAAGGGAAATGCAAGAAACGGAAAAAATTAAAGAACAGCAGGCATAAAGCACAATTATGTTTTAACCAACCTCTCTATAGTTATGTCATTTCTCTCTATGATCTATCCTGTCTAATTTGTCAGGACCACAAATCATAAGTTCATTTTTCCCCCCTCATTTCTATGCCAAAAGTCCCTAAGAGGCTTCCGGTCATCCATGAACACAGAAAATGCCTTTTCTGTAATCAAAGAAGTTACTTTATCTAGCTCTGCAAGATTTGTCCATTACACCGACCATTCCTCCCTAGAGGGCAGCGCTGAATCTTTCCATCTCTTCTACATATAATCAGTGGTGGGATTCAATTTTTTTTACTACCGATTCTGTGGGCAGAGCTTGGTGGCCAGGGCTTGGTTGGTGTGGCAGGGGAAGGATACTGCAAAATCTCCATTCTCACCCCTCTCCAGGGGAAGGATACTGCAAAATCCCATTCCCTTCCCACCCCATAAACCTGCTTTCCAGCTCCGTTCTCCTGTGCAGGGCAACAAAAGAAGACCCAGCCAATCAGCTGAGACTTGGGAGGAAGAGACTAGATGGGGGCGGGGCCATTCAGAGGCGGTATTTGCTAGTTCTCCAAACTACTCAAAATTTCTGCTACCGGGTCTCCAGACTTGGTCAGAACCTGCTGAATATCACCTTTGCATATAATAACTTCGCTTCAGTAAACCACATTTTGAAATAACAAACTTTCTGGGCTTGGAATCTGAATGTTACCCAGAAATCATCAGAACATAACCATGTGAGCCTGCAAGCACACGTAAATGGGGGCCAGTTGCCAACTGCTTAAAATGCGGCTATCCCACATGAGGGGAGTGGCAACACTCAGAACTTTTAATCTGAGTCTACTGGTGAAACTTGAAAAATTAGAATATCGTGCAAAAGTTCATTTATTTCAGTAATGCAACTTAAAAGGTGAACCTAATACATGAGATAGACTCATTACATGCAAAGCAAGATAGTTCAAGCCGTGATGTGTCATAATTGTGATGATTATGGCTTACAGCTCATGAAAACCCCAAATCCACAATCTCAGAAAATTAGAATATTGGGAAAAGGTTCAATATTCTAGGCTCAAAGTGTCCCACTCTAATCAGCTAATTAAGCCATAACACCTGCAAAGGGTTCCTGAGGCTTTAAATGGTCTCTCAGTCTGGTTCAGTAGGAATCACAATCATGGGAAGGACTGCTGACCTGACAGTTGTGCAGAAAACCATCATTGACACCCTCCATAAGGAGGAAAGCCTCAAAAGGTAATTGCAAAGAAGTTGGATGTTCCCAAAGTGCTGTATCAAAGCACATTAATAGAACATTATGTGGAAGGGAAAAGTGTGGAAGAAAAAGGTGCACAAGCAGCAGGGATGACCGCAGCCTGTAGAGGATTGTCAGGAAAAGGCCATTCAAAAGTGTTGGGGACTTTCACAAGGAGTGGACTGAGGCTGGAGTCAGTGCATCAAGAGCCAGCACACACAGACGGATCCTGGACGTGGGCTTCAAATGTCGTATTTCTCTTGTCAAGCCGCTCCTGAACAACAAACAATGTCAGAAGCATCTTTCCTGGGCAAAGAAAAAACAGAACTGGTCTGTTGCTCAGTGGTCCAAAGTCCTCTTTTCTGATGAGAGCAACTTTTGCATCTCATTTGGAAACCAAGGACCCAGAGTTTGGAGGAAGAATGGAGAGGAACACACTGCAAGATGCTTGAAGTCCAGTGTGAAGTTTCCACAGCCTGTGTTGATTTGGGGAGCCATGTCATCTGCTGGTGTTGGTCCGCTGTGCTTCATTAAGTCCAGGGTCAATGCAGCCGTCTACCAGGAGATTTTGGAGCACTTCATGCTTCCTTCCGCAGACGAGCTTTATGGGGATGCTGACTTCATTTTCCAGCAGGACTTGGCACCTGCCCACACTGCCAAAAGCACCAAAACCTGGTTCAATGGCCGTGAGATTACTGTGCTTGATTGGCCAGTAAACTCCCCTGACCTGAACCCCATAGAGAATCTAAGGGGCATTGCCAAGAGAAAGATGGGAGACATGAGACCGAACAATGCAGAAGAGCTGAAGGCTGCTATTGAAGCATCCTGGTCTTCCATAACCCTCAGCAGTGCCACAGGCTGATAGCTTCCATGCTATGCCGCACTGAGACAATAATTGCTGCAAAGGGGGCCCAAACCAAGTACTGAGTACATGTGCATGCTTATACTTTTCAGAGGTCTGATATTGTTTAATGTACAATTCTTGTTTTATTGATTGCATGTAATATTCTAATTTTCAGAGATTGTGGATTTGCGGTTTTCATGAGCTGTAAGCCATAATCATCACAATTATGACAATTCACGGCTTGAACTATCTTGCTTTGCATGTAATGAGTCTATCTCATATATTAGGTTCACCTTTTAAGTTGCATTACTGAAATAAATGAACTTTTGCACGATATTCTAATTTTTTGCGTTTCACCTGTATATGTACCCTTTTTTTGATATCTGTTATGACATCGAACAGTCAGTAGGAGAATGATCATAAGACAAGCACTACCTGTAAACTATATACAATAAAAGCTTAGAATACTGGTTTTCAATCTGTGGCCCAAAATGGACGGAGGGGGTTCACAAAGTCTTGAAGAAATATGATTTAAATCTTGAGTTAAGTCTTGAGGGCCTGTGGCCACAAAAGTTATTTAAAGAGCCAAGGTGGCGCAGTGGTTAGAGTGCAGTACTGCAGGCTACTTCTTCTGACTGCCTGCAATTTGGCAGATCGAATCTCACCAGGCTAAAGATTGACTCAGCCTTCCATCCTTTCAGGGGTCAATCAAATGAGGACCTAGATGGTGGGGGCAATAGGCTTGACTCTGTAAACCGCTTAGAGAGGGCTGCAAAAGCACTTGTGAAGCGGTATAAAGGTCTAAGTGCTGTTGCTAAAAGTGGGGTCCGTGGCGAGAACCTCCTGGCTTAGAATATTATATAAACCAGGTCAAAATGCAGGACCATCCCTTCCCATTCTAACCACTAAGTTAAAATAGAGGCTGGGGTTTGTTTGTATGGTTTCCATGACATCCACAGAAGTGAAGAAGAGGGATGCCAGTATGGAGAAGAGGAAACACCCATGATTATGCATTAGCTTAAGGCTACCCACAAGCTCAGATTGGTACCTATAGGTTTTGTTATTGTTGTTCTTTCCGATATCTCCTCGAAAACCCTTTTTAGAGAAAACTTTGTGCATGAACAGTTGGGCTCCAAGTAGCACATCTGCAGAATTACAGAATGTACATAAGAATTGTTATGATGTCCTATTTCTTCATGCTGTTGGCAGGCTATGCTGCAGTCAGAATGAAGTTGTCACACCTCATAAAAACACTGTTATGAAATAAGGAGCAAATTGTTTTTGAGTAGAGAAAGCATGTCTAAAAAGGAAATAAAGAGGTGCGGGCTAAGCCTCAAAGGTTTTAAAAATACATAAAACCGATCCATAAATTCTGTATTCCTTTGGCAATTAAAAAAAATATTCCAGGTGCCGAAAGCAAACAATAACATAAGGACGAGAGCATCATTAACTTGTTCAGAAGCATCTGACTGTCCAGTTATGAGGAAAAAACTCCATAAAACTGTATCAAATGATCCAGCAACAATTATATACCTTAAGTTCTCAAGGACATAAGTTCAAAATACAGGAGCAATTGCCAGATCTTAATTCATTTGGAAAAATCACCGCAATGCCACAAGTTATAATCTTAGCTAAAGCTCTTTTTTTTTTTAAACCAACAGAAAGGACAGGAAGGAAATTAGTCTTTGGTCACTCCCTAGCTGCAGAATGATTGAAAGGAATAATTTGCATGAAATGACTGGATTTGCACAACAGATTGAATCACAAAGTAGCTGGCCATGTTCTAGACTAATGCATCGTGCAAAATCCAGGCAGCAATGTTTAGCTTAGGATTCCCATGTTGTTTGAATTCAGAAAATTGGGCTAATTGAGCAAATGGTGATTAGGGGAAACCAGGAAGAGGCCTATACTGGTGCTTCATCTCCAGTTCATTTTCTAGTGGGAAAATCATTATCAGCTACCATAAGCAATGCTGGACTGTACAGGCAATGGGTCTACAGTAGCTGTGTACTGTAGTCCTGCAACCCAACAGGACACAGACTTCAGAGGATAATTAAGACTGCAGAAAAAACAATTATTACCAACCTGCCTTCCACTGAGGACCTGTATACTGCAAAAAGGGGGCTGTGAAAATATTTACAGACCCCTCACATCCTGGACATAAACTGTTTCAACTCCTACCCTCAAAACGATGCTATAGAGCACTGCACACCAGAACAACTAGACACAAGAACAGTTTTCCCCCGAAAGCCATCACTCTGCTAAACAAATAATTCCCTCGACACTGTTCAACTATTACAAAGTCTGCACTACTATTGATGCTAATCTTTTCATCACTCCTTATCACCCATCCCCTCCCACTTGTGATTGTAGGACTGTAACTTTGTCGCTTGTATCCTTACGATTTATATTGACTGTTTCCTAGTATGAATTGATTGCTGATTGTACCCTATGACTATCATTAAGTGTTGTACGTTATGATTCTTGATTCTTAACAAATGTATCTTTTCTTTTATGTATACTGAGAGCATTTACACCAAGACAAATTCCTTGTGTGTCCAATCACACTTGGCCAATAAAGTATTCTATTCTATTCTGTTCTGTTCTGTTCTGTTCTGTTCTATTCTATAGATCACTGCACACCAGAACAACTAGACACAAGGACATTTTTTTCCGACCACCATCACTCTGCTAAACAAATAATTCCCTCAACACTGTCCAACTATTTATAAAATCTGCATTACTATTACTATTAATCTTCTCATCACTCCTTATCACCCATCCCCTCCCACTTGTGACTGTATGACTATAACTTTGTCGCTTGTATCCTTACTATTTATATTGACTGTTTCCTAGTATGATTTGATTGCTTATTGTACCCTATGACTATTATTGTGATATGATTCTTGACTCTTGACGAATGTATCTTTTCTTTTATGTACACTGAGAGCATTTGCACCAAAACAAATTCCTTGTGTGTCCAATCACACTTGGCCAATAAAGAATTCTATTCTATTAAGGTTGGAATGGAAACTTGTGATGTTGCTCAGCTGCAATTTTCTGGTTAACTCACCAGCGTTGAGAGATGCTCTCAGTCATCCTGGCCAATGATGAGAGAAGGCCAGGAGCAAGTTGTTTGTGGCATCTGAAGGAAAATAAATTTCCTGGCTTGGTTTTAAGGCAACCTGCTTGCAGAGAAAGAGCAACTAAGATGATTAAAGGCCTGGAGACTGAAACATATGAAGAATGATTGCAGGAATTAGGTATGTCTAGTCTTGTGAAAAAGAAGGACTAAGGGGTGACATGATAGCAATATTCTGGTATTTGAGGGGCTGCCACAAAAAAGAGAGGGCCAACTGATTTTACAAAGAACAAGGCAAAAAAAAAAATGGATGGAAACTAATCAAGGAGAGAAGCAACCAGGAATTAAGGAGAAACAATGAGGACAATTAACCAGTGGAACAACTTGCCTCCAGAAGTTGTGGCTGCTTCATCACTGGAGGCTTTTAACAAAAGACTGAACAACCACTTGTCTGAAATTGTATAGGATCTTCTGTTTGACCAGGGGGTTGGACTAGAAGACCTCTAAGGTCCCTCTAATCTGATTGATTGATAAGCTAGTTTAAATGTATGTCTTGACAGCTCCTCTAATAGCTAACTGTGGATTACCGATTGCAGGTCAAGTTTTTTTGGATCGCCTCCCCGTTCTCGATGTCAGATCTTTTTAAGCATGAAGCTTAAATATCTATTTGCTTTTCTCCTCTCTGTCGCAGGAGGCAGGCAGGCAGGCAGGGAGCAACAGAGACAGATCAGCAGATTTACACCGTACCATTACCATATCCTTATAAAGCATTAAAAAGGCCGTTTCCTCTTCTGAGAAGGCAGAACAGCTGAAGGGCTGGTGAAAAGCCTTTTTTTTTTTCCTGTGTGTGGAACAGCCCCTGCGAGCAGAAGAAGAAGAAGAAAAAGGCTTGTGGTGCCAAGGTAGAAGTGCCCTGACAGAATGAATGCAAACAGGTTGTTGGCAAAAGAAGGCAAGACGCTATTTGAACAGACAAGAGTTGTACAGTGAAAGCAAAAACAAAACAAAACAGGGGACGAGGGAAGAGACAGAAATAATAATAATAATAATAATAATAATAATAATAATAATAATAATAATAATAATAATAATAATAATAATAATAATAAAAGAGACACACATGAATCCTTTAAACTCTTAAGGTCAAAGACAGGAATGGTTCGTTCTCCATCGGGGTCAGGCCAGATTCAGAAGCACAAAAGATACTGGAAATTCTTTTGAAAAGAACGGCATTCTGTTTGCAGGACAAGAACGGCCTGTTCTAGGAAGTCCCCATGCTAAAGATTAAAAAATATGATGCAACCGAAACAAACTCCTTGGAGTATTCCATCTATAAGTTCTATTTTTGCAACATCAGCGCAGCCGGACAACAGTTACAATTCAGGGACCGGGAACAACATGTGCCATGAGTTGCGTTAAGTTGCAGTTGGTAAAGTTCAGGAATAAACTACGTTCAACCAGGTTCCCACGACATGCTAAGCTGGAAGCTCTCTTGCTTGATAATCCTGGTCATTCCTCGCATCGCTTTCCCACAAGTCAATTGGCTTCCTAGAAAAGAGGCCTCCTTATCTTTCCTTTTCAGCCGATTCTAGACCAGGCTTCATTCTAGAATTGCTTCTAGAAAGCAATTCCTTTCAGGCACACAGGAAGAAATACTTCCTTTAAGATAGCAGTGCAGATTTTTTTTTCTTTTTGCAAAAATGCAAATTTAAATCGATGCATCTTTCTCCCAGACTTCCTAATGCAACTGGCAAAGGATGAACAGGGGCATCTCCTAAAATCTAAATGAAATGCTGACTTGAGTAAATGGTTCAATCAGGAATGGGAGATTCGCATACATTTCCCTACTGCTGCTTCTGAAGTACAGATCTCAACAGAGAAAAGGGGATGGGATCTGTAATAAAAAAAGGCCCTTTAAGGTGCTTTACCTCTGGTTTTCAGGCACCATTTAACTGTGGCAACCCCTAACCTCCACGGGCATCTGGAGTTCAGAGAAAGGATGCCAAAGTTTCATTTTATTGGGCTTCCTAAACAGTTGGCATCCAGTCCAGCTCCTCATATCTCTATATTTCTTCTCTGTCTTAATGGATCTTTGGAATGTTAGATGGCAATGCAAGAGATCATCTAGTCCAAACCCGCTGCCCAATCAGTGCAAAAAGAAAGAAAACAGAAAACCAACAGCCTGCATTTATGCAACATTCCAAAGGTGAGTTAGTTTGACTCCCGAATAAAATAATTATTGTATTATTTTGCAAATTAGGTTGGTTGGTACATCGTTTATGTACAAACCCAGGAAATGAGATTCAATGAATAAACCATTATCATTTTAAACACAGGTGAACATGCCCTATATGAACACAGCCAGGAGAGCTGAAGGACCGAAAGAGAATGCAAAAAGAAAGGATTGAATGGGACAGAAACTCTGGGAGGGAAGGCAGGCTCTGAGTGCCTGGGGGTGCCCTAAGACCCTGCTTAGGGCTCCCCAACCACCATAGGGAGGTCTGCTCACTGCATCCCCGCGAGCTACTCAATCCATACCCCACATCGAATCTGCATGCCAGACACTCTTCCCAACTTACTAAAGGCGAAGAAGAGCTACTTGCTGATTGCTTACCTGCCCAAAATACAGAGCCAGGTTTGAACCCCAATCCACCATTCCCCCCAACACGATTAACCTCTCAAAGTGTTTTGCTGCTTTGCAAGTAACTTGGAGCATCTACCCACCAGCTAAGCAAAACTTTTCTCGTCTTTTATCAAGTTTGGGGACTACCAGACAACTCAATGGTTCCCCTCTTGCACCGCCCGCCCCCTCATCCTCCCCCCTCCCACTTTCCCAGGCTGTGCCCCCTACCCACCCAGGAAAACAAACCTTCCCTGCCTTTTTATCCCCCTTCTTCTTCTTGAGTTCCCTCCCGCTTGGTGTCAGCTGCAATCTTGGCAGGAAGGAAGAAAAGGCCCATTTCGCTTCTCTTCCCTCCCTCGCCCCCCCCCCAACACATACCTCGCAATGGCCTCCCACCCTCCCTCTCCATCAACTCTTCCAAACACACGCATGCACAGAAACACAACACACAGACACACACACAACTTAAGCCCCTTTCCTCCCCTCGACTTGAAACTCACCAAGTTTAACTTCGGAGCAAAACAAAAGTCCGGGTTTAAAATAATAATAATAATAATTTAAAAAATAGGCTGGAAAAGGGTAGGTAGATAGGTAGGTGGGAGGGAGGCTGGATCCTGGATTTGGGACCAATACCCCCTCCCCTTTTAAGCAAGCCAAGCCTCGACCAAGCTACAGAACTGAAACTTAACTTTTTTTCCCCCAAACTCCGCTTCGCTCCCGGACCCTTTTTAAAAACACGCCTCGCCAACAAACCCAGCATTACTCACATCTTCCATGGTCGGGAGGTGGAAGGAGCCAGCCGGCCAGCTTCTCTGCTCTTGCCCTCCTCCCTCCCCGCTTGGCCGGCCGAGGAACCCGACGGCTTTTCTGCCCGGCACGCCGAAAATGAAAGGAAGAAGCGCCGCTCGCTTCCCCCCCACCCGCCCCGACACTCCTGCCAGTTTCACGCGCCTCGGGGCGGCTCCATCTCTGCACCGACGCTCTCGCTCTTCCCACCCTGGGTTACCAGCGAAGCCGGCGCAGGCAAAGCCAAGGCAGGGCAAGGCAAAAAGGCAAAGGCGGAGCCGAAGGCGTGTAACTTGCAGGGCGAAGGGAGGGAAGGAGGGAGGGAGCGAAGGAAGTCCTGGGTTCGAAACGCCGCCGCTTGGGGCGCCCCTCCGCCAGCCCTCTGCAACTTTGCGCGAAAGCGCAAGAAGTAGCCCGTCGCTGTTGTTGCTGCTGCTAGTGTTGTTTTGTTGGTGTTGTTATTGTTGTTGTTGAACGGGAGGTGGAGGAGAGAGCCCCCCCGAGCGAGGGGGCTGGTTGCTCGGGAAAAGGAAGTCGTTGGAAAGGATTGGGGGGGGATCCTTGATGCTCTCCGAACTTGCTTGTTTTCTGGCAGACGTTTGGCGACCCAAACTAGCTTAACATCGTCAGTGGTAGCCCGAGGAGGCTAACCTCGCCAGACTAGCATCGTCGGATTAGTACTAGCGCTGATGAAGTTACCTAGTGTGGCTGATGAAATGTCTGCAAGAAAACTAGCAAACTCAGAACTAAGAGCCCTCTAGTCCTCCTCCTCCTCTTCCTCTCTGCACACCCTATTCCCTTCCAGCACTAATGATATTACTTAGTTTGGGTAATGAGAGTCTGCAAGAAGACAACAAAGCTGAGAGAGAGCACCAAGGACCCTCTAGTCCAGGGGTCTCCAACCTTGGCAACTTTAAGCCTGGCGGACTTCAGCTCCCAGAATTCCCCAGCCAGCTTTGTTGGCTGGGGAATTCTGGGAGTTGAAGTCCACCAGGCTTAAAGTTACCAAGGTTGGAGACCCCTGCTCTCCTCCTCCTCCTCTCTGCATAACCCTTCTAACCTCCTCTCTGCATAACCCTTCTAACCTTGATGATGTGACCTGATGTAACGTCTGCAAGAAAACAAGCAAGTTCAGAGAGCACCAAGGACCCCTGGATGTCAACCCTGAGCTAGAGATACGTTCCTTTATTAGTAAGGAAGTCATTTCTCCAGCACTGGCTGCCTCTCCGGCCTGCATCCAACTGAGCCTTTTCCAACATGGCGCCCTTCAGATGCGCTACTCCCAGCTAGAGGGAGGTTTCTGGGAGCTGAAAGGGAGCCCAGCTGGAGAGCACCTGATTGCAGATGCTGCCTTCTCCAGGTTTCACGCGAGAGAGCCTGGGAGGCATCAGAGACCACCGTAGCAGGTTTATTGTGAAAACAGAAATTTGGCCACCCTCAACCTCCCCCACCCCCAAAAATCTAATAAGATACCCGAGTGGCTTAGGGTTAATTGATCCACTTTTCTGGGGTCTGGATCCCCTATTATGCGGTTGAGTTCATTCTGCATCCCGGGTTCAAATGCTGCCTTGCCTTCCTATATGGGCATGCACTTGACTAATCCACCATGGCTTATAACTTTGCCCAGGGCATGAACCAGGATTTAAACTATGGTTAAGTTTAGGCTTCACAGAATTGCCAAGAGCCAGACATGACTGAATGGATAACATATTACATCAATCCAGCCAACGTAGTTGGTAAATTATGATTTGATGATATGACGTGGGCCATGTGATTATTAAATCACAATTAAGCAAACCGTAACTTGGCAATGCATGAAGATGTCAAAGCTGAAGATTTGTACAGTTTCTGTCCTTTAACATACTTAGTCAATTTCACTCATACAAGTTGAGGAAATTTGTTTATGGACACCTTGTTAATTTCTAGTATCAAACATGCCAGCCATGTTTATACTGTTAAAAATATGCTTATATGCCAAGCAAGGCATGGAGCCAGCACTAAACCATTGTGTTTTCCAGCTGTGTTGTTTTAATGTTATGACGTTTTGAATACCACTGGGGAGAAAAACCACACACCTGCCTACATACAAAACCTTGAGGTTCTCCTTTGCCAAGAATGATGAGCCTATATTTGTTTCAAACTAGTTTGACAAGTTTTAGGAATAAAAAAATATTTAGGGGATGATAGCTATGATATTGCTCTCTCCAAGACTGCAGATGTCCTGCCATCTTCGCAGCAGCCTTAATGCATAAAATAGTGCCCAGGTGCTGGTATAAAATATTTTTTCTATAGACCAGGGGTGCCCAACCTTGGCAAACTTTAAGACCTGTGGACTTCAATTCCCAGAATTTTCCAGCTGGCTGGGAAATTCTGGGAATTGAAGTCCACAGGTCTTAAAGTTTGCCAAGGTTGGACACCCCTGCTATAGAGTCTCAAACCAATCCAAGGCTGATCTCCAGATCCATCTCAGCTGTCAAGCTGAACTACTCTCAGTTCATTCTTAAACTGGGCAAAGGCTACACCAGCCTCAGGCTGATGCCATCCATTGCTAGGTCTGATTCTATCGTATTGCTTCTGTTTCCAATCGCTGCACTTCAGACTTTTTTTTCCAAAACAAGAGAGATGTCACAGCTCTCGAGGTGTGGCCAAGTAAGGAGGAAAATATTATTTCAATGGTGATATCACTAACAATCGCTTAAACTAGTCTCACAAGCAAGCAGATATATTGTGGCTGCCAGTGGTTCTGGCAGCAAGGCAGGACATGAGTATGTATGTATGTATGTATGTATGTATGTATGTATGTATGTATGTATGTATTCAATGTCTTAAAATTAGGGGTCCTTAGTGCTCTCTGAGTTTAGTTGCAGATGTTTCATTACCCAAACTAAGTAACATCACCAGTGCTGATGATGCACTGATGGCGTTACCTAGTTTGATGTTTCTGATCAGCACCGATTATGTTACCTAGTTTGGGTAATGAAATGTCTGCAAGAAAACAAGCAAGCTCAAAGAGCACCTCATTTCAATCCCAAGCTACACATATTCTCCTTTATTAGAGCCAAATCAATAGTTTAATCAAGTTTAATTTTCCTTTTGCCTTATAACATTGTAAACTCCCACCTCACCCCTCAACTTTATGAAGCCTCATCCCAGCGCAATTTCCCATTTAGGGAAATGGTTACATGACACAGCTTTGCATGACTTCCTTTATCAATACAAAGCAGAGAATTAACACGGCTGCTGCAAACTCAGCAGTGATATTTCTGGATCCAGATGACATCAGCCAAGGAGACTCAAAAGCTCTTTTGAGACCCTCTTTTGTTGGGAAACAGTGACTGCCTTTTGGCCCTCTGGAACTGTCTCGGATGCCGTCAGCAATTTTAGTTAGCGTGAGATGCGACGGGCATTCTTCAGAACACTTACCAAGTTATTTGAAGCTTCAACCTCTGCCATTTTGTACTTAGATCAAGCATGTCGTCTGGCCCGCACCATATAATACTCTGTCACTGATACACCACAATGTCTCGTGTGGCATCCTGCTGCTGCATATTACGTCTGACAAAGAGCAATTTCGAGCAAGCAAAAAGAGATTGTAGAGTGACATTTTCATTTTCTAATACAGTATGTCAGGAACCGGAGAGGAATCACTCCTCGTCTCTTAAATTGGTGCGCGACAGCTGATGGAGAAGTCAGTGAATGTAACAAACAAGGGAAGTGGCTCCTTCAGAAACATGTGGCCTATTGTAGAAAATTGCACATATTAGGGAAGAATGGATGGTTGTACAACTGTGTTTCTTACAAGCTGTGTTTCAATTGCCTCCCAGTGGGGCCTCATAGGGAACTGCTGGGAACATTCATTTTCTGTTACTTTTTTTAAGACTCTGGTACACTTATTCTGCTGTAGAGCTAGTCCTCAACTTAGGAACCACAACTGAGCCTAAATTTTCTGTTGCTTAGCAAAAGGAGAGTTGTTAAGTGAATTTTGCCAATGTTATGACCTTTCTTGCCACCATTGTTAAGTGAATCACTGTAGTTGTTAAGTTAGTAACATGGTTGTTAAATGAATCTAGCTTCTCCATGGACTTTCCTTGTTGGAAGGTCCCAAAAGGTGATCACATGATCCTCAGGACACTGCAACCGTCATAAATGAATCTATGCCAGTTGCCAAGCATCTGGATTTTGATCATGTGACCCACAGGGATGCTGCAATGGTCATAATGGTCAAAATAAGTCACTTTTTTCAGGGCCGTTATAATTTTGAATGGTCACTAAACGAATGGTTTTTAGTCGAGGACTACCTGTAAATATATAACTATAAATATATTCATCACTAACAAATTCATTCTTCCTAGAATTTGTTCTTTCTATCATGGTATCAACCTATCTAAAGGGCTTTTGGACCCAAACAAAACAGCACAAGAGGTTAACACCCAAGAATAGTCTGATGAGACACATCAATTGTGTGCCAGCCCCCCTCAATAACAAATGCGATTTTGTACAGGGCTACCTCGGGACTTGACTGCTTCAAAACTCGTCAAATTTGGTACTCGATGCATTTTGTTGCAAAAATGTTGTTCCAATACTTGGTGTTTATTTAGTGCTCGATGCACTGCAATAGGAAGAGGGGGACGGCTGCGGAGAACGGGCAGGAAGTCAGCCATACCGGGAAAGTCACTGCAAAAGGAGGGGGATGGCCATAGAGGGCGGACAGGAAGTCTGTAAGGCATACAGAAAGTATCCATGATATCTATCACTCTGAGACATTTTCTCTCCAATTGATTTATTTAGAAACAGATCTGGCATGTCAAAGGCAATTTCCCAAAGTGAAATTATTTTCGCGCGTTTCACAGAATCCACCTTGTCTCCTCCCTTCTCTCCTCCCACTTCTACACTTCATAAATCACGAGAACCAATTAACTGCAACTGGAATTTCTTAATACGACATACAGAATGACCTTGAACTTTTCAACTCCTCCACCCCCCCTTCCATGAAATGTGACAGCTGAATTTTAAAGCTGACAGGTGTCCCCCCTTGAAAACTCCTCCTCCTAAAAGAAAAGGAAAAAAACAGATACAGGGGTTAACACATTGTCCTTAACCCCCTCTCCCCCCTCCACAAGGACCCTTCGGTTTGTGGGGAAAATCCTCATGGAATTGGTTAACCAATTGATCAGCATGAACATCCCAACTCTTTACCCAACTAGCATCTGAGAGAGGGTATCCTTTCCATGAGACCAAATATTGCAATCGGCCACGGTGTAATCGAGAATCGAGAATTTTTTGGATTTCATAATGTGTTTCCCCCTGTACCATTAATGGTTTAGGGGGAGCAATTGGCGGGGGTCTTATCATTGATGTAGTAGCTGGTTTTAGTAAACTACAATGGAATACTGGATGAATTTCCCCCAATATTCAAGGAAGACTTACTTGGACAGTGACCAGATTGATTATCTTTGAAATTGGGAATGGACCCAAGAATTTTGGACCCAGCTTCTTACTGGGCAGTTTCAACCTAAGATAATTGGTCGACAAATATACTTTGTCCCCTACTTTAAAAGGCGGTTGAAGGGATCTATGTTTATCCGCCTGTTTTTTTATAATTTTTTTTGCAGCTTCGGTCAAAAACTTTTTTTGTATCTTCCCATTCTTTCTTTAATGAGTTCATCCATTCTGTTAGGGACATGGATGAGGGAGGTTGTCTAGGTAACTATGGCATTGGGACAAAATCCATTCCAGTGTTGATTTGGAATGGAGTCAGTCCCGTACTGCTATGTACTGCATTATTGTAAGCAACCTCTGCAAAAGGTAATAACTCAGCCTAATTTTCTTGTTGATAATTTACATAGCATCTAATGTATTGTTCAATCAATGGCATTAGTCCTCTCCGCTGCTCCGTTAGAAGCAGGATGGAAAGCTGAGGATAACACTTGAGAGGAACCAATGGATTTCAGAAATTCCCTCCAAAATTTTGAGGTAAATTGTACCCCTCTGTCTGATATTATTCTACAAGGTACTCCATGTAGTCTATAGATATGTTTCACGAACAGCTTTGCAAGTTTTTTCGCATGACATATATTGGGATTCTGTCTGGTACATTCTAAAATTATACTATATTATCGAAAATAATACAAATCTATTCATTAGTATTAAAATTCATTCATATCTTAAACATTTAAATCATTACTTTTCAATTAAATCACATACTTTTATGGGAGCCCTATTTTCCATAGTTATATATTATATCCCTCATCATATATTATAGCTCATTATTTCATTAAAAAGTACCTCCTTCTTCTACTTCAATTCTCATTTCACAAGAAATTTCGCTAGTATACCATATTCTAATCATTAATATTAACAATCATTTATATCTTAAACATTTTATCCATTTCAATTAAATATCATGCCTTTGTGGGAACACTTATGCTTTTCAAAGATTATTACCCCCCCACATCACAATCTTAAATCATGTTTCGTTACAGTACTCCTTTTCTTAACCAAAATTTCACTAATTTATGTTAAATATTTTATCACATTTTAGGTTACATATTGTTTCTAATTTTCTATGTTTACTTCTAAATACAAATATAAAAATGCAGTCTTATGTACCTTTCTAGAATCCCTTTAACCATAAAGCTTATCCATTATCTCTAAAAAAAAATGCTTCTTAACATCTTGCTCCCCACCATTAGGGCTTCTCATCCCTTCCTTTCTTTCTTGTTTCTTCTTCTCCTTATCCTCTTTAACCCCTTGTCTCTCCACCTCCCTTTTATTCTGCTTTCCCCCTTTCTGTTGTTTCTTAACATAATGTCCCCTTTTCACCTTATTCTTCTCTTTTTGGGCTATTTTTCCAGATCTTAAAGACCTTTTTCCCTTTTTCTCTTGCTTTTTCTCTTCTCCAGTCAAAGTAAATTGTTCATCAAAGATGGCTTCTCCTTCTTCTTTGTCCCCATCATCCTCATTCTGCTTCACATAAGTATAAACCGCCATTTCCAAGTATTAAAAAATAGTGTCAAGACCATCTTCCCCTCCTGGTTTTTCTCTTTCAAATTTTTGATATATAAGTTCCAATTCATCCATAGATGATACCATTGTGTAGAGAAAAAAGTTTTTCCAAACAACCACCCAGATGATTTAATCAGAAGTAATTTCCAAAGGTTCCAAAGTCACCAAACAATCCAAACAGACTATTTCTTTTAGATACCTTCTTCTTCACTTTCTCTTTCTGGGGTTAAAGTAATCACAAATCCTTTTCAAATATATTTTTTGGAAGTTTTTAAACTCTTTGTAATTCTAGGCAATCTTCTCCTTATTTTCAAATTTTGCTCTAATTCTTTTTTTCACTCTCCCTTCCCACTCACAGCCAAAAAGTTTTTTTTTTTTTCCGCTGTCACTTTAGGAAGGAGCGTAGAACAAAGAAAAAACTTTCCCCTTTAGAATATTCGCAGCTTAAAACTCTCACAGGGAACAATATATACTTAGCAGCCTTCAAGATTCCAGGTCATTTTCTCCCGTCTTGTCCCGGTTAGAATCAACTTTCACTTTTCTTTCAGCTTCCTCCCTCCTGCACCTGCTTGTCCAGCTGCAGCTTTCTTCGTGGCGGCCATTGCTGACCGCCGTTCCTCCGCCTCGGGAAAAGGGGGTTTAGCTGGCTGGGGAGGGGGTTTGCGACACCCCCAAACCCCTTGCCAGATCCCCACTATCTTCAGCTGCCTCTGTGGGGCAGCTATATCCCCCAGATCCAAATGGATCGGGGGAACCTTGACGGTGAACGCAGCAGGGATCGCGTGGTCGCGAATCCCTGCCGCCGCCGAAAGGTTGCAAACCGGAAGACCAGGAAGTTGGCCATGTTGAGAAAGGTCAGTGATATCGGAAAAGGGACAAACAGAAAGTTCTTCCGGGTAAAAACTAAGGGTCACATGGTAAGTAGGCAAATAGGCGGCAATATAAATTAAATAAATAAATAATACACACTATATTCTTTAAAAATATATATATATGTAATTATAAACCCTCATTCCATTCCAATTCAGTTCTATCATTAATAATCATTAAAATCTTAACATCTTTAACACTTCTTTTCAATTAAATATCATACTTCCTTAAAAACACATATAATCTCCACAATTAATTTTTCCCTTATTTCTCTTCACATATGTTTTGTAAACCATTAAATATTCATTTTGTTACGTTTGTTTGTTGACAAGCATTCCACTGAATTACAATAGCTATTTTATCAAACATTTTAATCATACATTGTTTCATATTTTCTAAAATTATTTCTGTTTCTAATATAACAATACTATCTTATGTACCTTTGCAGAATCCCCTTTTCCATTAAATTTTCACCCATTATCTCTAAATAGGCCCTGTTTCTCTATTTTTTGTTTCTGTCCTTTATAACTTCTTTTCCTTCCTTTCTTCCCTCTCATCTTCTCCCTCCCCTTTTTACCCCTTGTCTCTCTACTTCTAATTCTCTCTTCTGCATTTCCCTCTTCTGTTGCTTTCTGATTTTATACTTATTTTTCACTCTATTTTTTTTTTGGGGGAGTTGTTTTTCCCAATCTTAAACTTTCCATTCTCTTTCCCCCTTTCCCCCCCCCACCTAAGATTACTTGATCATTAAAGATGGCTTCTTCTTTGTCACAATCTTCTTGTTCTGCAGGCATTTCTTGTTGTTTCTCATAGTTCCAAATCTCCATTTCTAAAAACTGAAATACGAAGCCAAAAGAACCTCTCCCTTCTTGTGCATCTTCTTTGTACTTTTTAAGTTCCATTTTCAGTTCTTCTAAAAGTGGAGCTATTTTAAACAGTTTTAAACAACCACCTGATTGATTTTAGTCATTCAAATACAATAACCAAAAATCCAGAAATCATCAAGTAATCCAAATAGTCCCAAGTTATTTCTTCTTATTTCTTTTTCCACTTTCTCTTCCTGGGGTTTTTGTTGCGATATTTCAGTTAAAATGTATCTTTTGGAAGTCTTGTTGAGATTTTGCTGTAAGTTCTTTTTAATTTCAGGCAGTCTCCTCCCTTCCAGACCCTGCCTTTTTATTCTTTTTCTCTCCTTTCCTGTTTTCAAAAGATTTTGATTATCCAGAAATCTTTATTAGCTTTTTGATTTTTTATTTTCAGCATTAAATGCCTATTAATGTCAAAGTGGATTTTTTTCCAATTATTATAAGAATGTACCAAGCAGAATTCGATTGGAAGTTATGTATTATGCATTATATTGAAGGTCATAACCTTAAGGTATATATTGAAGTTTAAATAAGAGTTGAATGGATGTAATTAAAAGATATAAAGGTATCATACTCCAATTTGTAACTACAGGAGAAAATTTGTTTAATGAGAAAAGATAATATGAAATTGAAACAGAACAGACAAAAGTATAAATATAATGATTTGAATTGAGATGAGATAATCAAAATAAAATCGAGAAAATTAAAAGAGGGGAAAAACTATATAGAAAATGTAGAATAGTATAAGATATGGAATAGAACACAAAAAGGAGCATGAAATTGAGTTTTGTGTCTGTATAAAGAAGTTCAACCCGGGACCATGCTATTTTCAAAAAAGATGTTTTACTTGTATTTTGTATGTGTGAAAACCCAAATAAAACTTTATTAATAAATAAATAAATAAATAAATAAGTATTTATGACAGTCGCAGCGTCCTGCAGGTCCTTACCTGCTGGCTTCCACAAAGCAAAGTCAGCAGAGAAGGCCGGACCCGCTTAATGACTGCAGGGATGCTTAACAACCGTGGCAAAAAAAAGGGGAAAAAGCTCATAAAATTGTACCTGACTCCCTTAGCAACTGCCTCGCTTAGCTGTGGAAATCCTGGTCCCAATGTAGTCAAGCCGAGGCTCACCTGTGCCCCAAGGAGAAGACGAAGGCGTTTTCAAACCCACTAATGCTAAATTTGCATCGGGAGCTCTGGATTAGCTCCATCATGCAAACCTGCCTTCTCTCTTGTCCTCCTTTCTGGAGTTTTGCATTTTTTCCCCCATCTTGAGAGGGAGGGAGGGGAAGAAGTACAAGCCTGGGGCGGGGGGAGCCAATGGAGGGCGTTCCATATAAGGGCCCAGGGATTTTTAGGTTTATATTTTAATACTTTCCATTGTTGGCATGCAGGATCTGTTCCAAAGCAAAACACTTCCCCACCCCACCCCGGCTTGAATATCTGGTGTGTGTGTGTGTGTGTGGGTGGGTGTGTGTGTGTGTGTGTGTGTGTGTGTGTGTGTGAAAAAGAAGATCTGCCATAGTCCTCCCCAATGTGAGGCATTCATACGATGCTAAAAGCTTTCTTCACATTTGCTGACGCACCTTGAACGGAAGGTACATAGATTACTCTTACTGGCGATACGACCATTCTCCATTTTGCAGGTTATCTCTATATTGGATAGAGCAGGGGTAGGGAAACTTGGCTCTTTTATCACTTATGGACTTCAACTCCCAGAATTCCTGAGTGAGCCTTAAAAGATTCCCCATCCCTGGCCTACTGGTTTTTCAGTTGTGGGGGAAATCAATTTTTGACTTGAATAGGACTGTTTAATATTCCTTGTGTGTCCAATCACACTTGGCCAATAAAGAATTCTATTCTATTCTATTCTATTCTATTCTATTCTATTCTATTCTATTCTATTCTATTCTATTCTATTCTATTCTATTCTATTCTATTCTATTCTATCCTATTCTATCCTATCCTATCCTATCCTATTCTATTCTCTATATATTATTCCCTCCCCCCTCTTTCCATCTTTCAATGTTACCTTGGCCAGCCAAAGTACTGGTTCATCCAAGGTCTAAATTAGTCATCTGTTGCGGCCACTCAACCCCATCAAATTCTGGAGAAGAGCATATTTCAGCATTACCATTTGCCTGCTTACAGATTATCCTTTATTTAAGAATGGAAAGCTAAAGATGGCCCTTTAACGGGCGGTGCTTGTTTCCACACCGATTGGGAGAGGGTTGTGTTGGCTGTTAGTGGACAAATACAGGTAGTCCTTGACTTACAATGGTTCCTTAAGTGACCTTTCAAAGTTTCATTGGCACTTTGTACGGGATTGTACATTAAAACGTACAGAGTGATCAATGTATAAAGTGTTACGGTACAACTATGAAAACAACAGTGAGAATTATGACGTATAATAATATGTACTTAAAAGAGACTATATGACTATGAGAATGATGGTTTTAACCAGGGTGCATGATATGATGTATATCTTATTATACAGTATATATCTTACATTCTGTAAGCCGCCTCAAGTTGCCATGGGCAAATAGGTGGCAATATAAATTCAATAAATAAATATCTATAAAGGACTTGATATAACCAGTACACTGACATTGCAAAGCTGGAAATGTGATGCATAATAAAGGAAAATGTACAATTAAAAAACAACAACAAAGTTTCAACAGCACTGAAAAAGGTGGCATGTGACCATTTTTCATACTTACAACCATTGCAGCATCCCCCTGGTCACGTGATCAAAATTCAGATCTTGGCAACTTTGTTTCAAATCTATGATGGTTGCAATATCCCAGGGTCATGTGATCCTCTTTGGCGATCAAACAAATTCAATGGAGAGGCCATTTTCACTTAACAACCTCTTACTAACTTAACAATCGCAGTAATTCACTTAAGAAATGTGGCAAGAAAGGTCGTAAAATGGGGCAAAGATCACTTAACAAATTTCTTGCATAGCAGCAGAAATTTTGGGCTTAATTGTGGTCGTATGTTCGAGGATTATCTGTAATCTCCCACAGTTAACTGAAGAAAAATGTTTGGCTCTCTAATGGGAGTGGTGGGTTCAGTATATTAATAGCATGAACCCAACTGTGGTCAGGACATGGTGGCTCAGTGGCTAAGACATTGAGCTTGTCGATCAGAAAGGCTGGCAGTTTGGCGGTTCGAATCCCTAGCACCGCGTAACGGGGTGAGCTCCCGTGACTTGTCCCAGCTTCTGCCAACCTAGCAGTTCGAAATCATGTTAACATGCAAGTAGAAAAATAGGAGCCACCTTGGTGGGAAGGTAACAGTGTTTTGTGCACCTTTGCCATGTAGTCATGCTGGCCACATGACCACGGAGACGTCTTCGGACAGCTCTGGCTCTTCAGCTTTGTAATGGAGATGAGCACCGTCCCCTAGAGCCGGAAACGACTAGCACGGATGTGCGAGGGGTACCTTTACCTTTACCTTTAACTGTGGTCATTTATAGGTAGTCCTTGACTTATGACTGCGATTGAGCCCAAAATTGCTGTGCCTAAGCAAGACAGTTGATGAGTGAGTTTTGCTGCATTTTACGGCCTTTCTTGCCACCAGTGTTAAGCGAATCACTGCAGTTGTTAAGTTAGTATGGCTGGCTTCCCATAGCATGGGAAATAAAGACCTAGATATGGGGCATCCACAGAGAGGAGTCCAACAAGCCAAGGGAGGATCCACAACTGGCTGATTGAAACCCTGCATCTTTTCTACCTGCAACTGCCATCTATCAGGCGCAAAGGATCAAGATTCTATATGTTAAGTTCAGGGGTGGGCTTCAAAAATTTTAGCAATGGGTTCTCTGCCCAGTTGCTGGGTGGGCGTGGCCATGGTGGGCATGGCCTAATCGGCCTCCTGCATCATGGCGGGGTGGGTGGGGTGTTTTTGCCCTCCCCGGGTTCCAGAGGCTTTCCTCAAGCTTCCAGGAGGGGAAAAATGGCCTCCCTGGGCTCCGGAGGCTCTCTGGAAGCCAGAAATGAGCCCATTTCTGGCCTTCCTGAGCTTCCAGGAGACCCGTTTTGCCCCCCCCCTCCCTGAGCCTCTGTGTGCGCGCTGCACTTACCTGCATCCAACATGGGCTGCGTGGGAGCTCCGGGGAGGGGAGGGGTGGGCCTCCAGGAGTGGGATTTGGGGGTTCTCCAAACTGCACAGAATCTTAGCTAGGGGCTCTCCCGAACCCCTGCAAACCCCCAGCACCCCACCCCTGGTTAAATTGTAGTTTAGAAGATCTATTGCTCAAGAATCTAGTCAACTAAAGCTCCACTTTGAATCGGTGCAAGATAATAGTCAACAGAATTCAAGAGGAATTGCGCTTGGAGCATTTGTGGCAACATAACAATTCTAAGCTGATGACGTGCTTAACTCCATCCCCCACCCAGGTCTGTCTGCTCTTCTCCCACATCAACTTAACTTCTTTCATTCTCTCCTCTGGACACCCTAATCTGGGTTATGCCTTAGCTCATTTCAGGAGTCACAGCAGAAAGTAAATTCAGAGAAGAGATGCATATTACACAATATTTTGGTGGTTGGCTCCCTGACACCCACCTGGGAATAACCTGGTTAGCACTTGCCTTAACGGAATGTACGGTAACAACTTTATTTCATCCATGAAGTTTGCAGCTTTTGAGCCTCTGGGCAGCTCAGTTAACCCCAAGTTAACTCTATATCTGTGCTTCAGAATGCTAATAGCCCAGACAATAATATCTGGTGAACCTCACTCAACAAAGTGAAGCCAAGTTATAGGCCGAAATTGTTATTCTGATTTCATTATTCTCCATCCATCGGTTTCATCTTTCCTTAGCTGACATAACTGAAACATCACTTTTATCAGAGATCTTTATAAGGCTTGATCCAATCCTGAAGCACAGATGTTTTGATTTATGGGAGATGTTAGCTAGAAAGTCAAAAATGAATGTCCTCATGAAACGGCTTGGTTTTTCCCCTGAGTGGAATGCAATCTTCATTTGAAAGACAAAATAGAATAACACTTTTAGTTCATGATAATTATTTGACAAAACACATTTAAATCATGGTAGGTTTATAAAGAATTATGTGTAAAGTTGTGCATATAGTGTCATCATCAACATCATCATTTTAACCACTGTCTGTCCACTCCAGGGTGAAGGCCTCCTCCTCATGTTTTCAACCTACATGGTCCTGAGCTTCCTTTTTGTCAATTGGGCCTGCAATACTTCCAGATGTCGTCGATCCATTCTGTTTTAGGTCTCTTTTGTGGATGCTTTTTATCAGGTGGATAAAATATAGCAAGAAACACAGTGTCATGCCCCTGTTGGACTCTAAATCCAAGGAGGAAGACAAACAGCTGACAGGGAGTGGGAGTGTGTCTCCAATGGCTGTGGAGGAGGCTAGGGAAAGGCAAAGTCCAGCTGGGCAGAGCAGGGAAGAGGTAGAACAAGGGAGAGAGAATTCAGAGACCCAGGCCCACCCCCTCTTCATCATAGGGCACGCAGGGAGGAACGGAGAAGAGAGCAACGTGGGTTGCATGGCTTACGGGATAGGAAAGGGCTCTGATTCCCTTCATTAGCCACACCTGGAAAGAGAGTTTAAAAGAGATGCATGCTGAGTGCGGCATCTGCTAGGAACAAACGTGAGTTTATATTGACTTTGGTTATCTGTGTTCCTGGCATCTTCCCAACCGTGTTGAGTTATTGGTGTGCCTTCATGTATGGAATTCCTTCTCCTGCCCTGCTGGATTATTTACCTCATTTTGCCTTGTTTGGACTTATAGTTACAGTTTTTGTTGACCACGTTTTGGACTTGATTCTCTGCAGCCAAAAGCTGTTTCTGGGAGAGTTTTTCTCTAGCCAGAAGGTAACCAAGACATTGGGGGCAAAGTTGGAGCTAATAAAGAGACTCCTACTGATTATCTGACTGTGTTGCCTTTGTACCATGCCCCGTCATCACACATAGCAAGAAGAATTGATGGCAGGTGGACCAAACCAGTCATAGAATGGATCCCACTTGATTTAAAAAAGCATATAATATAGGATTTCACATACCATACTGGTTTACAATGTACTTTGTGTGCATTCAGTTTAGCCAGTCCAGACCTTTGTGATTTGAAAGCATACCTTATTATGTTGTTCACGTTCAGCCAATTCAATAAGCCGTGATTAAGCATTTTGTGGTTTTGTACCATGTGGGATATCCTATTGAAACAAACCAAATGTTAAAAATTTATGATATTTATGCAGTTCTTTACCAAGCAAATCTCAATTATATGAAAGTAGCCAAAATGTCTTTACAGTCCCCAAGGCATGTCACAACTTTTGAGCACCCGTACTGTTTTGGAAATTGAAAGTTGAAAAATTTGACATGCCCTAAAACCCTAACCCGTTACATTAAAAATATTTTTTTCTCAGATGCAACAGATTAGTATTAATTTGTGGCCTCCTATCTTTAGAAAACAGACATGGCCATTTTAAAAGTTACTATATGACTAAACAAATCTATCATAATGCAAAACACTCTTAGCCAACAATTTAAATGCTCGTTAAGGCTACTGGGAGGGAATTTTTTACTTAGTCATTACTCCAAGTCAAGTAGGGGAAGTGAACCTGTTGCAATTTTCTCCTTCCAAAGGTTCATCAAAGAGAAGGAAGACAGTTTCGACATCTCAGCCATCCCTTTGGTGAAGGGAAGGGATGATGCAGAAGTGAAACACAGAACAGAGAGAGAGGGGAAAAAAACTAGATCACATGAG
Source organism: Notechis scutatus (assembly GCF_049901735.1). Classification (NCBI taxonomy): domain Eukaryota; kingdom Metazoa; phylum Chordata; class Lepidosauria; order Squamata; family Elapidae; genus Notechis; species Notechis scutatus. The sequence continues at coordinate 12,039,033 of NC_142019.1, forward strand.
TTGGTCAGAAGAGAAAACAAAGTAGTGGATATTTTAGACCGTCAACAATTCCAAACTCATCTCTTACTAGAAATGAGTACTGGCAGAAAAAATTCCCTGTGGTGTTTGCACAACCCCATGTCATTTTCAATCTGGCGTATTTAAAGCAGAGCTTCACGGGTGGTTATTGTCATTGGGTTTTGAGCAAAAAGAACAGGAAATTTATCTAACACTCTTTGCGTTTGCCCTGCAAGGCAAAAAAGGATGCAGCTGGCTTTAAAAAAACAACAACCCACAACCAGAACAGGCAATGATTAACAATTGTGTCATAACTGCACAAGCTTTGTGGTGTCAAGGCAGATGGGAAGTTGATTCCAGCATCCAAAACTTGCACACTTGGTTTTGCAAAATTCTGACTTGTGGGAGAAGGATTCCACCATTCAACCTTGCAGAATTGTTGTCTGAATCTAAACGGTGCTTCTCAAATTTGGCAGCTGTCAGATATGTGGACTTCAATTCCAGAATTCCCCAGTTCCATATTACATCAGGCACCCTTTTGCCAAACTCAATTCTACTTATCTGGTCCAACATCCTGGAAAGATGTCTCTGAGAACCCCACCCCAATGGGTGCAAAGGAATCCAGCTGGGCTTTCATGCCTAAAATAGGACTAGAATTCACCATCTCCTGGTCTCCAGCCTGGTGCCTTCACCACTAGGCCAAACTGACTCACATCCTTCCTCATTGCATTCTGCAAATCATTTAAAGTATTCCACTTTGAACTTTCTTGACTGACTACGGGTGCTTCATCTTGGTTGGTATGCTATTTGAACTTGCACTGCTTTGGTTTCTCTTGCTCCGTGGTTCATACTGTCTTCACTGCGGCATTCTACAAAGATTAAAAATAAACAAGCACATAGATATCATCCAGGTCATGGTTGTCCCAATGGTACTTGAAACAGTCCCAAGGGCTTCAAGGGCTTGAAACACTTCCAAGAAGGTTCCACACCAATTTGCACCACTCAGATGACTCTGATAACACAGATAAACCTCCAGGTGACCTTAACAGCCCACTAAAAGAAAGCAAATGTCCAGCTGCAAGGAGTATAAATCCTTCCATTCCCCACCATCCAATCAGAGCTGAAGAAGTTTCTTGGATGAGAAGCGAAACTTCTTCAAAGGAAAACCAGAAAGTCCAGTTGCCTCTTGAGGGGAAAAAAAAGTACTTTTGAGTCAAGCAAATAGATATATTGTGCCAAACTAGAAAATGGGTCAACTCAGTAGCCAAGTTTAATGTGTCAGGTGAATGTAGCCATGATGAGCAATCATGATGGGTAATTATTCTATGTTCCATGGTGTTGGGAAATGCCAGAGAAAGTATGTCTTAAGAGAGTTTCAAGGTCTGGAGAAGACTTTGTGGGGACCTTGAAACTAAGGCAAATGCATCAATTCCTTTTATGATACCATCTGATCTTCATCTAAATAGAGAATGTGAAGGAAGTGCAAATTTCTCTTATCTCCACTTGCAATCAGATTGCTGGAAAATCCCAAGCCAATCCCACCATGTTGCATTAATACTGAGATGGCACTCCCATCAACATTTGGAAAGGACATTTGGAAAATATTGTTTTGATAAAACAGTTGTGAACCTGCCAAAGTTACAAATCCATTATCTCATCCTGGATTGTCAACCACCCACACCCATTTTAATCCAAAAACAGAAAGTAATAAAGAGGTGGATTGAAAAGCAACTTGGGGTCTGGTCGTCTCAACCTCTGGAGTGAGGAGGAACCCATCCTGTCCTATCTATTTCAAGACTGATGATTCATTCTCAAAGTTTCACTTTCACTCACATCTTTTTTAAGGTGAAGTTATTTTCATCCTCTTTACAAAGACCCCCTCTGCCTATGGGGGGTAAGCTCTTTCCTTTTCAAAAGAATTGAATACCTCTTTCAAAAAAAACACCTGCATGTGCAAAATTCAAAATTCATTTACAGCTGTTTCCACAGGTGTGACATTAAGGATGAGCTCCCCATTGGGTGTGAAAACAACACAAAAAACTTGTAATGGGATTCAATGACCATAATCCCCAGCCAGCATGATAAATGCTATGCTGATAAATTGTGGATATTGCTCCAAGAGAGCACCAAAGTTGAGAGCTGAAACCTAAAAAAAAAAAAATATACAGCTTCAAAAAGACTATTTATTCTAGAATCATCCCCATAAACCCCAATTATCCTTAATATTCTCTTCTTTCCTCCACAGTGAAAGGAAGAATTTTCCTTTGTCATGCTCATAATTGAAACTGACAAGCTGTAATATTCTCTTCTCAATCTGATCCATTATATTCTCATTTTCATTCCATTTGATCCTCCACTTCAGCTTTGGCACAAGACCTGCAGGCTAGTCTGCTATTGGGGTGGGTGGAAACAGTAGTATTTACAGGATAAAACCATGCTGCCTAAGAGGGAAAAAATAAAATAAAAATCTTCCTTACAAACAATAAGGAAGCCAAAAAGATATGCTATTCCAGTCTTCATTACCTAAAGCAATAATCTTCTAAAATGTCTCTGGATCTAACTGTAATTTCCGGCTCAGTTTCCTTTCCTTTCCCATCTAATTCATCTACTTTCATATTAACTCAACCTTCCCTAATCTAACAGGTCTTAAAGCTAACCCTGAATCAACTTACAGATTCAGGCCCTTTGCAACTCATTTGTTGGCTTACTATTACAATTAGAATAAACCATGATTGGCCAGGTTCATCTATCACAAAACATACATCAGGAATATGTGAAATTCAAGTATGTTGACAACTTGAATCATCTTCTATTGATTTGTGTATTTAATATGTATATATAATTTAGAGAACTGCCCATTTCACAGCAGAGACTCTAGGGAACACACGTAGATTAGATCACCACAAAAACCTATGACACCTGATTAAAATAACCATATCCCAAAATAAAAGCCATATCAGCAGCAGAGCTCAACTAATCTCATGGCCAAAATCTTTGGAGGACCCAGCCAAGGCTTCAGGGTCCTAAAAACCTTACAGAGCCAAGGCCAGAGGTGGTGTTCAGCAGGTTCTGACCAGTTCTGGAGAAACCGTAACAGAAATTTTGAGTAGTTCTGAGAACCAGCAAATACCACCTCTGACTGGCCCCGCCCCCATAAATTCTCTGCCTCCCGAGTTCCAGCTGATTGACTGGGTCTTCTTTGGTTGCCCTGCAAAGGGAGAACGGAGCTGGAAAGCAGGTTAGTGGGATGGGGAGGGAATGGGGATTTTGCAGCCACCTTCCCCCAGGAATTGAGTTGGGAATGGAGATTTTGCAGTATCCTTCCCCTGCCATGTCCACCAAGCCACACCACGCTCACCAAGCCACACCCACAGAACCGATAGTAAAAAAAATTGAATCCCACCACTGGCTAAGGCCCATTGGATCTCCATTAATGGGACCTCTTTTGGCCAAGAGTTTTTGAGAGGCTTAATAGAGGGCTCATTATTCTGTAAACTTCGGTTGACCTGACAAGATTCTGCTAGGATACAAATTTAAAAGCAGACCATGCATTATCAACGCGTCTGACTTTACAACCACTTTTCTCAACTTCCTCCAGAAAGTAGGTTGTGGATAAAGTAGATTATCCTTGCGTTTACTGGTTTTCATGGAAAGGTTTTCATTTTCTTAGTGTGATCCATACAGGAGAAAAGCTTAATTAAGAATCTACTCATGTCTTCTAATAAATTAAGGCCAACCTGGTGTCTTCTAAGCACAAAGAGAACTGCAAAGGGTCTCAATAGGGATATTGAAGAGTCAAGCTTGCAACATTGGGTCATGTCCCCATGGAGAAGAAGAGCTTCTTCTGGGCTTAAGGTTAGCTTATGGGGGGGCGGGTAGATTCAGAAGGAGAGCATCCTTAAATCCCAGGCGGAGAGGGGAAATTTCCTGATTTATTCGCAGCTGTCACTGCTGAAGAGCAAGAACGAGTGATCTCAAGGGCATGATTTCTGGGAATCCAGCTGAAGATGCTGGTTTCATTGTGCCACCCAAAACTTTGGCCTTATTGTGCTGTCTGGAGCTGCCCTGCCTGGTCTTTATCCCTTGAATGTCACAAGAGAATGGCCTCATTGCTGCAAGCCTCTTACTCACTGCTTTTTCCGCAGGGGGGCGGAAGCCTGGCAGCTTCCCAGTTGCTCTTAAATAATCTTTTTCTTTGAGTGATCGTAGTCGCTTCCTGTTTTCTGAACTGCCTGGCTACAGCCTTGTAAATAAGACGAACACCCACTCCATTGATCATCCTGCATTCGCCCCGCTTTATCTGACTCCATCTTTTTTTTTCTTTTTTTGCTTCCTGCCACTATCAGTGTTATTGCCTCCTTTGGCTTCAGAGGGTTTTGTAGCAAAACATAAAATCAAGAGGAGAGGAGTTTACAAGCTTTCCGGAGTCAACTGTCTATTCACTGTGTGAGCAGAATGCTGGAAAATGCTGGGCGTTCGCTCTTGTCATTTGATTTCTCAGGCTGGGCAACATTGGGAATTGTAGTTTAATGAACCCCCTCATTTCAACCAATGTGATGACCCAAAGGGGCATGGCACAAAGGCAACACAGTCACGTAAGAAAAGTCCCTTTAATACCTCCAACTTTGCCCCCAATGTCCAGTTACCTTCGGCTGGAGAAAAAACTCTCCCAAGAACAGTTTTAAGTGGAGGAAATTCAGTCCAAAAACAAGTACACATAAATTGTAAATAAAAATCCATACAAACTATGCTGCAGCAATTAACTGGACAGGGCAGGATAAGGAATTGCACACTTCAAAGGCCAACAAAACACACACGGTTGAGAAGACACTGGGAACCCAGATAAGCCTCAACAAACAAAGATAACTCACGGTTTGCTTCCAGCAACTTTGCTGTGCATAGCTTGCCATTTTAAACACCGTTTTCCCAGCTGCAGCTAATGAAGGGAATCAGGGCCCTTTCCTCCCCCATAAGCCACACAACTCACGTTGCTCCCTTCTCTGTTCCTCCCTGCATGCCCTAGGATGAAGAGAGGGTGAGCCTGGGTCTTCCTCCGAATTCCTCCTGCCTTGCTCTACCTCTTCCCTGCTCTGCCCAGCCGGACTTTGCCCTTCCCCAGTTTCTTCCACAGCCACCGGAGCCACATTCCCACTCCCTGTCAGCTGCTCGGCCTCCCCCTCCAAATCAGATTCTGACAGGGGCATGACAACCAAGAGTTACTTAGCTGAGTTGTGTAGAGGCTGTGTAGAAATGGAATGAGTGAATAAATAATTTCCCCCCCTTCCGGATATGAACAAAACTTCCGTCCATATTCTGAACTTGGATCAGTCAAGCCAGCTAAGGATAAATTGCAGGGGTGAAAGTAGACAAAGGACTCGCTGCAGAGTAGAGCATCCAATGAGGAGCAGCAAAACATTTCAAACTTAATTATTACTATTATTGTTCCAATAAATGTCACCCTCTCTTGGCTTTGGACAGCAATGGAAATAGGTGGATGGGTATAAATCAGTGGTGGGATTCAAATTTTTTACCTACTGGTTCTGTGGGTGTGGCTTGGTGGGCGTGGCGTTGCTTGGTGGGCATGGCAGGGGAAGGATAATGCAAAATCCCATTCCCTCCCCACTCCACTAACCTGCTTTCCAGCTCCATTCTCCTGTGCAAGGCAACCAAAGGAGAGCCAGCCGATCAGCTGGGACTCAGGAGGCAGAGAACAGATGGGGGCGGGGCCAGTCAGAGGTGGGATTTGCCGGTTCTCCGAACTACTCAAAATTTCCGCTACCGGTTCTCCAGAACTGGTCAGAACCTGCTGAACACCACCTCTGGTACAAATAAAAAGCAGATAAGCTTTTGCCATAATTAATCATATGCAAATAAGGTAGCGGAATATTAAAAATAAACATTCATGCTGATTTATGGGCCAGTTTAAAATAAAGATGTGAAGTCTCTGGCATGATAAGAAACTCTGATTTTTGTAAGGTATTGCATGGGCTCACACTTTAGCTTACACCGTAAGATAGCTTTGGTTTAGCATGTGATGTGAATCCAGCTGGTTGTGAGCGATTCAACTTACCAGGTGTAAAAACACACGTTGATTTAGCAACACGATGTGGCTAGGATTCAATTTCCGACTGCAATGGAGCCCCAAATTTATGTTACTAAGCGATAAATTTGTTAAGGGATTTTTGCTCCGTTTTACAATCTGGCTTGCCACGGTTGTTAAGTGAATCTGGCTTCTCCCATTGACTTTGCTTGGCAGAAGATCGCAAACGGGGATTGAAACTGCGACTGTCATAAACATGAGCCAATTGCCAAGCATCCAAAATTTGATCACATGATGCTGCAATGATCGTGTGAAAAACGGTCATAAGTCACTTTTTCCAGTGCCTTTGTAACTTTGGGTGGTCATTAAATGAACTGTCGTAAGTCAAGGACTACCTGTATATAAACTCAGTGTATGGGTTTTTCTCTTAAAAAGAAATCCTACAATGGTAGCCCAAGTGGCCGCACTTATTAATTTTGAAGTGGGAATGCCGATGCCTTAAAGAGAAGGAAAAGCATTATTAACTAATCAAATTTATACAGCTGCTCATCTCACCAAAAAATGACAGTGCTGTTCTGTGTTCAGAATTCTTGGGCGGGGGTTGAAAAGGAAGAAGGAGAAAAGTTTTCCTTTTCTATATTTTTTTTTTCATATTATCAAATACAGAGTTGCTGTATCAGTGAGATGGGCAGGATAGAAATTCAACAAATAAATACATATGAATTTAATATGTTGTTGGAAGAAATATCCTTCTGGGTTCAGTTCCAAGTGGGGAAGAAAGACACTGGAAACACCGTGACTGCTTGGAAAGATGGCTTAATGGTGGACAGGATCACATCCCTTGGGTGAAGAAAGAAGGAAGGGCTGAGATGCTGAGGGACCTTGGGTTTTATGCCCTCTGTTGGGATTTGAGTTTGAGCTTGTTTTCTGATTGGTTGTCAGACTCCCATGGGGCCATGCAGGGGCAACTTTGTAGGCTGTCCTGAGTCCCAGGCTTGGTTGAGCCTTGCTGGATGATGATGTAATGAAAGGGCTTTGGGCAATTTCTATAGCTCTACCTGGAGATCTTTGTTATGTAAAATAGGCTGGCCCAGGCCAGAGTAATGGCCCCTTAGCAAAGGTTGGGGGGGTGGGGCTGAGTTTCTGCTTCGGAGTTTCTACTTCTCTTTTTAGGGGAAATATTCTGCCTTTTCAATATATCCCAAAATATTTCATTTTCCTAGGAGAGGGGTAGGTTTTAACTTCCAACAATGTTTTTAACGTTATTGTTGTTTTGTGCATTTCCAATTTCCAAAGCAGCTTCTGACCTGCAAACAAAGAGAACTTTATGTGGCCACAGAATAGTTCTCCCTCCTTTTCTCATATAATAACTTCAAATATCAGTGTTCTTCTTATATACTCTAAGCAAGTAGAAACATGCACTATAAAATTAAGCAACACTCAGTTAATTGTCCGACAGATGTTCACACAAATAGACATATTTCAACACCTCTGCCTTTCTATTAATAATCTAATTATTGAAAAGGAGAGGGTAAACAGAAGCAGAGAAAAATTTGACCTCTATACAGGATTTTACACAAACACTTCTATTAAAATATATGTCCACTAGAGGGCACCAAAGCATTTTCTTTGACTCTGGAATTGAGCTTTCAGTTAAGGGCATAGCAAATTGGATTATATCTTTTCCTTGAGTAAAGAGAGTTAATCTGAAGTGAAGGATAAATAATTTTAGGCTCTGGACTGACAAAGAAATTCACTTTAGATAACCACATTGATTAGTTAGAAATACATGCTATTTTTTATGGGGGGGGAGAAGAATAATGCTTGTAGCATAGATGATTAAATTAGTTTCTGACAATATTTTCAACATTAAAATGATGCTGCATCGAACCTCAGGGTATCCATTTATTTACTGGAATTGTTTTTCATCCCATTATCATACTTGGTAAGTAAGTCAAGGCAGTGAATATATCTAATTACTCCTTCCTTCTCTATTTTCCCCACAGCAACAACTCTGTGAAGTGGGTTAAGCTGAGAGTGAGTGAGTGACCCAAGGTCACCCAGCTGGCTTTCATGGCTAAGGTAGGTCTAAAACTCATCATCACCTAGTTTCTAGCTGGATGCCTTAATCACTAGCCGAACCGGCTCTCTGATTAATTAAGGCCAATGATTGTCATTTGTTCTTATCAAGTTGCAATTCCTGCAAATTGTTTAATAGCATTATTCTGGATTGGCATGACAAAATGAACCTCAGGCCATTTGTGATTAAGCAGGATGCAGAAAACCTAGCCAATACAATGGTACCTAGGTATTCAACTGCTTTGAAACTCCTTGAATTTTGGTACTCAACTCATTTTGACATGAAAATTTTGCCCTGGTACTCATCATTTGTTTGATACTTAACACATAAGCTAGATCTTGGTGGTGTTGGCTGCTTGTGACTCACTATATTATTCCTTATAGGAAAAATTAGTTTGGTACTCATCATTTTTGGTACTCATTGTGACTTCTGGAACCAATTAATGAGAAGTAGGTACCACTGTATCATAGTATGTTTTGTTAGCCAGAATATACTAGCAATCTATAACCTGGTTTGCCTGCTAAGCAAACCATGTATTTTGTTTTGTGTTGTATTTTGCTAGGTTGGGTTGAATATTAAGAGTATTGTGTGAGTATTAAGAGTATTGTGTATTGCCTGTAGAGACTGCAAACATGCTTAGTCTGGAAGGACATGATTATGGCAAGAGAGGTAATCACCTAAAATGATCCTTTATCAGTACTTGATTGAAAGAAATTGGTCTAGATAGGAACAGATGTTCCATGATTTGAAAACAATAGATCTTTCTGGTATTTTCCTCCTAGGAGGACAATGATGATGTTAAAGCCATTCAATTAAGCCTTTTTCCTGGAAAAATAAAATAGAATAGAACAGAACAGAATAGAATTCTTTATTGGCCAAGTGTGATTGGACACACAAGGAATTTGTCTTGGTGCAAATGCTCTCAGTGTACATAAAAGAAAAGATACATTCATCAAAAGTCAAGAATCATCAGGTACAACACTTAATAATAGTCATAGGGTACAATAAGCAATCAAATCATTCTAGGAAACAGTCAATAAAAATCATTAGCAATAGCACTTAGACTTATATACTACTTAACCGTCGTGCTTTACAGCCCTCTCTAAGCTGTTTACAGAGTTAGCACATCGCCCCCAACAATCTGGGTCCTAAGAGAAGCCAAGCTATCCCCACCATCTAGTCAGAGCTGAAGAAGCTTCTTGGATGTGAAGTGATATGTCTTCAAAGAAAAACCAGAACGTCCAGTTGCCTCTTGAAAAAGCACCTTTGGGACGTTCTCTCTATTGTTAAAATAACCTCAGAAATCACTGTCCAATTTTCATTCAGAAGGGTGGTGATATTAGGGTGTATTCGGACAATCCTGCACTTGTTAGAAGGAGTGTGGAAGTCACAAAAGAGAACAGGAACACCCTAACTCTCTCACCTGATCTATTCATTTAATAAGCAGAGCTATTTCATGACATTTGAAAAGCATGCCGTTAGGGGTACAAACTCGCTCTGTTCCTTCCATTCTTCCTTGTCCTTATTCCCCCAACGATTATGGTCTGTTTAAGAAACTATGCTTAAACCATTCTTGTGTGTTATGTGTGAATAAAACAATGGAAGAAGATTTGCCCTTCAGGATTTTATGAAAGCAGCAGTGATTTTTTTTTTTTACAGCTGGACTAACAAAACGAATTAAAATACTTATTTGCAGAAAAATAAGGCATTGCACGTTGGCATCAAAGCACGCAGGGGAGCAAGAATTTAAGCCTCCTGATCCTTAAATAATGATTGACTAACTCAGGATAAAGTTTGTATAATAATCACTTTGATTGGAAGAGAATTGTTTCTGCATGGAAATTGCCCAGTAGCTTTTGATTGCAAGAAGGAAGGGAGGGAGGGAGACCAAAGGATGAAAATACATCCTTATCTCTTTGTTGTTCTGTTCCATTGAAGCACTACTTAAGATTTACATTTTTAAGCCACACAAGTCTCATTAAAAGATGCAATTTCCTGCATTCTTGATACCATCTCCTGGATTAGAACCAAACCAGACATGAAAAATAAAAATAAAAACTCTCATCAAGCAGCTTGTGGCCTTGATATATGCATTTCCTGTGTTCCTTGCTTTTAAAGGTTTTGTTTTGTATCATAACTCAAATACTGAGCTCAACCTTTGGGTTGCAAAGAATCTTCCTCTCTTGAAGGACTGCAAAGAATTGCTGAGACCCAATTCTGAATTGTCAAATAATTTTACATCAAGGATATGTTCTAAGGCATAGATTCTGTGCAAACTGGAGGAGTCAAAGGGGACGTGATGTGAAAGAATGGGAAGGGGGCATTTAAAAAGTCAAAATAATGCTCATAATAGCAATAGCATTTAGATTTATGTACATTTACAGTGCTTTACAGTGCTCTCTAAGTGGTTTATAGAGTCAGCCTATTGCCCCCAACAATCTGGGTCCTCATTTTACCCACCTCAGAAGGATGGAAGGCTGAGTCAACCTTGGTGGGATTCAAACTGCCAAACTGCTGGCAATTGGCAGTCAGCAGAAATAGCCTGCAAAACTGCACTCCACAGCACTGTGCCACCACAGCTCTAATCATATGATTGTAGTCTTATTTACATGCAATGCATACACAGAGCATGTAAAATGGAGCAGGATTTGATCAGTCTTGGAAGAGTGCAAAGAAGAGCAACAAAGATTATTAGGGAGGCTAAACTGTATGTCCGAGACAGTGCGCCATTCAAAGTTGCCACAATGTGCCATTTCGGAGTTGCCACAAACGTGCAGGGGAAGAGGGGTGCATGGAGGGGCACAGATAGATGATGGGTGATGGGACTTATGCTGGGAGAGGAGCAGTGGTGGGATTCAAATATTTTTACCACTGGTTTGGTGGGTGTGGTTTGGTGGGCACACTTTGTGTGCATGTACACACTTTGTGTGCGTGAGCACACCACATGCCACTTTGTGCAGGTGCAGAGGTGTTTGCACAGGTGCAAGGGCATTCCAACTCACCTCCTGCAAACCTGCACTCTCCCGGTCGCCTCAGCAGATGCTGCGCGGCACTCTGCTGTGCCGTGCAAAGCAGCTGCACATCAAATTCAGAGGATAAAGGTGAGTATGGGAGCACAGGAAGGTGGGTGGGCCCAACAGCAGAGCGGCAGAGAGAACCGGTTCAGTCTCTGCTGCTCATCACCGGTATTGGCTCCGCAGAACCGGGCCGAACTGGTAGAATTACCACCACTGGAGAGGAGCCAGGAAGGCAAGCCAGCTGCGGTCGGTTCAGAAGCCATCCAGGCCTGAAGAATACTTGCTGGAGTTGGGCCCCAAAAGTACTTGCTGGAGCTGGCCAGGGAGCCACTGGGCACAGGAGGGAGGGACGTGCTGAGTCTGTATAGTCAGCTGGCTAGCAGAAGCCCGTAATGCTGGCTAGAACCCCTTTTACTTCTATTGTTCACTATGTGCCAAGCTGAGACTCCAGTAAAGAGACCGGTTCTGCTCACAGTGTGGCCTCTTCCACAGTGTGGAACTGTGACACTGTATGATGAATGGTTGTGAGAACAATGTATGTCTAATCTAGCAAAGAGAATGACTAAAAGTGACATGGTAGCAGTCTTCCACTATTTGAGGGGCTGATACAGAAACGGGAGGGTTGACCTATTCTCCAAAACACCAGAAGGCAGGACAAGAAGGAAGCTTAACGGCTGGAAGCTTATCAAAGAGAGATCCAACCAAGAGTTAAGGAGACATTTCCTGACAGTGAGAACAGTTAATTGGTGGAATGGTTTGACTCCAGAAGTTGTGGGGATGCTCCATTTGTCCAGAACGGTATAAGGTCTCCTACTCAAGCAGGGATTGACTAGAAGACCTCCAAGGTCCCTTTCCAATTCTGTTATTATTCTGTACTCTGCACTGGCAGAAAAGGAGGCCCATCAGAATATATATATTATCCAAGGAATAATTATCCAGCCCTGGGTGGGTATACTTGAAGTTTTTCAAGGCAATGGGCCGCTTCCCTTTCCATCTGTTTCTCTCTTTGCATGGTTCAATCTTTATCAAATGCTCCTTTGCTCTGGGCCATTGTGCCCAGTTTCAGCATGAGAAATCTTGCCGTCCATCCATCCATCTGGCTGGCAGTTTTCTATAATGAACGCCAGCTTCTTCCCTCCACTCAGCAAGAGAAGCCTTAGCTGCATTGCCTTTTAGTCAGGGACTTCTGCTTAAACAACACAATATGTGTGAAATTTGTTGTGCTCCTGGCTGGTTGCAGGCAACGGTGTAGCTTTCAAACCGGTCTGCCTGTCTAAAAACCCAGGACAGCAATGCAAATTCTGGAGACCAAGCTTCGGTATGCTTCACTGGTGGGATTCAATTTTTTTTTTATTACCAGTTCTGTGGGTGTGGCTTAGTGGGCGTGGCAGGGGAAGGATACTGAAAAATCCCATTCCCTCCCCACCCCAATAACCTGCTTTCCAGCTCTGATCTTCTGTGCAGGGCAACCAAAGAAGACCCAGCCGATCAGCAGGGACTCCGGAGGCAGAGAATAGATGGGGTTGGCGGGGTCAGTCAGAGGGTATATTTGCCGGTTCTCTGAACTATTCAAAATTTCCGCTACCAGTTCTCCAGAACTGGTCAGGACCGGCAGAATACCACCTCTGGTATACATATAGTTCGTCTGGTTGCCCTTTTCTGTAAAGAAATGTCAGCAAAAAAAAAAAAAAATGTTTCTGGAAGGAAAAGGAAGAGAGAGAATTTTTTTTTAATCTTTGGAAACCGCAATCATGCCCTTTCAGAGTTCAAAACGAATGCTGTCACTTACCCTGCTTCAGACAATAAGAGCATCACCAAAACAAAGATGGAACATTTGCATATGTTAATGCAAAGCAGTCAGTGCAGTGACCATGGACAGAAATGGGCCTGCTGAAACTTCCCTTGGTACCCATCAAGCCGCTTGCCATAGATGACTTTTTCTTTAATTAAGACACACTAAAAAGAATTAAGTGAAAGTCAGCAGGCTTCAAAACAACGGGCTTTAGCATCGGCATTTCCAAAATGTGTCTGGGATCCGCATAAGTCTCACGTGGATGGTGGGTGGCTACAGGCCAATGGTGTGGAAAGAAAAAGAGAGAAGGGAAGGGAAGAAAGGAAGATAGGTGCAGGAGGGAGTGAGGAAGCAAGGAAGAAGAGAGGAAGAAGGAAAGAGAGGAGAAAAAAGGGAGGAAAGAAGAGAGGGAGGGGGGTAGAAGTAAAAAGTGAAGAAGAAGGAGATGAAGGATGGAGGGAAAAAGAGAACAGAGAGGGAGGGAAGAAGGAAGGAAGGAAAGAGGAGAAGGTAGGAAGGGAAGGAAGGAAAATGAGAACAGGGAGAGATGGAAGAAGGAAGAAGAAAGGAAACAGGAGAAGTGGTTAAGAAGGAAGGAAGGAAGGAAAGAAGGAAGGAAGGAAGGACACAGATTTCAGTGAGATATCTTTAATGCTTGCCTGCAGTAAATACCAAATCTTGGAAACATTACTGCAAAGTTACAGGACAATCACGAACCAAGAGACAAAGCAGGTAGCAATATCCAGTCAAGCTTGTTGGGATGTAAGCCAAGTTGGGTCAGTCAAGCAACTCCAGCAAGTATTCTTCAGGCCTGTAAGTCAAGCTCTCTGCAATGTAAGCCAAGTTGGGTCTGCTTAGTACACTTGCTTGGAGAAGCTCCATGAGATCCCTTTGGGTTCTAGGGTAGGCCGAAAACCAAAAGGAAAAAGGAAAGTACTCCAAAGGCAAACCATGTTGATAATCTTGCCAAGGAAACTGCATTGTTGCATCCACAAGGTTATCAGGATTTGAAATCAGCCTGATGTTATCTTACCTTGGTAAAAGGTATGGTGTGACTAATGAAAATGTCTTTGAAAATGTCTCTGGACTAGGATTAAATGCTGTATCTAAGAGCAGCAAGCTTGCTTAGGGGAGGAGAGCTTTTAACCTGTCCTCGGAAACCATTGCCTGATTTTGCTTGGTGATAGAGCTAACTATGTGAAGAAGATTGACTACTTTGGACAGCACCATCAGGGGTTGATGCTGAAAATGGGCAGGACGTAACTGATGGGCAATCAGCCACATTATAAGAAGTTTATGTGTTATCCTAGTTTATTATAATGGGCTGGCGGAGGGGAGTGCAACATTATTATTGAGAAAATAGTGACTTCAAAAACAAACTAGTCTAGTGAAGAGAAGGACCAGGGGAGACATGATAGCAGTGGTGCAATATTTGAGGGACTGCCACAGAGAGGAAGAGGTCAAGCTATTTTCCAAGGCACCTGAAGGCCAGACAAGGAATAATGGATGAAAACTGATCAAGGAGAGATTCCACCTGGAAATAAAGAGAAATATTCTGACATTGACCACAATCAACCCATGGAACAGAAGTTGCCTTCAGAAGTTGCGGGAGCTTCATCACTGGAAGCTTTCAAGAAGAGACTGGACTGCCATTTGTCAGAAATGGTGTAGGGTCTCCTGTTTGTGGGGGGGGGAGTTTGGACTAGATGACCTACAAGGTCCCTTCCAACTGTGTAACCTAATATGAATCACTGGGAATACTTTTGTCCCGCATAAAGGATAACTGGGTACTGGCAGACAAGACTTCCATCTGCTTCTTGAACAGCCTTCCATCTCGGCTGCTAAGGTGGCTCTCGGAGGAATTCTGAAACAGGCGAGACAGCAGGCCTGGTTGCAAAAGACGATGGCGATGGAGGAGGGGGCATTTCCCCATCCTACCACATGCTTTCAGATGTTCTGAATTTGCCAAGGGTGTCCCGCTGCCCTCTTGGACATTGCAATGTGATGAGAAAGAAATCAGAAAATGCCATATGCTTAGCCGTTGCCTTGGGGAAATATTTATTTCATGGTAGCTCAGATACCCTCCCCTGCTGCTACTAACTCCTTGCATGGCATCCGAGCATCAACCAAATGAGTAGCCCTGCAGTACAAACCTGGCAGAGTAGCAGATCTTTAATCCCCCCAGCAATCTTGACCTAGAACTCCCAGCGGGCCCTGCTTCTGTAGATGACTGAAGAGCTGCTTGAGGGTACCTAGAGAACAATGCACGGTTTACTCTGGCTTAGATGTGAGCTCAGAAAGCTCAGGTTGAAATGTTACCGGGTAATAAGTGGCCTTGGATAAGCCCCATGTTCTCTTAGCTTTCTTCTGAAGTATTTAGATAATCATCACTACTTACTCTAGAGGCCTAACACATGGGATCCATGGAAAAATTCATACAAATTAGAAGGTATCCCATAATAAATAAACCAAAAGTAGATATGGTTTATTAGATAGATAGTAGATAAACAGAATGTTTCAGGCAGCTTCTCGGCAGACCTATTAATGTAAAGTATGCATGATTCTTTACAGCAAATTAATAGAGTATCCAATTGATCCACTCTCGCTACACAGATTCTTCAACTTTATGGCTGGTCTCCCTCATTACGTTAAACATTAGCTGGGTCTCTGCAACCAGACCAAACGAGCTGAAATAAGCTCCACTATAAAGGTTGGATCGATATGCAGTCCTCAGGTTACAGCTACAACTGAGCCCAACAGTTGTATCGCTAAGGGAAGTATTTGATAAGCCAGTTTGCCCCGTTTTACGACTTTTCTCGCCATGTTTGTTCATTGGTAATGTGGTTGTTAAGTGAATATGGGTTTCCTTCTTTTTTTTTGAAAAGTTTTTTATTTTATAACAAAAACAATGACAAACAAATAAAACCATCTTTCTGTTCAACGGTGTGTCGGTTGGGTACATATATCTTGTGCATATATCAATATTATCATACATATCTTACTTGTTTATATTTATAACCATTCTAATCAATATTTTATATCACATTTATCAATTGTTGTATTATCATTAACATTATAGTTATTGTCTTTCAAAAATATATTTCATCTTTACCAAAATTATATTCATTTTCTTACTCAGTCTAATTCCATCAATTATGATATATTATACTATTATTACATGTTTCAATTTCTTACTCTACTATCTAGCCATTCATAGAATAAATTCCAAATTTTATAATACTCTTTTTCTTCCTGTTCTCTAATTGTCATTGTCAGTCTACTCATTTCTGCACCTTCCGTTATTTTCTTAACTATTTCCTCTTCCGTCGGAAATTTTCTCATTTTACCAATTTTGTGCAAATGCAATTCTAGCTGCTGTTAATACATTGATAATCAAATACGTTATCTCTTTATTGTAACCTTCAGGCAAAATTCCCAATAAAAATGTCTGTGGTTTTAAGTCTATATGGGTTTCCTCATTGACTTTGCTTGTCAGAAGGTCCCAAAAGGGGATCATGTGACACCACCCCCAGGACACTGCAACCGCCATAAATGTGAACATAAACCATGGGACCATGGGGATGCTGCAATAGTCGTTAAGTGTGAAAAATGGTCAGAAGTCACATTTTTTCAGGGCCATTGTAACTTCGAACAGTCACTCAATGAACTGTTGTAGGTTGAGGACTGTCAGTAGAAGCTATTTACATTCTAAGAGTAACCCTCATCAGATTCTTCCGACTTAATACTAGAATGACATTTTGTTAGGTAAAGATTCCTCTTGCACATAATATGTGCTAGTCGTTTCTGGCTCTAGGGGGCGGTGCTCATCTCCGTTACAAAGCCAAAGAACCAGCACTGTCCGAAGACATTTCCGTGGTCATGTGGCTGGCCTGACTAAATGCCAAAGGCGCACAGAATGCTGTTCCCTTCTCAACAAAGTGGTCCCTATTTTTCTACTTGCATTTTTTACCTGCTTTCAAACTGCTAGGTTGGCAGGAGCTGGGACAAGTAACGGGAGCTCACTCCATTATGTGGCACCAGGGATTCGAACCACCGAACTGCCAACCTTTCTGATTGACAAGCTCAGCGTCTTAGCACTGAGCCAGGCTTTTGTCTGCAGCCTCTGACTCGTGCGCGTGTTAGACTCCTTGGTCTGTGAGTCTCCCTTGGTTTAATTTATTGAAGTTTTGTTACTGTAGATCAATAACCATTTTAAATGCAATGCTGTGTATTTTTGGATTAGGTTCGTGGATTGCATGTCACAGTTGGCTTTAGAAGCCAAAGGACAGGGTGGCTCAGTGGTTAAAAACGCTGACAGCCTGGATTCGAGATCTGAGCAGTCTGTGACAGGGTAAGCTCCTGTTATTTCCCCCACCTCCTCAACCTCCAACAGTTTGAAAGCAAGCAAATGCGAATAGATAAATAGGTACCACTTCAGCAGGAAGGTAACAGTGTTCCATGTGCCTTTGACGTAGAGTCATGCTGGCCACATGACCATGTAAATGTCTTTGGACAACAACACTAGCTCTCTTGGCTAAGAAATGGAGATGAGCAGTGCTTTGACCGGACATGACCAGACTAGGGTTTACCTTTATATAAGCCAATTATAGAATAAACCAACATTGGTTTGACAGCACAGCTGTCAAAGCCATAAACCTTGGTTTATCACAAGCAGTTAGATATTGTACCATCATCTTACCCATATTGCATTTGTCTTGTTTAACCAGGATTGGGGGCTTACTGGGGCTCAGCAATTTTTATTATAGAAACCAGAAACTCAGGTCTGTTGTAATTTGTCTCGGTTTAGACTTCAAACCATGCTATGAAAGAGGGACAAGGTAGTAACTTATATATCAACTCATAATCCCTTTTATATAGTGTATGATGTCTACAAAAGCAGCCAACAGCTGGCTTCATGTAAGCTGACAAGTTAATAGCAAGTAAATTACATTATAACTTAAAGTGATGTGTGAATTGGGATGTTTTCTATGCAGAACTAAGCTAAAATTGTTTGCAAAAATACATATCCCACATAGGCATGCGTAGGACTGCAGCTTTAATGTATTTTTAAATTTTCTTTCCTAATTGACGACTATAGGCCTTTTACATCATCATACAGTATGCCTTCTTTTAATTGTGATGCCTATGACCCAGATAAACCAAAGATAAACCCATTCTATACTAAGGCTGAGAGGTTTCCCTTAACAAATACAAGGGATTCCTGTAGTTGGCTGGAAATCTATTCTTTGGTATTTTAAAGTCCATCAGCTTCCTGGGGCCTGTTTGAATGAACATTGTGAGACACGATAGTAATGAATTTCCACCACAGGGCTGACAAGTCTGAAGAAAACCAATCATTGGATAAGATAAGAAGATCTGCTTGGTAGGATTCCAGCAATATAATCTGCGGTTTTGACAAAACAAGATACAAATCACCTCTTGGGATAAAACCGACCCTGGGTTTTAGACGCTCAGAGTTTCTCATAAGCAAAATTCAAATCTCACCAGCCTAGTATCTTCCAGTTATAAGTGGATTGCAACTTCTAGAACCCCAGAGAGCATTTGAGTTAAGAATGCTAGAAGTTGTGGCCCAACACATTTGGCAAGCAAAAGAGTGAGTAAGAAAAACAACGTTGCCATGGCTGAAATAACAGAATCTGCTATTGGCTATTGACTGTCCTCCATGCTCATTTCCATCTCCACCAATAAGAGGTGGGCTCTTGGGTTCCCCTCCTTGCCCCCTCAATGGTAGAATGGAAGGAATGCACAGATAGTCCTTGATATATTACCCAATTCCCTTATAACCAAAATTCACTTAACAAATGTGTCTTGCTTAGCAACAGAAACTTGGGAATCAATGTGGTTGTAAGTCAAAGACTACCTGTATTCTGGTGGACTGTACCATAATATGTAGTTCCATTTGGTGGCAGGACATGGTTGACCTTGGATCATCTTAGCAAGCAAACCAATACACTTAGAAATCTCCAAGCAAGAAAGCTGTGGTGAACCACTTGTATTTTTCTGCCCAGAAAACTACGTGGACAATGCATTGAAGTCACCAAGAGTCAAGCTTGACTTGAGGTCAGCTTCATCCCTTTCACATTAAAATGGCTTTGCAAAGGCCTGATTGGGGAAAAAAAGAATTTGCCAACTGGCTTGAGGATGACTTGGCTGCCTTTATCTGGAGTCACAAAGCACACTTGGCTAAGATGTGATTGGCCAGTTTCTCATTCAATGAGCTATATGGCTCCATCAGTGTAGCATTAATATATTTCAAAGTGTTGTGTGAATCGAGACAGTTGAGGCAATCTAATAAACCAGATTCATCTAACCATGCGTTAGCATGTTGTATGGACACAGTCAATGGCTGTACTGCTTTGAACATGCAGAAGATGGCTATGTCCATGCAACATGCAAGGGCACGTCTTTTAAATCATGGTTTGTGGGGGGTGGGGAACAACCCTTAACTCTTTGTGTTTGTGCAACCCACAAAGCTAAAAGAAAAAAAGAAAAAGCAAATATAATAACTTAGCAGCATACATGAATTGGCCCACAAACATTGGACCAATTTTAAAACTGGCATTTTTAAAGGGTTGAGGAGAAATGGGAAAGAAAGAGAACAGAGTGAGGAAGTGCAGAATGAAAAGTAAGAGATACTCTTGCAGATGTGAACTTGCTCACTTTGGTATTTCCCCTCCCTTTTTTCCCCCTCTGGTGTGGTATTTCAAGTGGCCTCTGGCTTTAAATGGAAAGATTCATAAAGATGACTGTGAGAAACATTCATTCCATAATTTTGCAGGCAGGGACTGTACTGAATTCAATACAAGGGTGATTTGAAATAAGCTACCTTGGGGCAGGGAGACGCTGACAACATGGCTGCCACAACCTCAATATTAATTCCATCATACTTGGAGAAACTGGAGGGGAGATCCAGGAATAATAACTTCTTATGCTGCTAATAATGTTAGGTTTGTGGCTGTACTCTGCTGTTACTCCAAAAAGTTCAAGCAGTGTAGATTGTTAACTTCTTGGGTTGCAGCAGAGTCTCTTCACATGCAAAAAATAATAATAATCTAGGCCTTTAAGGATATCAGACTGAGTAATTTGAGAGAGAAAAAAGTCCTTGAAGAGTTGTTAAACATCCCCAGTAACTGATAAAAGACAATCGCATTAACTCCTGATTTCAGTCAAGGTTGTTCTTCCTCTAGATAAGTAAAATCGCAACTATTGTTACCTTTCTCAAGAACAGACAGGTTGTATGGATACATGGTTGGTGGGTCTTCCTTAAACAACAGCTCAAGCTTGGTGCATCAACAAAAAAAAACAAAAAACAGTTCTTTCTTTGTGTGCTGGTATCATACATCAGCTCAGCAATGGGTGGTTCCAATTATGTATTGGCCCCATCCATCACTGGCAAAATGCTCTCACAATAGCTATACAATCCAATGTTAATATTTGCTGAATAGCAGAATTGGATGCAAATGCCATACAATTCGCCTTCCCATACACATCCCTTTATGAGATATTTCTCTAAACACAATAAAGTGACCACTCTTGTGCATATGAAGATTTGAATATATTTATTGAATATTAATATTTATTATACATCACCTGAGTCCCTCTTTAAGGGAAAATGGCCATTCAGAAATGTGAAATATAAACAATAAGATTAAGTCCTGAAAACACACCAAGCTGAAAAGTTGGAGGGTTCATTGCCTAGAATGTGTTCTGTATTATGGTTTAAACAGTTGCTAGAAGAGAATTGTGTTCTTTTTCAACATACTGTGGTTAAACAGACTGATTTAGAATAATGGTGTGTTTTTCAACAAACCATGGTTAAGCTAACTTTGATTTAGAATGATGGTGTATAAACAAAACCAATATATTTTTTAAAACAGAAGAAAGGAGGCTGGGGTGAGCAGCATTGTGATGTTTTCCAGGTGAGATGCTAAAGATGGGAGGAACTAAATCAATCCAGATACCACATATGCTGAAAGTATCACCAGAGAAATATTTATATTTATCCATATTTATAACTCAATCACAGAATAGTTTTTTGAAAAAAATTAATTTATTAGTTTTAAATAATTGGAAATGTGTGTACTCACTTGGCATTTTCTCTTTTCTCTTTTTATTTTGTTTTGCAAAGATACTTAAATCATTTTTAAGAATGCCATTTAGAAGATTTTGTTTGCTTTTGCTTAAGTGTGGGGTATGAACCAGCAAACGGTTTTATTTAATAAACCACAGTGGAGTTAGCCATGGGTATGCACAACTTACAAAAGCAGGTCCCAGAATCTACTCTGTAAAATTATTAAGGAATTACATCAATTAAGTGCAAGAGCTACATAGTTATCTTGCTTGAAAAAACTATTTCACTTTGGCTGGATTGTGAGTCATCTTTAAAACAAGAAAGAAAGAAAGAAACCTTTAGAAGGATTTGAGGAGATGTTGGTCCAAAGAATAAATAACATGACTTCAGCAGAACTGATCCTTTCATTATACACTGCTCAAAAAAATAAAATAAAGGGAACACTGAAACAACACAGTGTAACTCCAAGTCAATCACACTTCTGTGAAATCAAACTGTCCACTTAGGTAGCAACACTGATTGACAATCAATTTCACATGCTGTTGTGCAAATGGAATAGACAACAGGTGGAAAGCAGAGGCAGTTAGCAAGACATCCCCAATAAAGGAATGGTTCTGCTGGTGGTGACCACAGACCACTTCTCAGGTCCTATGCTTTCTGGCTGATGGTTTGGTCACTTTTGAATGCTGGTGGTGCTTTCACTCTAGTGGTAGCCTGAGATGGAGTCTACAACACACACAAGTGGCTCAGGTAATGCAGCTCATCCAGGATGGCATATCAATGTGAGCTGTGGCAAGAAGGTTTGCTGTGTCTGTCAGCGTAGTGTCCAGAGCATGGAGGCACTACCAGGAGACAGGCCAGTACATCAGGATATGTGGAGGAGGCCGTAGGAAGGCAATAACCCAGCATCGGGACCGTTACCTCCACCTTTGTGCAAGGAGGGACAGGAGGAGCACTGCCAGAGCCCTGCAAAATGACCTCCAGCGGGCCACAAATGTGCATGTGGCTGCTCAAATGGTCAGAAACAGACTCCATGAGGGTGGTATGAGGGCCCGACGTCCACAGGTGGGGGTTGTGCTTGCAGCCCAACACCATGCAGGACGTTTGGCATTTGCCAGAGAACACCAAGATTGGCAAATTCGCCACTGGTACCCTGTGCTCTTCACAGATGAAAGCAGGTTCACACTGAGCACATGTGACAGACGTGACAGGGTCTGGAGACACCATGGAGAACGTTCTGCTGCCTGCAACATCCTCCAGCATGACCGGTTTGACAGTGGGTCAGTAATGGTGTGGGGTGAGATTTCTTTAGGGGGCCACACAGCCCTCCAGGTGCTCGCCAGAGGTAGCCTGACTGCCATTAGGTACCGAGATGAGATTCTCAGACCCCTTGTGAGACCATATGCTGGTGCGGTTGGCTCTGGGTTCCTCCTAATGCAAGACAATGCTAGACCTCATGTGGCTGGAGTGTGTCAGCAGTTCCTGCAAGACGAAGGCATTGATGCTATGGACTGGCCCACCCGTTCCCCAGACCTGAATCCAATTGAGCACATCTGGGACATCATGTCTCACTCCATCCACCAACGCCAGGTTGTACCACAGACTGTCCAGAAGTTGGGTGATGCTTTAGTCCAGGTGTGGGAGGAGATCCCTCAGGAGACCATTGGCCACCTCATTAGGAGCATGTCCAGGCATAGTAGGCAGGTCATACAGGCACGTGGAGGCCACACACACTACTGAGCCTCATTTTGACTTTTTTTTAGGACATTACATCAAAGTTGGATCAGCCTGTAGTGTTTTTTTCCACTTTAATTTTGAGTGTAACTCCAAATCCAGACCTCCATGGGTTGTTAAATTTGATTTCCATTGATAATTTTTGTGTGATTTTGTTGTCAGCACATTCAACTATGAAATGGACAAAGTATTTAACAAGAATATTTCATTCATTCAGATCTAGGATGTCTTATTTTTGTGTTCCCTTTATTTTTTTGAGCAGTGTATATACATGGATGGAAATGTTTTGGGTTTTCCACTGCACAGGAACCGGAGATAAGGAAATTGTTTATTAACTATTTATTTATTTATGGTGGCCGCCATCTTATGATGATCTTGGTTCCACTCTGAAAGGCTTTTGAAAGCTAATCTTTTTGGTTAATATTAAATATTTATCTGTAGCAAATTATAATCCACTCAAATACGTGAGAGTCTACTTGGCACCTCTGGTATGTAAGCCTGCTCTTCTCCCTATTTGTTTCCAAGATACAAAGTATGTGTTTTGTCTAGCAACTTTGAATCAAAGTTTCTTTCAAGATGATAAAAGGTCAGTGACTAAATGTTTGATCCAAAGTCCATTGAGTCATCTGAGGATAAGATGTTGAGAAGTTTATTGAAATTGCCCCAAATCCAGCAACCCATCTAATGACCTGGAATGGACTTTCCAGCTTCAGGTCTTCCAGGGGTTGAATTTCACTGACCCTCATGGAAGCAATGAGGCAATTCCATCAACAAGCTTATCTATGGTAAACTTCAGAGCAGCTTAATGATTAACTAAAGGTTCACACCCTCTTTGAAAATATCAACCAAACAAGCAAGCTTGCTTCATGCTGTAGATGTCAGGTTAAAATATTAGATTGTGGTTTAGGGTGGTTGGAAGTCACCTATAATCTAATACAGGGGTGGGGTTTGCAAAGCCCTTAGATAGTGTGTAAATGGCACAAACTGATTTTACACCAGACGCTAAACTAAAGTTAAATGAAGCATGACATGACTTTCTGA
The DNA here is from genome assembly GCF_049901735.1 of Notechis scutatus. Lineage (NCBI taxonomy): Eukaryota > Metazoa > Chordata > Lepidosauria > Squamata > Elapidae > Notechis > Notechis scutatus. The sequence continues at coordinate 12,062,826 of NC_142019.1, forward strand.
ATTCTTTTAAGCTGGTCAGAATATCCTCAATTTCTATTGCCATAAAAATATCCATTTGAAGTTGGAGTGTATCGAATTATGGGGAGGAGGGGATGAAAATGGCTACTGAGAGATCTTTGCAAAACACTTCCTGACGTGGTCATTCCTTTGTTGGCTTAGCTGTCTACCCTGATGGACTTGCAAGACTCTTGAGATTTAGTGGCTGAATTTGAAGAGGATGGAAGTTTATGCTTGCTGTGATCTTGGCAGTTCAAATCTCATTAAACTCAAGGTTGACTCAGCCTTCCATCAGTGGTGGGATTCAATTTTTTTTTTACTACCAGTTCTGTGGGTGTGGCGTGGCTTGGTGGACATGGCAGGAGAAGGATACTGCAAAATCCCCATTCCCTCCCCACTCCATTAACCTGCTTTCTAGCTCCGTTCTCCTGTACAGGGCAACCAAAGAAGACCCAGCCGATCAGCTGGGACTCAATGGGAGGCAGAGAATAGATGGGGGTGGGGCCAGTCAGAGGTGCAATTTTCAGGTTCTCCAAACTACTCCAAATTTCCGCTACCAGTTCTCCAGAACAGGTCAGAACCGTCTGAATACCTCCTCTGCCTTCCATTCTTCTGAGGTGGGTAAAATGAGGACCCAAATTGTTGGGGGCAATAGGCTGACTCTGTAAACTGCTTAGAGAGGGCTTTCAAGCACTGTGAAGTGGTATATAAGTCTAAATGCTATTGATATTTTAAAAAATTACAATGGTCTCAAGTGATTGACATCCTGCTTTCTTGTTACATATGCAACACAATAAAAAAGATTGGATGGTTGCAGCCACCATCTTGACTTTTTTGACCCATTTGACATATACCCAAGAGATCACATTCTTCAAATCAGCCTTGTGAGCTTGATCAACTTGCCCTGGAAATTCTGGGGTTTCAGCTTGGGACTTCGTAATTGCAGACCTACTTCCTGCAGTGAGCTGCAACTGTTTGTTCACTTTTTGGTGTTGTTGAAGAAAGCCCTTTTAAAGGGGTACAGATAGTTCTTGACCTATGACCACAATGGAGCCCAAAATTATCTGTTGCTAAGTGAATCCCTGCAGTTGTTAAATTAGTAACTTGGTTGTTAAACAAATCTGGCTTCTCCCATTGACTTTGCTTGCCAGAAGGTCGCAAAAGGAGAGCCCATGATCCCAGGATACTGCAACCGTCATAAATATGAGTCAGTTGCCAAGTTGTCTGAATTTGGATCATAGAGATGCTGCAAGGATTGTTAAGTGTGAAAAATGAAAAGTCACTTTCTCCCCGTGGTCATTAAATGAAGAGTTGTAAGTGGAGGACTATATTGAAATGCTTAGAGGATTCCTTGTTTGAATAAGAATGCATTTCCTGTTCAAATAACAGCAAATCTATGCCAGGCTGTTGTTTTATTATGATTTCCAGAGACTAAGTTGTGTTAATCTTCTTGCAACAACAGCTAAACCATCGAGCGACAACTTAAAGGCAAACAAATTTATTATTATAAAGCTTATATATTGCAAATACATTTATTCCCTCTTTTAGGAAGCTACCAGAGTCTTGTTATTTTGTTATGGAGGCTGTATATTTTAGCTTTAATGTGCGCTTTTGGTTTTATTACTTCGGAATCTATAGAAAGGAGTAATTTATGGGGCAATTCAAGGTCACCGAGTAAAAACCTTTAAAAGCAGAACCCGGAACCTTTTATCAAGCAAAATGGAAAGTAAATACAAACACACACACACGAGGAAAGAGAAAGGTGAGCGATACAACTCACGTTTGGAATTCGATTTCCTATTATTATACCACCATCAACTTGTTCAAAGCCTAAACTACGTGCAACATTAACAGACACCTGAATGTAAAAAAACAAAAACCAAAATCCGGTCTACGCGACCGACCCCGCGCCCAGGCAGGCAGAATCCATCTTTGAAACCGACATCCAAACAGGAGGGAAAGTGTTCATTTTTAAGCACCCCCCCCGCCCCAATCTAGGTAGGCAGGACAGTGAGAAAGAAAAGCGGTCAGCGGAACGGATGCCCCCGCAATTCCTCTCTGTCCACAAACCGCAATATGCTGGGGCGGCGGGCTGGGGGGGACGACGACGACGACGACTCCTTCGGCGAATAAATCAATGTTTAACAGAGATTCTAAGCCCGGTTGGGACGTTTCGGCTGCTTCCACCGCGGTCGGCTGGAGTTCCGCAAAAAAAAAAAAAAAAAGCCCCGGGAAGGGAAAACGCGAGGGCGGAGGAGTTGTGTGCATCTCCAAACACAACCCCCATCCCAGCTCCCTCGCTTCCGTCCGGAGCTCTCCAAGCGGCGGCGGCGGCGGAGTCAAGCCTCCTTGGGCTCCTCCGTTGGAGCGGCGCTGCCTTCGCTTCCAACGGCTCAGGCTGGCTGGCTGGCTGGCGGGCCGAAGGCAGCATCATGGCCAAAGCAGCCGCCGCTGCCGCCCGTCCTTTTTTGCTGCAGCATCTTTGGCACCGCCGCCAACCAGCTCCGAGGCGGGCAGCCAGGCACGACTACCTGTCCGGGATCCCGGGACTCAGCTCCCACTCCCGCACGGGGGTGGGGGCGGGGGAGGCCGCCAGCCCGGTCTCCCTCCCACCCACCCACCTTCCCGGCTGGCCGCGGCCGCCTTAAGAGGTCGAGGCTCCACCCACCGGCGGGCTAAGGCAGCCGGTCGCCCAGCCGCGATTCGCTCTCCCCGGGCTGGCAAGCGGGCAAGCAGCGGGTCTCCAGCGCTCCGGTTGCCCGCGGGGCTCCCTCGCCGCCGCCATGCGCTCTTTGCAAACCTACCTGCTCCTGCTGGCGGCGCTGCCGGCTTGCCTGCCGGCCAGGCGCTCCCGCACCGTCCACTACACCAACCATTGGGCCGTACGAGTGCTGGGTGGCCCCGGCGAAGCGGACCGGTTGGCTTCGGCTTACGGCTACCTGAACCTCGGGCAGGTGAGGCGCGCAACTTTCGCGGTGCTGCACGTCCAAGGAGGGAGGGAGGAAAAGGGGGAGGGAGGGGTTCGTGGGGAAGGTTGGCGGGGCTATGGGAGAGACCTCACCCCCAACCTGGTTTCCCTCCCCACCTTTTCCCGCAGTTGCCCCGCGCGCTGTGCTCCCGCAAGAACTTTCCCACGCGTGTTCTTCTCTCCCGCGATTTCCCTCCTCCCTCTTCTTTTGAAAGAGGCGACGCGCGGAGTGGAAACGGGCGAAGAAGGATCGGGGTAAAAACCGTCCCGATCCGGTTTGGAGGCAAAAGAGCGAGATCCTTTTTAGATCGAAGGCATTTAGAAGAGAATGGAACGAATGAGCTGGAAGGGACCTTCGAGGTCTTCTAGTCCAGCCCCCTGCTCAAGCAGGAGAACCGATATTAGAGAAGTGACTGTCTAGTCTCTCTTCTTAAAAACCTCCAGGGATGGAACAGCCACGATTTGTGGAGGCAGGCTTTTTCCACTGGTTAATTGTCTTCACTGTTAGGAAGTTTGCTCTCCTTCCTTGCCAAGGGAGGACCAACACCCCCCCAGGTCGCTTTTTCGGGGCTGAGATTCCGCCCCCGCCTTTGCTAACTAAGTCTTGGCGAAGCGACGCCTCTCGGGTTAACCCGGGCGTGGTGTGATCCTGACCGCCAAGTCGACTCGGGGAACACCCGGGGCCGCTTACTTTCTGAGCAGGCACGGAGATGGAGGGCGACAGGTCGGGTCGATGATGCCCCGTTGGTTTCAGGCTGGCGGTGCCTGTTGCCTGCAAGCCGAAAGGACTTTTTCCTCGACTGGATGGATGCCTCGAAGAAATTGATGTCAAGCCCAGCGTGTCTTCCCCGTCCCGTGCCCGCTGGAGGCGGGGGGGGGGGTGGCATTTTAGCTTAGGAAAAACATCGATCATCCCATTCAGCTGGCTTGACTTTTAAAGCAGGGCCAGGTCCTTTTCAGCTTTTGCACAGACCCTGCTGAGGGGTTTATCTTGCAGCGGAAATGCTCAGGCACCTACCTTGTGTTGTATTGACGGGGGATGATGCTAGACAGGTGAAAAATTGACGTTTCTCCATTCCTGCCTTGGACCAAAGACCCCTTTGGCTAAATGCCACCTTGAGATTTTCTAGTGAGTCCATTCCCATCTTGAGAGTTGGACCTGTGCGGCTCCATCTGTTCCAGCACAAGCAGATTCTTTGGCTGGCTTGAAGAAGAGCTGCTGGGATTTTGGAAACCTACCATCCTCTATGGCCAAACCTAGATCGTTTCTCAGGTTGTTTCTTGGATGGATGTTACATTCTTCCTTGAGCGAAAGGTTTGAAGGAGGGTTCTGCTGTCTATGGAGATTCTCGACCATCCAGGTCAGGGGTCTCCCACCTTGGCCACTTTAAGTCTTGTGGACTTCAACACCCAGAATTAAAGTGGCCAAGGTGGGAGACCCCTGATCCAGGTCATGGTTGCCCCAAAGGTGCTTTTCCAAAAGATAACTGGACATTCTTGGGCTTCTATTTTTTTTCCTCTTTGAAAAAGTTTTGCTTCTCATCCAAGAAGCTTCTTCAGTTCTGAGTTGGAACTGAAGAAGCTTCTTGGGTGAGAAGTGAAATGTTTTCAAAGAAAAAAACCAAGAAAGTCTAGTTGCCTTTCGGAAAAGCACCTTTGGGAGGGCTCTGCTGGTTTTTTAGGAACAATGACAGTGTCTACTAGGGTCTACTTTGGCTAAACTGCCCCCAATTCCTTTCTTACATACACCCGCTACCACATGCATCACCTCCTTGGCTGAATTTATGGCTCTTCCGATAGAATCTTTTTTCTTCTCCCCAGATCTCTTAAGCTTTTTTCCCCCCAACCATTCTTCCTCCCCTTGGCTCAGGACCAATTAACTTTTCAGCTCCAACCTCAACTTTTTGCAAAGGACTTTTGTGTCTGAGGGACTAAAGAGTGGAGATTTGCAAAAGGGAGAGGACACAAAAGGTAATTACTTAGCTAGAACAGCTGAAAGAAAAGGGGGAAAAAAAGGTGGGGGGGGGGGAAACTCTGAAAAAATAAAACCGGAGATGGATTCCAGAGGGGACTGCCTGTTGGAAATGAATCAATATTTAATTTTTGCCCAGCAAAACATGCCCTTATCAATTTAATACCATTTATAAAGCCATTCATTCCCAGTTGCAATATGTGTAAGATTAATTGATTTCTCTGTGGGTGTCTTTATTTATTTTTTGGGAGGGGTTGGGGCAGAAGGAAATGAACACAAGGGGGAGGCTTTGAAATGTCTTCAAAACGGGAACTTTAGAGATTCTTGATGATATGGTATTTTATCCTCCTTGGTGATCATATTTGGCAGATTTATCAGATTTTAATAGTGTCTCTTTTATTCCATCCCATCTCGGAGTTAAAGAGGATCCTTTAGGTTAATACTAATTGACAGCTACTGGCTGCATTCATACCTATACCCAAACATATATTTATTTTATTTTATTTATTTATTTGTCAAGCAAGTATTAGATAACAGGTATAAGTATAAACATTGTTATGAATACATGAAATGGATATGAATAAGAAAAAAAAGGAACAATAGGACAGGGATGGTAAGCACATTGGTGTGCTTATGCACGCCCCCTACAGACCTCTTAGGAAAGGGGTGAGGTCAATAGTAAACAGTCTAAGGTTAAAGTTTCTGGGGTTTGGGGAAGAAACCACAGAGTCAGAGTATTCCAGACATCGACCACTCTGTTACTGAAGTCGTATTTCCTGCAATGAAGTTTGGTGTGGTTTACGAGTTTGTATCTATTGTGTGCTCTTGTATTGTTATGGTTGAAGCTGAAGTATTCATTGACAGGTAGGACATTGTAGTAGATAATTTTGTACTATACTTAGATCGATCTAGGTTTAAAATTTCAAGTCTGGTGGCATAAGGTATTCTGCTACAAGTAGAGGAGTGGAGAAATCTTCTCATGAAATATTTCTGGACTTTCTCAACTGTATTAATATCCGATATGTAATGCGGATTCCAGACTGATGAGCTGAGCGTGTTTTGTAAAATCAATCCATGTATTATATATGGTTTACTATGGGCTGTGAATAAAAAAAACCAAGATGCCTGGCTTAAACCATGGTTAATCATAGGTAAATACATTGTGCACACCCAATTAGTCCTTAACAATAACAGATGGCTCAAACTTGACAGCTTTAAGACTTTGGACTTCAACTCCCAGAATTCCTCCTCCAGTCATGTTAGCTTGGGAATTCTGGGAGTTGAAGTCCACAAATCTGAAACTTGCCAAGTTTGAAGACCCTTGGGTGAATCAGTGCAATAAAACATTATGGTTAAAGGATATAGTGTGAACCCAGTTATTAAAACACAGACAATTGTCTTTCCTAATGAATGAATCTCAGGAAGGAAGGTGCATTGCTTCAAAAGGCAAGGAAGGTAGGATAAAGAGAGAGAAATTTCAAAGAGGTGAGGGTACCACATTTGAGGACGGAGATTGACAGGTCGGCCTGTCTTTGGGGAGAATGATAACATGGAAGAGATACCCAACATCTAAAGGCAGGATAGCTGGGAATAGCGATGTGTCAACAATAAGGGGACACGGTGGCTCAACAATAAGGGAGTGCAGTGGCTAAGAGGCTGAGCTTGTCGATCAGAAAAAACAGCAGTTCTGCGGTTCGAATCCCTAGCGCCGTGTAATGGAGTGAGCTCCCGTTTCTTGTCCCATCTTCTGCCAACCTAGCAGTTCGAAAGCATGTAAAAAATCCAAGTAGAAAAATAGGGACCCCTTTGGAGGGAAGGTAACAGCGTTCTGTGCGCCTTTAGCATTTAGTCATGCCAGCCACCTGACTACGGAGACGTCTTCAGACAGCGCTGGCTCTTCAGCTTTGTAATGGAGATGAGCACCACCCCCTAGAGCCGGAAACCACTAGCACATATGCGCGAGGGGAACCTTTATCTTTACAACAATATGAGCAGGTGAACACTGTTCTTTATGAATATTCTTTATGTAAGCTTTTTGATTAGTAGTTATGAGAAGAAGATGCTGGCCTTGGTCCAGGGATGATGGGTATTGTAGTCCATTACTTATAGTTCAAGAGGAGAGTCAGGGAGATTTGCTTTAGGTATATTGGGATTGTGTCTGACTCTGAGGGAGGCCATTCAACGGGTTTATAAATTCGTGATCATCTTTGGTTTGCTAGTTGAAAGGATTCTTAGCCCATGTCTATGGAGATTCTCAATCATCCAGGTCATAATAGTTTCAAAGGTATTTTTCCAAAAGGCAACTGGATTGTTGTGGTTCTTTTTTCTTTTCTTTTTTTTTTTGGAGGAAGGAGAATACATTTTGCTTCTCACCCAAGAAGCTTCATCACTGGTAACCATCCACCATCCAGTCAGCACCGACGAAGCTTCCTGGATGGGAAGCGAAATGTTGTTGACTTCTTCGTCAAAAAGCAGTCCAGTCTCCTTTTGAAAAACCACCTTTGAGATTTTTTTTATTGTTTATTTTGTAAATTTTATTGGTTTTTAAAAACAAACATAAACAAACAAAACATAAAAACATCAAACTTTCTTCCATAGGTATACAAACAGTGTGCCAGTTGGTTTACAAATCATTTTGTGCATCCATTCTGTAGTCTTCAATTACAATTACATTACATAAAAGCTCATATTATCAATCAAAAATTAAATACCCTAATATTATTAATCAATCATTTGACTATAATTTTATTCATTCATATTTTACGAGATAACCACAATTTACTTAGTTTATTTTATAACAATTCATATTATCCTCCCAAATCTATCCTAAAAACATTTTGTAGATATAATAAAAAAGAAATACATCTTTATATATTTATTATTTTCTAAAAATCTACATATTTCATTAATGTATTTTATTATCTAACCATTGATAGAAAAGGTCCCAAATTTTATAAAATTGTTTATCCTCTTGTTCTCTAATTTCAAATGTCAATCTACTCATTTCATTCCAATATTTTCTTAATGACCACCTTTGAGATTCTTAACACATTTTCTAATTACTGGTGGTATTCTGATGGTGATAAATCTAGGAATAAATCAGAGGTGGTATTCAGCCGGTTCTGACCAGTTCTGGAGAATCAGCAGCGGGAATTTTGAGTAGTTTGGAGAACCAGCAAATGCCACCTCTGACTGGCCCCGCCAACCCCATCTATTATCTGCCTCCCGAGTCCCAGCTGATAGGCTGGGTCTTCTTTGGTTGCCCTGCACAGGAGAATGGAGCTGGAAAGCAGGTTAGTGGGGTGGGGAGGGAGTGCAGTAACCTTCCCCTACCACACCCACCAAGCCACGCCATGCCCACCAAGCTGCACCCACAGAACCAGTAGTAATACATTTTTGAATCCCACCATTGGAATAGATAGTATTGCTTGAGATTACAAGGAATTCATGTGATTGAATTAATGATTGCATCTTCTTCCATGCCAGCTAAAAGTGAACTAGTCAAAGAGAAGCAGAAAGTATGGTTTCCTATATGACTTCCGAACTGAGCTTGTACAGAGCTTGCTTGTTGAGTGTGTTGTGTGAGCCCATCCGTTATCTGTCAGTCTTGGCTGTTTATCAGTTGTATGAACCCACAATCCAAACCAGCATGATCAGAGCTGTGATCTAGAGTGATACATCCGAGGCACAGGGGCAAGAAGGAACTTAGCTCAGGCGAAGGCACTTTGATCAGTGGCTGGAATCAGGCATAACATTAAGCCTTAAGATAGCTTGTTTGCAGTTTAGCCATTGTGATTTGTGGTTTAACACAAGGAGAGAACCCAAATGTTTTAGATTTTTAGACCAATGGGAGTCCAGCCAGGGCTGGGCTTCAAAAAATTTAGCAAAAGGTTCTCTGCCCAGTTGCTGGGTGGGCGTGGCCTTGGTGGGTGTGGCCTAGTCGGCCTCCTGCATCACGGCTGGGGGGGGGGCGTTTTTGCCTTCCCCAGGCTCCGGTGGCTTTCCCCATGTGATTAGGAGGCCTGAAAAGAAGAGAACATTTTTAGCAAATATCTAAGCAATCCCATGTTTGAAGTATCCTTCAAACCATAATGCTGTGCAGTTTTCCACCTGGAGCACTTGTTTTTGTCTGGGTGAGGATTAAGCGCCTTGGATTTAAATGGAGCCTTTGGCTGCACTGCAAATCTTTGGACCAGGGGTGGGATTCAGCCGGTGTTACTACCGGTTCGGTGACTACGTTTTGCACGCGCGTGTAAAAACAAATTAAGCTGTGCTGTCCGGAGAACTGAAAAGCGCTGTGTGTGGGTGCGCAGCATTTGGAAAGCTTCTTTTTTCCTGTTTTTTCAACCTCAGCTGTGCCGCGCAAAGCAGCTGAGGTTGAAAAAGCAGGAAATAAAGGACAGGTAAGAGCCCGGGAGGGCGGGTGGGCCAAACAGCAGCAAACACAGAACCAGTTTGGTGTCTGCTGCTCTTCAGAGCTACCGGTTCTTTAGAACCAGGCAGAACCGGTAGCATCCCACCCCTGCTTTGGACCAATAGTTACAGAAGGTGCTTCTTCTTCTACTTGCAGAAAATTCTCTCCTGTGTAAGAGAGAGAGTCCTTACATAGTCCATAAGGCACAACATGAAAGACAAACGAATGGTTGCAAAAGCAAGTAGAGAGCAGCTGCTCAGAAGAGGCTAGATTATCTCTTGTGTGGGATGGAAGGAAAAAAAGATATGCCACGGATGTTAAATGCTTTTTCTACTTTTTCTTAAAACACAGCAGTTGGTTATGGCTTCCCACTTTCTTAATATATATATCTATTACCAGAATTTGGGCAGGGGGGGGGAGGGAGGAGGTTGCCTGAATGGTACAATTCTCTCCGTGGGCTGAAGCTTGACATTTTGTCTGCGTGTGTCAATGGACTGCAGTTCATATTGGTCACAACCTCTGAAAAACTTTGTTCTTGGCTTAAAAAAACTCTTTCCAGCGTTTCTTTTGAGTTTTCATTACGACGACCTCTGCTGAACTTTGATTCCCTCGGGATGTCCTGCGGTCTCTTTTTTTTTTCCTCTGTGTTCTTCAGCCTGCAAAGAAGTTTTTGATTTTTTTTTTAATCCTTGCATATTGCTTTCTTGTGCTGGCTCAGGACCGTTTCTTGGTTTGCTGCCTGCCCCTCCCCCTCCCTCCTGCTAGCAGGGCAATTTATCTGGGTGCTAAAATGACGGGTGATAAATTCTGACCTAACTTCTAGATTTCAGCCCTCTTTTCAGTGTAGTTAAGCCAACAAGCTCTGATGTTTAATATTGAATGTGCCTGGGGGCAAAATAGGGGAGACTGAATTGACTGACATAGATAAATGTCCTGGAATCGATAGCTAAGGTCTAAGGCTATGTAAACCCATGGTAGGCTGAATTCACACAATCCACTGAACCAAAAATGAATCATGGAATTATAGGGTTTGTGCAACAGACTGAAGCACAATTCAGCCAAACATGGCATAGCTTTCTTTTACAAACCATTGCATACCAACCTCTTAAGGGGTTGTAACATCGATTCATTAAATAAGTAGAATTAGAGTTCTCCCAAGAACCACTGCTTGAAGACTGGGTCACACAATAGGCTAAAGTATGGCTTCTTATTTTGGACTCAAATGTGTTAGCCCAACCCAACCATCTGCATTAATTTAAACAAACCATGTTGAGACCTATGATAGGTTAGCATGGTGGGTGAATACACCCTAGAACATTATCTCCAGAAGCATTTCTCCAGGAAGATTGCCAAATAAAATGGTACATGAATTGAGTGGTGGAACTGACCACGATTCAAATCTCCCCTGACCTACAAATCTATCAAAGCAAAGTTTAGGTCAAGAGTTCCAGTTGGTCCCCATCATTTCTGTCCTTAGATTCAAGAATGGGATAGATGAGGCCATGGCCTGAAGATACTCGTTTGGCACACAGAGTGGAACCTTCTCTGCAACATCACTTGTCCAATGAAAGATCTTTCCCTACAGAAGAATGCCAGGCTCCCACAGTGACTTGTTTGGACCCATCCTTTAGAGTAGCTTTCCTCAGTCATTAGTTCCCTCTAAGAGTTGCCTCTTTCATAGATGGCTTTTTCTGGTTTTTATTGGATGTGTCAACTGATTCTGGAGTTGTTTGCAATGACAAGTGGCAAAAAGTGACAAGATAGAGATAGATGGTTCGCACAAGCCGGTGGAATTGGTACAGGTAGTCCTTGATGTATGACCCCGATTGAGCCCAAAATTCATGTTGCTAAGTGAGACATATGTTGAGTGGAGTTTTGCCCCATTTTACAACCTTTCTTGCTACTGTTGTTAAGTGACCCATTGCAATTGTTAACTTAGTGACAGGGTTGTTCAGTGAAACTGGTTTCCCCCATTGCTTGTCAGAAGGTCCCAAAAAGTGATCACATGACCCAGGCAGCCATCATAAATATGAACCATCTGAAATTTTGATCACGTGATCACAGGGATGCTGCGATGTTTGTAAGTGTGAAAAATGGTTATAACAGCAATAGCCCTTAGACTTATATATACCGCTTCATAGTGCTTTTCAGCCCTCTCTAAGCGGTTTACAGAATCAGCCTCTTGCCCCCAACAGTTCGAGTCCTCCTTTTACCCACCTCAGAAGGATGAAAGAATGAGTCAACACTGAGCCAGTCAGTATCAAACTCCTGGAGCGAGCAGTGAGTTAGCCCTGCAGTATTGCATTCTAACTTCTGTGCCACCACAGCTATAAGTCACATTTTTCAGTGCTATTGCAGCTTTAAACAGTCGCTAACCGTAAGTTGAGGACTACCTGTATGCAACTTCTATTGGGTGATGGAGTACCACTCATCCTCAGGAGGAGATATGGTTAGATTCTTTGCCTGATCCTATCCTCGCTGCTTTTCTTTGCTGATTGCCTTTCTTTTTACATGATGGGGATGCTCTTTGCTTCTTTCCCAATATTATTCTGTGCAATATTTTTGAGTAGTTTGATACCTTATACTTTATAGGTGTTTTACTGCCAAGGCAATCCAGACTGAAAGCACAAACCATATATTAATACTACCTTTGTTGTAAAGTTTCATTTCAAAATCACGATAGTCCGGAAGCATTTCTTCTGCCTTTATTTTTTATTTTTTATCTTCCAGAAAATTAGGGAAGGTTCTTTCTGAGACTTTTTTTTTCCTTCTGTGGGGCTGAGATACATTTTGCATGACAATTGTCCAGTTTGCTCGTCTTCCTCCTCTCTCCCAAGGTCATTGCCACATATACCATTTATACTTATTTATTTATTTAATTTTATTTGTTTGTCAAACGTGTACAAGATAACAAATATAAGTATGAACATAAACATTCATAAAGAAGTAAATATGGATAAATGGGGACAGTAAGACAGGGACGGTAGGCACTCTGGTGCGCTTATGCACACCCTCTTTAAGGACCTCTTAGGAATGGGGTGAGGTCCACGGTAGACAGTTTGAGGTTGAAGCTGTGAGGGGTTGAGGCTGTAACAAGGGAAACATGTAGGGCGTTCCAGGCATTGACCACTCTGTTGACCTTGAGTTTGTATCGATTGTTTGCCCATATATTATTGTGGTTGAAGCTGAAGAAGTCATTGACAGGCAAGATGTTGTAGCAGACAATTTTGTGTACTATGCTTAGATCGGACCACAGGCAGCACAGTTCTCTGTCATTCTCACTAACTTCTTGGGTGTCTTTGCATGGGATGATGTATAAAGCCATCGTTAATTTATGCTTTAGTATGTTGTACAAGCAGAAAGTTAGGCGACTCAGAAAAGCATGTAACTAGCCATTGGTAGGTGTGCTCAAAGGCCACAGTGATTGGCTTCTATAACAGTGATTCTTAAAAGTGTCTCCTGTTTTTTTAAATTTGCTCTTGATTTTCATTTAACTCTGGCATTGTTCCTCTTCTTTTGACTTTTTGATTTAAAAAAAACTAAACCAGTTTAAATCTGTTTATTATCTGCTTTGGAGGCTACCAGAATATACCACGGCTGTCATTCCATTTGGAAAGTTAAGAAAGCAAAACAACAGGAAGGAAGGTAGTGACAATAGGCACTGATATTATTATCAAGGAAATGATACAAAGCTGTCCATGAATCTAGAACACGGGTGTCAAACTCACATCATCTGTTGTCGTCATGTGACGTATCACAACTTTTCCCCCTCTTCGCTAAACTGGGGGTGGTGGTGGTTTGTCTGCCTTTACTGTTCCTGCAAAAATAATTGGTGGAATTGTAGCAACTTTCGAGATGCTCCTTCTCTCTATGATTCCATTTGAGTTGAGCCACCTCAACTGGGATGCATAATATCCAATTGCGGGAAGGAGTGGTAGATGACTCCCTCAGCCTTCTGGCAGAGAGCATCTATTTGGGTGGACTTGGCATGTCCCCCATTTCCATGGAATGGAGCAGCCTGTACCCTTCCATGTGCTAAGAGGCATGGTGTTGAACAGAGCAAAGAACATTTCTTCCATTGCAGATGTAAACAGCCTAAGCCCAGCCCCACTCATTTGGTGGCTTGGGGGGCATTGAAACATGGTTTGTAGACAGAGGTGAAAGAATAGAAGTTTGGCACATTTGGGAAGCCGTAATAATTTTGGAGCATCTTGAGTTAACCCCATTGATGCTATCTTTCCTGTTTGCAAATGAATATTGGCATGGCCAACTGATTATATGGCTGATTATATTAGCTGGTCTTTTGGAAGAACTTGGTTGGAAATTTGGAGCAGTGCCCCCCCACTTTCTTACTGTTGCCTGTCTTCAGAAAGGACTAGAAGTATTAGCTATGATACTACAAGCTGCAAAAATCTTGTTGCTCTAGGATGATGGTGGTATTCATGATGAAATTTATATCTTGCCTTTGGTTTTATATCAAGGTAGCATACACAATGTTCTTCCCATTTTCCCTACAGTAATATTCCTGGGAGGTGGGCTGAACTGAGAGAGAATGACTGGACCAAGGGAGGTCTAGAATTCATGGTCTGCTGGTTTCTAATTAGGGTTCCTGACCGTGCTAGTGAATGGGACAAGTGTTCATTTGTTGAGTGATTGGACTGGCCTTGGAGAAGAGGATGAGCTCTACACTGACCTGTCTTAGCTCAATTCCCTTTAGATAAACATTTTCAACTTCTAACCTCAAAACAATGCTATTGCACACCAGAACATCTAGATATAAGGGCAGGTTTCCCCCCATGCCATCACTCTGCTAAACAACTAGTTCCCACAACACTGTCAAACTATCTAAAAAGGCAGTATTACCATCATTATTCTCATCTTCCCTATTACCTATCTCCTTATCTTCTTATGACTATAACTTTGTTGCTCATCACTATTGTTGTATGTACATTGAGAGTTTATGCACCGGAAACAAATTCCTTGTGTGTCTAACCACACTTGGCCAATAAAATAGTCTAGTCTAGTCCAGTCCATGAACTGCAATTCCCATCCCTTTGGCCATGCTGGCTATGGATAATTATGGTAGTTAGGGTATGGCATCTTTGGGAGACAGCTGTGATGACCTGGAGTGTAACACAAATGTAACAAAATCCAAAATGTAAATAAATGTCCTTTAATGCCTCCAACTTGGCCCCACTGTTCAATAATTCTCAGTTGGAGATAAAATGTACTCAAAAATAGTCTTCAAAAGAAAGCAATACAGTCCGAACTTAATGAGCAGATAGAGGTGAAATAAAAAAACCAAACTGCAATGATGAAATTTCCACAACAGACTAGGATAAGTAATTACCAGATTCAAGGAGATAACAAGGCACAGTCTGTTGGAAGGATGCCAACCAAGATAACTTCAGCCCAAAATAAAACACACTTTGTTTCTAGCAATTCTGTGTTTTAACCATCTCTCTTACATACTAGTCTCCCCAGCTGCAACCAATGAGGAGGATCATGGCCGCTTCCTCTCTTGTAAGCCAAGTTGTTGCCTTCTCCATTCCTCCCTGCATGTCCTAGGATGAAGAGGGGATGGGCCTGGTTCTTCCTCTGACTGCCCAGCCGGCCTCTGCCCTTCCCCAGCCTCCTCCACAACCTCTGGAGCCACACCTCCACTCCCTGTCAGCTGTGCCTCCTCTACCTCAGAGTCCGACTCTATCAAGGACATGACAACAGCAATGGAAAAAACTGGATAACTTATTAAAAAAAAACTGGAATAATGCAGTTTGCTTAGATTTCCTCAAGATGGGCACCATAAACTTGGACTTTAACTTCCAAAATTCCATGCAAACATGTCCATTGTTGCAGAGATGGGATTCAAATTTTTAAACAACTGGTTCTGTGGATGTGGCTTAGGTGGTTGGGTGTGGTTTGGTGGTCATGTGACTGGGTGGACATGGCTTGGTGGTT
The DNA here is from genome assembly GCF_049901735.1 of Notechis scutatus. Classification (NCBI taxonomy): domain Eukaryota; kingdom Metazoa; phylum Chordata; class Lepidosauria; order Squamata; family Elapidae; genus Notechis; species Notechis scutatus. The sequence goes on from NC_142019.1 coordinate 12,078,135, forward strand.
ATGTTATTGGCTGGGTGTGGCCAACTCAATATCACTCACATCGAGGCATGCATCTCCTCGCCTGGCCTCTCAAGACTGTGGGGATGCTGCAGCAGTTGTAAGTGTGAAAAATGGTCATAAGTCACTTTTTTCAGTGCCATTGTAACTTTGAATGGTCACTCCACACAAGCAAAGTACCAGCAAAGGAAGGGAAAAAACTCCAGAGAAGTTCATGAGACAGGAAGTCTAGTCCTGCCAAGAATGTAATAAGGGTTAATGGAGAGGCAGTTTCTATAAGCAACACCAGAATGTTTCCTTCCTGCCTTCCTTACAGGATTAGGCCAGTAATTTCTAATAACAACTGGTTCTCCGAACTGCTTAGAATGTTAACAACCTGTTCTAGAGCATAGGTGCGAACTGGTAGAATCCCACCCCTGCACTGTTATGAATTCTGTACTTAAAATTACACATTTGGAGACTGCCTAGAGCCCTAAACTAAGCAAACCTGAGTTGCATCATGACTTTAAATGAAAAACAAAAAACAAAACCCCCTGATTTGTGTCATAAGTCTCACGGCTTGGGTTTACCGTGCCATAAAATGCTAAAACCAACCACATGAAAACCTTTCCAAGTTCATTTGTTATCGAAAAGCTTGCAGCATGCTCACTCTGCAGCCCTTTGGCAATATAGTTTTCAAAGGTCTGTTTAATGAGATGACTTGGAAATGTTTTATTGAGCACTTGAAAACTCCTGCCAGATTAGATAGGCCTGGGCTAAATGGGCTATTAGTTAGACTAACAATCAGCTGAAGTTATTGAAAACAATTGGCGTGGTAGGGAGAGAAGATTCCAAGCAGAGTTTGGGAATAATTCCAGCTGGGTTTCTCACATGCCTTCTCTCAATGTTGTAGAAAGCCTTCCTTGAATTAGTTCTTCATCTGTTTGTTAAAACAGAGTCCTGTTGCAGACATCTGCGTCTGAAGGAAACTCTGTTTCTATGATGCTGTGTCTTTTTCTTTGGCCTTCAATTTTTTTCACCTCCTCTTTGGGCCTCTCCAGCTGCTTATTTTCTAACCCTAACCCTTTTTGTTAGTGATGCATTTTCATTCTTGCATTGAGAACTTAGCAGTGACAAATACAGAGAACCACGTATCTCTTTGCGGGTGGTAGGGAGTGGGAACGCTTCCCTTTGCCTTGGTTGTTTATGAATTTAATTTATACTAAAAATGAAGACCTCGGGGACTGCAGATTACAACTAGATTTAGAGTTTAGAACTAAATGAACATAATAAAGACCGGAAAATGTAAACTCAATCAGCAGGAGATCAGGAAGGTAATACTGCAGAAATAAATTACTAACAAAACAGACAAGGGAAGAGGCATTTAAAAAACTGGCTCATGTGGGTTGTGTACATACATACAAGTAGTGATATAGGTTGGGTTAAAAAAAGATAATTCATTCCCATGTCAAGCTAGTGGGGGAATTTACTGATACATGCACACCCTCAGATTTTCCATGACCTTATATAAAGCATGAAGCTCACCCTGTGCGAAGCAAAAACAGGTTATGTCAATTGCAGCTGCAGTGTCATCTCACAGAACTTTTAACTCGGATTTCTGTGACCTGGGTTGTGTTGGACCTGACTTTCTTCAACCTGCTGAGACAAGTTGGAAAAGGGAGGGATGTTGCTTGTCTCCTGAAAGACAGGAGCAAGCCAGAATGCAAACAAGCAAAATGATTGTGAACAAGTGTACAACTGGGGTTACTAGGCTAGGCTGCTGCACCAGGAACTTCCCAGGAAGGTTAAGAAAGAAACCATGACCAATAGCTGACAATTTACTCCAGAGGTGGTATTCAGCAGGTTCTGACCAGTTCTGGAGAACTGGTAGTGGAAATTTTGAGTAGTTTGGAGAACTGGCAAATCCCACCTCTGACTGGCCCCGCCCCCATCTATTCTATGTTAGGTTTTCAAGTGATGAAATCCATTTAAAAAGAAAAGAACAAAGTCCATCTTCCAAGACAATTTCTTTTATTTAGGAAAGCATCAAATTGGCAAAGTCCATGGTAATTCCGGATCTGACACAACCAGGAATTACCCCACAATATTATAAGTTAGAAACAACCCCCAAAAGTCATATTCTCTAACAGAAGTAATTCCACATTGCTTGATATCATAAATCTCCACCTCAAGGGGCCTGAGCACGGACAACTTGTTTTCCCATGGAAAGAAGAATCACCTAGCCTAAACAACTATCCAACTATCTCCACTCCCCCCCCCCTTAGGAATGTGGCAATCCTGAAACCCTTCCCCCATGATTGCCAGAGAAAGTAAGAAAAAGAATATATACTAAGCCTTACTAAAATGGCTACACATATGTCAATTTTGGGCTTGACATTCTCTGCCTTCTGAGTCCCAGCTGATCGGCTGGGTATTCATTTGTTGCACTGCACAGGAGAATGGAGCTGGAAAGCAGGTTAGTGGGGTGGGGAAAGAATGTGGATTTTACAGTATCCTTCCCCTGCCACGCCCACTAAACCACGCCCCCAAGCCACACCAAGCCCCCAAGCCACGCCTACAGAAACGGTAGTAAAAATGTCTGAATGCCACCACTGCTTTACTCACCATTCCTTTAAAATGCTTTGCTACTAAGACTAAACCTTCTTCCCATCTCAGATTAAAATAGAAGCTGCACATTTCTTGGCTGGACAGTTGTGTGGTTAGCTAGCTTTTGGCTTCATTTATTCTAAGCCACCCACTTTAAGCTGCTTGCTATCTTCGTTCTGACTCTGCCCAATTGTTTTTTCCGGAGGAGATGTAAATATTTAATTTTACAGATTCCCAGATACAGTCTGTGGCAGCCCCCTGCAATCAGCATGGCGAAAAGATGGAAATGTGAGTTGCATGGTGCCCATTAGTCATGTTAGACATTTAAAAACAACAACAACAACAACAACAACAACAACCCAAATCTGGTTCCCTTAATATACTGCTCCATTTGGAATTGAAAGCTCATAGATTGCTGAGCAGGATATGGGAAATTCAATCAAATGCCGAGGGTAGCTAACATCCTAACAAAGCAAATGGGAGTAGAGATGGGAGAACTAACAAGGAGAAGATCTAACAAGTCAAAGAGTTAAAAACACTGGGGAGCTAATTTAACCACAACTGCTTGAACATCAATGGGGTCTTTTAGAACTTTGGAGAGTTCCGTTGGCTGCTCACAGAACCCCAGACAAACACATATAACAGATAATCAGAATTGGAAGGGATCTTGGAGGTCCTCTAGTCCAGCGATCACCAACCAGTGGGCTGTAGCCCACTGGTGGACCATGAGAAAATTTTGGTGGGCCGCACAGAAATCTAACCCCCAGAGCACTCCTCCAAAGCAATTAATCCAGGCTGCGCAGAAACTCAAGGCTGCGCCATCCACATGGCCCGCGGGAACCCTCCCCGCCCACTCACTCCTTACCCGGCAAGCTTGCCTGCTAAATTGCTATTTTTCCTTTTTTCAACCATCATTTATTCTGCTGTGCTGGGAGATTTAGATTAGCTAGGAAGCAGGAAATGGCTGGATTTCTTGCTTTCTAGCTAGTCTTTAGATCTTCAGCTCTGCTTTTAAGCACAGCTGAACCTCCCTTAGGACTGAAGGTTCTATTATTCAGTGCAGATTCACGGCAAGCAAATTTGAGAGACTGAGCTAGCCGATGGCAGATAGATAGATCACTGAATGATTCTATGAGCAACTCAATCTGCCTGCCTGCTTTGCCTGATTTTGGGTAAAAGTTGCTCTTTTTTTAAATTAAAAAAAAATCAATATTTACATACATGGTGTGTTGTGAGTTAATTTTGTGAGTTTGCTTGCAAGCAAATTTTATGTGACAGACTGAGCTAGCCAATGGCAGATAGATAGATCTCTGAATGAATCTGTGATTCTGTGAGCAACTCATTCTGCCTGCTTTGCCTGATTTTGGGTAAAAGTTGCTTCTTTTTTTATAAAAAAATCAATATTTATATAAATATTTATAATATTTACATACAAGCCATGTTCAGCCAGTCACATGACCACCAAGCCACACCCACAAATTAGACCACGGCCACAGAACCAGTTAGTGGTCCCTGGGATTTAAAATTACGAGTTTGATGGTCCCTGAGGTCCAAAAAGTTGGCGACCCCTGCTCTAGTCCAACCCCCCCCCAAGTAGGAGACCCTACACCATTTCTAACAAATGGCAGTCCAGTCTCTTCTTGAAAGTCTCAAATGGTGGTGCTTCCACAACTTCCGAAGGCAACTTCTGTTCCATGGGTTGATTGTTCTCACTGTCAGAAGGTTTCTCCTTATTTCCAGGTTGAACCTCTCCTTTATCAGTTTCCATCCATTATTCCTTGCCTGGCCTACAGGCGCTTTAGAAAATAGCTTGACCCCTTCCTCCTCCCTGTGGCAGCCCCTCAAATATTGGAAGACTGCTATCATGTCTCCCCTGGTCTTTCTCTTCACTAGATATGCCAAGCCCAGTTTCTGTAACGGTTTGTCAGCTGGTGCTCCGGTCAAAATCCAAGAAAGAAACACTTAGACTCTTGTAATTAGAGAAAAGATATTTTTTACTGGAAGTCAGTGGTAGCAACAAGAAAATTCTGAATCTGGGGAAATAGGCATGTACACCACATATTTCAAGGGAGTGAAATGTTCCCACCCCCAATAGTTCAAACAGTTCTTCCAATTAAAAGTTGTGAACTTCATCATGCAGACATCTCCAGGTGGTGATGATTAGTTGACCTTGGCTTACTCAGATAAAGGTTTGCAGTTGCGCAGAGAAGAGAAAGCTAAGCAGGAATTAGAAACCCTCCCCAGTTTATACAATATCAGTTAGTAACACTTTCAGCTCATGTCCCATACATTTCCCCCTGCCACACCCCCCCCTTACTCATGACAGCCAGAAAGAAGCAAAGGAAAGGAGGAAGATCTTGAAGGCTGACACCGTTCTTCATATGTTTTAGTCTCCAGTAAAACATGGTTTTACGTAAAAGTTTTCATTGTTTGATTTCTACCCGAAATGTAAAACTTAGAACTGGGGACCATTCGCAGGCAATCATGAGGTTGTGACCAGGTTATTCTCCAGGTGTTCTGTTTGCTCTTAGGGTGCTAACTCTGAATAGTTCAGGCCTCCGAGGCTTGATAGTTCCTTCAAGTGGTGCTAGGTGGGACATTTCTCCAAACAAAAATTTGTTCTGTGCAAGGCTTAACAGATGCTCCTGCTGTGCTCTTCTTTACATTAACCATATGTTGAATGGATTTTCAAAGTATGTTGTTACAATGGGGACACCATTTCCCCATCTATTTTTGAATGTGGGTTAGAGGCGAGGCTTGTAACCCTTTCTAAACCAAGCACTTTCTTGCTGCTCTGGAAGGAAATTGACCCACTTGTGCAAGCTGAAGCGTGCTTTTTCTAGTGCAAACAGCTGATGTGGCAGCTGATTCCGGGTTAAATCAGAAAAGGCCCACGGTTAAAGTTCTCCCATGTAGCTGCCTGATTTTAATTGAACTATTTTTTTGGGTGGTGTGTGTGCATTTTTTGGATTCTTGCAAAATACTGAATTATGGACCAACCATCTTTAGAATCGCATGACGTGTTAGGTTAAAATGTGGTTGGTTGGTTTACGGTTCAGTTGCATGAATGGAGGCATTGACATTTTGTTTTCCATAATTCATTTGGGTTTGTTTGTTTGTTTTACTTTTTAGCGTGTGCTAGACACTATTCTGCAGGCTAAATATAGATGTGTATTTCTCTGCTTATTTATAACCTTTACCTCCTGGGAAGGGAGCAGCTAGGCAAGAATCAAACTTGCTTCTGGCACTCTTCTGAATGGTCTGGGAGGATTACAATTCTATTCTGTTTGCACTTTTTTTTTAAAGGACAAACTCCAAACTTAAAACAACTTTGATGGAGAAACAAAGTGCTACTTTTAAATTACACATGGGCCCTAAAAAGAAAAGGAGAAAAACAAACAAACCAACAATGTGGTGTGTCTATCTCCTTCCCTCCTTCAGCCAAATTGGGGTGTTATATGTTAGGATTTGCATGCTGCACAAAATCGAAATGTGTTGGGCAGATGTAACCCACACCCATTTATTCAGTAAACCATGGTTAAGCAAATATGTCTTAGCTGATATGTTGGATTCTAATTCTTCTCATTACTAGCATTCCAACATCTCATTATCCATAAGGGAGCGACAATCAGTTTCTCATTCAGTGGAATTAAGCTACTTCAGAAATAGAATGTAATTTTGTTAGTTTAATCCCCTCGGTTGCACCAAATTGACTGAGAAAGAGAGGATGTGTGGTCCAAAACATCTGGAAGATTCCAAGCAGGGAATGACTAGTGTCATGTAGGAATTGGAAGCAAGTGAGAGCATGGAACAGGGGTCGGCAACCTATGGCTCTGGAGCTGCATGTGGCTCTTTCATCCCTCTGCTGCAGCTCCCTGTTGCTGATCAGTAAAAGGAAAAAGGACACCACTCTAGGAGGAGACTCTATGGTGGGGGAACTGGACTTCCGGTCCGCTCCAGAATTGAACTGGGGGCTTCCAGTTAGGACCTTTGTGGCTCTTTGAGTGTTTAAAGTTGCCGATCCCTGGCATAGAACATAGAATAATAGAGTTGAGGGACCTTAGAGTCTTCTAGTTTAGCCCCATGCTAGAGCAGGAGAACCTATATCATTTCAGACAAATGTTGTCCAGTCTGTTCTTGAAAGCCTTCAGTGATGGAGCACTCACAACTTCTGAAGGCAATTGGTTGATTGCTCTCACTGTTAGGAAATTTCTACTTAGTTCTAGGTTGCTTCTCTCTCTGGTTAGATTCCACCCATTGTTTTTTGTCTTGCCTTTTGGTGCATTGGAAAATAGTTTTACTCCCTTGCCTTTGTAGGAGCCCCTCAAACATTGGAATTCTGCTATCTTGTCTACCCTATTCACCTAAAGGGTGTGCATGTGTGTGTTAAAGTGTTTCACTGACTGTCTTTGTCCCAGGATGTTATAAAACTCAACATGACTGTGTTTGCCCATCGTGCTAACTTAGTTTGCCCATCATACTAACTTGGTTTGCTTTAGGTTTTGCTTATAGTATGCTATAGGAAGCTACTATGAAATCTTGGTTTGTGGTTTAGTGTGTTGTAAGAACTCATTTGTGACCTATAATGGCTAAATAAATGGTACTTTCATGCATTATGTAATTATCTACCTCCTTCTACCCTCAGGAGTATATGAAGGTGAAATATACATTCATTATCAAAAAATGAAATGTCTGTTTCCCTCTTGCATGAATGGTGTATTTATTCCAATCCTGATTTATGCAGAAAGCTAGAGTCCCATCATAGAAACCTACTCAATGACTTTAGGCTAGTCAATCTCTTTCAGTGGTGGAGGAGCAAAATCGGAGGAAGGATTTCGGTGGTTGCTGCCTTGAGCTTCCAAAGGAAAGGCAGGATATAAATCTGGCAAATAAATAAATCATAAGAGTTCTATAATGCAGTCCGATACACCTTCAATCAAATTTAAGGTTCATGGTTTTCAGTGAGAGCTATTTCCCGGGGAAATGTATATAACGCTGCAGTTTTAGTGGATCAATACAATTAAGAAATCTTCTCTAGGGTGCTCAACTCTACAGAATCTTGTGGATTTGCTTAAATTTCTAACTTGACCCACACTGGGGTCTTGCCTTTTTCTCCACTTCTCTCCATCACATAAGGTTGTGATCAGAGGTGGTATTTAGCAGGTTCTGACCAGTTCTGGAGAACTGGTAGCAGAAATTTTGAGGAGTTTGGAGAACCGGCAAATTACCACCTCTGACTGGCCCCGCCCCAATCTCTTCTCTGACTCCCGAGTCCCAGCTGATTGGCTGGGTCTTCTTTTGTTGCCCTGCACAGGAAAACGGAGCTGGAAAGCAGGTTAGTGGGGTGGGGAGGGAATGGGATTTTGCAGTAACTTTTCCCCAGGAGTGGGGAGGGAATGGAGATTTAACAGTATCCTTCCCCTGCCACTCCCACCAAGTCATGCCCACCAAGCCACATTCACAGAACCAGTAGTAGAAAATTTCGAATCCCAACACTGGTTGTGACCTTTGTCTGTAGAAGGTGCTTTCCCCCCCAAAAGGCAATTGGATTTTCTTCCTTCAAAAATGTTTCACTTGTCATCCAAGAAGCTTCTTTAGTTCTCAGTTCTTCCCAACTGAAGAAGCTGGTCGGATGAGAGCTAAAACATTTTCAGAGGAAAAAAAAACCCCAAGAAAGTCCAATTTGCCTTTCGGAAAAAGCACTTTTGGAATTGCAATGACATTGTTTCAACCTTAAATGATCTGGAGGCTTCCAGTGATTGCCTTTGCAGCTGTTTGCCCGGGGAACATTAATGTTTCTATGTGAGTCACATTGGCACAGTGGTTAGAGTGCAGTACTGCAGGCTACTTCTGCTGACTGCCGGCTGCCTGCAATATGGCAGTTTGAATCTCACTAGGCTTAAGGTTGACTCAGCCTTCCATCCTTCTGAGGCGGGTAAAATGGGGACCCAGATTGTTGGGGGAAATACGCTGACTTTGTAAACCACTTAGAAAGGGCTGTAAAGTCATATATAAGTCTAAGTGCTATTGTTAGTGCTATTGCTACAAGTGGTGGGTTGTTTGCTTATCGCAGCTCATTTTCTTGGAATAGGTGTGCATATCCTTGCAGCACCAGCAAAATAATCATGTCCCTTAGCTTCTTCTAAGCTGTTAGGGACCAGACGATTTTTCTGAGCATTTTGATTCCACAGTCTTGCCTGCTTTGTAACTTTGGTAGCCATTTTTCAGCCAAAGCAGTTTGTGTTGCCAGAACAGAGCTGGTAGAACAACAAGGTAACTTTGTTGTCTCGAGCATAGAATTGCTTTTTTTCTTTCCATTTCAGTTGGCTTGTTCCTCTAGTAAGAGGCTAAAATGTTCAGTTTATCTATTCACATAAGCCTTTAATCAGAAGATTAGACAGATGGACCGTGCGCCTCTCTATCTTGGTTCCAGTGGGACTCCGTTCTAGACAATCCAAGGAGATTACCTTCAAAGTGGTAGCAGAACTGATCTGTTGAAGCTCTGCAAATGTGAATGTGCAATCAAGCTGGGGCAGGTAATCCTGCCTGTGGGACAGTAGTGCCCACAGAGGAAAGTGCTCATTCTCCAGAGTTCCTTGGTGATTGAAAAATTATGCCATTAGAAATGCTTCCAAATAAAATGTTGGCTTTTAGCAACTTGACATGACGTGTTTCTGTCAATACCACTGGATTCTATGTGACTCACAAGAGGTTCTTAAGAAAGGCATTGCAAACCCACATTTTAAGCATTCTCAATGCTCAACACCAGGGGTGGGATCCGACAGGGTTAACTACTGGTTCAGTGATTTACGAGGTTTGGTGATTTACTATGTGCTTTCCTGCATGCTGCGCGTGCCTGTAAATCATCACCAGCCTGGTGCCTGGACAGCTGAGCAGCGCTGCGTGCCGAGAAGCAGCCTTTGAAAAAGTACTTTTTTCCTGCTTTTTTAACTGCAGCTGTGCCTTGCACGGGGCAGCTGAAGTTGAAAAAGCAGGAAATAAAGGTCAGGTAAGAGCCCGGGCAGGCGGGTGGGCAAAAACATCAGCAGACATAGAACCAGTTCTTCAGAGCTACCGGTTCTACAGAGGTGGACAGAACTGGTAGAAACCCACCCCTGCTCAACACCAAAGTTTAAACAACTAATATACGGCAAGCACATGCTGCAGAAGAAGCTCCAACTTTAGATGATGGGGCTTCTCATGAATGAAGGCATGGAGATGGTGGAGCTTCTCTTTGCAGAGTAGATATTCCACATTATTTCCTCACCTCTTACATTTTCAACTCGGTGAAAAAACTGGTGGAAGGAACATAAAGGTAAGGATTCTGCAGAAGAAAGAAATCTATTTTGTGGAATCCCTGGTGTTCTCTTAGCTTTGTTGTTCCTTTGCAAACAGCCCAGAAGCACCAAGAATTCTACAATTCTACCCTAAGCAGCAAATATTTTCTTCTTTTAAGATCTATTCTGTCAGGCAGAGGCTATTGTAAGGGGAATATAATTAGATTTCTATTACTCTCTTTAAATCTTTATGATGGTTGCCACAGTATTATAGGTACAGTTTTATATTTGTCTCCATGTAGGAATTAAATCTCATTGTGCATATTTTATTTTATGATCTTTTTAGCAAATAAATATTTCAGTTCAAATTCCTGTCACCTAAGATATATTAAATTAATATTACCATAGGTACCTTTTAAAAAAAATAAAATTGACTAAATATGTCTAATAATCATGCTTAATCTGTGTGGTGTCTTGGAGTCAAAAATAAGTAGATGGCATACAATCAAATCAATCATGCTTAATCCGGCCTTTCATTATTTAAAGGTAGCTTTTCCTAATCCTGCCAAATGTATTGGGGGGTACATGTCACCTGTACCAATTGGGCAGGGGTGGGATTCAAATTTTTTAACAACTGGTTCTGTGGCTTAGTTGGTGAGTGTGGCTTGGTGGTCATATTATTGGCTGGGCGTGGCCAACTCAATATCACTCACATTGAGGCACGCATCTCCTCACCTGGCGTCCCATGACTGTGGGGATGCTGCAACAGTTGTAAGTGTGAAAAATGGTCATAAGTCACTTTTTTCAGTGCCATTGTAACTTTAAATGGTCACTCCACACAAGCAAAGTACCAGCAAAGGAGGTGAAAAAAACTCCAGAGACGTTCCTGAGACAGGAAGTCTAGTCCTGCCAAGAATGTTAGAAGGGTTAATGGAGAGGCAGTTTCTGTAAGAACACCAGAATGTTTCTTTCCTGCCTTCCTTACAGGATTAGGCCAGTAATTTCTTCTAACAACCGGTTCTCCAAACTGCTTAGAATGTTAACAACAGGTTCTAGCGAATAGGTGCGAACTGGTAGAATCCCATCCCTGCAATTGGGTGTTCTTCACTTAATCAATTTTCTTAGTTTGCACAAGAGATTGAATAATTAACTAACCAAGCATGTTGGGCTGAACTTAATTAAGCCTATCAGTAACCAAGCCTAAAATATCTCTGAATTATCTACTGTCTTTACCTGAACTGGTTAAGGCAGTTAGGCGATTACAAGCATCTTAAATTTTCTTGATTTTAAACTGCAGACCCTTTGATTATGACTTTTGGCTTGGTTTTGATCTTTTTTCTTCCACATCCTTTTATTTCTGGTGCCAAAAATTCAAAATATTCAAGTTCAAGATGAGCTGTTTTGACTTAAAAGGTCATGTTCTGATGCTGCTCCAACCTTGCTAGTGTTCTGACCAAGGCTTAGGGAGACACTAACAAACACACCTTAGTCCCAAAACCCATTTTTCTTTATTTCAATGGCTGTGAATTTTGAGTCTCAAACAGTTTGTAAATAGTCCCATGGAAGCCTGCCAAAGTCCTTCAGGAAAAGTCTGATAAGCATGCACCTTTTTTTCCCTTGAAATGTTGCCAACGACTAAATTTCCAATTAGTTATATGAGGCCAAAACGGAACACAAATTCAACATCGAGCTTTAGGTTTCAAACTGACTAGTACGAATAAAGTTGCTTCCTGCAAAAGTTCATGTCCCTTTGCTCCTCCTTTATGTTTTATGGGAGGGCCAATGACCTCCAAGCCTTACTCTCGAGTCACCCCTTTTGTCTTAACTGTTCTTGCCTTCTGGTAGCTCTGTGCATGCACACACTGGGAACAGGCTCCTCTTGTTCCTCTGCCTTGCTGCTGTCAGATTCTGGAGGCTCTGGAGTCAGCACATAACTCCCAGATGGCCCTGGCCCCATCTCTCTATCGGACACAGAACCCTCATCTGAGTCCTCCCCAGACTCCTGGACTGGCCCATGTTCCTCCCCACTGACTGACTCTGCTGCCGTCTCCACAGGCTGCCGGCAGACCACAACAACTAGAAGTGTTTTGACTCCAAAATTAATGTTCTAAGCTGAAGGTAACCTTAGGCTTTCAGCTCAAAATATTGGGATGGCATCGGAACATAGCATAGGAGATGGGAATAGTCGGTTTCAATTTTAGCTCCAAATGGGGCACTTCAAGCTTAAAAGTTTTCACACTATAATATGCAGAACATTGAGCATTTGAGAAGATTCAAACCTGAAATACTATGTTCCAACTTGAAGGCCATTTTCCAACTTTATCAGAAAGTGCTCCAGTGCTGAACTAACCATTCTGGAAATGTTCCAAGCTCAAAATGGACCCCTTCAAATTCAGTTTCAAACTGGAAAAGAGAGCTGTTTGAAGCTTGAAACATTTCTGGAAAAGTTGGAACAGCACTAGAATACATCCAGTGTCACCGTTCCTGGATAGACCAGACCGGAAACACAACCCAATGAGCTAATTCTACTTTATTGTAAGGCTACATTAACAGAATCTTGCAAGTCTTGAAAGTACAAATCTTTTGCCATCTCTTTTAGAGTCTGAAAAACTGGGGTGAGCTCCTTTCCCACCCTCTTTGTCCACCCATTGTGCATCTGTGGGCCATGCCCTCTCTTATCAGACTTTTCCCTAAACAGCATTTCTTTGCTCTGTTTCGCAAGATCTTTCTCACCTACTGTTACATCCGATGAGGTCAGATCAGCTTGTTTTGAATTTGAAACAACTGTTTCAAGCTCAAAATATTTTTCTCATGGCTAATTGTGTTGACTAGTAGTTCTCAACCTTTTCTTCATCTTGGACTCCTTTAAAATGGCCACGGACCCCCAAGACAACTCAAGATTTAAAGCACTGGACTTAACAATTGGCAGACCCCCTATGATGACACCATGCCCCTCCTAGTGGTCCACAGGTTCAAAACCACTCTGTTTTTGGAGAATTAAAAAGCTCACAAATTCCTTTGTGTTGCTCCGATTAAGAACAGCATAACTTTCATCCAACATTCATTCCCACCCACTAGCATAGCTGTAACTGTTTGTCCATGCTATCTGATAATTCTTCCATTGGGAGATCTGAAGGTCACAAGACTGAGAAAGGCTGGTTTAAGACAACAGAAAACACTCCATTTCAACATATTCTGCACCTCCTCTATACACTGAAGAAAGTGAACACCTGAATTGGTTAATTTCCTGACTTGTTTCTATACATTGATCATTATAGATTGGGAGCTTGGAAGACTATTATCATTTCCATCACAGCAAGACCATTAAAAGATCAACGTTCAGCAGCAGAGGTCCACACAACTTCCTCAGAATGGATCCAAAGGTATGTATGTCCACTACCAATATTAGCTACCGCAAAGACCATCAACAATAGGACCCCAGGTTCCAAACTGAAAGGAAGTCAGCCAAGAAATGAAAAAAAATCTGTGAAAGGTCGAAGTATACTTGATGGGTAAACTCTAATTTTATTTCCATGCACAGTATGTTATTTTCATGGTTTTTGTGTATTGTTGAAAGACATTCTAAAATGTACCTGTTTTGTGACTCTGCTGTACTTAAATAAAAGACAATCTATGAATCGATGGTTGCAGTTTGGATGGTTTGTAAGGATAGAAAATTACAGAAATACTATCCAAATAGCCAAATACTATTAATGTAAGCTAGATTTAGCTTCCTTTTTTCCCCCTTTTCCTTTTGCTTTTCTCCTTTTCCCTTCCCTTCTTTCATCTCTTTGTTTCTCTTCCTCTCCCCTCCTCCGAATTACCATTATTACACGTTCATGCGTGTAATCTGTAAACCAAGATTTATGGCTAAATATGTGTAGCAAATCCAGTCATTTGTACTTCGTCCAATAAACCGATGGGTAGACAAACCATCATGCAGAGTGAAAATGCGAATGCCACACTCGAAACCTAGGCAGCTCTAGGATTTAATTAATTAAATAAATAGCCTGCAAACACACGCAGCATAGCCACAGCGAATTATTTTTTTATCATCCACAAGAGGCAAAGAGGCATTATTTCAAGTTGCTATTCACTCTCCAGCCAAGAGACCCTCGTTGGCTCTCCTCCATCTTTGCTTCTCGGTTGGCACTATCACCGAATTGATGCTATTTCTCAGCTCTGCTCTTTCAGCTGAAATCTTTAATAAGAGGGTGAATGTTGCTTATTCCTTTGCCCCAGCTGTCCTCTTCCGCCCTTCTTATCTTCTTCTCCTTCTGCATCTGAGCTGATTCCTGCTGTTCTGGAGGAAGAGGTCTAACCAACCATATAGTAGAAGAGGGTCCCACATACCTGCTCCCTGGCTAAGCCTCCCTCCCCCACTCTTTTCCTGACCCATATTACCTGCCTGGGGAATTTGTTCTTTACCCTCTGGCAGTTTCTCAGACAGACTGTCTAGTTCTTTTCTTGGGCACTGGCTCTTTGTATTTTAGTCATCCTCCTGTCCATCTACTTTCTTATTTTAGACCAAGTTCTTGAGAAGAGCTGCCCCTGTCTGATGGATTCCTTATTGTCATTATTTAATGGGCTCCTTGATCCATGTAAATCAGACAGATCATCCGTTCAGCTCAGAATGATATTCTGCTGACCCAAGTCCCAGTGCTTGTTCATTGGTGCTGGTTCTTTTGGCCCAGAATCTACTTTGCTCTGCTTATCTGCCAATCACCACTTTGCTGTACTTCGAATAGAATAACGGAGTTGGAAGGGACTTTGCAGGTCTTCTAGCCCAACCCCCTGCTCAGGCAGGAAACCCTATACCATTTCAGACAAATGGTTTATTTATTTATTTATTTGGTTTGTCAATTGCTTACAAGATAATAGGTATAAGTAAAAACATAGTGATGAATACATGGATACATATAAGAAAAATAAAAAAAATAAAAAAAATAATAGGACAGGGACGGTAGGCACATTGGTGCGCTTATGCACGCCCCCTACAGACCTCTTAGGAAAGGGGTGAGGTCAATAGTAGACAGTCTAAGGTTAAAGTTTTGGGGGTTTGGGGAAGAAACCATAGAGTCAGGTAGAGTATTCCAGACATTGACCACTCTGTTGCTGAAGTCGTATTTCCTGCAGTCAAGTTTGGTGCGGTTAACCTTGAGTTTCTATCTATTGTGTGCTCTTGTATTTTTATGGTTGAAACTGAAATATTCATTGACAGATAGGACATTGCAATGTATGATTTTATATACTATACTTAGATCAGACTGAAGGCGGCATAGATCTATGTTTTCTAGGTCTAGAATTTCAAGTCTGGTGGCATAAGGTATTCTGCAACAAGTAGAGGAGTGGAGAACTCTTCTTGTGAAATGGTTATCCAATCTCTTCTTGAAAACTTCCAGTGTTGTAGCATTCACAGCTTCTGGAGGCAAGTGGTTCCACGGATTAATTGTTCTAACTGTCAGGAAATTCCTCCTTAGTTCTAGGTTACTTCTCTCCTTGATTAGTTTCTACCCATTGCTTCTTGTCCTGCTTTCAGGTGCTTTGGAGAATAGCTTGACTCCCTCTTCGTTGTGGCAGCCCCTGAGATATTGGAACACTTCTATCATGTCACCCCTAGTCCTTCTTTTCATTAAACTAGACATATCCAATTCCGGCAGCTGTTCCTTATATGTTTTGGCCTCCAGTCCCCCAATCATGTTTGTTGCTCTAACTTGTCCACTGCCTGATTCTTGGGCATTACTGGCTGAGTTTTGGTTGGATTCAAGTCTTCTGTCATACTTGCCTGGCAGGGAGATGCCTTGTCCATGATTCAAACCTTCTGCCTCCCATTCTTCTGCAGGGTTGCATGTTGGCTTCAATACCAGGGATTTCCGTTATTGTAACTGTCACTCAGGAATCAGTCATGGGTGGTGATCAGTCCTGGGTGCTAAAAATAGGTGATTTTCAGTATCAGGATCACTATTACCCTGATGAAACCCTGGTCTGTCACTCTTTTGTCATCCATGATGACGATGCATTATTGCCTGTGATACAATATCTCAGGAGCATTTTGACTTAGATATTCTCAAGTTGCATAACACAAAAACTGTCTTTCCATCCTTGCTTGTGTTGGGTTTTTCCAGGCTCATGGGTTGTCCCAGTTTCCTCTGCCTGTGATCTTGGGGTCTTGTCTGATAATTAACCGACTGTGACAATGCGAAGTTCTCACAGGATCAGGAGATAGATGTAGATGAGAGGGAACATACAATAGCTTCATTGAACATGCATTGATTGATTCATACTTAAGATTATTACAGTGGTCACCTCTCTTTAATCTTAATCCTAGTCCAGAACAGGACCTTTCTAGATCTTCTAGGCTATACTCATATTTTACTACATTGCAGGACTCTATGTTGGTTCCCTGTTCAAGCTGTTTAAATATTAATATTTGTGTTTAGAAGTCTTTGGTGCAACATTCCTTGATCTGTTCTCATATTTCTCCCTACAATGCTATTTGTTCCTTATGTTCCCGAAGCCGGGCCTTCTCTCTATTCCTCATCCCATCTCCAGGCTTCCTGGTGTCAGGAATATTGTCTTGTGGCTGTGGGATCAACTCTCTCCATGTGGTGACCTGTCAAATTCTGATGACCTTTAAAAAAACATTTTTTAAAATTTGACTAATATATTAGAATGGGGCTGGTTGTTTTACTCTCCTCTAATTAACTTGGTAGTTTTTCAAGTTAATATTTTTTTTATATTAATTATGAATATATGTACGCTCTGCTGTTTCATGGGAGTGTTCTTTTAAATATTTATGCCTGTTGAGTTTGATGTGTATTGTAAATACTAGCTTTATAAGATTGGCTGTTAAAGTTATGAACTCATTTTATTATGCCGAATTGTATAACTATTGTATTTCCTTCCAATTTGTACCATGCCTCAGTAAGGTATGTCATATTAATAATAATAATAAGAAATAACTAGAGCACAAATGCTAGTGATTTTTTTCTTTTACTAGTAATCACTAAAACTCTACATTTAGAGAGTTAGTAAGAGACAGTGGACTATTTCCCAAATCAACCTGCTAAAGAAGTCTTCAGACTTTTTAAAACACTTCTTTAGGGTTGTATGATAATTGCTGGAATATTTAATATTCCTTTCATTGATGAACAGGAGTTGTTTTCATACTACTGTGGATTGGATTAAAAAGATGCTAATTAGATCTAATTGTCTTTGAAGAAAGAGGGTTATGATGTGCTCTACCAGTTAAGTATTTTGTCCTTTAGGGATTTTTTTTGGCTAGTCTATCTTTCCTTTTTATTTTATTTTATTTTATTCAATGATACATCCTTATGTCTTTGCCACAGGGCATTCCAGCCTTGTGGTGGATTATTAATACAGAAGCAAATAGGTACTACTATATCTGCTTCTTCCCTGTGATTTGCGTGAAGATTTTGAAACACACAAATATTTTATTCTGATCAATAAATCTTTACCAGTTGCTCATTCTTAACCTGCTCTTAATTTTGGGAGATTTCCAAGACACCTTTTGAATTGCCAAGCTGCCCTTACTGGAGTATGTAAAAAAAAACCCAATAGATGGAAAGGAAAAATATTATGGACAGTGAACAAGGAAGTAA
Organism: Notechis scutatus; assembly: GCF_049901735.1. Lineage (NCBI taxonomy): Eukaryota > Metazoa > Chordata > Lepidosauria > Squamata > Elapidae > Notechis > Notechis scutatus. The sequence goes on from NC_142019.1 coordinate 12,095,617, forward strand.
AACCTTGTATTCTTTCTTCTCAGAAGATGTGGTACAATTTTCCATTTTTTTTCTCTCCTCAAACTCACTGATGATGAACATCAACAGTTTCCACAAATTATCCATTTGGGGAGGAGAAATGGAGGACGATCTGCTTCTGTTAGAATATTGGTTTTCTACAGGATTATTGAAAATCTAGGCTTTGAAGATAAAAAGGGAAACGAGTGTGAGGCACAGTCAAAGTATTTCCTTGCCAATTGGCCAGGATAGCAATAGCACTTACACTTATATATTGCTTCACATTGCTTTACAGCCCTGTCTAAGCAGTTTACAGAGTCAGCCTTTTACCCCCAAGAATCTGGGTCCTCATTTTACCCACCTTGGAAGGATAGAAGGCCGAGTCAACCTTGAGCAGGACAGGATTGAACTCCTGGCAGTCAGCAGGGTTAGCCTGCAATACTCTATTCTAACCACTGCACCACCATGGATGCAAATCACCTGGCTGTATTTGGGGTTTTTTTAAAAATTCTGGGAGCAGAGAGACAATTTGAAGATGTCAATTTTAGGAGCATGGCACCCAGCCCACAGCTTCTAATGGAGGACCCTAACCCTAACCCAGAAAACCAGTTCTTTTAGAGTTTAGCTACACCAGTTCTTTATTCTGCAGCTTCTAGATAGCTCTATGAGATAATTTTAAAAGTTCAGAACCAGCGTCAGGGAGCCATTTCACAGTCAAAACGGTCATGCATGGAGGAGAGATTCCATCTCCCTTTCTACCCTAAGTCATCCCCATATAATTGCAGTGTGAAATAGAATTGCACAGAATTTAAGATTTGCAGACGAAAGATAATATTGATGCTAATGGACCTAGGCACCTGTCTGCAACTCTTCAAAGCAGCTGTATCTTTTCCTTTGTCCTCCATAGCTGCTACAGGCTTCAGTTCCAGGAAAAGATGCCTCTCATTTAAGGAATTGTGATATCTATGCCTGCAGAGGTGGGATCCCAATGGTTTGGCCTGGTTCAGGCGAACCAGTTGCTTCGAAGATTAGCTGTGAGCAAACCGGTTTGCTCTGACGATCAGCTGTTGGGCCCACCTGCTGTCAGTGCTCTAATCTGTACTTTATTTCTGGGTTTTCCAGCTCAGCTTAGTATGGCGCAGTAGATTGCCATGCTTCAGCTGTTTTACACATAGGGGTTGCAGCAGAAGGTGAGTTGCAAACACTGCATGTGTATGCAAAGCGTGCGCTCACCAAACTGGTTGTTACACTGGTTGAATTCCACCCCTGTATGTCTCTAAATACTTTCTGCTCACTTAACCCCTATACTAAATGTTAGCGTTCCAGAAAAACCTGAACTCCAATAAAAAAACTCCAAGACAGACATATTCTCAAAGTTTCCTTTTATTAGAGTAGTAAACTGGCACATCTGGGAAATCCCAAATCTGAAAGCTCCAGGTTTCCCTCCAATAAGTAAAAAATTACAAATCCACCCCTTGCGCCCCTCATGGCATCACACGCCCCAATCACCATTCACCCAATTTGAGACATCCCCTCAACCATTCCTCAGCCAGGTGCAGGAATAACATGACCTTGACTTTAAAGAAGAATGTTATTATGTCTAACCACATAGGTTCCATGAAATTCCCCCCTCCCATCTTCTCAGGCTGAAGAATGTGGCAGCATGGAAGCTTCTGGTGCTAATATGGCTTCCAAAGCTGACACTAAACTGGCTCTGATTCTGGGTCATTTTGTCTCCCTAAAATAACCTTTGTAGAAAAGTTTGTGCTTACACAAAAAGGTTCTTCTAATGCTGCACACGGAAATACTCTCAGAATATATACCCAAAGCCTGTTTTGTTGGTTGTATCTCTAATGCAAGTAGGCAACGCAGTTTCACAGGCATTGTATTAAGGGGAACTTAAACTAGTCCTGGATAAAAGCCCTTCTCAGTCTTGCAGCTGACCCCAAACTGTAAAAGTTCAAGTTCTCTGTCAACTTTTTATTCCATGAACTTTTGAAAAGCTCCAATACGCCTTCAGTTCGGTGATTTGATCTTATTCAGCAGCAAAAACAATGACAACTGACCGAATGTCCTCTCCCTTGGAAGAAAAAAAAAAAACATTTGTTAACTTTTCAGAGCTCTATTGGATTTCAAAGAAAGGCCAACAAGGTTCTGGGTGTGAAAATGAATGATTTCTGCAATAGAACAGGTGTTTAAATTATTCTTGAGCAACGCACGTGCTGTTAGTATTTACCTAAACATACTGTCCAAAATTAGCATGGCAGCCTTCTGGAACTTGGCTTTATTGTGATTTCATAATCAAGGAGTAGCTTTCTGGATTATTTTAGGAAGTTGGATCACCCTTTGACTTTAGGAAGTTGGATCACCCTTTTAATGTTATTGTGTGAATATGCAAATGACAGTGGCAGAAACTTTACTTTCACTGACAAGTAATGCCACCTGGAATTCAAATGCCAGAGAAAATACTGTGCCGTTCTTGAGAATTCTTACAAATAAGAGGTATCAGGAGGGGAGAATGGAAAGATAAGTAAATTCCATGTCATCGAAATGAGCTGATGCTTTTACAGCTGAGACTCTTTTTCCAATTTATTCATGTTTTTATAGACATTTGCATTCCAAAGTCTCCCTGAAATTTGCCAGTGTAATTAGTACCGTATTTGCCGGCGTATAAGACGACCCGGCGTATAAGAGCGACCCCCACCACCACCGGAAACGCCCTCCAGAAATCCCGGGGCTGCAGCGGCAGGGCAGAGTGCCAGGGCCGTGGGAAGAGCAGTAAGGCTGCAGCCTCGGGCGGAGCGAGGCGGCGGGATGAAGCGGAAGCGACGCAGGGGATCCGGGAAGCCAGAGGCGCCGCTGCGTCCAACAAGCATCCGAAAGCCGGCAGTGGATATACGGCGTATAAGGCCCCCCACTTGGAGGCATGTTTTTCGGGGCAAAAAAGTCGTCTTATACGCCGGCAAATACGGTAAATCAACTGCCCTTTTGCTCTCGTTGAGCAGATTATCCTGCACAACCTGAATGTACGGGTGTGCACTGGATGGGTGTGCATTGAGCCCTTTTCAACTGCTCAGCAGCAGAGTGAAGATGAGGCAAAACCAGCTTTTCTGCTGTCAACTTTGCCCCATTAAGAACAGGAACAAGAGACACCCTTGCATTGGAGAAACTTCTCTCATCTCCAATCTGGGCAAATGAAAAATAAAAAATAGCAGTAGCACTTAGATTTATGTACCGCTTCATTGTGCTTTATAGCACTCTAAATAGTTTACAGTGTCAGCATATTGCCCCAACATTCTGGGTCCTCATTTTACCAATCTCGGAAGGATGGAAGGCTAAGTCCACCTTTAGCGGGTCAGGATCGAACTACTGGCATTTATTAGTCGTGGTGGTGCAGTGGTTAGAATGCAGTACTGCAGGCTACTTCTGCTGCTTGCCAGTTGCCTGCAATTTGGCCGTTCAAATCTCACCAGGCTCAAGCCTTTCCACCATCCAAGATCAGTAAAATGAGGACCCAGATTGTTGAGGGGGGCAATAGGCTGACTCTGTAAACCACTTAGAGAGGGCTGTAAAGCACTGTAAAGCAGTATATAAGTCTAAGTGCTATTGCTACTGGTGGTAAGGAGAGTCAACCTGCAACACTGCATTCTAACCATTATGCCACCATGACTAATAAATTGCTTGAAGGACTAAAGAAGTCCTTTCTATTCCATGTTTTATGTATTTGTCTGAGTACATGCAAAAAAATAATAATAATCTGAGCAGTTGCTAGGAGGAAGAGCTGCCAAGCTGCCAAGCCCCCATTCCCTTGCAATGCCTTCTGCATTGCAAATTCTGAAGAGGGGAGGAGAGTGAAATAAGAGGTCCTGCAAATGGAGATACAGACTACTTGCAAACTTATCATCATGGAGTGCACTTTAAAGAAAACCTGAAGTTAAAATTCAAATACCCAACAGCTGAATCAGAAATAAATCCATTTGTCTCTGCAACATAGCAACTCCAAGACTTGCCACCTGTAAAGAGAGTTCCAGTTTGGGAAAGGCTAGGCTGGAGTGTGATTTCAGCTAATATTCCAAAGTGTATTTGCCTGCGTAATTTTTATTCTCTTTTCACAACTTGTACATCTTTTGGCCTCTGTCATATCATTTTGGCAGGATTAAAAATAGCCTTGCAATCAGCATCCAATTAACCACATGGGAGTTTGTGCACATTTGGGGGGACATGATTGATTTCTAAAGGAAATAAATGCACTGGAATGTTGATAAAAATGTCATAAAAATGGAGAGGAAAAGCACCTTTTCTCTACAAATTGTGGGCATAGCACAGATAGTATGAAGAGCACAAGTGGTATCTCTGTGGGTGGAATAGGCAACTTGCAGCCGTCCAGAAAGCACTCCCTGTGCTATTCTCACTGTTGGCCACGATGCTAAGTATGACCCATAGCTTAAAATCTGGAAAACCAGCATATGAATAATACCGTGTTTCTCCAACAATACGACCTCCCCCAATAGGAAGACCCAGCATGTTTTCTAGGCATAAAATCAAATTAAGCCCCTCCCCCCAAATTTAGGCCTATTTTAAAACATGCAAAATGGGGGGAAGGGCGGGGGGACTTGCCGTTAGGAGTGCCCCGCGGGCAGCAATTCCTCTCCACCAGCTGCTCCTAATGGGCGATCATGGCAGAGCGTGGAGAGCTCCCTACTCCTGCCAAGCACCTTTGCGGCAGACCCAAGACCTTCAGCGCCCGCCGCTGTTGATTTCCCTCTGTCCATGCTGTCACTGCATTTGGAGCTGCCACTTCCATGTTTGGAGCACCACTGCTGTTTGGAGCACTGCTGCCGTTTGGAGCTGCCGCTTCTGCATTTGGAGCTGCCGCTGCATTTGGAGCTGCCACTTCTGCATTTGGAGCTGCCGCTGCATTTGGAGCTGCCACTTCCACGTTTGGAGCGCTGCCGCTGTTTGGAGCACTGCTGCTGTTTGGAGCTGCCACTTCCGTATTTGGAGGTGCCGCCCCGTTTGGAGCTGCTGCTTCCACGTTTGGAACCCCACCGCTGTTTGGAGCACTGCTGCTGTTTGGAGCACTGCCACTGTTTGGAGTTGCCATGTCCTCATTTGGAGCTACCACCACATTTGGAGCTGCCGCTTCTGCATTTGGAGCACTGCCGCTGTTTGGAGCACCACCACCATTTGGAGTGCCACCGCCACTCCAAACACGGCGGCAGCTCCAAACATGGAAGTGGCAGCTCCAAACATGACGGCGGTGCTCCAAATGGCGGCGGCACTCCAAATGGCAGCGGCACTCCAAACACAGAAGCGGCAGCTCCAAACGTGGCGGCGGAATGGGCAGAAGGGAAAGCAACAGCGGCGGGTGCCAAGGGTCTGCAGCAAAGGTGTTTGCTGGGAGTAGGGAGCTCTCTGCACTTCGCCATGATCACCCGTTAGGAGCAGCTGGTGGTGAGGCTGCCCGTGGGATGCTCTAGATGAGGATGCAAGGGGGGGAATTAAGTCACCCCCGAAAAGATGGCCTAGTCGTTTTTTCGGGGCTCAAAAAAATATAAGACCCGGCCTTATTTTATGAGAAACACGGTAGCATATAAATATTTTAGATGAATAAATCCATGGTATATTTATTGGTGGAGGACCACTGGGATAATTACTTTAAAAGCATGTCTGGAGAAGGATCAAATGTATTATTTGTTGTAACAAAAATTAACTGTGGGGCCCTTGGTGCTCTCTGAGCTCAATGCTTTTCTTGCAAATATTTCATTACCCAAGTGTTAAATGGGCGCGGATAAGGAAGGAGCAGGACTCAGGAGTACGAAGAAACTCTTTATTTTAAAGCCAGAATTAAAAAGCAAACAAATGCGGTAGGCGCCGGCTTTTATACTAGATGGCTGCGCACATGGATGCTGCAGCTAACCGCTCCTTCTTTCAGTGCTTTAACACAATTCTTCCACATAGACTAGTGTCTAAACTTCTGGACCTTGAGCTTTCTAATTCAATCTGCCTTTGGATTATGGATTTCCTGTCTGGCCACTCACAGAGGGTCAGATTAGGTAATCATACCTCTTCAGCCCTTATTCTTAACACTGGTACACCACAGGGTTGCGTGTTGAGTCCCTTACTCTATACTCTTTATGTGCATGACTGCATTCCCACTCATGCTAGTAATACTATTGCTAAATTTGCAGATGATACAACAGTGGTGGGACTCATCTCTGTGGGGGGATGAGTCTGCCTACCGAGATGAGGTGGACTGGTTGCTTTCTTGGTGTGGAGACAACAACTTGGTCCTCAACACCAATAAGACCAAGGAGCTTATAGTGGGTTATAGAAGGAACAGACCAGACAATCAGCCCTAGCTTATCAATGGAG